>NW_027507748.1:352851332-353520975 GCF_037356315.1 Lithobates pipiens | reverse complement strand
TACGTGGGCGAGTCCGTTCATTTCAAAAGTTGAGCGAACTGTTTGGCAAACAGTTCGCTGAAACAGTCCGCTCGTGTGTGGGCAAGTCCGCTCATGCAAATTTTGAGCGGACTGTTTGACAAACTGTTTGCCGAACAAGGTTGGGCGAACAGTCCGAGCGTGTGTACGCGGCCTAAGTCTATAAGGGTGATAAGTCCAAAGCTGGCAGTTAAGAATCCCGCTCAAAGTAAAATGTTGTCATATATGTTCATTTCCTGTCCCAAGTTGTAAACATTAAGATTGTGCCGCTGAATTTTTATGTCCCTTTCCAGGCTTGCGATTTGGATCTCCCTGTTACAGAGAAAACTGACATCAGCATGCTGCCTTCTGTGCACACTAGCATTGTAGCTAGTTAGATATTGTTGGTTGGGGAGGAATGTGCAGTCTCCTGCCTGATAGCAATACCAAAGAGCTATGAGCAGAGTACACTGAACACCCATAGAGGAAAAGCTGCAGCCATGTGACCAAAACTAAAATTGTCAAAAATGTATTGTTCCATTGGGGAAATTAAAGCAGTTGTATACCCGCACATTAGAAAAAAACAAAAAAAAAACCCTGTAAGGCAAAGGCATAATGAGCTAGTATGCACCGCTTACTAGCTCATTATGAAATACTTAGCTTAGAGCGAAGCCCCCGGATCACAGCCCAGTCTACACTGAGGGAGCTGACAGCTGGCATCTGCCAGACCTTCAGCCGGGCATTCAGAGCGCATGCGCCCCTGAGGTCAGCGGCTGCATGCAAATTGATTATCTCCTAAACCATCATCTAGAGCTGGTCAGTCTGATTTTTTGACTGAACAATCTTCTTCTTCTTACCTAAAACTGAATGTTTATGAATATGAATATGTTTAACCTAATTCAACCAATCAACAACCAGCTTTTAATCTGTTGGTCCCTTGAACATTGTGGAGCCTAGCATAGGGGGTGGAATGCCACAATGTTGTACAATGACACGGGCCTTAACATATTAATATATACACTATATTACCAAAAGTATTGGGACAACTTCCTTTACCAAACATGAACTTTAATGGCATCCCAGTCTTAGTACGTAGGGTTCAATATTGAGTGGGCCCACCCTTTAACAGCTTCAACTACTCTGAGAAGGCTGTCGACAAGGTTTAGGAGTGTGTCTATGAAATGTTTGACCATTCTTCCAGAAGCGCATTTGTGAGGTCAGGCACTGATGTTGGACAAGAAAGCCTGGCTCGCAGTCTCTGCTCTAATTCACCCAAAGGTGTTCGATCGGGTTGAGGTCAAGCCAGTCAAGCTCCTCCACCCCAAACTCGCTCATCCATGTCTTTATGGACCTTGCTTTGTGCACTGGTTCAAATCATGTGGTGGAGGGGGGATTATGGTGTGGGGTTGTTTGTCAAGGGTATAACTTGGCCCCTTAGTTCCAGTGAAGGGAACTCCTAAGGCTTCAGCATACCAAGACATTTTGGACAATTTCGTGCTTCCAACTTTGTGGGAACAGTTTGGGGATGGCCCCAGTGTTAATTTTGTCAACAAAAACGTTTTCATCATAATTTTCATCAGAGGCTTTTTTACAGTGATGAAAACGAAACTAAAAGTACAGCACATTTTCATCAACTGACGAAAACTATGATGAAAATAGAATCTGTTTTAGTTAAGGAAAGAAAACTGGACGTTAATGGCAAGGGGGGACATTTACCCTCATGAATTTGGGCGTATAACAGTGTGTGCGTGTTATATGCCAATATTTGTTTTTAACCAATAGGGGCCAGGGATCGGGCAGTCCGCCCCCAGGTGCCACACATTGGGGGGTGGTTATGCCAGCCACCCCTCCTCTCCTGGCCCTTGGACAGCACTGCCAGCAAAGTCTATCATTGGGAAAAAATCATTGCCAGCTCCTTCTCCTATACTGCTCCTCCTCCTGTGTCCCTCATTGTAAGTTTAAGCTTCTAACCTCAATAGCTTCATTCTTGTTAGCCGTTCTCCTCCTCCTGCTCCTCCTCCTCCGAGTGTTTCTTTAGATTGGAGGTCATATGACCATCAATGAATCTTCAGAGGAGAGCAGCCATGTGACCGGGTCCATGCAAGAACAAAGCTATGAGGTACATTTAGAGACTTTGATTTATAATGAGAGTGACACAGGAGGAACTGTGTATGGGAAAGGGCTGGCAGTGATTTATTCTTGACTTTGGAGTATGCTGGCAGTGCTGTCCCAGGAGACTGGGGGGTCTCTCTGGAAATGCAGGGGGTTGTGTATTGTGGATGGCTGTGCTGTGTACTGGGGGGGAGCTTTGTATTGTGCAGAGGGTGGGGGCTGTGCACTGTGGGGGGCTTTGTATTGTGTAGAGCAGTGGTCCCCAACCTTTTTGGCCCTGGGGACCAGCTGCGTGGAAGAAAATTGTGCCAAGGCCTGGCGAGGGTCTGGGGGTGATGTACGCACACACGTGGGGGGGGGAGTGTAAGCGAATTTTGCCGGCAATTTATCGGGCAATAGCTGGTGTTCGGCTGTTGGTACTTCAGTCATCATGGCACCATGGTTGGTATGGTGTCAGAATGATTGAAACGCATTATTTCTTATATTACATTGTAATATAAATGAAATAGTTCAACTCACCATAATGCAGAATCAGTGGGAGCCCTGAGTGTGTCACTTTCCAAGTCGCCTGCCACCAGATGAGAAATGCCACTTGTCACGCTGCCTGCCACCAGTTGAGGAATGCCACTTGCCATGCTGCCTGCCACCAGTTGAGGAATGCCACTTGCCACGCTGCCTGCCACCAGTTGAGGAATGCCATTTGCCACATCACCTGCCTGTGCGACCAGATGAGGAATGTCACTTGCCACGCCACTTGCCTGTGCCATCAGACGAGGAATGCCACTTGCCACGCTTGCCTGCCACCAGATGAGGAATGCCACTTGCCACGCTGCCTGCCACCAGTTGAGGAACGCCACTTGCCACGCTGCCTGACACCAGTTGAGGAATGCCACTTGCCACATCACCTGCCTGTCACCAGTTGAGGAATGTCACTTGCCACATCACCTGCCTGTGCGACCAGATGAGGAATGCCACTTGCCACGCTTGCCTGCCACCAGTTGAGGAATTCCACTTGCCACATCACCTGCCTGTCACCAGTTGAGGACTGCCACTTGCCATATCACCCGCCAGTGCCACCAGATGAGGATTGTCACTGCATTGGTGACACTGGTTCAGTGGTCTTTCTTAAATGAGGGCAGGAGAGCAGAGATGCGGGGCGGGCAGTGAGAGATGATGTAATCTCTCTGCTCCCCGCCGCACCTCCGACATTCTGTATGCTGTGAGGGCGGAAGAGCGGTGATGCTAGGCGAGCAGAGAGAGATGATGTCATCTCTCTGCTCCCCACCGCACCGCCGACATTCCGCACGTTGTGAGGGCGGAAGAGACCGGGAATGCTAGGCGGGCGGAGAGAGATGTCATCTCTGCTCGCCAGCCCGCTGCTCTTATTCACCCGCCCGCTTTCCTCTCAATCCACCGGTGTCTTACAGTCTGCCGCGGCCCGGCTGCAAAGACACTACGGTAGTGGGCCGTGGACCGGGGGTTGATGACCCCTGGTGTAGAGGGTGGGGACTGTGCTGTGTACTGTGGGGGGGGGCTTTGTATTCTGCAGAGGGTGGGGAGCTGTACTCTGTACTGTGGGGGGCTTTGTATTGTGCAGAGGGTGGGGGCCGTGCTGTGTACTGTGGGGGGCTTTGTATTGTGCAGAGGGTGGGGTCTGTGTTTTGTGTACTGTGGGGGGCTTTGTATTGTGCAGAGGGTGGGGCCTGTGTTTTGTGTACTGTGGGGGGGCTTTGTATTGTGCAGAGGATGGGGCCTGTTTTTTGTGTACTGTGGGGGGCTTTGTATTTTGCAGAGGGTGAGGCCTGTGTTTTGTGTACTGTGGGGGGCTTTGTATTGTGCACATGGTGGGGGGGCTGTGTACTGTGGGTGTCTGTGTGCTGTGGGGGGGGGGGGGCTGTGTATTGTGCAGAGGGTGGGGAGGCTGTGTACTATGCACAATTTTAGTTGACTAAAATTATTATATTAGACATGACATTAGCATTAAATATGATGACTAAAATGGGACTAAAACTAAAATAGCATTTTAGTCAAAGACTAAGACTAAAACTAAAACACTTTCAGAAGACTAAAATGGGATGAAAACTAAAATGCCAATTTAGTCCTAAGACTAAAACTAAATCAAAATTTGCTGCCAAAATTAACATTTGATGGTCCCTTCCTGTTCCAACATGACTGCTCACCTGTGTACAAACAAAGTCCATAAAGACATGAATGGGCAGGTTTGGGGTGGAGGAAAATGACTGGCCTGACCTCAACCCAATATTAGATCTATGGGATGAATTGGAGCGGAGACTGCAGGCCAGACCTTCTCCTTTAGTTCAGTGCCTGACATCACAAATGCATTTCTAGAAGAATGGCCAAACATTCCCTTAGACACACTCCTACATGACTGGGGTGCCATTAAAGTTCATGTGTGTAAAGGCAGGCGTATATATATATATATATATATATATATATATATATATATATATATATATATATATATATATATATATATATATATATATATACACATACACATACATATAAAAGATTGAGCCCATACCACTTTTTAAAATGGCGATCAAGGCCAGGTTTTCTGGGAAGAAAGCACACTAATGATGCAGGTGTGTTCTGGGTTTATGTTGACAGAGTTAAAGGTCAGTGGCTCCATTCTCCTCCCGAGGGGGTCAGTGTGTGAAGGGAGCTGTGACAGGTGCATATTGCACTGTACTGTCCAGGTCAGGACAGACAAAGGTCCAAGCCTGTGAGGATGTAACAGCTGGAAGCTGGGGGAGAAACAGTCAAACTGACAAAAGTATAGAGTTTTGTGTATGAGCACTTGAACTGTGTTTGACAGTCTGGAGGACCAGGGTAGGAGGCCTGAGCACTGAAGCTGCAAAGAAAGCCATGAGGATAAATCCTGTGTTTTGTTGCATTGATGATGAGAACCCCCTGCATGGAAAACTATTCAAATATAAACAATTTGCTTTGTTTTAAATAAAAGTGGGCAGAAAAAGCCCTGAGACATATTTCTGGCATTGAGTAAACTCACTGTTTGGCGCTACCAATGAGCTTCTCTTAAAGGGTTTGTAACCCTAAAGAAAGAAAAAATATCCTGTTCCCTAAAAGCATGTTATTCAACACCTGGCTTGTGTTGTGTAATTTGGCCCTTTGTATAATCTAAAATACCTGTCTGATCCTGCATGGTGCTGCCCTCTCCCCTTTAAACTGACCATATTTATCATGGCTGCTGAGCCCTGAGACCATGGTTAGTTTACGTGCCCGCCTCATCCTCAGCTCTTCTCTTTCCTCCTTTCCCCCTCCCTCCCTGCCTGTCAGCTAGTGACAGTGCTGCTCTGCTCCCCACCCTTTGCTGCTGCTATAATAACTGTATTATAATAATACAATTCCCTCTGTTAGGTAACATTATGTGTCCCAGTGGACTGCATGAGCTATATAAAAAATATGAAGATTTCTACCTTATTTTAGAGCACCTCTTGTCGCTCAAGTGATCCCTCACCTCTCTCCTCCTCTCCTCCCCTCTTCCCAGCTGACATCAGTGGTTGTTCTCAGCCCCTTCCACTGTAGTTGTCAGCCCGGGAGAGGAGAGCAGCATGCAGTCACGTGAGCGCCAAGAGGCGCTCTGAAATATAGTAGAAATCTGTATATTTGCTTTATAGCACATACACTGGGACACATAATGTGGTCTAACAGAGGGGGTTGTGTTAATATGATGCAGTGGCTTTATAACCACTTTAAAAAAGCTAGGAAGTTTGTAAGGAGTTAAGTACCTTCCTTTAAAAAAAATACAATATGTTTGTATAATTTTAGTTGGAGGCTCAAAAGTGGCTTTTGGGTTTATATATATATATATATATATATATATATATATATATATATATCCCAAACCAGGTGACAGGAGATAGCCACATGATTGGTTTTCCATATAACCACATTCACCTGCAGTTATAGCTACAAGAACATTAAACTATCCTATAAGAAAGAAAACCCCTTTCCTACATGGTAGAAGATAAACAATTATCAAAAGGAGAAGCCTAAGATACAATGCTATGGAAGAGTGGCATTGGTGCTTACCAGGGGCAATGATTTACAGGCACCAACATCTAGCCCTGGTAGTTGTCAATGTTCTTATTTATTAAATGTGTAAGAAATGTAACAGTCTGTTACATGAAGCTGACAACTAATAGACTTCATATAATCTATTATATTTTGATAGCCCATTAGCAGATCAGAAAACTAAAAGCTGATCTTAATGATGGCCCCAAGACAAAAGCATTTATCATCAGAGCAAAGCTGGGGCAAGCATTAAAGAGAATATGTAGTATTTTAAATTTTATCATGTAAACATTTAAAATAGATTATCTTGAAATAAATGCTTATGGATTGTAAAATATATCTACATTGGGGTAGTCCTTTTTGCTAACTAAATGTCCTGCTGCACAATGATTGTGTTTTCTGCTCCCACAAAAGAGGTCTAATACTAGAATGTTTACATGAGTTTTCTGCTCCTTCTCACTAGCAGGTTCGTTGGGTTTTTTCCACACTACATCATTACACTATTGATATTTGAATTGAATTAAAAAATGAAAAAGCACATCTTCTTTGTGTTCATTAAAAATGTATCACTTCTACCTGTAGACACTGTTTGAACATAGATCTTATGTTTTCCTGTTCAAATGTGTTTAAAAAAAATGAACATTTTCCATGTACGTACCTTTTCATTTGATTGTATGTGATCAACCATGGGCCCAAAACTATTATCCTACCTGAAATGTTCCGAATTGGCTCCATTTACATACAAATGGGGTAATTTCAAGCATTACTGATCCTTCAGTAGAAGAGTAGAATGAAGAATGTATGTCAGTCCTGTCTGGGGCTAAACTCTGAGTCGCTGGGTCAATGACCCAATCGCCAGCCTGTGACATGAGTAGAACTGGTCCTTCACATCTAGAGATACTGGGTATTTTCTTCACTCCCAGAAGTAGAGAAGCAAAGGAAAAGTAAGTTTATGTTGCTAGGAATGACGGAAGATGCATTGCCCTGTTGCATAACCTGTTGCATGGCTTATATCCATATTTGGAAAATGACTTGCCACTGGGCAGGCAGAGTCTGATGGGGAGCTGGGAGACTAGTTTGCCATCAGGTCTTCTTTACCTTTAACCTCACTAGCGGTGATCCCGAGTCTGGCTCGGGTTGGAATTTTAGTTCCACAAGCAGTAACCCCGAGCCAGACTCGGGATCGCATCACTGGATACAGGGAGGACACGGAGAAGTTACTTACCTTGTCCCCTAGATCCAGCGATGTCCCCCCCGTTGTGTGAGCAAGCTGTCCTCCGCTCGATTCACAGTGCCGAATGCCGCCGAGCTCCGTTCCCTGCGACGTTACGGAGCACGGGAAGCGGAGATCGGCGCCAAATTCAATAAAGTAAAAGTACACAAAACACACACAGTACTGTAATCTTACAGATTACAGTACTGTATAAAAAAATACACACCTCCTTTGTCCCTAGTGGTCTGTGCAGTGCCCTGCATGCACTTTTATATTATAAATACTGTTTTTTTTATGGCTGGAATTTGGAGATTGTCCATAGCAACCAGAAAGTGTCCCTTTTTCAGTGTTTTAGGATTTGATTACATTATTGAATACTTTTTATTATTATTTATTATATTATAAACTTTATCATACCCGGGATATCTGCTAGGCTCTGGTTTGAACAGATTTAAGTGAGTTATTCCTAAGAATTACAGGACTACACTATAAAACACCAAATTTCCATGCAAAATAATTGTACCGCTTTCAGCACCTAAAACCAGAACGAATCATACCGCCAGGGAGGTTAATTTACAGTTCACAGCAGTAGATGGGTTCAATAGTATCCCTTGGACTGAATTGAGGCTATGGATTTGCCCACGGCTGTATGCTGTCTCTTAGTTCCCCAACAGGCATTGTTTAGCCCTAGTCCAAAGCTCCTTAGCCATTAGGGATGAGCCGAACACCCCCCGGTTCGGTTCGCACCAGAACTTGCGAACGACCCCCGCGTTCGGTACGAACGTTAGAACCCCATTGAAGTCTATGGGACTCGAACGTTCGAATTGGAAAGTGCTAATTTTAACGGCTAATATGCAAGATAGTGTCCTAAAAAGGGTTTGGGGACCTGCCTCCTGCCTCAGGGGACATGGGTCACTGCAAAAAAAAGTTTTAAAAACTGCCGTTTTGGCGGGAGCACTGATTTTAATGACGATTAAAGTGAAAAAAAGAAAGTGAAATATTCCTTTAAATATGGTGCCTGGGGGTGTCTGTAGTATGCCTGTGAAGTGCCACGTGTTTCCCGTGTTTAGAACAGTCCCTGCACAAAATGACATTAAACGGAAATAACACCATTTAAAACTGCTTGCGGTTTTAATGTTATATCTGGTTCCTGCAATATGGTTGAAAATCATTGAGAAACATGGCATGGGTAGCCCTCCCTGCCCATTACCAGCCTATTTGGGTCTTGTACGCATATTAAGGGGAACCCCGTACCCATATTAAAAAAAGGAAATGCGTGTGGCCCCCAGGCCCTATATACTCAGAACAGCAGTATACAGGCGGTGCAAACAAGACAGGGACTGTGTAGGTTTGTTGTGTTAAGTTAAATCTGTTTGTCATTTTCAACCGGTACATTTTTAAAGTGTAGCTCCAGTCAAAAAAACTTTCTTTAAGCTTTTTGGAAAACATAGGGAAGGGTTATCACCCCTGTATAATTTGTTTTGTCGTCCATCTTTTTTCATCTCACTTGCTGCTGTCTCCTTGCGTTTGCAAGTAGGAGATGTTTGTAAGTTGGATGTTTGAAAGTAGGGGCCTGCCCTATATTATAGCGGTATGTACTGGGTACAGAGCACGCAGACAGCACGCACTATCTCCTAACACTACTGACTGCAAGCTCTATTATTAACCACTTGTTAGCCCAATGTTTGCATAAAGTGAAAGATGAAGTTATGCTGAGTAAATAGATATCAAACATGTCACTCTTCAAAATTGCACATGCCCGTGGAATGGCGCCAAACGTCGCTACTTAAAAAATCCCCATAGGCGACGCTTTAATTTTTTTTTTTACTGGTTACATGTTTTGAGTTGCAGAGGAGGTCTAGGACTAGAATTATTGCTCTCGCTCTAACATTCTCGGCGATACCTCACATGTGTGGCACATGCGAGCACATGGGGACATGGGTGCTTTAATTTTTATTTTATTTTTTTATTGTTCATTTTACTTTATTTATGTTAGTTTGACATTTTTTTCCCCAACAATATATTTTTGATCACTTTTATTCCTATTACAAGAAATGTAAACATCCCTTGTAATAGGAATATGGGGTGACAGGTCCTCTTTACAGTGAAATCTGGGGGGTCAATATGACCCCACATCTCACCTCTAGGCTGGGAAGCCTGAAATAAAAAATAAAAAAAAGATTCTGGCTTTGATCGTACTGGCGAGTTGGTAGAAGCACCGGAGGGCGGTGAGGGGTGGGGGGCGTCTATGGCTGGGTATTTCAGGGTATCACCGAGTATGGCTGGGTATCTCTGAGTATGGCTGGGTATGGCAATTTATGGCAGGGTATTACAGAGTATTGGCGGGGTATTGGCGGGGTACTACAGAGTAATAGCAGGGTACTGCAGAGTATTGGGGGGTACTACAGAGTAATGGCAGGGTACTGCAGAGTATTGGGGGTACTGCAGAGTAATGGCGGGTACTGCAGAGTATTGGGGGGTACTGCAGAGTAATGGGGGTTACTGCAGAGTAATGGGGGGTACTGCAGAGTAATGGCAGGGTACTGCACTGCAGAGTAATGGCAGGGTACTGCACTGCAGAGTAATGGCGGGGTACTGCAGAGTAATGGCAGGGTACTGCAGAGTATGCACTGGTATTGCAGAGTATTGGCAGGGAATTGAGGGGTTAAATTCGGTGAGCAGCGATGTGGGCACTGCAGATGCAGCCCACATCGCTGCTGACACCGATCTCTTTCCCCTCCGCTGTACCGATCGGTATAGAGAGGGGAGGGAGGAACAGGTGTCATAACATGACGCCGGTTTGTTTCCAAGTGATCACTCCGTCATTTGACGGAGCAATCACATGGTAAACGGTCGCTATGAGCGGCCGTTTACCGTGATCCGTGATGCGACCCGGCGGTCACGGATGCTCTCGAGTGCGCACACCTCGGGGCACGCGAGAGCAGAATTCTGGGAGGCCGTTAATTAACGGCCTCTCAGGCCGCGTACACACGGGCGGACTGTTCGCCCAACCTTGTCCGCTGAACAGTGTTTGGGCGGACAGTCCGCTCGTGTGTGGGGCTTCAGCGGACAGTTTCAGCGGACAGTTGGACGAACAAGGTCTTACGGAAATTCCGAAAAACTGTCCGCTGAAACAAGGTTTCAGCGGACTGTTCGCTCGTGTGTAGGCTTGTTCGGCCAACTAAGTCTCGCGCATGCTCAGAAAGGATTTCCACGTCGGAAGGTTGCATTGCAGTGTATTGGACGTCGAAATTTTCGATCCGTCGTGCGTGCCGAAACGTCATCGCGCACGGTTTCAGCAAACTGTTCGTCCGTCGTGTGTGGCCATGTCCGTCCATGCTAAGTTTGAGCGGACTGTTTGCCGAAACTGTTGGACGGACAAAGTTGGGCGAACAGTCCGCGCGTGTGTACGCGGCCTCAGAGTTAAACAACCCCCCTGAAGCCGTTAATCGGCAATGGGCAGTTGTTAAGTGGTTAAAGCTAGATCACTAGCTATATAGGTGAGGTGAATATAGTGGTGTATACTGCAGTCAGGGCACAGACAACAACCACTACACAGCAGCAAGATAGGAAATCAGCCAAAAACGATTGGTGTGTACTGTGTTGAAGGTACACAGAACACCCACTGCTTCAGATGCTAAGTAACACACTACACGAAGCCGCCTCAAAGGCGGCCTTATATAGTGTGGGGCGTGCACTACACAGCCTGAGCTATGATTGGCCACAGGCAGGATGCCTGTGGCCAATCATGGCTCTCCTCGCTGCCGGCGCTGCGATTGGCCAAGCATGCGGGGTCACAGTGCATGCTTGGCCAATCATGGGGCAGCAATGCACTGCGCCACCGCAGTGCATTGTGGTCCGCACGCGCGTCACTCGAATTTTGACGCGAACGGCCCAAACGTTCGGAATTCGCCGAACGCCCGAACAGCCAATGTTCGAGTCGAACGTACGTTCGACTCGAACACGAAGCTCATCCCTATTAGCCATGCGCCTGTCTGTATAATGGGTGCATTGGCTGGGGGGAGGGGGGGGTTGGGTTATGAACACTTCAACCTCAGCGTGAGCACTAACGTATCCATTTACCTGTTTGACCAGTACATAAATTGGTCACAAGCACCAACAGTTTTGCTACTGCACCCAGGGCTGGACTGGGACAGAAATTTGGCCCTGGACTTCATCCAGATCGGTCCACTTACATCAGAGTGTCCTATCACCAGCCCCTTACATCAGAGTGTTCCATCAGGAGCCCCTTACATCAGAGTGTCCCATCAGGAGCCCCTTACATCAGAGTGTCCCATCACCAGCCCCCTTATATCAGAGTCCCATCAGAAGCCCCTTACATCAGAGTGTCCCATCACCAGCCCCTTACATCAGAGTCCCATCAGCAGCCCCTTACATCAGAGTCCCATCACCAGCCCTTTACATCAGAGTCCCATCACCAGCCCCTTACATCAGAGTCCCATCACCAGCCCCTTTCATCAGAGTGTCCCATCAGCAGCCCCTTACATGAGTGTCCCATCAGCAGCCCCTTACATCAGAGTGTCCCATCACCAGCCCCTTACATCAGAGTGTCCCATCACCAGCCCCTTACATCAGAGTGTCCCATCAGCAGCCCCCTTACATCAGAGTGTCCCATCACCAGCCCCTTACATCAGAGTGTCCCATCACCAGCCCCTTACAGAGTGTCCCATCACCAGCCCCTTACATCAGAGTGTCCCATCACCAGCCCCCTTACATCAGAGTGTCCCATCTGCAGCCCCCTTACATCAGAGTGTCCCATCAGCAGCCCCATTACATCAGAGTGTCCCATCAGCAGCCCCCTTACATCAAAATCCCATTAGCAGCCCCCTTACATCAGAGTCCCATCACCAGCCCTTTACATCAGAGTCCCATCACCAGCCCCTTACATCAGAGTGTCCCATCAGCAGCCCTCTTACATTAGAGTGTCACATCAGCAGCCCCTTACATCAGAGTGTCCCATCAGCAGCCCCTTACATCAGAGTGTCTCATCACCAGCCCCTTACATCAGAGTGTCCCATCAGCAGCCCCCTTACATCAGAGTGTCCCATCAGCAGCCCCCTTACATCAGAGTGTCCCATCAGCAGCCCCTTACATCAGAGTGTTCCATCAGGAGCCCCTTACATCAGAGTGTCCCATCAGGAGCCCCTTACATCAGAGTGTCCCATCACCAGCCCCCTTATATCAGAGTCCCATCAGAAGCCCCTTACATCAGAGTGTCCCATCACCAGCCCCTTACATCAGAGTCCCATCAGCAGCCCCTTACATCAGAGTCCCATCACCAGCCCTTTACATCAGAGTCCCATCACCAGCCCCTTACATCAGAGTCCCATCACCAGCCCCTTTCATCAGAGTGTCCCATCAGCAGCCCCTTACATGAGTGTCCCATCAGCAGCCCCTTACATCAGAGTGTCCCATCACCAGCCCCTTACATCAGAGTGTCCCATCACCAGCCCCTTACATCAGAGTGTCCCATCAGCAGCCCCCTTACATCAGAGTGTCCCATCACCAGCCCCTTACATCAGAGTGTCCCATCACCAGCCCCTTACAGAGTGTCCCATCACCAGCCCCTTACATCAGAGTGTCCCATCACCAGCCCCCTTACATCAGAGTGTCCCATCTGCAGCCCCCTTACATCAGAGTGTCCCATCAGCAGCCCCATTACATCAGAGTGTCCCATCAGCAGCCCCCTTACATCAAAATCCCATTAGCAGCCCCCTTACATCAGAGTCCCATCACCAGCCCTTTACATCAGAGTCCCATCACCAGCCCCTTACATCAGAGTGTCCCATCAGCAGCCCTCTTACATTAGAGTGTCACATCAGCAGCCCTCTTACATCAGAGTGTCCCATCAGCAGCCCCTTACATCAGAGTGTCTCATCACCAGCCCCTTACATCAGAGTGTCCCATCAGCAGCCCCCTTACATCAGAGTGTCCCATCAGCAGCCCCCTTACATCAGAGTGTCCCATCAGCAGCCCCCTTATATCAGAGTGTCACATCAGCAGCCCCTTACATCAGAGTGTCCCATCAGCAGCCCCTTACATCAGAGTGTCCCATCAGCAGCCCCTTACATCAGAGTCCAATCACCAGCCCCTTTCATCAGAGTGTCCTATCAGCAGCCCCCTTACATCAGAGTGTCCCATCTGCAGCCCCCTTACATCAGAGTGTCCCATTAGCAGCCCCCTTACATCAGAGTGTCCCATCTGCAGCCCCCTTACATCAGAGTGTCCCATCAGCAGCTCCCTTAATTCAGAGTCCCATCAGCAGCTCCCTTAAATCAGAGTCCCATCACCAGCCCCTTACATCAGAGTCTCATCACCAGCCCCTTACATCAGAGTTCCATCACCAGCCCCTTACATCAGAGTGTCCCATCAGCAGCCCCATTACATCAGAGTGTCCCATCAGCAGCCCCCTTACATCAGAGTCCCATTAGCAGCCCCCTTACATCAGAGTCCCATCACCAGCCCATTACATCAGAGTCCCATCAGCAGCCCCTTATATCAGAGTGTCCCATCAGCAGCCCTCTTACATTAGAGTGTCACATCAGCAGCCCCTTACATCAGAGTGTCCCATCAGCAGCCCCTTACATCAGAGTGTCTCATCACCAGCCCCTTACATCAGAGTGTCCCATCAGCAGCCCCCTTACATCAGAGTGTCCCATCAGCAGCCCCCTTACATCAGAGTGTCCCATCAGCAGCCCCTTACATCAGAGTGTCCCATTAGCAGCCCCCTTACATCAGAGTGTCCCATCAGCAGCCCCTTACATCAGAGTGTCCCATCAGCAGCCCCTTACATCAGAGTGTCCCATCAGCAGCCCCTTACATCAGAGTGTCTCATCACCAGCCCTTTACATCAGAGTATCCCATCAGCAGCCCCCTTACATTAGAGTGTCACATCAGCAGCCCCTTACATCAGAGTGTCCCATCAGCAGCCCCTTACATCAGAGTGTCCCATCAGCAGCTCCCTTAAATCAGAGTCCCATCACCAGCCCCTTACATCAGAGTCTCATCACCAGCCCCTTACATCAGAGTTCCATCACCAGCCCCTTACATCAGAGTGTCCCATCAGCAGCCCCATTACATCAGAGTGTCCCATCAGCAGCCCCCTTACATCAGAGTCCCATTAGCAGCCCCCTTAAATCAGAGTCCCATCACCAACCCTTTACATCAGAGTCCCATCACCAGCCCCTTACATCAGAGTGTCCCATCAGCAGCCCTCTTACATCAGAGTGTCCCATCAGCAGCCTCCTTACATCAGAGTGTCCCATCAGCAGCCCCCTTACATCAGAGTGTCCCATCTGCAGCCCCCCTTACATCAGAGTGTCCCATCACCAGCCCCTTACATCAGAGTGTCCCATCAGCAGCCCCCTTACATCAGAGTGTCCCATCAGCAGCCCGCTTACATCAGAGAGTCCCATCACCAGCCCCTTACATCAGAGTCCCATCACCAGCCCCTTACATCAGAGTGTCCCATCAGCAGCCCCCTTACATCAGAGTGTCCCATCAGCAGCCCCTTACATCAGAGTGTCCCATCAGCAGCCCCCTTACATCAGAGTGTCCCATCTGCAGCCCCCTTACATCAGAGTGTCCCATCACCAGCCCCTTACATCAGAGTGTCCCATCAGCAGCCCCCTTACATCAGAGTGTCCCATCAGCAGCCTCCTTACATCAGAGTGTCCCATCAGCAGCCCCCTTACATCAGAGTGTCCCATCTGCAGCCCCCCTTACATCAGAGTGTCCCATCAGCAGCTCCCTTAATTCAGAGTCCCATCAGCAGCTCCCTTAAATCAGAGTCCCATCACCAGCCCCTTACATCAGAGTCTCATCACCAGCCCCTTACATCAGAGTTCCATCACCAGCCCCTTACATCAGAGTGTCCCATCAGCAGCCCCCTTACATCAGAGTCCCATTAGCAGCCCCCTTACATCAGAGTCCCATCACCAGCCCTTTACATCAGAGTCCCATCACCAGCCCCTTACATCAGAGTGTCCCATCAGCAGCCCCCTTACATTAGAGTGTCACATCAGCAGCCCCTTACATCAGAGTGTCCCATCAGCAGCCCCTTACATCAGAGTGTCCCATCAGCAGCCCCTTACATCAGAGTGTCCCATCAGCAGCCCCTTACATCAGAGTGTCCCATCAGCAGCCCCTTACATCAGAGTGTCTCATCACCAGCCCTTTACATCAGAGTGTCCCATCAGCAGCCCCCTTACATCAGAGTGTCCCATCAGCAGCCCCCTTACATCAGAGAGTCCCATCACCAGCCCCTTACATCAGAGTCCCATCACCAGCCCCTTACATCAGAGTGTCCCATCAGCAGCCCCCTTACATCAGAGTGTCCCATCAGCAGCCCCTTACATCAGAGTGTCCCATCAGCAGCCCCCTTACATCAGAGTGTCCCATCTGCAGCCCCCTTACATCAGAGTGTCCCATTAGCAGCCCCCTTACATCAGAGTGTCCCATCAGCAGCCCCCTTACATCAGAGTGTCCCATCAGCAGCCTCCTTACATCAGAGTGGCCCATCACCAGCCCCTTTCATTAGAGTGTCCCATCAGCAGCCCCCTTCATCAGAGTGTCCCATCAGCAGCCCCTTTACATCAGAGTGTCCCATCAGCAGTCCCTTTACATCAGAGTGTCCCATCACCAGCCCCTTACATCAGAGTGTCCCATCACCACCCCCCTTATATCAGAGTGTCCCATCAGCAGCCCCCTTACATCAGAGTGTCCCATCAGCAGCCCCTTACATCAGAGTCCCATCAGCAGCCCCTTACATCAGAGTGTCCCATCAGCAGCCCCCTTATATCAGAGTGTCCCATCACCAGCCCCTTACATCAGAGTGTCCCATCACCAGCCCCTTACATCAGAGTCCCATCACCAGCCCCTTACATCAGAGTGTCCCATCAGCAGCCCCCTTACATCAGAGTGTCCCATCAGCAGCCCCCTTACATCAGAGTGTCCCATCAGCAGCCCCTTTACATCAGAGTGTCCCATCAGCAGCCCCTTTACATCAGAGTGTCCCATCAGCAGCCCCTTACATCAGAGTGTCCCATCACCAGCCCCTTACATCAGAGTGTCCCATCATCAGCCCCTTACATCAGAGTGTCCCATCACCAGCCCCTTACATCAGAGTGTCCCATCAGCAGTCCCCTTACATCAGAGTGTCCCATCAGCAGCCCCTTACATCAGAGTGTCCCATCAGCAGCCCCTTACATCAGAGTGTCCCATCACCAGCCCCTTACATCAGAGTGTCCCATCAGCAGCCCCCTTACTTCAGAGTCCCATCACCATCCCCCTTACACCAGAGTCCCATCACCAGCTCCTTACATCAGAGTGTCCCATTAGTAGCCCCCTTACATCAGAGTGTCCCATCAGCAGCCCCCTTACATCAGAGTGTCCCATCTGCCGCCCCCTTAGATCAGAGTGTCCCATCAGCAGCCCCCTTACATCAGAATCCCATCAGCAGCTCCCTTAAATAAGAGTCCCATCACCAGCCCCTTACATCAGAGTCCCATCACCAGCCCCTTACATCAGAGTTCCATCAGCAGCCCCCTTACATCAGTGTTCCTTCAGCAGCACCCTTACATCAAAGTGTCCCATCACCAGCCCCTTACATCAGAGTCCCATCACCAGCCCCCTTACATCAGAGTGTCCTCCTCCCACGTGTACTTACAGCTCTGAAGGCAGCTTCTCTTCTTCCTCTCTCCAGTCATGTGATAACAAGTGATATGGGAGAGAGGAAGCAAAGTCAGTCAGCTGTCTATCTCCCCCTGCAGGCTGGAGGAAGCATAATACCTAATGCTCTCTCCAGCATTTGACGGAAGCTGCTCCACCTGACAGGAGTGAAATCGCGATCACTTACTGTCAGAGTGGCTTCAGGACTGCACCAGACTGGCCCACTGAGCCATCGGCCCACCGGGAATCTCCCGGTAGTCCCGATGGCCAGTACATGCCTGGCTGCACCCCAACGGTATTCTAAAGGGTGTTAATGTCTCTCTTAACAAATTTCCCAGAATATGTCTTATTATTTGGACAAACTCTAAACTCTAGTTCCCTGTCCTTATGATCCTTATTTGTTTTTGCATATGTATTTAAAATTTTCATTGTATTGCAATATTAGCTGTATTAAAGCTTTGTTCTTTTTCAAATGCCACTTTATGCATGGACATTCCTCCTTAGACCCAGTCTGTCTTGACAGTATAGTCACC
The DNA here is from genome assembly GCF_037356315.1 of Lithobates pipiens. Taxonomy (NCBI): domain Eukaryota; kingdom Metazoa; phylum Chordata; class Amphibia; order Anura; family Ranidae; genus Lithobates; species Lithobates pipiens. The sequence continues at coordinate 353,503,371 of NW_027507748.1, read as the reverse complement.
TGCTCACTTAGCACCATCCACCGGCAATCCAATTCTTCAATGAGACAAAGAAGTTGAGTTCAATGCAAATTTACTTCAGACAATTGCAGTACAGAGGATGTTTTCAGTCTTTTGAACTGGAATGCCCTGTACACACGGTCGGACATTCTGAAGACAAAATCCCTCAGATTTTTTCCGACAGATTTTGGCTCAAACTTGACTTACATACACACGGTCGCACAAAGTTGTCGGAAAATCTGATCGTTCAGAACGAGGTGACGTAAACCACGTATGATGGGACTATAAAGAGGCAGTAGCCAATAGCTTTCATCTCGTAATTTATTCTGAGCATGCGTGGCACTTTGAAACATTCAGAATTACCCTGTTCACAGAGAAAATATCTGATAAAATGCTTAGATTTTTGTCTAAAAAATACTGTTGTTACTGTTTCATATACTTCGGATTCACAATAAAATGGCTGCGATCATAGCCTATGTGACGATCCCTAGGAAAATGCCCGACCCATTGGTTTTCGCACATGGTCTCCTAGAAAATGGCCAACTGGCAATTAGCTTTCTGTTTAGCCTATTTAAAGACATTACATTGACCGTGGCCCTATCCCAGTTGAAGTTACGTGTGTTGTGACGTAACGCATAGGATACTAGAGGCATACAGACACCGAAAACAATGATCAGGTATGAGCTCAGCACTCGTTTTTACATTGTGCGGTCTACTTATGAAAAATGTGAGTTATATTCTTTTAAAAAAAATAAGCTTCAGACATTGTTTAACCACTTCCCACCCGGCCAATGCATATATACGGCCGGGTGGGAGCCGTCTACTCCTGATAGGACGTTCAGGAACGTCCTTCAGGAGTAGCGGGATCGCGCGCGCGCGTGCCCGCGCAGCGGCGCGATCCCGATGTGCTCGTGTCACCCGGACACGGCACATCTCAGATCGGCAGGAGGGCTCTGTGATTGGCCCTCCTGATCACATGACGGCCGTGTCCAATCACGGCCGTCATGTGATGTAAACAAACAGCCGGTTGCTAGGCAATCGGCTCTCCTCTCCTCACACGGAAGTCACCGCTGAGGAGAGGAGAGCAGAACGCTGCAGCCGGCTGATGATCAGTGAGTATGGGCTGCTTTTTACAGCTTTTTACTCACTGATCATCAGTGTAGTGTAAACACACAACACCCCACACAGTACAAACACAGTCCCCACATATGTCCCCAAAACACACATGTCCCCAAAACATACATGTCCCCAAATAATAAAAACACATGTCCCTAATAATAAAAACACATGTCCCCCACATATGTCCCACTAAAATCACATGTCCCAATGATTATCTGCACACATATGTACGTGATCACCTGCACACATATGTACATGATCATTTGCGTACATATGTCCGTGATCACACAAACCAATTATTATACACTTAACGGAATTTTTTTTACCAAAAACATGTAGCAGAATACATTTTGGCTTAAATTTATGACAAAATTTGATTTTATTGGATTTCTTTTCAAATAGAAAAAAGAAAATATTGTTTTTTTTCCAAATTTCCGCTTTTTTTGCGCTTATATCGCAAAAAAAAAAAACGAAGTCGTGAATAAATAACACCAAAATAAAGCTCTATTTGTGCGAACAAAATTATAACAATTTCATTTGGGTACAGTGTAGCATGACCGTGCAATTGTCACTGAAAGCGCTAGAGCGCTGAAAGCTGAAAATTGGGCTGGGAAGGAAGGGGGTGAAAGTGCCCTGTATTGTAGTGGTTAAACTTGCTACACCATACGAGGCTCTATATCCCTTTTTCTTACCTGGTATATTGAGCATCTGAGTGATCCCTGACATCCATCCATTGGAAGGAAAGGAAATGATCCCCTCTAGTAAAGCTCCATATTCACTAGGATAATTAGGAGGAACACGCAGGAACGCATCCACCCTAAGGGATTTGCCCCCTCTCTCTCCTCTACATGCTGTTTACCTTACAGCAGTAAGGCAATAATTTAGTACACTCATGGGTGTCAGTGACACCGAAGAGACACCTTGCACTTAAAGTCACAGTGCCACCAGATGTTACTTCATTACCACATGATGCTTCTGTAGAACACCCCCACATTTGCACTTTGCACACTGGACCCTGAAGAGTGCCCAGCCGTTCACATTTTGGATGTTTTTATTTATATATTTTTTTATTTTATTCACAGTTACTGTGAAGCCTACATTCACATCTTTTTTCCGTTTTTATGTGCACGTGTTTATTTATTTTTCACATTTGCACTTTATTGTGATGTATGAGATTTTATTTCTTGTTTCATGTTCATTCCACTTTGATCTATTTATTTATTTATTTATTTATTTATTTATTTATTAAATATATAATTTTTCAAGCTGATTTTAAGCATATCCTTTAGGAGCGCAACACCAACTACTATTTTATATGCAAGTTATTGTCATAAAAAGTGTTTGAGGACCCGGGTTCTGCCCCAGGGGACATGTATCTATACAAAAAAGTTTTAAAAATGGCTGTTTTTTTGGGAGCAGTGATTTTAATAATGCTTAAAGTGAAACAATAAAAGTGAAATATTCCTTTAACTTTTGTACCTGGGGCATGTCTACAGTATGCCTGTAAAATGGTGCATTTTGATGGGGACCTCATCCCCACAACCCTTGCCCGGTGGTTTGGTGGTCTGCAGGTGGGGGGCTTATCGGAATCTGGAAAGCCCCCTTTAACAAGGGGACCCTCAGATCCCGCCTGTTTGAAATGGTAACGGATACGTAAATGGGTGGCCCCTCCCCCCTGATGCCACAGGGAAGCCATTGGGAAGTCCCCATGCATCAGATGGGGCGGATTCACCCCGGTACATCACTGTGTGGCCCCGCCCTCAGTTATATAAGAACTGTCAACTGCGAGGCCACATCAGATGGCGGGTGCCTCCTAAGGAGGCGGATCAGTGGTGGTTTTTTTTATTTTTCAGTCCGTCAGCGGAGCCATAGAAGAAGATGAATGAACTTTGTGGGACATTTTTATTTTTTTATTTTTTAATAAAGGACTTGTCCCAAGATGTGTCTTTTTTTTTTTTTTTTACACTTTTTTGTAAAATGGTATGGGCACAATGTACCCGTTACCATTTCAAACAGGGGGGTCCGGGACATGGGTTTCCCCTTGTTAAAGGGGGCTTCCAGATTCCAATAAGCCCCCCGCCCGCAGACCCCCACAACCACCGGGCAAGGGTTGGGGTGATGAGGCCCTTGTCCCCATCAACATGGGGACAAGGTGCTTTAGGGGGACTACCCCAAAGCACCCTCCCCATGTTGAGGGCATGTGGCCTGGTATGGTTCAGGAGGGGGGGCGCTCCCTCTTTTCCTGCAGCCTGCAATGGTTGAACCCCTATATACCCCTATGCCATTTAAAAAAAAATTGGCGCAGGATTCCCCTTAATATCCATACCAGACCTGAAGGGCCTTGTATGGAATTAGGGGGGGCCCCCACGCCCCCCTATAAGTGATTTGACACTTTTTGTTAAAGGTTATTCATTTTATTTTTATTATTTTTATTGCTTTTAGAAGCCAGATCTTATTAAGTGTAAAAAAAGGAGATGGTTACTTCCTAGGGAATCTTATAGCAACCATCCATGCTAGCACAGATCTCAGATCTCAAAAGTGCAAATTCTGAATAAAGTTAATCTTACAAGGTAAAGCACAAAAGGAATAATGCTTTTCCCTGCTGATTAATGATGATTTTTTATGAGCATAAAAACTCTTCTGGCTGTTTTTAAGGTCCAGGCCTGCAAGATGGGTTTGCTGAATGGATAATAATTGTAAACTAAAATACAGTTTGTTATAATTCTCTTATACAAGATGCTTGAAAATAAAACATCAGTATGTTGAAACATGGCAAAACGTGTTTTTTTTTTTCTTGCACTCCCAAACTGTGGAACTGTAGATTTTCCAGATGTATAACTGAATGTCCCACTAACTCCCTGTTCCTGTGACACCCTACAGGGCAATGTGACTCATGTAATCAGCCCCCTCATGGGGTAGAATTCAGGTAATGAGCTCTCAAGTATAAAACCTCCCCCCTGACTTACTAATGAGAGTCTCTAATTAGAGTCAGAAAAAACATACATTATTCATATTTAGCTTCATTATCACCAGTTTATACTGTTAATGTAATAAAAACCCCTGTGGTGAAACACCAGTTCAGTTACCATAACTTAGTTTGTAAAAGGAAATGAAAAAACATAAGTAAGGGAGAAAATATGTGGCAAGTACGGATAGAATGGTAAGACATAAAGTAAAGATCTGAGGATAGATTCAAAATGATGCATACATGTAGGCTAAGCTTTGTGGCCTAGCGGTATTTACCACACAAAAGCTAGTAGGGCCTAGTAGGTTGAACCAGCTTCTTTTTTGTCTTGGATACTCCAATAATGAGTCATAAATCTGAAACCTGTTACTGTCTGCTTGGGAGTATAAGATATTTCTGCCCATCTTTGTGAGTCCCAGCTCCTCCTGTTGTATTTACCAATAGTATAAATAATTATTTCAGCAGGAAAATTGGGAACCCCTCATAATGGCCAACAGTAGATGTGCTGAAACAGAAGTGCTAAGTGCAAATAAAGATACAAGAAATGATCCATGATTCATTAAATACACAAGCAACAGATTTGCATTAATATGGTGTGACCGTGTGTATGCAAGGCAAGTTGGAGCCAACACCCTTCAAACAAAATTGCACGGATTTGTTGCCAGAAAGTCAGATTGTGTGTACGAGGCTTTAATGTTAACAGGGATGTTGAAGTCATCGAGAATGGTTGTGGGAATTCCAGAAGAAAGAAAGTAAGTTAACTATTTTTTACACTTTCTTTGTGAAATGGTAGGGGTACTTTTGTACCCCCTTACCATTTCAAACAGGTGGGGCGGGATCTGGGGGTCCCCTTGTTAAAGGGGGCTTCCAGATTCTGATAAGCCCCCCGTCCGCAGACCCCCACAACCACCGGCCAGGGTAGTGGGGATGAGGCCCTTCTCCGCATCAACATGGGGACAAGGTGCTTTGAGGGGTCACAGACCCCCAAAGCATCCTCCCAATGTTGAGGGCATGTGGCCTGGTATGGTTCCGGAGGGAGGGGAGCTCTTTCTCGTCCCCCCCTCTTTTCCTGCGGCCTGCCAGGTTGCATGCTCGGATAAAGGGTCTGGTATGGATATTTAGGGGGACCCCCACGTCAATTTTTTATTTTATTTGACGCGGGGTTCCCCTTAATATCCATACCAGACCTGAAGGGCCTGGTAATTGAATTTGGGGGACCCCCACGCTTTTTTTTTTATTTTTTATTTTTTTCTATCAATGACTTTCAATGAGTGTTCTCTGTATTACGGAGCCGACAATTAATAATAGCTGCAAGTGATTTTAATGGACTTTTTTTCCTGCATAAATGACACTTTGTGCAGGGACAGTTCTAAGCACCAGAAACATGCGCCCCTTCACAGGCATACTATAGACACCCCCCCCCCCCCCCCTTTAGAAATTTAAAGGAATATTACACTTTTATTGTTTCACTTTAATCATTATTAAAATCACTGCTCCCGAAAAAACTGCATTTTTTTAAACTTTTTTTTGCATTGATAAATGTCCCCTGGGGCAGGACCCAGGTCCCCAAACACTTTTTAGGACAGTAACTTGCAGAATCTTTTCTCTCTGTCAAATCTTTTTTCTCTGTCGAATATTTTCTCTATATAATCTTGGACTAATAGAGGTAAGGCTAGGCACATTCGACCACAGGTTCTATAGACACAGATTGTTATTGTCAGAGTCACGTCGAATCTCCTATTCTATATCGAACTGTTGTAACAATGAAAATGAAAATAAAGCATTTATTTATGTCGGATCTTTCGTTTTTCGGATTCTGTGCTTTCGTTATCGTTTGTCAAAACAAAAATAGCTGAAATTCGGACGAAAATGCATTCGGACGAAAAGGAATGCACATGTCTACTATATACTAGCTCCGTTGAATCTTCTTTATACATTCGACAGATACCATAAGCCTTCAAAGACAGATTCGACCATAATTCATGTGGATTTTCGGACGAATGCAATTTTTGAATGAAAAACGAAATAAATAAAAACGAAACTAAATTAATTAATTTTTTGGACAAAAACTAAGTTCCGAAACAAAATATTTTACTCTGCACATGTCTACTGAGCAGAAGAGTATAGCAGTCCATATGTGATGGCCCAGCACATCCAATCAGTCACATATTGATCGTCCACATGAGCCAGAATGTCCCCAAAGAGGGATATATATGTATTTTTTTTGTAGAGGCTTTGTCCTAAAAGTGAGCGTTTACTACAATGTGTTGTATTAATTCAAAGGTGTCTCTTTTTTCTTGAATACATACTTTATTGCCATATATCCCTCTTTGGGGAACTTCTGGCTCATATGGATAATATATGTGACTGACTGGATGTGCTGGACCATCACGTAGGTACTCCTATACTTTGCTGCTTCGTGGCTCCACCTCTTCATCAATTGAGATAGGAAGTGGCTATATGGGGGAGCCTTTTGTTCGAATCGGGGGATGCATTTGTGATGTTTTCTGTTTTATGATAAATGTGGTTATAACTTGTATGTAATCAAGCTTTGTGTACAATTATCTTTGACATGTGCTTCTTTATCTGTTCAGTATGTCTAATGGACACTACTATACTCTATGTTATGTTTTTATATATTCCGTTTTTTTATCTATGTGTATAAATAAAAGGTTTTTCCATTTTAACTGTTTTTGTCTCACAAATGTGTATAGATTGCACCTATAAAGTCCCAAAACTCTTCTCTCTTTTTCCTACTATATACTTAAGGGATGTTGGTGCCATATATTTACATTCTCAATTGATCTGGATTTAACCACATATTCACTATATTCTGCATATAAGCTGTGGGGTGGAAAAGAGGGATGAAGGGGAGGAAGTTTAAGAAGAGAGGACCCATATGTGAGAAGGAGAGGTAAGAGAGTCCATGTTACAGAGTAGGAAGATGAAGAAGACTTCTTCTTCACCTGCATTCTGTTGGTGTTTTGCTGTGGATTTTCTCTGAAGTTCAGTGCGGAAGTGTCCATTTAATAAAAGAAACCTACTTTATCTAAAGAAACCCAAGCTATGACATCCCAGCATGTTCCCCAAAGCACGTGCTACCCCATAAACATGGTATAGCTTTATACTGTGATAGGTGGGGATAGTACTTGCCAGTTAATCAATCAGGAGTTAATAAAAGACACATGTCTTGCAATGCAAGCTTTTCACACCAAAATCTGACTACAAGAGGAGAATGAGGGTAGAGTTGTAAAGATTAAGGTCAGTCCATAATTTAGGTAAGACAATAGGGAACAAAATAAATATTACACTAATGTGATCAGGGCTACATATGGTGAGAGCAGCATCATCGATGCTTAGATTACCAATAAATACATTATCATTAATCAGTAATCTTCCGTTTTAGGTAGATGTGAAAAGCAACATCATAGCTGCATATGTAGATTACCAACAGAGACATCAATTAGCAATCAGTCAGCTTCGGTTTTAGGTGCAAGTGAAAGCAACAGCATAGATATATAGATTGCAAGAGAAGGAATAGAGAAGAGATGTTCAGGTGAGGCAGAGCAGAAGTGTCCACTTAATCAAAGACAAACAAGATATTTGGGGGGCACACACTAAAAAATGCATAAAGATGGTGCTGCTATAAGACCATACAACAGAACAAAAATATTACAGCGCACACGTGCAAAACTAACATTTACCTCCAGCAAGGCTTTTTAAAAACACCTTTTCAAAAAACATTATCAAAAAATATGAAGATTTGGTCACACCATATTGCTATATGGTGCTTAAGCCCACTTACTGCGACAAAGTACCCCATGATTAGTGGGTCCTACACTATCCATAGATTGGGAGATCCTGCTTCTCTGAACCATGGGAGCTATACTCCTCTATACGGGAGAACATGAGGTCTCCACCATGGCACATGAGGTCTCCACCTTGCTGGAGGTAAATGTTAGTTTTGCATGTGTGCGCTGTAATATTTTTGTTCTGTTGTATGGTCTTACCCCATACAGATTTTGAAAACTGCATATACACTCCAATAAGCCTGAAAATATCATCTATCCTGTTTACAACTCACCACTCAAACAGACTCACCAAAAAGCAGCCAGTTTCATTGCTAAATTTGAAAGAGAGCATGGTATTACTCTCAAAGAGTCTGACTGGGATAAGGCATTAATTTATACTCACAAAAGGTCTGTAGCTTCCAGATTGCAAAAACTAAATTATAAGATCTTATCCAGATGGTATCAGTGACCAGTGATTCTCTATATATTTGACCCCTATATCCCCGATACCTGCTGGAAATACCTGTCAACAACTGGGATAATGTCACACATTCAGAGCACTTGAAACCTTGCAGTGATAACATACTTTCTGCACCAAAGTAAAGTCGGCCATAGATGGGTAGAGTTTAAAAGGAAAATTCTCGTGAAAAGAAGGTCCTAAGAAAGTTTGTTAATTTTTTTCTAATTATTAATCGGTTAAATTGACATTTATTTTCGAGCACAGTGACAAAAAGTTTTTGAAGGAACAGGATTTCATTTTTTTTCTAGAATAAACAAATTTCTAGCAGTGCATTTGTTTTTTGTTCAGTAAAGTTTATTCATTCCAAAATTAAATGTTAAAAGCAAACAATACATATATATATATATATATATATATATATATATATATATATATATATATATATATATATATATATATGTATATATATATATATATATATATATTTATTTATTTATCTATATATAAATGAATGTTCTTATTCATTACAGGTACTTATATCAATTTATGCAGTGCTTTACATATATATTGTACATTCACATCAGTCTCTGCCCTCAATCTAAGGACTCTAATTCGTACACTAGGGCCAATTTAGACAGGATCCAATTAACCTACAAGCATGTCTTTGGAGTATGGGAGGAAACCCACACAGGCTCAGGGAGAATATGCAAAAACTCAAGGTAAGGAGTGTCGTGGTTGAGATACAAACTGGCAAGCCAAGTGCTGCTAGGTGGAAGTGCTAACAACGAGGTATGGGCGCACAGTTAGACCCGAGCATAAGTTCAGGCTAAACTTTCTTTGTTTGGTTGTTAGGCAAACAACAGAACAAACGGGTCAATCGACCGTTTGTTCGGCCCCCGAACTGACCACAATGCATTGTGGCGCTGAACAGTGCATTGCAAGCCTTGATTGGCTGAAGCAGTGAAAGCTTCAGCCAGTCAGAGCACAGAGCACTATCGGAGTCGTGATTGGACACTGTCATCATGACTTTATCCAATCGTGGCTCATTCCCGCCCCACAGTATAAAAGTATTCTTTCAATGGCAGCCATTTTCAGTGTGATTTTGGCACGGGGAGAGATAGAACAGGGCTCTGTTCAATGCTATCAGTTAGTGTGCTATACTGTGCTATTTTGCTTAAATTGTCAGTGTAGAATATTAGTTTAGTGTTAGTCTGGGGATAGTGTGAGCGTAGTGAAGAGGACCATCATTCAGCTTTGCATAGTGTGCAGCTAGAGTAGTGACAGCTCAGATCGTTACTGCCAGTTTAACGCCATATAGTTCTGTGTGATTTACTGCCAGTTTAATGCCATATATTTCTGTGCGTTACTGTGCATTTGGAACATTATATTGTAGTATATTATAGTGTATCCATGGAGTGTGTCTATGTAGTGTGAGTACTCAAATTAAAGTGCACTAAACACCTCTTTACATTGATTAACATGCATCTACATACTGATTTCAACTTCTTCTTTACATTTGCTTATGAGCACCGCCCCCTCCCTCCCAATAATGTCTGGGAGGACAACAAGGAGAGGCAAACGTTCCCTTGGCACTGTAAGGGGGCCAGCAACAATTGTGTCCACAGGTAAAGATGGACGTGGTGGTCATTCCTCAGGCAGGACATCATTTCCTCTGTTTAGTGAGTCTGCCTGTGCTATCCAGCCACATGCAGAGTGGGTGGTGGACTGGCTTACTAAACTTTGTTCATCCTCCTCATCTTCTGTCAGGCAAGTAGAGACAAGTGTGCAGTACCCTGCAGTTGCCAGAGTAGATAAACCTGCCTCCTTGTCCACATCTATTCCTGCAATAGAGTCAGCTGAGTTATTTGATCACAGCTTCAGCCACTTGCTCCTTGATGATGCCCAGCCATTACTGGATTCAGAAGTTGGTTCTGAGGTTGAGGATGACAGGAACATGAGTCTAGAGAAAGGGAGGAACACTGGTAGACAAATTGGCATTCATGTTCCCCAAGCCACAGCGTATTGCCAAGGTTTCTCCAGTGTTAATGATGAAGATGGAGGATATGGAGATTATTATGATGATGATGATGAGGTCCCTGGTGCAAATTGAGTGTCAAATAGAGCATAGGAGGAAACTGAAGGTGAGGCGGCACAACCCCAAAGAGTCCGACATCAAGAAAGAGTAGAGAGCAGCGACCCTATTCCATCACATTCTGCAGCTGTTATCTCCCGGCCCACTCCCCAAAGTTCAGCTGTCTGGGCCTTTTTCAGCACATCTGCAGCAGATCGCACTGTTGCCATCTGCAAACTGTATCTCAGGCACATCAAACGTGGCAAAAACACCAACCAGTTGGGTACCACATGCCTAACAAGGCATCTAATGTCCAACTACTCAGCCCGTTGGCAAGAGCAACTAAAAGCCACACAAAAGGGGCACAAATCTACCCCTCCCCCTACTCCTCCTCACCCATTTCAGTCTGCCCCTGTGATACTGAGTTATTACCTTTCAGCAGCCTCCACTGACATGGATGATGGTATAGCACAGGGTGTCCCAGGTCCTAGCAGGTCCTAGCAGCACATCTGCCAGCAGCAAACCACCAGCTGCAGACTGTTGGCTCTCCAACTGCCTTTCAGCCTGGTGGATTCTGTCCCTTCCATGAATTTGCACAATGTGCTGTACCACAATGGCAGATTCCCAGTCACTACTACTTTTTATGTAAGGCCATTCCATCTCTCTACCATCACGTGGAAGTGAATGTTCTGGCATCCTTGGGCAAGGCAGTCAGACATAAAATCCACCTTACTTATGACACGTGGTCCAGCAAGCATGGGCAGGGAAGATATATTTTGTTCACAGCACACTGGATAAAGCTGCTTGCAACTCAAAAGGATGCAGGACAGGGCTTGGTGCTGTAGCTTGCTGTGCCCAATTTCTCCATACAGCTGGTGGTGATAATGCCAGACCTGTGAGGTCTACCCCCTTCTCCTCCTCCTCCTCCTCCTCCGCCACCTACATTCCCTCCTCTGCAGAATTGTCCTATGAACATCAGGTACCCCCTAAGCATTCAAAGGACTATTCCCAGAGTCAGGCTAAAAGGTTCCATGTAGTGCTTCAGCTGGTGTGTTTAGGGGACAGGAACCACACCGGAGCAAAGATTCTGGCAGCTCTGCCCAGAGGTGGTTCACACCACACCAGCTGGAGCCAGGAATGGTGGTGTCTGATAATGGCTAAAACCTCCTGTCTGCCCTTAGACAGGGAAAGTTGACACATGTGCCATGCCTGGCACATGTTCTCAATTTGGTTGTGCACCATTTCCTAAGTACGTAGCCAGGGTTGCAAGATGTTCTAAAACAGGCCAGAGGAGTTTATAGCCATTTCAGGTGGTCAGACACAGCCAGTGCTCGGTTGGCTGAAATTCAGCGTTAATTCCACCTGCCCGTAAATCTCCTGATTTGTGACATGCCCACCAGGTGGAACTCAACTTTGGGAATGCTTCAGTGGCTATACATGCAGGGCCCTCAACAAGTGTCTGTGTCAGTACTGCAGGACGACAGGCTCAGGCCGCCTCTGCTTTTTTCCCCCCACACCAATGGCTGATCATTAAGGATGCATGCACTGTATTGTCACAATTTGAGGAGGTCACAAGGATGGCAAGCAGTGACAGTGCATGCATCAATGACATAATCCCTGTTGTGTTCCTGCTGGAGCAGACTCTGCGTGGCATTATGGACATAGCATTGGAGGCAAAGCAGCAGGAGGAAGAGGAGGACTTCCTTTCCTCTCAAGGCCCACTTTATCCAGACACCATCAAAGAATGGTGACAGAACACACAGGAGAATAGAGGGAAGGCAGATGAGGAGGAGGATTCTGGCACTTTCATAGGCTTAGAAGAAGAGGCAGCAGCAGAGGACTGAGGCACTGATGTGACGCCAGAGCGTTGGGGGAGGAGCCTGACGCGGCGGCCGTGAGGGCTGAGAGAGACTGCTATCCACGGTGGTGGAGGAACCAGATGGAAGACCGGGGACACAGCGTGGAGACCCCTCACTAGGACGATCTGTCTCCCCTCCAGAACAGGTTGAGACCGTGGTGGAGAGCGGTAGTGGCAGGTGAGAGCGGCCATACAACCTCCGGACGGGAGATGTGAGCAGGAGATCAACTGCAGCTGGTGAGAGTAACCCCCCCTCCCCTCCCTCCCTCCCTCTCCCCCTCCGGGACGAGACGACTTACACAAAGTGACTTGGATACAGTGAAAAAGTCAGCGGCAGCTGGAGAGGGCAGCTCTCCCCCCTGATAAGGAGGACTGAAGCCGACAGGATAACAGGTGATCCCGTCCCTTATCTGTTGGCTGTGAGACCTGTTGTGTATCTATTCCTCTGCCCTCTCTACCTCCCCCTTCTTGGACGCTAAAGCTGTCTGCATGTTTGATAATTAACCCTTGAGATGCTCAAGAGCGAGACAGAACAAGTGCTTGTGAGATATACAGTGGAGGTTAAAAATGCTTATTGGTGATATTAATGCATGCACGAATACATGCACTAATACATGCAGAGACAATGTTTATATAGCAGCTGTATTGATATGAATAAATGAGCAAAGCTAGAAAAAAGGACTGTCATTAAATCTTCTCTAGGATATGTGAAGATAAATGAAGATTTTTTTTTTTTTTTCTGTGCTGCTTTTCTAAAAATACCAGTTTGAAGTAAAGCAAGTCAATAACCAATTAATAAACGAACTAGTTGAAATGTCTCCCCTGGCATATTATCTATTGAATATATATTAATGGACATTAAGCAATAGCTCAATAGCTCAAAAAAAAAATAGGGGGGAGACGGTTTAAAGAAGTAATCTGTATGAGAGACATACTGAGCCTGAACACATCTGTGGGTAACCCATGAGCATGTATATACATTTATTGCACTCGCATAGAACAGAGCCATCGACTACCAAAGAGAGGTCTCTCCCTCTTCTTTTTTTTTGTCTGGAAACATACACAAGGAAAGGAGGAGGGGAAGGAGGAATATATTATAAATCCCAGAGGGATAAGCACACGAGAAGAGGGGTAAGCCGGAGGGGGTGTGAGCCCAAAAGAAATAATGAAAGGCCGATCCCAAAAAGTAACAGAACCCAAAACCCCCAGAGAAAGTTTAAATTCAAGTGCAAACGCAAGCTCAATCCAGAAATATTTAACAACTAAAGAAAGGAACACTAGAAGTCCCAGTATGGAAAAAAAAACAGCTCAGGTAAACAAAGGCGCAAGAAAAGAGGCAGCTAAATTAAAGGGGGCCCAAGGAGAAAAGATGCAGGAGAACATGGGAATAGAGACGGAGGTTACAGAGGGGGAAGATCTGAGGAGTGAATCCCTAATGCCTACTAAGTTGGATATGCTAGCAATGTTCGAGAGAATGGAAAACCTGATAAAAAGTGAGGTCTCCAACGTACGTATGGATTTGGGACATCTGTTAAAAAGGGTAGAAGAGGTAGAAGAGAAAGCGGAGAGACAAACACTGGAGATAGCTGGGCTAAAAACACAAATGAAAGAGCTGCAAAGACAACAGAAGGAATGTTGTTATAAAATGGAGGCGCAAGAAAACCAAAATAGGCGCCAAAATTTGAAGATAAGGGCTATACCAGAGCAAAATGGAGAAAATCTGGAGGAAAAAATGAAGAGGATATTTGACCCCCTACTGGAGAGAGGAGAGGCAGAAAAAATAAAAATTGATAGAGTACACAGAGTGAGGAAACCACCTGGGCTAAAAGAGGATATGCCACGGGATGTGCTTATTAAGTTCCATAAGTACTCAGACAAAGAAAAAATATGGAATAATCTTAGGAAGGGACCTCCTCTACAGTACGAACAAAAGACTTTACAAGTGTTTGCGGACTTATCAGCGGAGACCCTAATAAGAAGAAGAAAGCTCAAACCACTGCTGGATCAACTAAGAGGACTAAACATTAGATATAGCTGGGGATTTCCCGCAGCATTAATAGTACACAGAGATGGGAAGACAGTAAGGTTGAGATTTTTGGAAGACATGCAGGACTTTTGTAAAAACCTACAGATACCAATTCCAAAAGAGTATGAAGGGTCAATAAGAGAGGAGCTACCGGGGGGAGGAGGGGGGTGGCGGGGGGTATAGGGAGGGGGGGAGGGAAGAAGTAGTAAAAAGGCTGCTCTAAAGTTATGGAAGTATATTGAAGTGGTGGAAGCTGTTCACTGGGGGGGGTGGGGGGGCTGGGGAAGGGTCTCTCTCTTTAGGGCCCACCCCGGGATCCTAGGACCCGGGGAGGTGCACACGGGGCGCCGGGTTGGGGTCTCCACCCCAAGGGAAGAGGTGCAGACACCAGGATGGGGATATATCCAGGTTGGACGCAAGAGGCCCGGAGATGGGCCATGGGGGGGTGAGGGTGGGGGGTTGGGAGAGGAGGGTGGGGGGTTGGGAGAGGAGGGTGGGGGGGTGGGAGAGGAGGGTGGGGGGGGTGGGAGAGGAGGGGGGGGAGGGAGAGAGGAGAATAACCTATAGCTCAAGATCTCGAGTAAAGGGCATTATTTGGGTTCCAACATGACAATGGTAAACTGTGTATCGTATAATGTGAGAGGTCTAAATGTAGCTAACAAACGGTTTAAGATACTAAGAGAATTGGAGCAACTAAATGCAGAGATTGTGTTCTTACAGGAAACGCACTTAACCCATGAAAGTAAAATTAGACTGTATTCCCCAAGATACCCGACCTGGTTCTATGGAGACTCAGTCTCAAGTAGAACAAGGGGGGTAGCAGTGGGGACAGGCCGGGATATCCAATTTATAGTAGAGGGCAGGATGGGAGACCCGGAAGGGAGGTTCCTGTTTTTAAAAGGAAAACTATGGGGAATAAAATATACCTTGGCAAATATATATAGCCCGAATAAGAATCCAATAACTTATCTGAGAAAGATACTGGGAAAACTTTGGGAATTTAAGGAGGGGAGGGTGATTGTGGCAGGAGACCTGAATTTTCCGATAAATCCGAGACTGGATAGTTCGTCCCATGCACGGGAGACGGCGAACATGCAGCGAAATGTAATTAAACAATGGATGGCCGAATTGCAGCTGATAGATGTGTGGAGAATACAACATCCGAAGAAACGAGATTATTCGTTCTACTCCCCCGTGCATGGGACGTACACCAGGATAGATTATTGGCTGGTGGAACATCAGCTATTGGAGGAAGTGGTTGATACGGACATCGGAACTAGGACTCTGTCGGATCACGCACCTGTAACCATGAGAATTAAAATCCCAGAGGTAAAGAAACCCCCGTTTACCTGGAAACTAAATAAAGATCTATTAGACGTAGAAGGAGAGGAAACAATAAGAAAGGAGCTGCAATTTTTTTTTGCCTCAAATGGGAAGGACGAGATGGCGGAGAACATACTATGGGAGGCCCATAAGGCTTACATAAGAGGAATATATATCTCACTTGGGGCAAAAAGAAAAAAAGAAAGGAATAAAAAGGTAAAGGAATTAAGAGAAGAAATTAGGAGATTAGAATTAAAACACAAAATAGAGAAACAAAATGGAAAGGGACAGATACAGGGGCTACAACGGAATCTAGCTATAAAAAAACTAGAGCTGGAGGAAACAATAGAGCAAGAAGTAAGGAGAGAATATCATAAAATAACGAAAGAGCGATATTTCTGGGGAAACAAGAATGGCAAGAGTTTAGCTAGGATATTGAGGAAAAAGAAAGCAAAAAATTATATTGAGAAAATAATAGATAAAAATAATGAGATCAAATATAAGACTGAAGATATAGCGGAGGTATTTAGAGAATATTATGAGCAATTATATTGGGTGAGAAAAAAGGAGACAGAGCAGCAAGAGAACATTAGAAAGAGGAAAATCAAAGAATATATAATAAACGCTAAGGTCCCTACACTATCACAGGAAATAGTACAGGAATTGGATTCTCCTATAACAACATCCGAAGTAAATCAAGCAATAAAAGAAACAACAGGAGGGAAAAGCCCGGGCCCGGACGGTTATATAATAGAATATTATAAAAAATTTGGGGACATTTTGTCACCAAGGTTATGTGCATATTTTAACGGCCTAGATATAAAATATGGACTGGGTAAGGAAGCCTCTCTAGCAATTATCTCCACAATATTGAAAGAAGGGAGGGAAGGTATGATATGTTCAAACTATAGACCAATCTCATTGTTAAATACCGACATAAAATTATTCGCAAAAATACTAGCTACTAGAATGAAAAAAATAGTTCCGAACTTGGTCCACCCAGACCAAGTGGGGTTCGTGGGGGGCCGAGAGGGAAGGGATAACGGAGTGAGGACACTATTGCTTCTCCAGAAAGCCCAAGAGAGCAAAACCCTTCTCTTGTCAATAGATGCAGAAAAAGCATTTGACCGAGTAGACTGGGGATTTATGCTGGGCACGTTGAAAGAAATGGGATTTGGTATCCGAATCCTGAGTTGGATAAAGACACTCTATGAGTGCCCAATGGCAGTGGTAAGGGTAAACGGCAACTTGTCTGATCCCTTTAGAATGTACAATGGGACTAGACAGGGTTGCCCACTGTCACCCATACTGTTCGTGTTGACTTTGGAACCACTGCTGGAGACAGTGAGGAAAAATCCCGACATAGGAGGAATTGAGCTGGGGGAAGAGGTTCATAAAGTAGCCGCATTTGCGGACGATGTCCTATTTTATGTGACAAAACCTAGAATCTCCATGCCAAATTTGGTGAAGAGTATCGAGCAGTATGGAGATCTATCAAATTTTAAAATAAATTAAAAAAAAACAGAGGTTTTAAGTGTCAGCACGAGCAGTGGGGAAGAACAGGATATCAAGGGCAAATTTCCCTTCCTATGGAAAAAGGAAATTAAATATTTAGGTATAAAGCTGGCAGCCTCATTAAAGAAAATCTATGAGATAAACTATATCCCCCTACTGGACGAAGTAAGAGAAGACACAAAAAAAATAATGACGAAACCATTGTCCTGGTTTGGCCGGATTAATGCCCTTAAGATGATTATACAACCAAAAATATTATATAAGTTACAGATGCTACCGATATATATTCCTCCAGTCTACTTTAATACTATTAAACGTCTAATAACCAAGCTCATTTGGAAAAATAAGAAGCCTAGAATAGCCTTAAAGGTATTACAACTGGGAAAAGAGAGGGGAGGTCTAAAAGTACCGGATTTTAAGAAATATTACGAATCTATAGTATTAACACGGGTGGTGGAGTGGACAAAATTAGATAATGAAAAAAGATGGGTGGCGATAGAACACAGCGCTGCAGAGACACGATTAGGAAAGGAAATTTGGATACCCCCAAAACACAGATCACTCGGACCAACAACACTTGCACTCACAAAAAACGTTTTTAGAATATGGGACGGAATTCACAAGCATAATAAGTGGAAATACAACTCTCCACTAATGGCATTAAAAGAAAATAATTTATTTCCACCGGGGAAGAGCACTATGGGAGGACACTGGATTAGAAGAGAAGATATTCAATTGAGACACATAATAAATGCGGGTAAAATAAACACGTTAGAAACACTACAGGAGTACATGGATATAGACGGATGGAGGTACCTCCAGCTCAGACATTTTGTCTCATCATTGCCACAACCATTGAGAAGTGGAACAGATCTTAACGTCTTAGAGCGGATATGTGAGGGGAAAATAATAAGAGTAAATATCTCACAGATATATAAGATGCTGGGAGAAGTGGACGAGACGGAGGTACCTATATACATAAAAAAATGGGAAGAAGAAATAGGGCCACGAGGGGAGAAACAGAATATAGAAAAAATCTTACACTTAACACACGGGACATCGAAAAATCTTAATACAATAGAAATGAATTATAAAAGCCTCGCTAGATGGTATAGGACACCAGACAAGATGAGGAGATACCAGGAAGAGCAACTCGGGATGTGCTGGAGAGGGTGTGGACAGCAAGGGAGTGCGGCACATATCTGGTGGGAATGCCCAAAAATTAGAAATTACTGGAGAGAAACATTAACTTTAATAAAAATAATAACAGGAACTCAGGTACTAGAAAACCCATGGACATGTCTTTTCCATGGTACAGACACCCCAACTCAAAAGTACAAAGAAGGCCTCATAGGAAACCTAATAAACGTAACAAAGAGCTTGATACCAAAAAACTGGAGACAGGTGGAAGCCCCAAAATGGAGGGAATGGATAGGAAAAGTAGAGGACATGTATAGAATGGAGGGATGGGAAGAGGATGAGGAGAGCGGGGAAAAGAAATTTCGAAAGAAATGGAAGCAATGGAAACTGTTTAAATCAACGAAGAAATATGAAGAGGTAGTAGGGCTATAGGGGGGGGGGGGGGTAGTAGGATGCAGATGTATATGTAACTATGTTTTACACTTTTTGTATGGAAAAAAATTTAAATAAAGATTAAAAAAAATAAAAATAAAAAAGACTCAAAACTGAGCAGAAAAAAAAAAAAAAAAAAAAAAAAAAAAAAGAAGAAGAGGCAGCCATGCGTCAATCTGTAAGCGATGGCTTTCCAACTCCAGGACCCTTGGGAGTAGTACGTGGCTGGGAGGAGAAAGTTCCAGATGCCGTCATCCTGAGTGACCCCGAGGAGTCTGCTTCTCAAGCCTCAGCAAATTTGAGGCGCATGGACAACCTCAGGCTTCAAATCCTGCAAAAGGACCCAAGAATACGTGGCATAAAGGAGAAGGATTATAATGGTTGGCAACCCTCCTCGACCACCATTATAAGGGGATGGTCTCAGAACTTATTCTGTTCCCACAGAGAGTGCAGAAGATAACATCTCTTGGGGATACGTTAAAGAGGATTTTATTGAACATTTTTCCAGACTCCAGTAAGTTACAGTGTGGGGGAAAACATCGTTTTGAGTCTTTTGTTGCTCAAAAGAGGAGCCTAAGTGAGTCATTTCAGAATTTTTTAGTCCTTGCCGCCCAGGGCTGTTAGCTTCCACATACCATCGGCAGCGTCTGCATCACATGGTGGATGATTATGTTGGTGCCAAAACAGAGATAGACAGATTTCCAGCTGACAATCCACTGACTTACTGGGTCATAAGAAAAGACCACTGGCCAGAATTTGCTCAGTATGCTATTAAGTTGTTGGGCTGCCCTGCATCCAGTGTGCTTTCACAATGGGCATTCAGGTGCTGCAGGAGGTTTCGTTATTGATCATAGAATGCATCTGTCCACAGACTCCGTGCACCGTTTGACTTTTATAAAAATGAATCAGTCCTGGATTACCAGCTATGAAGCCCTTGATGCCGATATCACTGATTTAAGTCTTTTTGGGATGTGGAATCTCTGCATGACTTTGAGGCTGCCTAGCTTTGAGGGTGTTCAATAATTTTATCTGGAAGAATGTTTTTGGTATAGGTTTCATGGGCACAAATAACACCCAAAGACCAATTATTTAGCACCTGTTTGACAGGTGCATATCATTGCATTTTTTTTACAGCTAGGCCAATTCTTGCTTTCATCAAGATTACCTCTATAGGGTTACAGTGGGAAGGCGCCATCGACACCCAAAGACCAATTTTTACGCACCTGTTACTTCTATCCAAAGTCAAAATTACACCAGAATGTATCCAAAAAATCTCTAATCTTGTTCCCAGTGCACTACACTGTAGACATGTGCATCATCAATGAATTTGTTTGGTTTCGTAACGTTCAGTTTCGTATTTCTTAATTCGTGTCCAAAATTCAATTTGGATTCGTACGAAATACCAATTTTCGTTAGGTTCGTTAACTTTTCGTGTCAATTACGAACGTTCGTTAAGAACAATTTAATTTAAAAATCAAAAAATACCTTTCTCAATATGAGTCGTCGACTCATTATGCTTATTATGAGGGGCTCCCACCATCCCTGTGCTGTGCTGACTTCCTCCTGGGGCTATACCCCGGCTGTGCTCACTATGAGGGGCTCCCACCATCCCTGTGCTCATTATGAGGGGCTCCCACCACCCCTGTGCTGTGCTGACTTCCTCCTGGGTTTGTATCTCGGCTGTGCTCATTATGAGGGGCTTCCACTATACCTGTGCTCTGCTGACGTCCTCCTGGTGCTGTACCTCTGCTTTGCACATTATGATAGGCTCCCACCATCCCTGTGCTGTGCTCATTATGAGGGGCTCCCACCATCCCTATGCTGTGCTGACTTCCTCTTGGGGCTATACCTCTACTGTGCTTATTATGAGGGGCTCCCACCATCCCTGCGCTGTGCTGACTTCCTGGGTTTTTAACTTCATCATAATGAATAATCGTAATTATTAAGACAATAATTAAACAATGTATTAATGCACATTCTTATTTTGTCTGATTCTGAATCTCCCATCTACTACCAGTACCAGTCTCCCACCCATATTAAAAAGGTAATTTTCCAACCCTCACTCAGCAGCAGAAGAAAACCTCTGATTTGTCAACAAAACACCCATCGCATTTCCGTTTTAACGGAATTTGGATCCGAAATTCGTCAATGGAATTTCGTATTTCGTATACAATTTGGAATCATAGACATTCGTATTTCGGATGCTTACGAATGTACAAATTTTAGGAAATTTGTACGAATTTTCGATTTGTAAGAAACGAACTGCACATGTCTATTACACTGTGGCCTCATCATACACAGTGGCTCCCCAGCTGTTGCTGAGCAAAACAAAGGCAGCTTGCAGGGAAAATATCATTTTTTGTGGCTTTATAAATGCAATTTTTGCTGGAGCAGATTCTAGACATGGTACAGATCTGCCACTTTACCGGTAGATTAAGGGGACCCCTCAGGCACTATATTGGAAGGAATTTTGTGGTGTTCGAAAGTTCTGGTGCGAACCGAACATGGGTATGTTCGGCCCATCCCTACTAACCACTTAGCTACTTTACTGTTCTGAGAATTTTCGTTCAAAATTCTATCCATCTATGGCTAGCTTAACTCATTACACTGTATTTAATACCTCTTGAATTGCTTGCCAAGATATTAAAATTGTAGCCAGGTGCTGCGCTGAAACAATAGGAAACATTGCTCTATATTTGCTTCTCTCCCTCTACCTGAATATCAATGATATGCTACACCATTCTCCTCCGGCCAGCAGTGAGGAGAGCTAAAGCTAAGCAAGCCCAAAGACTTTTATGCAGACTGCTGAGAATCCTGGGAGCTATAGCTAAGGATGGCAGCCATGTAAATGGCTACACTATGATGGTTACACTACAGATCCCAATATCAACTGTGCAGTAGGAGGAGTAGGAAGATGATTTTTATTAAACTGCCTAGGATAGTTCTTCCTCTTGGCACTTTGGAGAAAGAGCATCGCTGTCTGGATGTTCGCCTGGCAGTGAAAGACCACACTAGAGGAGATCCGAGCCTGAGACTGGGAGTGAGGACCCTCTGGGACTGCGCAGCACCATCTACATCACAGCACCTGCACTGAAAGACAGAGGGGGATCCCCTTCTACAGAGAGAGGTCATTGCAATATCCTGGTGACTGATGAGAGGGCTATTTGCCCATTGCTGATGCTGCTTGTAGGGACTGAGCCACTGAGAGCAGGACACCAAGTTTACCCAATCCATATAGCACCCATATTGCACGCTATAATGCACTTCTTCGAAACCTAGACTGGGACTATACAAAACCTATATCACATTATGCCAAACCTTTACCACATCTACCTTGCACCTATGCAGAGACTATACCATGCCTGTACTGTACCTATACTACATGCAAGTTAACTGGGTCTCTCGTTAAATGTACATATGCTCTTAAAGGGTCACAAAAATAGCTGGTAGACAAACATCTCAAAGGACTGCTACTCCTGTAATAATTGTTCAGGAAGTCCTTGTTAAAAGGGGCTTCCGGATTTTGATAAGCCCCCTGCCCACAGACAGGGAAAGTGGCCTTTATCCCTATCAACACAGGGACAAGAACAAGGTGCTTTGCTCCAAAGTAAACCCCCCATCTGGCCTGGTATGATGCAGGAGGGGGGTGCTCGCTCGCTCCCCTTTCCTGGCCTGCCAGGCTGCATGTTCAGATAAGGGTCTGGGTTTTTTTTTTATTGGAGTGGGGTTCCCCTAAAAATCCATACTAGACCTAAAGAGTTTCACATTTTTGTATTGCCATCAATATTTTTTTTTTTTTCAAGAAAACTTGAAAATCTATTTTTAATGTTTTGTTTTTTTTTGTCAGTTTTGCTGCAGCAAGTTCTATACACTGTACAGATCTTTAGTGGTTGACTTAGGGGACCCCCCAGACATGATATTTAAAGGATTTTTTCATTTTTATAGTTTCGCTTTAGGCATCATCAAATTCAGTGATTCTTTAAAAACAATCTTTTACAGAATTTTTTTTTGCATTAATACACGTCTCCCTATCCCCTTTTTATGGCCAATAACTTGCATATAAGCCTTCAAAATGGGGAATTTTGATTTTTCAAGTTCGGGTCCCATAGACTTTATTAAGGTTCACGGTTCGGGGCTGAACTTTCACTATTTTATTTTGTTAAGCGCTGCGCAGCAAACTGTTGGCGCTATATAAAACTTGTATTATAATAATAATAATAATAATGTTCGGGAGTTCTGATGGGAACCAAACTGGGGGGGTGTTCAGCCTTTTAATAAACTTTACTACTGCTTGCTACTACTACTACATCTTATGGCTTGTTCTTACTGTTAATTACTTTGTAATTAACCTACAAAATAAAATCAGCTGACCCAGATGACATTTGGTGAAATTGTACCTTGATTGAAATCTACCAGTTTAACCACTTGAGATCCGCGCTATAGTCAAATGACGGCTACAGCGCGGATCTCCTTTTCCGGGACTACGTCTATTGACGGCCTCCCGTACACGAGCGGCCTGCGCGCCCCCTGTGATCGGCGAGTCTACGAGACTCGCCTGATCACCGATCCATGCAAGGGGTCGATCCCGACCCCTTATCACGTGATCAGCTGTCAGCCAATGACAGCTGATCATGTGATATAACGGAGCCGGTAATCGGCTATTATTCCTCCTCGCGCTGACAGAAAAAAAAAGCAGATCACCGGCGGCCGTGATCGGGACATCAGTCCCGATCACGGCCAGCCCTGCTAGTGCCCACCTGCCCCCTGCCAGTGCCCACCTGCCCCCTGCAAGTGCCACATTAAAAAAAGTAAGTGCCACCCAGCAGTGCCCACAGTGCCACCCAGCAGTGCCACCCAGCAGTGCCCACAGTGCCACCCAGCAGTGCCCACAATCTGCCTTAACAAAGGTGCTGCACCCCAGTGCCACATATCCGTGCCCATCAGTGTCATCTACCAGTGCCCAGCAGTGCCGCCCATCAGTGCCCAGCAGTGCCACCTATCAGAGCCACATATCAGTGCCACCTATCAGTGCCCATCAGTCCCATCTATCAGTGGTACCTATCAGTGCCCATCCGTGCCACCCATCCGTGCCACCCATCCGTGCCACCCATCTGTGCCACCCATCCGTGCCATCTTATGTGCCCATCTTTGCCCATCAGTGCCGCCTTATCTGTACCCATCGGTGCTGCCTTATCTGTGCCTATTTGTGCCGCCTTAACTATGCCTATCAGTGCCCACCAGTGCAGCCTATCAGTGCCCACCAATGCAGCCTATCAGTGCCCACCAATGCAGCCCATCAGTGCCCACCAGTGCAGCCTATCAGTGCCGCCTCATCAGCGCACTTCAATGAAGGAGAAAAATGACCTGTTTGCAAAATTTTATAACAAACTATTAAACATGATTTTTTTTTTTTTGCATCTTTTTTTGTTTGTTTAGCAAAAAATAAAACTCCGAGCTGTAATTAAATACCACCAAAAGAAAGCTCTATTTGTGGGAAAAAAATGATAAAAATTTCATTTGGGTACAGTGTTGTATGCCCGCGCAATTGTCATTCAAAGTGCATCAGCGCTGAAAGCTGAAAATTGGTCTGGGACTGAGGGGGGTTAAAGTGCCCAGTAAGCAAGTGGTTAATCAAGTATTAGAAGAAAGTGTGGCAAAAGGCAAAACCCACCCTTATTACATGATAATAGGTAAAGGCATATTAAGGTATTTTTTTTTCTTTAAAATAACAAACATGTTATACTTACCTGCTCTGTGTAATGGTTTTGCACAGAGCAGCCTGGATTCGCCTGCTTTAGGGTTCAATGCTAGCGATCCTGGGTCCTCCCTTCTGCCATGTACCCCCACAGCAAACAGCTTGCTGTAGGGGCACCCAAGCAGAGGTGCTCCCGCCCCGCGGCTCTGTGTGTCTATTCACACATGGAGTCATGACTCAGCCCACCCCCTCTGTCTCCTGATTGGCTCACTAGCTGTGATTGACAGCAGTGGGGCTCAGGTGAGTCTGTGGGGGGGGTAAAAAGCAGAATGCATAAAGATAGAAAAACCTTGTGCCTTTACAATGACTTTAATGATATGATGAATGATAGAGAGTGATATTAAAGGGACTCTCAATTGCTACTGACAACTAAGAAATTAATTTACACGACCAGAAGTATAGTAGAAACTATACACACTGTATTAGACACTCTGTAAACCACCAGAAAAGCAGTAGAAACTGTACTACAGCTACACTGTATTGTGTACTGTGTACACCACCAGAAGTGTAGTAGGAACTGTACACACTGTATTAGATACTGTGTACACCACTAGAAAAGTAGTAGAAACTATACACACTATATTAGATACTGTGTATATTGCCTGAAGTGTATTAGAAACAGTACATCACCGAATGCACTGTAGATATTGGCTACACTGGATCTTGCAGTACATTATGAGGCATTCCGAGGCGCTCACATTTTCCACGAACGCTCCATAATGTTCGCTGTTGGGCGAACACCCAATGTTCGAGTCAAACTTATGTTCGACTCAAACATCGATCTTATCCCTATTTGCAAATAACAAATGTTAATTCACTCTCCAATTGGTCATTGTTCCTTAGGCTGAGAAGAGTCCATAAGGGAAGTTTAGAGAACAAACATTCTGAGGCTGGTTGCAGGACAGTTTTATCCAGAGAAGAAGAAACTAGTGTCAAATTAACTTTAATATTGTATCAAACAAAATCATGATATTTTTGAGTACAATGTTGGAAAGGACTTTCAGAGGGTGTATAAATATTTCTAGGTTTAAAACATGATGATATATGAAAAGATGCTTGTCCATTTAAATATATATGCCTGGGATGAAATGTCATATTATTTGAAGAAGGACTGAAAGGGAAGTGATAATCTCAACATATATTTAGTGTATTGGATTCTTTATCATTATTGTTAGAAGTGTATGTGTATGATACAATAGCCATACGCAAATAAGTAGTTTAACCTCCCTAGCGGTAATCCAGAGTCTGGCTCAGGTTGGGAATTTACTAGCAGGAGCGGTAACCCCGAGCCAGACTCGGGATCGCATCGCTGGATGCAGGGGAGGACACAGGGAGAGTTACTTACCTTGTCCCCTAGATCCAGCGATGTCCCCCGGGCTGTGTGATCGAGCTGTCCTCCACTCGATTCACAGTGCCGAATGCTGCCGAGCTCTGTTCCCTGCAACGTTACAGCGCACGGGAGCGGAGAATGGCGGTAAATTAAAAAAAGTAAAAAGACACAAAACACACGCAGCACTGTAATCTTACAGATTACAGTACTGTATTAAAAAATGACACACACCCTTTGTCCCTAATGGTCTGTGCAGTGCCCTGCATGCACTTTTATATTATAAATACTGTTTTTTCTGCCTGGAATTTGGAGATTGTCCATAGCAACTAAAAAGTGTCCCTTTTTCAGTGTTTTAGGATTTAATTACATTATTAAATAATTTTTATTATTCTTTATTATATTATAAACTTTATCATACCCGGGATGTCTGCTAGACTCTGGTTTGAAGAGATTTAAGAGCGTTATTCCTAAGAATTACAGGACTACAATATAAAACGCCAGATTTCCATGCAAAATAATTGTACCGCTTTCAGCACCTAATTCCAGACTGAATCATACCGCCAGAGAGGTTTAAAAATTGCAAATTTATATATATATATATATATATATATATATATATATATATATATATATATATATATATATATATATATTTTTTTACCTTTCTGTCCTCTATGTGCTAACTATGAAACTCTATTTTACGATTTCCCATTTAATTGTTGTTACCCCAGACTCTCCTAGGCGTTCTACATATTTGTTTATTACAGGTACATATAGCGCTGTCTATCTACTTAGTGCTTTACATCAGTCCTTGCCCTCAACCAGCTTACAAACTAAGGTCCCTAATTCGCCTTCATACATACACATACTGGGGTCAATTTAAATAGAAGTCAATTAACCTACCAGTATGTCTTTGTAGGGTGGGGTAAAATCAGAGTACCAAGAGGAAACCCGCGCAGGCAACAAGGAGAACATGCAAACTCCATGCAGGTAGTTTCATGGTTGGAATTTAAAATGACAGCCCTAGTGCTGCTAGGCGTATGTGCTAACCGCCTAGCCACTGTGCTGCCTACATTTCTGAGTAGCTGACATAATTGTATCTGTGCATTCATTTATCATATCAGGTTTTATCACCAGGGAATTTTCAATAAAACGCAAAATAGCCATGACTTATCTGAGAGTGACACCCAGTGGCCAAGGGAGATTATGCCAGAGTAAACAGGTGTTGATAATTAAACAGATCCACCATTAAAAATATGGTAACACCTTCTGGGCTACCCCCTGCCATGTTTTATAATTATATTGTTGTCACAGTATAACAATAGAAGTCAGGTACACTTCGGGAAGGAAAATCCGATATCAAAACATCACTTAAAGAGACCCATCATCATAATATCATCTGACACCTCACTGAAGCCAGGACACACAGCTCCAGCGTAGCTAGACACCATTCTGGGGAAGGTTAACTCCACCCATAAATCGTCAGCTATCTTTGGGTCTGGTCATCAGCTATCTAAAAGGCTACCTGATACTTGGAGGGTAATTATAATATATTGTCTTGTCATTCTGCTTGCCTAAAGTAATGAGCCAATTGTAATATTGTGTCTGCTACCTAACAATTTTCCTAATAACTTAAATGCTCAAGATAATCTTTTTTTTTGTATTATTATTTTTCTGTTCTTGGGTCGTATTGACAATCTTTTGTGTTTTCTTAAAGAATTATGCTTGGCTAAAAATAATTTAAAATAATTTATTAAGTCAGTTAAATTATGCTTATATAGAAGGCACTGTGATTCAACAAAATTATTTGTTAAGGCATTCCCTGATGTAACAAAGGTAATACTGCGGAGGATGGGGGGAAAAGGAAAGGAGCCATTCGGGAATATCTCGAGAAGCTCGATTTCCCAAAAGGTACACGCGATGAGATGAAGGAATTGGAGATTCCTATTTCAGTTAAGGAAGTAGAGAGAGTAATTAAAGATACAGCCCTGGGGGGAAGTCCCGGACCAGATGGCTATTCCATCTTATACTATAAAAAATTTTGAAGCTTTTTAGCACCAAAACTCTGCGAATACTTCAATGAGGTGGGAGACGGGGGGGTCTTTCGAGAAGAGGCCCTGCTCGCACACATCGCATTGATTCTGAAGGAGGGTAAGGACTCAGCAGCACTGGAGAGTTACAGGCCGATATCATTATTGAATACGGACGTGAAGATCTACGCGAAAATTCTGGCCGAGCGATTGAAAACACTCCTCCCCGATTGGGTCCATACCGATCAGGTGGGATTCGTTCGGGGACGGGAGGGGAGGGACAATTCTTTGAAGTCAATCATTCTGATTCAAGAAGCAATTAGAAGAAAGACTCCAACTCTGCTCTTGTCTGTAGATGCCGAGAAGGCCTTTGATAGAGCAGACTGGGAGTTTATAAATGAGACCTTAAAACACATGGGCCTGGGTGAGAGAATAATGAGATGGGTAAAGGCATTGTACACCAAGCCGACAGCCAGGATCATAGGGAATGGTTCCCTGTCTCGCCCCCTTGAATTGTTCAACGGGACGAGACAGGGATGCCCCCTATCCCCGATTCTCTTTGTGATTGCCTTGGAGCCGCTGTTAGCAGCGATTCGAGGCAACCGGGATTTTCGGGGAATCGAGGTGGGTGGTAGAGAATATAAGGTATCTGCATTTGCCGACGATTTGTTGCTATATATTACAAACCCCAGAACATCGATCCCGTCGGCACTTAAAGAATTGGAACAATACGGACGACTCTCAAATTTCAAAATCAATCTATCCAAGACAGAAATACTAAATTTGAACTTGCCTGAATCAGAGCAGAGAGATCTGTCCGCCAGCCTACCTTTTAAGTGGAGTAGAGGGGAATTGAGCTATTTGGGGATAAAATTAACGGCACAAAGGGCTAATTTATACGAAGCTAACTATATGCCCCTGCTAAACAAAATTAAAATGCAAATGAAAAGTATGAAGTACAAAGCAATATCCTGGATGGGTAGAATAAACGTAATAAAAATGTTTATATTACCCATGGTACTCTACACACTCCAAATGATTCCCATTTCACTTTCGGGAAGCTTTTTCAGAAAACTAAAATCTCTGGTCCTCTCATTTATATGGTCCCCAAAAAAAACGCGCATTGCGTACAAGGTCCTTGTAAAGGAAAAGGAAAGAGGAGGAGTAGCACTCACAGATTTTAAAAAATACTATGAAGCTATAGTGATATCTAGTATAGCAGACTGGCTGCATGATTTAAAGGAGAAGAGTTGGGCGGAGTTGGAAACTAGATTAAGCGGGACGGAATTAGCAAAAATGATTTGGACACCATCTCATTCACGGAACCTAGGAACAAGCACTAGTACAATAACAAGACATACACTCAAAATTTTGGATAAAATAAACAAGACACACAATTGGACATGTAACTCTCCATTAATGTCACTATTAGACACAAAACATTTTCTGCCAGGGAAGGAGGAGCGGCTGTATTATAGCAGATGGGCAAAGAGAGAAGAAATAACACTAGGAGAGGTGATTAAAGGGGATAGGATACTCACGTACAGGGAAATCACTAAAGGGTTGTATCGTAATTTGTAAGAGGAGGGGAGCGAGGACTATGTAATAAACTGTATAATCGGTTCCCTTCAATAATTGTACAAATGTATATGTATAAATTGTTAAAAAGAAAAATAAAGAATATATAAAAAAAAACAAAGGTAATACTGCAGATGCAAAAAGAGATGCTAGAAATGAAAACATTTACCCAAAGTCCAGCAGCTCAAAAGGAACATTTAAAAAACCAACAGCTACATCAGTAATAAAATAAACAGATTGTGAAATTTGTGAAAACACAGTTTAGGGAACTATGTCTGACTTTTGTTTCAAATTTGGTCAACCTGGACATTTTGCAAATGATGCTTTCTAGGTACAAACAGTGACCTACAGAACATATGTGCCTCAAATCCCACTTTTTCCTGTATCAAAAAATCCTCTCAGGGGAATCCACACCGAGCAATGAATACAGCCACTGAGAGTGTACTGTATATTAAAATTTTTCACAAAGAATACAAAGCTGCATTGCTCAGCAACTATCCAAAGCAGTTGACAGACAGCTATCAAATATGAATTGCATTACCTGAAAATACCTTAGTAAAAAGCTGAATCTCACTGGCAAAAGATGTCTTGGGAATTGCAGTATAGACAACATTACTGTCCGAGTTTTTTGCACATACAGAGCAGAAGTACTATCTGGAAAAGCAGCCACTGAGACCGAACTTCCCTTTCTGGGTGGGTGGAAGAAACTTTCCATCTAACATCAAGCAATAATGCACATAACAGTTGCTGCCACTAGTAGCTGCCATAAATAGCTAAGCAATGAGTACGTGTATCAATACTTTTTTAAGTACTCACCGATACCAATTACCGAAAACGTATCGCCTAGGAAGAGTTGGTAGAGGGGTGGTTTGGGAGTTGGGGGGGTTTGGGAAGTGGGTGAGGCTGGGGGGGGGGGGGATACATTAGGACAGTGTGGGGGGGAGTAGGGGGGTAATTGAAGACAGGGTGGGGGGGAGTAGCGGGATAAGTGAGGGCAGGGTGGGGGGTAAGTGAGGGCAGGGTAGTTGAGGGTGGGGTGAGATAGGGGTTGAGAGCTGGGGTTCAGTTTCTCATGCAGGTGGATCTTCTAGAGCTGGGAGCCTGGGGCCAGCTGAGCACTGCTGATATATCTGGTTCTGTCCCTTCCTCCTGTGCAACTGGGGCTAGGGGGAGATTCAGCGGGGGACCAAAGGTAGAGCAGGCGGGGATTCCAAAATGCTGTGCACCAATAAGCAAATCCCCCGCTGTGCAGCTATTTAAAAAAAAAAAATTCTTCAGGTCCCCTATGTTCAGTGGGTGCCGGGGGACAGAAGTAGACTAATTCGCCTAAACCCAAAAGTGGTTAAATATTCCACTGTCTGTCCCCCAGCACCCACTGAACATAAGGTACCCAGAGAAGTTTCTTCTTAAAAAAAGCTGCACAGTGGGGGATTAGATCGTTGATACACAGAATTTTGGAGTCCCCGCTTGAGCAACCTACAACCCCCTCCACCACTGAGTTGCAGAGCCAGACCAGGACAGGAGGGTACAAAGCACAAATGTTATTGGCGGACTCCAGCTGGGGCTATATATGACTAAAATATCCTAGTAAAATAGTGATATATACAAACATAAGTCCATAATAAATGAGTCCATATGTAATGTAACTGACACCTTTAATGGATACTGGCTCCAGTAGGAGCTAGAAGGGACTCTGGGAACACAAAGGACAGAGAGGGCAGCACCATCTAAGTGCAGGAGTGTAAGTCATTAACATCCAATGACATTTCAGCTGTCCGTGGAATTCCCCCCCTCGCCTCCTCCTCTACTCCTGCCAGATGTCACCCTCCTGTCATTAAAGGACAGAGAGAGCAATACCATCTAAGTGCTGTATAACCACAATTTATAAAAGGTAAGAAATACACTCACACGGTTAAAAACAATTCCAGCGTAAATGATAAATGTGTTGTTCATCTGCTCTACTCTCAGGTGATAGTTGCTGGTGTGTCGGAGGCCAGAGGTCCAGGGGCGCTGGTGACTCCCATCACTTCCTGGTAAACTCTGAGATACTCGGGGCACTGATGACATCACTTCTGGATACATCAGATGAACACCACATTCATCATTTATGCTGGAATTGTTTTTAACCTTGTGAGTGTATTTCTTACTATTTATACTTTAAATTGTGGTCATGCTGCACTTAGATGGCGCTGCTTTTTCTGTCCTTCAGGATAGGAGGATGACAGCTGGTGGTAGGGGAGGAGGAGGCGGGGAGGGGAATCCCGCAGACAGCTGAAAAGTCATTGGTTGTTAAGGACGTGGCGGCTCCTTAACAACCAATAATTGCCCACATTCTTTCTTTACATTTCAGCTATTAGTGGGGAAATCCCACTGACAGCTGAAAGAACCAAGCCAGAAGGTATCAATTTTGTGGTATGAGTGCATTTGCACAAGTACCGATACCCATGCAAATGCTCAGTATCGGTGCAACCCTAGTTATAATATCTTTGACGATTCCATTAATGGCTTGGTTGATATACTAAGAACAGCATTGGCCAAATCAACAAATGAAGCATAAGCCAACAAATAAGGAATACTATGCAATTACAAAAAAATAAAAAAATACCAAAATATAATGTTTAATTTAGAGCTTCTGGTTCTCTGTGCTAGGTCAAGGTAATGCATATCATCAAAGATATGTGGAAGAATCAAGCTGACCTTTAAAGGGGTTGTAAAGGTATGTGTTTTTTCACCTTAATGCATTCTATGCATTAAGGTGAAAAACATCCGACAATACTGGCCCCCCCAGCCCCCCCCCCCCCCCCGTTTTACTTACCTGACCCCTCGAAAGTCCCACGCTCGCCCCCGACATCCTCTTCACTGCTCAGCCTGGCCATTGATTGGTTACAGTGGATGGATTGAAAGCAGCGCATCCATTGGCTCGGGCAGCTGTCAATCACATCCAATGATGCGGCGCACCAGGGGACGGGCCGAGTGATACAGTGAGCGGCTATGGCCTCCGGCTGTATCACTGGAGTGCGCCCGCAGGCACGCCACACCATGCGAGGGAGCATGCATGAAGGTGTTGAGTCCTTGCGGGGGGGGAGCCGAGACAGCCGCTGGGGGACCCCAGAAGAGCAGGCTCGGGGCCACTCTGTGGAAAATGAGCTGCACAGTAGAGGTAAGTATAACATGTTTGTTATTTCAAAAAAATATATATCTTGAGTGATTCTTTAACAGTCTTTATTGGGGTAAGACCAAATGGAGACCAAAGGGTATGAATGGAACAGCATAACCTTTGTCTTAGCTCAGCACCTGCAGAATTTCAACAAAGTATGGAATTGGGTTATAACAGGTCTGAGAGATGACAATCTAGTATACAGCAAATCATTCCATAACATGCAAAACCCATATGAGTAGTACAACAACACAAAGGGGGTTATTTACTAAAGGAAAACCCACTTTGCACTGCAAGTGCACTTGGAAGTAAAGTCGCTGTAGATCCGAGGGGGACATGCATGGAAAATAAAAAACAGCATTTTAGCTTGCACATGATTGTATGATAAAATCAGCAGAGCTTCCACTCATTTCAGATCTACCACTTAGATTTAGGGCGACTACACTTCCAAGTGCACTTGCAGTGCAAAGTGGATTTGCCTTTCGTAAATAACCATCAAAGTCAAGCTAACTGCCAGAAAATGTGATCTGACAAAGTCAAGTTCCTAGGCAAAGTTGTTCATCTATTTTACCTTCTGATATTCATGTTTCCTGGTTGTGACTCCTGTCTGGCATGTTCCTTTTTTCATGCTTACCTACCATTTATCTTCAAATTGTTGATTAGGTTTGTCTTTTCAGGGGTCAAATATAAGGATTTTTTGGCTGCTATATTGGGAAAATAAAGCCTCTATATATTTTTCATATATTTGGATAACCCCTATGTGTGGACTTTTGGTATAATTTTTCTTGTAAACATCTTGAGGCTACTATATTCTACATTGAAAACAAGAAAGTGGATCCAGAAAGAGCTCTTTCTAAGTAAAACATGTTGATCTACCTGTCTTCTTTCAGCAATTAAATTGTATGTGTACTTCTCTGACTGGATGGTAGCTGATAACATATGGTTTTTATTCTGTGATGATTTTAAAGGGGTTGTAAACCCTCATGCTTTTTCACCTTAATGCATCCTATGCATTAAGGTGAAAATACTTCTGACAGTGACTCAGCGGAGACATGCTTTACCTCTCTGCCCGGGGTTCTCGGATCTTGATTGGATAGAATGATAGCAGTGCAGTCATTGGCTCCCACTGCTGTCAATCAAATCCATTGACATGGGCGGGTGGGGCCGAGTCCTACATTCTGTGTCTATGGATGCAAATGCTGGACTCGGGAGCACACCCACAAGGTACCGCTCCAGGAGAGAGCATCTCCTAGAGGGTTATATGATGCAGGGAGGATCTGATAGCCCCAGAAGAGGATGATCAGGCCACTCGGGGAAAAACGAACTGCACAGTGGAGGTAAGTATGACATGTTTGTTATTTAAAAAAAACAAAAAAAAACAAGCCTTTACAATCACTTTAATGCAACATTAAAATTGTATTTATACTGATATTTTATTTTTCCTTTTGTTATTTTGGCACATATAAATCCCCATTTCCTTCTGGTCCCTGGTGAGATAGCGAAAACCTGTTATCTAATACTTTGATTGTTCTTAAGGGGAAGGCGTCTGATCATTGTCATGGCAAGTCCCCACCAATTATATACACCCAAGTATATTCCTCTTCTTCCAATGTGGCCTAGGAAGGTCAAAAGGTTGGACACCCCTGTATTTCATATATTTATTTTTTTGTTTACAAAGATAAGTAGCAGTAACGTTGGTTAACACTAGTATAAGGGAATTACATAAGCTACAGTTTGGTAGAGCACAGCTAGTTCTGAAGGACAAATGCTCACAGAAAAAGCCTCTTATAGTGCATACCATCACCATTATGATAGTATGTGATTCCACAGAAAACCACTGTAGCATTCATATGGATTCTATTAACGCTTTATAAATAAATAATAGTAGCTGCAGTTACAAGAGGACAGGCTGAAGGCAGATACGACTTTGTGTTTTCTCGTATATTCGTCATCACTTTTCTGCCACATTCTTTTTGATTGACTCCTTCCTGCCATATGTACAAGGTTATTGCTTGCCTTAGGCACTTTCTTATAGACTTTGTGGTCTTCAATATCCATATTGACTTATTCTTTCATCCCTATGAACATTTCTATTGTTTAATGTTTTTCAACTGTCTGATTTAGGTCATTTCTCCCATGTAGAACCAGTAGCTGTGTAAACCAGCAGCTTTAGTTTTTTACAACCAATACAATGCTATTTTTTTCTGTCCTATACTGTAAATGTACTTCAAGCAATGTTAAACTCAGTTTTATTATTTTTTTTCTATGTTTAGCCCTTACCATATAGAAATTAGCAGTTTTTAAATTAGATTCAAACCCCTATTTGGGTATTGTTTAGTTTATTATTATTATTATTATTATTATTATTATTAGGTACCACAAACAATTTTCATGTTTTTACATGTAGAAAATTGGGTTTCCAACTTTTTCATCCTTTTTTGCATTTTAGTTCCCCTGGTCTCCTTTAACTTCTATGCAACCACTTCTGTCTACACGCCCATGCTACAGTGGTGTCTGTTTGTCATTACATTGAACTAGCTATCTGCAAGTGCCAGTGGCAGACCATGCATGTTCAACGTGTGCTGGCAGTGCTGTTTATATTTCCCACCAAAAGCGCATGAGATAGGATGTTGTTGCAGGAGAGCAATTAGTAGGCAGGGATGGAGAATTGTCAACTCATAGAAAGAAGTGCCTGAATAAGGACCTCCATGGCGAGGTTACTAGGTATTATTTTAAAGATTAGCTAAGTTACCATTGTTGCTCATGTTTTGTATGTGACTGCTATTTTTTCCATTTTTGAATTACCATGCCTTGTTCTGCTGTTCTGCCCTGTGTCTCTGTGTGGACGTTTTTTTTTTTTTGATTTTGATAGAGGCTGGACTTTGCTTTCTCATGTCATGTCCTCATGAGCTGATGAATAGTGGGGGAATATTCAAGAAGCTGCTGAAGCAGTAGCAAGAAAATCCTTGCAGGTCATCTGATACAGCTTCCTCTCTAGCAAGAACAGTGAGACCAAAGTAGCAATATCACCAAATCTCCAAGTCTCAAGACACTAGCAGTCAGAGGCACCGTGCATTCGATTTATTTTAAAAAGTATCATTAAGACTCACTAGCCTCAACACTTCAACAAGCTTTCAAAATATAAATGTTTTCAACCCTTAGAGATTACATTTGCTCATTATAAGTATATTCAGTTAATTTGGCATGTAGTAATGACTCACAAATTTCAATTCCTCTTTATTTTTCTTCTTCTCCGTACTGTTCTTTTACATGGCAGCAAACTTCAACAGTTACAAAAAGAACTATAGCTTGCACTTGGCTGGTCCTAAGGCAAGAAATAAAACAGGTGTTTTCAACATCTTTAACACCAGTAGATCATTTATCCAATGTCATTTCAGCTGATGGGTATATTATTTGATGCATAAAGCTGACATAAAAAATCCCAAGTAGTATAGAGACCTACAAAACACAGGGACAGAGACCACCCACAAATGCTAGTTGCTCAAAGATGTGTGTTCCTGTTGGATTACAGTAAGGTTATTTCAATAATATTATGTCAATCCAAAGACATGCAGCTAGATTAATTTGCTTCTGTCCGAAATTGGCCCTGGTATATGAATGGGGACCTTGGATTGTGGGCTTCTTGAGGGTAGGGACCGATGGGAGTGTGCAATATACAGGGATAGGGACAGGGGCGGACTGACCCGTGCCACTAGGGGGCCCCATCAGGGTTGCCAGCCTCAGTAAAACCACTGAAAGTATGTAAAAATCTGTGTGTGTGTGTGTGTGTGTGTGTGTGTGTGTGTGTGTGTGTGTGTGTGTGTGTGTGTGTGTGTGTGTGTCCATAATGTCTGGGGGCCCCATGAGTTGTCAGTCCGCCCCTGGATAGGGACAATTGTAGACACTTACTCAGGTTGAACTGGATGGACTGGTGTCTTTATTCCGCCTTACTAACTATGAAATATGTACTAATACAATGTGCTATTTGTGCATAAGTAATGAAAAGCTTTTTAGGATCTTTGTCATTATTCAGATGGTCAAACCAAACATTATTTAGATGTGCATGTTATAATACAGTAAATAAATTATTACAACGGTGCATTTTTACAGAATTTCTTTTAACAATCATATGTGTAATTGTGTTTAGCTATGAGGTATTCACACACTGCATATATTTTTATTTCTCAATATAACATGCGTGCAAATTCTGTGATGGTAGCTTCTGCTCCTTATTTATCTTTCAGACCATTAAGGCTGGGTTTACACTTGAGCAATGAGTATGCAGTGGCTCACAGTAGGATTCCGGTGCGTCTCCATTCACTGTTTCAGGTTTGATTTCAGCCCACATTTTTGGCTCAATTCAGACTGGAAATGGACCAAAAGACACACAGGGCTTCTGTGCAATTTGCACCAGAGCCACTGTGGAGATGTGTGAACCGGCTCCATAGAGAACCGGTCACAATCTTCTACTATGCGAACTGGATGCCGGGAAATCCGCATTAAATTAGCAATAGTGTGAACCCAGCCTTAGGGTACACATATGATGTAATGCCAAGAACTGTCACATATATCCTTTGTGAGGATAGTCATACCTAAAAAAGATGTGGTGGTTGTGATGGCACTGAATAAAAGTCTGTTGAGAGGGGGCTCCTACAATCTCTGCGTATTTTTTAAATCAATAGGTTTAAAGTAATATATATATATATATATATATATATATATATATATATATATATATATATTAATGTAACTCATTTACATTTATTTATAGACTAAAGATGAATTCCAGGTATAGATTTAATTTTTTTGCATAGTAACATTGGTCACACTTGGACCAATGTAAGTATGCATATGCTATACCCATGGTACTGCTGTAGAAGTGGAGAATCACTGCAGTAGTCACCACTACTACAGTGATCGCACCTGTATTCTGGGTCCTCTGCTGAGAGGCTGTCCTGCTACCTGGTGAACACAGGGGATCACTTGGTATGGGCACCATTCACAGAATGCATTTATGTTCTGTGATTAGATGAGGTATAGATTGTGACGTCACTACTCTGCCTCGCCACCAATTCCTATCAGAAAATGCATAGCATTCATTGAGAAAAAATTTAAGGCAACTGTCGTCAAGCGATGTAACTGAACAAGACACCAAACTCAAAAAAGAAGCTATTAAAATAGCTGCATTAGAGACTGCACACTAAAAATCCCTGGTGCAATCACAAGCTCTCTTAGCCCCTGTACACACGGTCTGAGATTTCCACAACTAAATCCGTCGGATTTTGCCCATCGGATTTTGTCCGTCGGATCTTGTCCAAAACTGTTGCATACACACGGTCAGACAA
Organism: Lithobates pipiens; assembly: GCF_037356315.1. Classification (NCBI taxonomy): domain Eukaryota; kingdom Metazoa; phylum Chordata; class Amphibia; order Anura; family Ranidae; genus Lithobates; species Lithobates pipiens. The sequence continues at coordinate 353,465,479 of NW_027507748.1, read as the reverse complement.
AGTTGGCAAAAAAATCCGATCTTTCAGAATGCGATGACGTAATTTCATTACGATGGGACTACATTCAGGCTAGTAGCCAATAGCTTTGATGTAGGAATTTGATCTGAGCATGCATGACACTTGGTCCGATCCAAATTCTCTACACATGATCGGAGTATGTCCGATTAGCCCAGTTGGTCGGAAAATATTTCCAATATGTTGGAAAATTGGGTCCAACCAATATTCCCGACAGAATCAGTCCGATGCATACCACACACAGTCGGATTATCCGACGACACGGTCCGATAGGACACGTTCCATCGGATTCTCCGACCGTGTGTACAAGGGCTAAGGGAGATTTGACAATGGCTTTACTCATGAATATTGCTCAACATTAAAGCTACCCAACAGAAATTGAAATGCCATATCCAGGGGCATAAAGATAAACCAGTGTAGCACCCCCTAGTGTGGTATCAGTGTAGTGCAGGTAAATATTTTTTGGCTCATGCTAAATTGAGTCTTTGAATCTGGGTCAAAAGTTTACTCCAGTTCAGGGCTGGATGACTCATATAGGCAGGTCTCTGGTACCTCCTGCTAGTTCTGGAAGGTTGGAGAACCTTCTGGAAACAGGAGGGCACAGACCAGGAGGGTTGATCTGCATACTTGTGAGTTTGGTCAATCCCCAGGCAGTGGGTCTGGCATGGTGGCTAAACCAGCCCTTAAATATGAATGAGGCATGCTGGCAGAAAGTCGGTTGGAAGATGGGGTGCTGACCAGACTGTCGTGGCCCTTGAGGAGAATCCTTGCCAGGGGGTGAGGGAGGCTCTGCCTCAGGCTGAGGCTTTGGCTTACTTGTTAGGATCTTGGCAGCATCACGATTTGGAAGGAATGTTACTTAAAAGGAAGCAAGAGCAAAGAAGACAGTGTGAGTACATCAGCATGGTCAGGAACTTGCAAGTGGAAACACTGTCACGTGTAAAAAGCCTTTATGGACGACAGTGTTGGTCTTAAAGCGGGGTTCCACCGCCGTTTTTTTTTTCCCCCGCAATAATGTTTTAAATTAAGTTTACTAAGTATTTCACATACTATTCCGAGTATTTTTCATTCCTCTAAACTGCCTAGGAAAACGTCTCCAGGCGTTTTCCATTTTGCCTGTGGGCATGTGAAGCCCACAGGCATTGTCTTCCGGGGCACAGTCCCATCATGCACCGCCCCTATGAGCTGCGATCTTGCGCATGCGCAGATCAATCCGCTCGAGCGAACACAACAACTCAGCCTGGGCGCCGCACAGACTCCTGGGGGAAAAAAAAACTATCCCAGGAGCCCCTGCGGCAGACAGGAAGAAGTGACCTGCGGCTAGGCTTGTGCAATTCGTTTCGTAACGAATCGAAATTCGGCCGAATTTTGCATCTTTCGGACATTCGGATGCATCCGAATGTCCGAATAAAAAAATAACAAATTACAACGAATATGAAAGAAATATAACGAATGAATTCAAATGAATTAGACATGATTCGAAATTATTTCAACCGCATTCGAAATTATTTCAACATGATTCGACATTATTTCAACTGCATTCGAAATGATTTCAACATGATTTGACATTATTTCAAACGCATTTGGATATGTTGTAGTGCTTGTTTGCATACCAAATTTGGGGTTTCTAGCTATAAGTGACCCCGAGATATGTGGCCCCAAAATCGGGTCGCAAAATGTCATTCTCTGCTCTATTAACTAATAACATTTTGCGACCCGATTTTGGGGCCACATATCTCGGGGTCACTTATAGCTAGAAACACCAAATTTGGTATGCAAACACAATAGTACTAGCACTACAACATATACAAATTTGGAGTTTCTAGCACCAAGTGACCCCCGAGATACATGGCCCTAAAGTCGGGTCACAAAATATTTTCGAATGTGGTTGAAATAATGTCGAATCATGTTGAAATCATTTCGAATCCGGTAGAAATATTTTCGAATTTCGTTGAAACATTTTCGAATGTGGCCGATTTTTCAAATTCAGTAGAAAACTAAACGAAATCCGAAAACGAATTTAAGGAAGTTAACGAATATAACTAAACGAAATTAATGAATTAACGAATTAAAACGAAACGAAACTAAACAAATTTTTTCCTTTTGCACATGTCTACCTGCCGCTGAAGCCCCGCCCATTTCCGCATCGGCTCCGCCCCTTTCCGCAATCTCCAGAGGCAGAAAATTTAAAATAAGAAGAAAACAGAAGAAGACAGCAGAAAGGTAAGGGGGTTACCTAGCGATTAGGGAAGGGGGGATCACATAGACCTAGTACTGTTATTTAGGGTGGACCTCCGCTTTAAGCCTTTCCTTTACCTTACCCTGGGAGATCTTCTGTAGCAGCCAATTTGGCTAATGAAGAAGCAGCTAGGTGGGCTGGTAGTTCCTGCATTCAGTAGAACTGAGATCATTGTCTACGTTGGAGTCGGAGTTACTCCTGTATGCAACTTACAACATTTTGTGCTACATTTCAAAGGTACTAATGCCACGTATACACACAACCGTACTTTCCGGCAGACTAGGTCCAACGGTCTTCCCGACGGACTTTTGGCGGAGTTCCGACAGACTTTCCGAATGAACGGACTTGGCCACACATTAACTGACTAAGTCCGTTTGAAAGTCCCTTGGTTTTTAACGTGATGACATAAACGGGGTTAAACAAGGAAGTTCAATAGCCAGTAGTCAATAGCTTCCCTTGCATCATATTTGGTCCGTCGAACCAGCACATGGACAAACGGTTTTCACGATTTTAGTCCGTCGGAGTTGAGTCCGTCGGATAGATTTGAAACATGTTCTATTTCTAGGTCCGTCTGATTTTTTTTCAAAAAACAATCAGACTAGCCCACACATGATCGGATTGTCCGATGGACTAATCCCTTTCGGCTCTAGTCTGCGGAAAGATTGGTCGTGTGTATGCGGCATGAGTTCCTAGTCCTTTAGGGGATTTTGCTTTTCTATCAGAGACTGCCAGCAGTTGGGAGTGAGATAAATCGTGAGTTGTACATAGAGCAGAAGAAGAGACAAATCAAAATTATACATAGGGAGAAAGTTGCCCCTGGCTTTGTTGCTATCAAGTTGGGTATCCAATAATTAATTTTCCCCATCCAAGATATTGCCCCTAATAAAACATAAAAAGCAAGCTCAAAGACTGTTGCTTGTTTCCGGAGAATGTGTGGAGAATAATTGTTGCCTGGCTGTGCAGGAGTGGGGAACCCAATGACCAGAAGCTCATTCGAAGGGTTAGTGTTATACCAGGAAAAACGTTGGCTTACGCCCTGAAGCAGACAAAATATTTTTACTGTATACTACACATAGACCCATATGGTATTGTAAAGAGAGCTTTTAAATCCTCTGATATCATCCTCTTCTTTAAGAACTACTATGCAGAATTTAACAATATTTTGTTCAATCTCTCTCCCTCTCAAGACTGTCCTGTACCAAGGACTTGAGTCTCCTACAATTTCCAATGAGTCACAGAAATGCCATGGATCACACTTTTACTGAAGATTAATTCATAACTGCCTTCTTTTCCATGAAGCTGCAATAAGTGCCGCAAAGGATTTTCAAGACGGTATTATCAACCACTTCCTGCCTGGCCTATAGCAGAATGACAGCTGGGCAGTGGTATCGTTATACTGACTGGACATCATATGATGTCTTTCATGATAACAATGGCATGCCCCCATGGGGGCACGCAGCATGGTGATCGGTGGTGCAGTGTGGCTGACACACCGCAACACTGATCTCAGTAAAGAGCCTCTGACGGAAGCTTTTTACCATGTGATTAGCCGCGTCCAATCAAGACTGATCACAGTGTATACAGGAAAAGCCATGTATCTGCTTTTCCTCACTCGTGTGTGACAGACGTGAGTACAGGAGAGCTGATCAGCTACTCTCCTGTCAGGGGGGGTCTGCGCTGATTGATTATCAGAGCAGCTCCCCCACGGATGCCCACCCAGGACCACCAGAGATATCACCAGGACCACCACTTATTTACAAACTTTTATAACAGAAATAAAGAAAGATTTTATTTAAACAAATGTTGTTGTTTTTTATTTGCTGCGCAAAAAATAAAAACCCTAGTAGTGATCAAATGCCACCAAAAGAAAGCTCTATTTGTGGAAACAAAATAATAAAAAATTTGTTTGGATACAGTGTAGCATGACAATTGTTATTCCAAGTGCAACAGCGCTGAAAGTTTAAAATTGGCCTGGGCAGGAAGTGGTGAAAGTGTCTGGTATTGAAGTAGTTAAACATTTAGTTAATTTCTCACCTGAGAATGTGTTAAATAATATAACATCCTAGAGATAGGAGAGATTCTTTCAGACACATTTCTGGCATTTGAAACCTATACGAAGACTTGACAGTATGACTGATCTCTCTAATCATAACTTTAAACATTTTCACAAAAATATTGTAGAACTTTTTGCTCCCACATCTTTCCTTACTTACAGACCCAGACCAAATTTTCTTTTAATTCCAAGAGAGGCCAAAGATAATGTAACACAACTCGGCTTTGAAAAATCATATATGTAGACTCAACATGCAAGATCTATTATATATTAAATATTTATTATTATATATTAATGCTAAGAAAACGCTTGATAAAGTAAATTGAAGTTCATGGAGGCCACTAGTCACCAAATTGGTATCAGTCCAAACGTGTCTCAATGGATTAAAGTGTTTGTCTCTGCAAAAGAAACCCTTTTAGCCCTTTTACACACGGCCGGACATTCAGACGGAAAATGTCTGATCGGACCACGTTGTCGGATAATCCGACTGTGTGTAGGCTCCATCGGACTGTTTCCGTCAGAATATCCGAAGGACAAAGTTTTAGAGCTGGGCTATAAAACTTTCTGACAACATGATCCGATCGGACTTTGTCCGATTGTGTGTAGAGAATTTCGGTCGGACAAAGTGCCACGCATGCTCAGATCAAATTCTTAGACCAAAGCAATTGGCTACTAGCCTGAATGTAGTCCCGTCATAACGAAATAACGCCATCACGTTACGTATGATCGGATTTTCCGACAACTTTGTCCGACCGTGTGTATGCAACACAAGTTTCGGACAAAATCCGACTGATTTTGTTGTCAGAATGTCCGACCGTGTGTACAAGGGCTAAGACTATTTTACCCAACATAATGGCACAAGCCAGTGTTGTCTCCTATCCGCTTTAATATTTTTTCCCACCCTAGGACCACTGTTTCATCATATTAGATCCAACCTTAACATTTCTGGATACCTCTCCAATCCTGGTCATTATGAACCAGCAGCCTATGTGAAGGATCTATTTTTCTTTATCACAAATCCCGAAATCTGCCTTCCAAACGTATTGTAGGCATACAAAACCTGTAGTAAACTAGCATATTTTAAGGTAAATATACAGAAATTGCAAGCCATGAATATCCCAGTACTTGATTATCAATGGGTAACCATTCAAAGATCCTATGCATTTAAATTTTGAAAACAATTACATGCCTGGGGAAAAGTTGGCCCCAAACATCTAACTGATAAATGGGGTGAATTGGATTCTCATTTCTTCCTCTGTATGTGCAGACCTACAAAGCTGGATCAAAGACCACTCTTGATTCAACAAAAATATGCAGCAACATCCTAAATTAACATCACCCATCACTTCCTATACTTAATAAAAGCCATATCTATTAATATGCCAAAACACTTTTTATTGAGAATTGGTAGAGAATCACTCAAATGTATCTTCAAAATCGCACCACATCTATAAAACCTTAATAGCTCTCCGGAAATGAAATAGTGTTTTGTTCACAGACCAATGCCTTTACTGTGCTTCAACCTATAGATTGATACAGAAATGCAACCACTAAAAAAATGGCTATTGAACAGGACTTCTTACCTTGCTCGCTAGCAGCATAACCTTAGCTACCTTACTTGCCCCCATTCCACCTTTCCACATACCCTGATCTCCCATCTGTAGCTTCTTAGTCCTTGTACACACGGTCGGAGATTCCGACAACCAAATCCGGTCGGAGTAATTCCGACGGATTAATTCCGGAAGAGGTGATGTTGCATACACACGGTTGGACTAAGTTGTTGGAAAATCCGATTGTACATAACGTGATGACTTTATTTCATTACGACGGGACTACGTTCAGGCTAGTAGCCAATAGCTTTGGTCTAGGAATTTGATCTGAGCATGCGTGGCACTTTGTCCATCGGAGTAGGCTACACATGATCGGAGTATGTCCGATCGGAGTATTTTGCCGGAAAATTTTACCGGCAAGTTGGAAAACTTGGTCCGTCGGATATTCCGATGGAAACAGTCCGATGCAGACCACACACAGTCGGAATATCCGACAAAACGGTCCGATAGGACACATTCCGTCAGAATCTCTGACCGTGTGTGCAAGGGCTTAGAAACATTCTCTTCCAAAGCCTGAAAGCTAATATCTTCTTCTCCCAACTCTTGCATGCTCCCAGTTGGAAGAATCCCAGTGTGCCCCATACTTTCAGGATCGCTCTTTCACAGCTTACGTATCCTAGGAAACTTTAGACTATGCAGTTTTACAACAGGAGGACAGGTCCAAGTCTATCCTGGAAATTCAAAACATGATCTCTTCCACTTGACTTTTCCAGAGCTATGCAAATTCCCTCTTTTACTGACTCCAGGGGAGACAACCATTCAACCCACTGACACCCTTCAAGTGAATATGTTCTGGCAAAGGTAAAGTCACAAAGCTATGTGCTTCTTATTTTCCTGCAGACAATTATACCCCACTGTATGTAACCCACACAATAAATGAATACTGAATAAATGAAGAAACTGGGTATTACCTTCAAAGACCAAATGTATTATATTATTCATTTCATCCATAAAACTTCTATAGACAATAAGAAACAGGATATAAAGTCCTTTCTAGATGGTATTATGTCCAACCAAACTACACAAACTTTTCCCCACCACCTTTGGTGGCATTTTAATAGCACAGTGGGAGCTGTGATACACACTATGATATGTTTTTTTGAACCTGCCTAGCTACAGTATATGTTCTTTTTGGAATGTTATCCATGAAATCCATGATCCAAGAGGATTACAGATACTGGCTTGGGTCAAAACTCAACTAGATATCTACTGTTTAACTGTTATGCAGACTACATCCTACTGTTACGTGTTCAGTATTGCATTAACAAAACAGCTCATACGATTGCACCTCGATTTAAGTTGTTTACATTGCTGCTTTGTACAATGACCATATTCCTTTGAACCTTGTATTGCAAAAACATTGTTAAATGAAGGATTAAAGAAACAATGTTTTTTCAACATTTAACTACCAATTGATGTCTATGAGCAGCTTATTACTATCACAGAGGCTAGGAAAAAATAGATAGTTATACATAACAAATACAATTGTAAAATGAGCAAAATGAAAACATACATTTTCTTTTATCAAAATACAATTTTAGTACCCTGAAATTTCTTTGCTCTCTCTGTTTTTTTTTTTGCACCATCTACTAATAACCATTTTTCTGCACTTCTTTTACACTTGAACTATGCAAATTCCATTTGCATAGTTGATATATTTTCTATTTGTTATTCATTGGTTACTTCTATCAGTGTTCTTTTGTATCAGTCTTCTTCTCAATCCTTTATTATCTGTGCTTTCTACAACATTATTCTCCAGCACATTCCTGTTTAATTCTTTCTTTGTCATTTATTATTAATCTTTTTTTGTCTGTCTATATTATCCCATTGTTCCTTTTCTTTGACTGTACGGATATATTCCTCTTGATACTCCCACTCTTCATTACTGCTTGAGGTCAGATTAACCCGCACAGTCCATCCCCTTCTCTACCAGTTGCTTATCCCTGATTCATTTTGCCAGAATAAAGAAAAAAGGTTTGCTGGAGCGATAAAAAGAAAGAAAGATTTCAGCTCAGGGACAAGGCACGTGCCTTCTTCACATTACACTTCCCAATCATCTGACGTTCTTATCCCCTCAGAGAGTCTGAGATGCAGCACTCCTAGCCCTTTCTGACGGACAGCTCCATCTGCTGTGTCACTGCCTTGGCGTTAGAAGTGGCTATGACTGACGTCAGAAGATAGACAGAAAAGAAGGGCACATGAAAAAAAACACAATCGCATTGAATTTAGCAGAAGGAAGAAAAAATGTGTTTCATCTCACTGCCGACAGTTAAAACATGACCAAAGTCATGAACAACAAAACATCATTAGGATCTAAGAGATTTATAGTTACATGGCATCAAGAGGCTTCTCAGCTTCCCTTACCATGAATATCAGTGAGAATGGCATCTAATAAAGGTGAAATGCCAGTCCTCTAACCCTAGCATATTAAATATTAATACAATACATTGTGACAGTGAACAGATTATAACAAATAATGCATAGTTCTAAATAAAGGAACCCCATGTGTGCAACAGAATGCAACAAGAATACCAGTAGAATACGTTTTGGAACAAGATCGCACTACAGTCACAATAGATGCTAATTTTGAAAAATGTGTTTATATATAATTCACAAACTAGGCAAATCTTTCCTGCCAGCCAACCTTGCCTGTAGGGGACTGAATATACTTTGTTATATTCTCTCTTACTGTAAGAGCACTTATGTTTGTCCTACCACTATTCAATTAAACCTGTTCAAGATCATTTTGTAGCATGTTCTCAGAGAGGTAGCCTCCTTTCTCCCTAAAGGAGAGCACAGGTTGCCATGAGTTTTGTCACATTTTCTGTTGTCATCTGGAATGCTATAGGAAGTATACACAATTTGTTAGCACTCAACCATCCTGTGGGCATGCAAAAGTCAGTAGTTAAAGATCCATTTCATATGGCTTAAAGCATTTCCATTGGGAAAAGGACTACATTAAATTCTTCCTGTAAAAGGTGGCAGATTCTTTTTGTGTTAACAAACTTTTTATTAAGTAGGAATTTACATAACACAGTAAAAATGAAATGATTATATTCCAGAAAGACACATAAAACTGATCAGGTAACTGCTGCGAGTGAAAAAATAAAATGTTTACATTGCAATAATAACAAAGTCAATAATATATCCTTAAGAAACTCATGTACAAAACAGTATAGGGTACATACAACATAAAATGCAATCCGAAAATATTGAACATCTAAACGGGAAAAAAGAGACAGAAGGATCAAATCCAAATGGGTATAAGGATATTCATATTAATGGCTGTTATCCTACCTAAAACAAAGATACAAGTTACGATAAAAGAGTACCAGAGTTTAGAAATGTTCCAAATTTTTGTCATAATAAGGGGATAGTTATGTTGAAAAAGCAAATGCAGGGAGGCAGTCTGGTATATACCATAGTAGGAGAGAGACAATGGGGACCAGACAAAAGTTCTTCACAATGGGGGAGCTGGGCAAAAATGTAGAAATATTAACCAGACAGAATGGCAAATGTAGAAAATGCCATCAAAAGGTTGAGTAAGGCGGTAGTAAGTTTGGTTAAAAACAACAATACATCATCCACATACACACATAATTTAAAGGTAGTCTGTCCTTTAGTATAACTCAAAATGTCAGGATGAAGATTAATGGCCATAGCCAACAGTTGCTAATGCAAATAATAAGTGGGGAAATGGGGCACCCTTGTCTCGTACCCCATCCCAAGGGAAAAAACTCAAAATCACGGCCTGGCAGTTTAAGACATGTTTTAGAAGATTGGTAAAAGGCCTGGAATCCATGAAGGAATTCACTGCTGAATACATAACACCACAAGAGTGATGCTAAATATTGCCAGGTGACACTATCAAAGGCCTTGTGGATGTCAAGACTAAGTAAGGAGTGGAGATTGGCATCTTGAATTGCATTAGTGCCCAAAAAATATTGTCTGTAATTTGTCTGTTGGGAATGAATCTGGACTGATTAGGTGAAATTAATATAGAATTAATAGAGGTTAATCTGTCTGATAACAGTCTTCTGAAAATCTTAAAATCATTGTTAATAACTGAGATTGACCTATAATTTTGTGGCAATGAATTATCTTTGTTAGGTTAAGGTAATAAAGATTTATTGGCTAACAAAATCTTCTCAGGGAAGTTATGTCTTTGAAGTGTGTAATTAAATAGCAGTGTTAGTTGTGGGGCTAATAAAGGGGAAAACTTATTATAATAAGCAGATGAATAACCATTCGGACCAGGGCAGTTAGGATTTCCTCTTTGGTACATGGAAATTTTTTAATTGGGTTAGATAGAGAGTGGGAAGTGAAATATTTGCAAACCATAATGTGGCTGGGAGGAATATTTGATTGGGGTGGGTACAGCAATTTGGAGTAGAATTGTTAAAAAATGTCAAGAACATCTTTCGGAAGATTGGTAGATTGACTAGTGGACTTATACAATTTATATATATATCACGGGGCCTCAAGAATTTATAAAATTTTCGAGAAAACATAGAAGAGGAAGAGTTACTGTGTAATAAAAATTTGACCTTAGACCATCTTAAAGCTTTTTCAGCTTTATGTGATAACAAAGACTCTAATTCCAAATGTTTTTAAGGAATTGGACTGGCCATAGAGGAAAAACAGGTATCAGCATGTGTTTTATAGAGTTGTTCTAATTCATTTGTAAGGAAAAGCAAAGCCCCGTAAACACGATCAGAAATCCTGCCAGCAAAAGTCCGATGAGAGCTTTTGTTCGGAAATTCCAACCGTATGTATGCTTCATCGGATGTTTGCTGGCGGAATTTCCGCCAGCAAAAGATTGAGAGCAGGTTCTCCATTTTTCCGATGGGATAAGTTCCGATCGGAAATTCCGATCGTCTGTAGCAATTCTGAAGCGCAAAATTCCTACATATGCTCGGAATTTTTTTTTACGCATGCTCGGAAGCATTGAACTTAATTTTATCAGCTCGTCATAGTGTTGTACATCACCGCGTTCTTGGCGGTCGAAATTTCAGAGAACTTGTGTGACCATGTGTATGCAAGCCGAGTTTGAGCGGAATTCCATCGGAAAAACCATCCAAGAGCTACGATCATGTGTACGCGGCATTAATGTTTCAAATTCTCCATATTACTTGTAGAAGCGATGCAAATAAGTCTACACCGTAACATCGCTTTATGTGCAATCCAGATTGTAATGATAGGAATCTGCAGAGTTAAGAGAAAAAAAACTCTGTTATAGCTTGAGACAGTTTGGTTTCAATAATAGGGTCTCCAAGAAGTGATTAATTTAGTCACCAAGAGTATGGAATAGCAGAGAGGCCTATCATTATAGCAGTCAATAAGGTAATTTGAATGTCAGACCAAGGGCAAGAGTGCATATTAACAGATTTGGAGTTAGAAAGAATCATCAGAATACAGGAAATATAGTCCAATCTGGCATATGAATTATGAAGGTGCGAGAAGAAAGTATACTCTCTAACCCTGATGTTGTGGGCCCTCCAAGTGTCAATCAGTTGTCAAGAGTGTAGATGTTTAATCAAAGATTTAGGGAACATTTTTGACGAGGGAGTAGGGTTGCTTCTATCAAGCAAGGGATGGGCCACCAGATTAAAATCTCCCTCTACATACATATGAGGGGAGTAGTATTGGTCAAAGATTTAAAAAAAAAAAAAAAAAAAAAGAAGCTTGAGATTCACTGGGACATACATATTAACAATAATAACTTCACGTTATGTCACTAAACCTTTCAGAATTAGAAATGTGCTATCTTTATATGTTGTACTTCAAATGGAAAGGAGTTGTGGATAAAGGTGGCCACCCATCTTCTTTTGGAGGAATATAAAGTGTAGAAAGCCTAGTTATAGGATTTGTGAAAAACTTAGGGCGGTTAGAACTCGCAAAATGTGTTTCTTGCAATAAAACTATTTAAGCACCAAGGTTTCTTCCTTTTATGTGGGGAAATAAATCCCTGAACATTGTGTAGTGCTACCCCTGAAGGAGCCACGTAGTAATTGGGTACTTTGTTCTGAGCCTTGACTTCAATAACAACCTCAGCCCCTCTGGCACACCTAATTGAGTGAAAATTTACTGCAAACACTTATAGGAAAACAAGTGTGGATACCTTTTAACTCGACTGTGAACAAGTATCAAGAAATAGATACATGACCATTTAATTATAAATGAAATTAAAATATTGGTATAGGTTAGAGTAAATGGTGGTTTGAACATAAATGAGCATACATAAGGTAGGTTCAGACACAGTCTGCTAGACAGTATAATCACTATGCCAAAGTAACTTAGACTAGAGTTCTGTATCACTAGAGCAGGACTAAAACGGTTGTGACACTACAAAAAAAATAAAAAATGAACCTGTTTCTTTAAAGCACAATATACATCATAGTACTTGTGTGGAGTCATTTGTCTCTCTCTATGCTGTAAAATACCTGGTTAATCCTGCCTGTTCCTGTGTCCCCCTGTGTGTGCTGACCACGATAATCATGGCTGTAGACCCATCGTCAGTTTACATGCCTCCGTCAGCCTGCTGTCTCTTTCTCTCTGCCTCTCCTCCACTCCCCCTCCCTCCTTGCCTGTCAGCTATTGAGTTAGTACTGATCTGCTCCCCGCCCCCCCCTCCCACTTCTATTTTGTGTAAAAAACAACTCTGTGTAATTACTAGAATCCCCTCTGTTATACGCAGCTATGTTGCACAGTGTCTTTGTTTTATAAAAATGATGCAGCTCAATATCTTATTGCAGTGCACAGCTGTGCGGTCACTTGACCACCCTCCACTCTCCTCCTGTCCTCCCGGATGACATTAGAGGGAGATCTCAGCCCCTCCTGCTATAGTCCTTAGATCAAGGAAGGAGAGCGGTGGGATGTTACATGACTGCACAGTGGTGCTCTGAAATAAGGTATTGTGCTGCATCAATTTTATAAAACAAAGACACTGTGCAACATAACTGTGTATAACAGAGGGGGTTCAAGTAATTACACAGAGTAACTTTACAACCACTCATGCATCAGCAAAATCAGCAACAAACAATGCATATAATGCCGCGTACACACAATCGAATTGTATGACGTACTTAGTCCGTTGAAACACATTTCAACGGACAATCCGCTCGTGTGTGGGCTTCAGCTGACTTTTTCAGCGTGCAGTCCGGAGTACTAAGAATTTTGGTTTGCACAATAATCTTTCCGTCGTACTTTGGTTTCAGCGGACAATACGGTCGTCAGTATGCTAGTCCGACGGACTAAGAATGACGCATGCCCAGAAAGGATTTACAGGGCGGAAGCACTCTGTCTTGTAAAACTAGTGTTCGTATTGAAGCTAGCATATTCGTCATGCTGCTAATTTTGTTTTTTCTTAATATAGCACATTCTTTTCTTCTTCATAATGCAAGAAAAGTGAAGTTGCTTTGCTGCTTATATTCACACAGAGTTATCACAAATGTCTTTATTCATCCTCATCCTATGATTAATATTCCAATTCGAGAATAAATATATATATATATATATATATATATATATATATATATAAAAATATAAAATATAAAATATATATATATATTTATGGCTGAAGCCCTATGACCGATACGTATCCGAACAATACAAACTTATCATGAGATACCCTATATGAAATGGACCTGAAAGTGTGCCCTGGTCTAATGGACGGTATACCAAAATAAGGGGGCATACCCAGTAATTAGAAATGAATGTGTTTGAAGAGAAATGTTTTGATAAATGCCCTAAAAAAGGGGATGGGAGGGTGGGTATTGCGCACAGGAAACCGACAAAGACCACAGGCGAGTGGGCTGGTTAAATACCCCCCGGGCTCCTCCCATAAATTCAGGCCACCATACTGGCCTTCTTACTTATGGCTGAAGCCCTATGACCGATACGTATCCGAACAATACAAACTTATCATGAGATACCCTATATGAAATGGACCTGAAAGTGTGCCCTGGTCTAATGGACGGTATACCAAAATAAGGGGGCAAAACACTTAGGTAGGGATAAGAGAGTTTTATTGTTTCCAGCTTAACCTTTATTGAGCAAGTTGAGTGAATGCCCGAGACATCTCTACCTGTGGGTTAGAGATGTACCGAGTGAAGCAGGCCGATTTCCACCTGCCCAATCTTTTGATGACGTGGTCCGGGACCCCATGTCGGGATGCGGATGAAGCTGCTCCGATGCGGAAGGAGTGGCCGGAATACTCACCGGGATTGAGGAACAAGTTGCGGAGGAGAATCCTAACATGTTTAATGAACTGGCAGTTCGTTAATGGTTTGACCGGGAAGGGCAAAAGAGGGCTAGAGTCCGGGAGCTCGGGTAGCCGAGAGAGTAACTGTGTAAGCACAGCGACCGGGCACCAGGCGTTGTTGGTTTTGTAGAGGTGGATATCTACGCCGGTGCCTGTCTGCTGGGTCTTGGTTACCGAGAGGTGGAGGATGAAGTGGTCCTGGTGACGGAGCAGATGACGTCTGCGAAGGACTGGAGTGTGTGGGCTGTTATGAGTGAACTCGCTGGGCCGTAGGAAGCCATAGTAGGCCAGGTAAATGGCTGCCTGTATGACCAGACTGGGGAGAACACCGAAGGGGTAGCTGGTAAGCATGGTGGACATGTCCCTGAAGATGGAACTGGTGATGGGGAGCCGTTTGACTTTTATTGGCGGCTGTTGCTTCTGGATGCCGCGCAGGACGGCTCGGATCGCGTGGGACGAGAAGATGGACGGTTTGGTAGGATCCTGAAGTGAGAGGAAGTGCTGTATGCCAGCTAAGTATAAGTGGATGGTGTTGAATGACAAGGCCAGTTGATTATGGCAGTATGAGGTGAAGGCTAGTATGTGCCTAGCATCTGTGGGGGTGCCTACTGTGGAGGCAACCAGAAATGTATTGAACGCCTTCCAGGCTACCCGGTAGGCTTTCAGAGTATTGTCCGATAGTGAACGGTTGATGAGCTGAGTGGCTCTATGTAGATGCGGCTCTAGTCCAGGGTCAACTGAGACCAATGCGGGATAGGAGCTGAGACCGTATCTGCACTGGGAACCTGCTGAAAGAAGGACAGGAAATTAAAGCGGGACAGTGCGTCAGCTGCACGGTTGTACTTTCCTGGGATAAACGTGCAGTAAACATTAAACTGATGCTGCAGAGACAGCTGCACCAGCCTGCGTAGGAAGGACATCACAGAGAGAGATTTGGACCTGCCCTTGTTGACAATTTCGGCTGTGGCCTGGTTATCGGTGGTGAAACCTACAGTTTGTCCTGTCCAGGTATGACCCCAGAGCTGGGCAGCTGCTACCATGGGGTAGAGCTCAAAAAGGGATGAAGACTGACTAAACTCAGGGATCCTGAGTATTTGAGAAGGCCAGGGTCCGGCGAACCAATGGTGGCCAAAAATTGCCGCAAACCCTGTGGAGGCTGCGGCATCTGTCACTACCTGTGGCGAGAGAGGTGAGATACACGGGATGAACAGAGAGATACCGTTCCAGGTGGACAGGAACTCGTCCCACATCGACAGGTCTGCTAAGGCTGCGGTATCTAGGCATAGGATTTGATCCGGGTCTTGTGCCTGAGAAAAGTAGACCAACAGGCGCGAGACAAAGGAGCGACCTTGTGGAATTATACACATGGCATAGTTGAGCATGCCCAATAGCGACTGTAGCTGCCTCTTTGTACATCCCCTGGTGCGGGTGAACTCGTGGAGAACTGCCCTGATGCAGGTCAGTTTGTCGAGGGGCAGGCTGGCCTGCATGGAGCTGGTGTCTAGATTGACTCCGAGGAAGGTGATTGATTGCACGGGCCCGTCCACCTTATGTTCAGCGTTGGGAACATTGAGATTCCCAAAGACGGTCCTTAATTTGTCGAGGTCCCTTGGAGGTGTGCCCGGCTGTTCAATCAACAGGAAGTCATCCAGGTAGTGGATAACTTGCTGACAACAAACTTTGTGCAGGAGAATCCACTCAAGAGACTGAGCGAACGTGTCGAACAGCCACGGGCTGCTTTTGGAGCCAAACGTTAACTTAGTGGCGAAATAATATTGATCTCTCCATTTAATTCCGTGCCAGCACCAGAGGGACGGGTGGATAGGCAATAGTTTAAAGGCGTCGGATATGTCGGCTTTGGCCAGTCACGCACCTGTGCCTACTTTAAGGATGGCCTGAATCGCCATGTCCACAGAGGCGTATTTTAATGAGAACTCTTCGGAAGGAATCAAGGAGTTTAAGCTGGGAATGTGGGAAGAACGAGGCGCAGACAGGTCGTACACCAAACGATTTTTATTAGAAAATTTGCCCTTGACAAGCCCAATAGGGCTAACTCTCCACGTATTGAAGGGGGGCTGTGTGAAGGGACCTATGACAAAGCCTCGTTCCACTCGTTCTGCAGCAGTTGGTCAATGGCCTGCTCGTCAGAGGCTGCTAAGCTGAGGTTTCTGCACTCGTAGGTCTGGTGGGGTAGGGAGATGAGGCCGGTGTGGAAGCCTGTCGGGAAGCCACCGATGAGGAAGGTGGCTAGTGAAGGAGTGGGGTGCATAGTGAGGTAGAAGCCCAAGCATAGGACGTCTATGCGGCTCAGTCATGAGCCCTTGTGTGCTTTGACTTCGCACAAATTTCTGGGGTGCGCTCTGTGACATACGACACAGATGTGCAGTAGGCGGCACTGGCTAAAATTGCATGAGCCATAGTTATAATTATTGCAGATGGCTGCTCCCCCTACGGTTCGGACCGTACGTCCAAATTTGTCTACTTGATTCTTTGGCGCAGGGCCTGATGGGCCCAGGGCTGCACCAGAGGTGGAGGGGAACTCTACCGGGCGACTAACCGGTATGTTGGCGCACCAGGAAGCGGTATGGGTGGAGGACTGGCAGATGGCACACAAGGGTGAACGAAGGCCGGCAAAATGCCGGCAGAACAGTTCGGTGTCCATAAGACTCCAGTCTGTGGGTGACTGGAACTGTGCCAGTTTAGCGGCTGCCTTGGCTGAGAACGACCGATGATAGTCGTAAAAGGAGAAGCCTCCATATTTGTATCCTAGGTCCACTACCGTGTGGAGGTACAAATCCAGCTCTTCCCTCCTGGTAGGGGATGCTGAGCAAATTACGTCTCTCAGCATCCCAAAGGCTAGGGCAAACTCTGGGATGGAAAGTTTACGATTCAGCCTGGGGTCCTTAGCTTTGAGGACTACGGAGACATCTCCCCAGGTGTAAGCCTTGTTCTCTGCAAGGTCATGTACCGAAATAAGCAGGGAGGCAAGGTTGACATCCTTGCTGTCCAAGATGTCCTTCCTTATGCCGGCCGTCAGCCTGGGGATAGTCCAACCCCTGAAGGACTGTATGCTGTCGCTCACTGAAGGCGGGCGAGGAGACAAGGGGGCGGTAAGGTCTTCGCTGCCGAGTTGGGACATGGCTCCAGGTGAATCGTGCCCTAGGAGTGATGTCCTATCTCTTTGGGGACGAAAGATGGATGACCGGAACCTATAGAGGGTGACATAAGTCAAGACTGTTTCTCTATTTTACCAAGCGAATCCACCTATTGCTGAGCACTAAGGCGGGAGCGAACGTGTATACATAACCCCCATAGTCTTTTGACATGTACCTGCCTACTCACAAATAAACTCTGTTTTTTTAATCCCAAAAAAAAAAAAATTACAATATTTTTGGAAAAAATAAATCTTTATTTTTAGTCTGTGCAAAACAAAATCAAGAGGGAGGCAACACTGGAGACACTTTTGAAGTTTGTGAAGCCTTTTGTCCCCCAGGCACACATCAAGTCAGTGGCCACCAAAATTCAGATCCTGTGTAAACATGAAAATAGGGAGCACAACATGGTCCTAGAATCCCACAGACCAGGAACAGCAGCAGATGACATCTATGTCCCCAGACTGTGGTACTACAACAGCCTGCGTCTTCTGTCAGAGCAGACTGAAGCCAGGCAGTCACTTCCGACTCTTCCGTCTAGCCTTCCCTCCACGCTTCACTGGAGGCTGTGCTTCTGGTGGTGGACTTGTGGTAGGAGGAGGAGGAGGAGGAGGAGGAGGAGGAGGAGCAGTAGGGTCTGTGTTGTAGAGTCTGGTGGTTGGTGTTAGCTCACACTTCAGACCCCTCTGAATACTATCAAAGAAAATAGCCTCGCACAAGTTGTGCTGTCCCTTGTCCATTTCAAGCAACTTGCTGGCCAAATAAGTAGCGTAGGCCTCTTCAGGATTGGGGGGTTTACTAAGCAATTGGCTCGCTTGACGTATAAGCGCCAATGACTCCTCCTCTGTCTGTGTCATCCTCCTGGGCCTTTTGCTGGCTAGGCGGAGGGGAGGGACCTGACTTTCTGTCCAACTCCTGCTGGGCCCAGCTATCTCCTGCGTGTGGCTGGTCCCGGCCTCCTCCTCCATACCACTGGTCCCGGCCTCCTCCTGGGTGAGCTCATCCTGTGTAAAAAATAAATAAATAAATAAATAAAATATGTATATATTTTGACATCATCAATCACTGACAATTTTACAGTTCTCACTTGCAAATACATTTGTCTTGAAATCCAAAAGGCTATCATTTTGACACCATCATTTTTCCATCAGTTCACCAAGATTTTAGCCACATTTGTGGAAACTACTGTATCCTTATATCTAATTTAATTTATGATGAAATCCTAGATTTGGAAGCAATTCAAACATTGAACTTTACATCATTAATATTTGAGCAATCCAAACTTTATAAACTAAAATATACCTGGCTCCAGCTGGGCGCATCAACTTCTTCCAGGAAGGAAGGGTCTGGATCTTCCTGGGGTGGCTCATCTGAGGTGGAGGGAAGGGTAGACGGAAGAGTGGAAAGTGACTGCCTGGCTTCTGACGGGTCATCCAGAAAATGCAGCCTGTTGTAGTACCACAGCTTAGGTACATATATCTTATCTGCTGCTGCTCCTGATGTGCGGGACTCTAGGATCTTGTGGCGCTCCCACCTATACATGTTCCGCAGAACCTGAATTTTGGACCCCACAAACGTAATGTCTGCCTGGGGGAGTCGGGTTTTCACAAACTTCAAAAGTGTCCCCAGTGTTTTCTTCCAGGCAGGACGGCTTGAATATAGTGGGTGCTTGGCATCCCACAGGTTCCTGTGCATCTCAAACATCTCGATGAATTTTGACAGGAATTCCTCCTCCTTAAAGGGGTCCGGACTGTACTTTTGCATTTTTAGGTCTGAAAAAAAATAAATAAAAAAAAATAAAAATAAAGAAATACATAAATACTAATGTCAGACCAAACGCACACTATTTATATTGTGACAATGTAGGTGAGACACACACTACACCCACACTACACCCACCCACACTACCCCCACACACACACTACTCCCCCCACACACACCCACACTACCACACACACTACCCCCCCCACACACCCACCCCCACCCCCACACACACCCACACTACCACACACACTACCCCCCCCCCCACACACCCACCCCCACCCCCACACACACACTACCACACACACTACCACACACACTACCCCCCCACACACCCACCCCCACCCCCCACACACCCACCCCCACACACACTACCCCCCCACACACCCACCCCCACCCCCACACAAACCCACACAAAACACCAACCCCACTCAATCACCAACCCACATTAAAATCAACTAACCATCCACAAGGTAAAATCCCACTATATACATTCCTAACGCAGGCCTAAAACCCTAAAAATAAAAAGATCACCATCTTACCATCGTGTGTATCACTCGCTGCTTCCGTTTGGACAAACGTACGTCCTCGCGGTAACGCTTTATATACAGCGCATGCGTCAAGCTCCGCCTGCGTCGCCCGCCCCTGACGTTCCTTGTGACCGTATTTCCCCGCCCCTTTTACCCTCGTTCCGTTGTGGGAGAGTAGCTAGATAAAGATGGCGGACGTATTTTCTGAGAGCAGCGCGGAGGAAAGCCCTGAACCCAATACTTCCAGAGCTAGGAAGAGGTTTAAGGCCACAAACATGTCTTTCGAAGAGATGGAGATGGTGGACATCTTAAGAAAAGAAGATTACGATGGGAAAAATGGCCCCTATCCCAAACCCAATATCCGGAAGGACAGAATAATGAGTACAGTAGTGAGCACTTTGGAGAACACATTTGGTGTCCGAAGAGCTAAAGATCAACTCCGCAAACGCTGGTCGGATATAAAATCCAGGGAGCCAGATCAATACAGGAGAATAAAAAAGGCGCTCAAAAAAAGTGAGTACTTTGCGCTTATTTTGACGTTCGTACCTACCCGTTCGTAAAAGTTGGTAAATCTGGCGTATTAAACTGTCGTCTGCTTGATCGTTCGTATGACTGTACGTAAATGGCGTGTATCAGTATGTGGTATTGGTTTAGGTTTTTTATTTGTTATTTCTTTTATTGTTGTTAATGCTACCTTGAATTGTGACATTCAATTTAGGATATCCTTGTGTACATATCTTTATAGCTACAACTGTTTCATCACTTTATTCAGTGTAATGTATTGTAATTAAGCTATAGATATATAAGTTCCACATCTCAACTGGGGATAATTTCGTGTAGTTTGAGACATCATAGAACATTTTTTGAGATCATCACACACAGGGACTCAAGGGGATGATTCTTGTGTGTCCATCTATGAAACTTGGCTAAATGATGTAAAGTATCACAGTTTGTTTAAAGGCTAGGTTCACACTGATGCTATGTATGAGATCAGATGTGGTTCGCACCGCACTGTAGTGCAAATCACATGTGATCTCTGTGCGATGCGATTTCAGCCATACAGGTAGTATGGCAGAATTTGCATGGCATCCGACACAAACTTGTACAGGGCCCTTTTTTTAAGCCACAGCAGAATCGGATCGCATGGGTGTTCACACCATGCGATCCGATTCCTGTCTGAGTTTGCAGATCGCACTGCAATATGCGAACTGATCTGGGGGTGTCATTAAAGGTTTCACTGACACTCCCAGCAGTTTGCATAGGGTCGTGTGAACTGCCTCCGGGAGGCATGCGATGTGGGAACCCACAGTAGATTTGCAGCTTTCACGCATCACAGCAGTGTGAACCCAGCCTAAAAGGTAATTTAAATTATGTATTCAACTAGGATTTTGTGACAACTAGCTAATAATTGTACACCACTTCGAACCAATGTTTAATATTCAGATTTCTGGATTCAAATATTACTGGGCTTAAAAGTCTACCTTTTTTGGTTTGTTTCTTTCTCATAGGGGAACAAAGACTCAGACATGAGTTGGAGCAGCCCAGGACCCCTCGACCTCACCAGCCTGATTGGGCAGTTAGCCCAAGCCCAGTGCCAGAGGACACCAGCCCAGTGCCAGAGGACCCCAGCCCAGTGCCAGAGGTGGAGGGGCCAGAGGTGGAGGTAGAAGAAGAGGTGGTGGAGGTACTCACCCCACAAAGTGAGTGTCTGACAACGCAGCTTAAGGTAAACCATTAATGCCTGCATATGTTAACACTATTTTTTTTTCGACACCTTTTTTAGGTGATGATCTGGTTGTAGAAGGACAAGCCGCAGAGCCATTCACAACTGACAGCGCCCAGAGGCTGATTGGGCAGATCATGGTCTGGAATGGCGAGATCGATTGCATGCGGAACCAGATCCGCAACATGCACAGGCAGTTGGACACCATTCAGCAGCAAATGAAGAACATGATCGATGTTTTGGGGAGAATCTAAGCCCCTTTTCCCTAAAATGCAAGATCATGTTCTTCATTTGCTTGCAAAAATCATTTTATGTTTTTTGACATTTTAATTCAGTTTTTTAGAGTCCAAATTTAGAAGATGCACACAGTGTGTCAAAATGTTCTATGTGCCATCAGAGGATCTCAATGTACGTATTTTGTGTTTGCAATCCCTTCCTCATTCTAGTATGTGAGAGGAAGGGATTGCACCCACAAAACGCATCCATTGATCACTCATAATGGGAGATAGCACAAAGATCGATTACCATATAATCATATATAGCATATACATGGATATCACAAGAACTTGTTTGCATTGTAGAATTGCAGAGTATACACATTAAAATGTTAGTGCGTCAATTTTACAATTTACCACTAATACCAACGAAATTTGGCAAACCTCTGTGTGCAATGCAGTAACAATACTATAATAAGTATTTGTAACTTATAAACAAAAGAAAAACAGATAAGCTAAGGCAATAATTCCAGTTTGCAGGTAGGTGACCTAATTTATTTTATTAAATTTATCCCATAAGGACCACTGGGCTAAGACTTTTTTATGGTTGCCCTCCTTCCACGCAATTGTCTTTTCATATGCACATGAGTCCTTTACCAATTGTAAAACTTCTCTAATCAGTGGGGGAGACGCTGATTTCCAGTGACGAGCTATAACTAGGCGGGCAGCGTGGAGAATATGTAGCACTAAAGTGCGGCAGTTGCTGGGGTATATGTCTAGATCTATATTTAGGATTGCTTGTGCAGCTGTTACCTTTATCTGTATGCCTGACACTCCGGCTATTAAGTTTGATATCACTGTCCAATAGCTCCTCAAAGATATACAAGACCAAACCATGTGCACTAAATTGCCTACTTGGCCACAGCCCCTCCAACATAGGTTATTCAGTGTTTTGTCATACGTTGCTATTATATAAGGAGTTTTGTACCACCTACCGTATATACTCGAGTATAAGCCGAGATTTTCAGCCTCTTTTTTGAGGCTGAAAGTGCCCCCCTCGGCTTATACTCGAGTCATCGCTGTCTGTCTGCCCGATCAGCGTGTCGAGCAGACAGACAGCGGCCATTCTAGGATTCAAAGGCCGCGCCTCCGTCTCCGCCTTCGCCTGTGATAGGCGGAACACTGAATTTCCCAGCAGTCTGTGTTCCGCCTATCACGGACGTCCTCTCATCCTCGTCCGTAGTATGAGGATGAGCGGACGTCCATGATAGGCGGACCACTGACTGCTGGGAAATTGAGTGTTCCGCCTATCACGGACATCCGATAGGCGGAACACTCAATTTCCCAGCAGTCAGTGGGAAATTGAGTGTTCCGCCTATCACCGACGGAGGCGCGGCTTTTGAATCCTAGAATGGCCACCGACGAAGAGCTGCGGGACGGGCCGGGACGCAGGCCGGGACGGGACGCAGGCCGGGACGGGACGCAGGCCGGGACGGGACGCAGGCCGGGACGGGACGCAGGCCGGGACGGACACAGGCCGGGACGGACACAGGCTGGACGGACACAGGCAGGCTGGACACAGGTAGGCTGCACGGACACACACACACACACACACACACACACACACACACACACACACACACACACGGATGCATGCACACACAGGGATGGATGGACACACACGGATGCATGGACACACACACACACACACACACACACACACACACACACGGATGCATGCACACACACAGGGATGGATGGACACACACACACACGGATGCATGGACACACACGGATGCATGGACACACACACACACACACGGATGCATGGACACACACACACACGGATGCATGGACACACACAGGGATGGACGACACACAGGGATGGACAGGCATGTCTCACCCTCGGCTTATACACGAGTCAATAATTTTTTCCAGTTTTTTGGGGGTAAATTGGGGACCTCGGCTTATATTCGGGTCGGCCTATACTCGAGTATATACGGTAAGTAGCAGTTTTTGTGTTGTTTCTTTGTAGCTGGAACATCTAGTAAGGATATTATTGTTTTTAATTGCGCGGTGCCACTGCTCCCGAGATATGGTAACCTTCAACTCTGATTCCCATTTTTGGAATTGTTTAGGAATATCTAGATATTTCTTGCTGTTTAATAAATGATAAAAACATGAAATACCTTTTTTCCTAGAAGAGCCAACTTTCCATAATTTATGGATCTCCTCCGGGATGTCAATTACATGAATAGACGTTGCTCTCAGAATACATGAAACTCTAGCGAATGTCAGGAACTCTGAGGGCAGCAGTGAGTATTCGGATTGTAGGCTTGCAAAGGGTTTCAGTTTTTGTGTATCATAGAGGTCTGCTATAGATTGAATTCCTGCACTCTCCCAATTTTGAAGCTGCAGGTCTGGTGCAAGCAAGAGAAGAGTTTTGATAGGGATATGTGTTGTTACATGTTTGACGTGAGGGTTTTTGACTTGCAAAAAGTAAGCCCATGCCTTAAGAGTTGCGTGAATTGTGGGGTGATTCCCACATAATGTTTGGTTGGATAAGACTGTAGTCAGTAATAAATTTTGCATCTCTCCCTTCTGCACATAGGCTTTTTCTGCCTTACACCAGTGTATTGGTTGTGATGTGTCATACCATGCTGCTGCTTGTGTTAAAATAGCTGCCATATGGTAGTCCTTTATAAGTGGGACCCCCATTCCTCCTGCCTCTCTATGTTTCGTAAGGATAGTATGGTGGCATCTAGCCCTTTTCCCGTCCCATAAGAATTTGGACAGAACATTTTGCATTTTAGAGTAGAAGGAGGCTGGTACATGAATAGGGAGCGCTCTGAAGTAATATAGTAGCTTAGGGAGCAGGATCATTTTATATGCGGCCAGTCTACCTGACCAGGACAGATAATAACGTTTCATTTTTAGCATTTCTTGTGTGAATTCTGCAATCAGTGGTTCAAAGTTAGCTTGGTATAGCTGGGAAAGTTGATTTGTAAGTGAGATGCCTAGATACTTAGCCACTTGCTGACCGCCGCACGACGATATACGTCGGTAGAATGGCACGGGCAGGCATATGGGCGTATATATAAGTCCCTGCCTTCCCGCGGGTCGGGGGCCCGATCGGGCCCCCCCCGGTGCCTGCGGCGGTCGGCATTCGTTCGGGAGCGATCCGGGATGAGGGGGGCGGCCATTCATTCATGGCCACCCCCTCGCGATCGCTCCCGACGAATGAAAATCCTTCGTGACATCACTTCCTCTCCTGTAATGTAAACACAGGCAGAGGAAGTGATGTAATCTCTCCTCGTGTCGGTCTTTTTCGTTCCGGCACCGAGGAGAGAGGATCGGTGAGTTGCACCCAACACTACACTTACAGTAGAACACGCCAGGCACACTTTTCACCCCCCCGATCACCCCCCAATCACCCCCCCAATCACCCCTGCCCCCCCAGTCACAGTGACACCAAGTGCATTTTTTTTTTTTTTTTTTTGCATTGGTGTCATTTGTGACTGTAATAACTGTTAGGGCAGTTAGGGTTAGCCCCCTTTAGCTCTAGGGTGCCCCCCTAACCCCCCCAATAACGGTTTAACCCCGTGATCACCCCCCGTCGCCAGTGTCACTAATAAGCGATAGTTTTTCTGATCGCTGTATTAGTGTCACAGGTGACGCTAGTTAGGCAGGTAAGTATTTAGGTTCGCCGCAGCTTTTTATAGCGTCATGGACCCCCATATACTACCGCATAGCCCCCTGATTGCCCCCCAGTTAACCCTTTCACCAGTGATCACGATATAACTGTTACAGGTGACGCTGGTTGGTTCGTTTTTTTTTTTTTTTGTTTCAGGGCACCCGCCATTTATTACCTAATAAAGGTTTAACCCCCTGATCACACGGCGGGTGATATAAGTTTGAGGGTCAGATAAGGTCTGCGTCGCCCCAGCGTCAGGTTAGTGCCAGTACCGCTAACACCCACGCGCAAAGCATACACCTCTCTTAGTAATATAGTATCTGATCAGATCTATATTAGCGTTGCCAGCATTTTAGGTTTCCCAAAACGCATTGTTAGCGGGATCAGCCCAGATACCTGCTAGCACCTGCGTTTAGCCCCTCCGCCAAGCCCAGCCCAGCCCACCCAAGTGCAGTATCGATCGATCACTGTCACTTACAAAACACAACACACATAACTGCAGCGTTCGCAGAGTCAGGCTTGATCCCTGCGATCGCTAACAGTTTTTTTTGTAGCGTTTTGAAACAGTCGCTGACAGGCTAGGTGCTTTTTTACCTGTGAGTCTCACTAGTGTACCCCTAAATTTAGAGCCCAAAATGGCAAAGCGAAGGTACACTAGTGAAGAGGCCTACACGTTTCTGAGCATGACAGATAGTGAAGAGGACGTCACTCATCTGTCAGATTCAGGCTCAGAATACGATCCTGTAGAGGACAGCGGCTCCATGACAGATAGCTCTGACGACGGAGATGAGGCCGCTGTTAAGAACAGGTGTGCCCAATCCCGAATGTATTCTGTTGTTCAGGTGCAGGAACCGCAGGTCACTCGTATGGAGCAGAGACGTACTAGAGCCGCTCATCCTTCTGGTGAACTGGCAAGCACCAGCGGCCTAGTACACCCTGGACGTACATCCAGCACTGCAGTAACACGTGGTGACGTGGCGAGTCCCATAAGTGCAGTTCAAGCTGGCGAGGTGGCAAGCACAAGTAGTGTCCCGCTGCCACCAAGAAGACAAAGACAGGCCCGTCGTACCCATAGTGCCCTTCCTGCAGAATTCGCCAATCCTATTTGGGTGCCCACATCTTCTGCAGAACCCGTACTTCCCCCATTCACTGGCCAACCTGGCATTAACGTGGAAACAGTTGATTTTAAGACACTTGACTTTTACTCACTGTTTTTCACCGAAGATCTCTTTAGATCTATTGTGGACCAAACCAATTTGTACGCTGGTC
Source organism: Lithobates pipiens (assembly GCF_037356315.1). Lineage (NCBI taxonomy): Eukaryota > Metazoa > Chordata > Amphibia > Anura > Ranidae > Lithobates > Lithobates pipiens. The sequence goes on along the minus strand of NW_027507748.1, from coordinate 353,438,955 downwards.
AACACATCGCCACTATTCCCCAGTCCGCCCTTGCCAAACAATGGAAACCAGTTACGGTTTCCGAATTTAAAATCTTTCTGGGCCTCTCCCTCAACATGGGCATAACCAAAAAGAGTGAGTTGCGGTCATATTGGTCCACTGACCCAATTCACCATATGCGCGTGTTCTCTGCTTCCATGTCCAGGGCACGATACGAGATGATTTTGCGGTTCATGCACTTCAGCAACAATGAACTCTGTCGTCCTCGTGGAGACCCTGAATACGATCGGCTCTACAAAATTCGGCCCCTCATAAACCACTTCAACCAACGTTTTGCAGACTTGTTTACTCCCCATCAAGTTGTCTGCGTTGATGAGTCCCTGATTAAGTTTTCTGGTCGCTTGTCATTCAAACAATACGTCCCCAACAAGCGTTCCAGATACGGGGTCAAGATGTATAAGCTCTGTGACAGGGCCACAGGCTATACACGTAGTTTCATGGTTTATGAGGGTAGAGATAGTCACGTAGAGCCGGAGAACTGCCCTGACTACATAGGAAGCGCTGGCAAGATAGTGTGGGACATGGTGTCACCCTTATTCGGAAAGGGGTACCACTTGTACGTGGACAATTATTACACAAGCGTGCCACTGTTTAGTCACTTGTTTGATCAGCAGATTGGAGCATGTGGCACCGTGCGACCTAATCGCCGGGGCTTTCCCCAGCGGCTTGTAGAGTCCCGTCTTAGGCTGGGGGAGAGAGCCTGCTTGCGCAGTAATAATTTGCTCGCTATGAAGTGGAGGGATAATAAGAATGTTTTCGTTCTTACCTCCCTTCATGCAGACACGACGGTCCAAATTCCTACGGCGACTGGTATTGTGGAGAAACCCCTCTGTGTCCACAAATATAACCTTAACATGGGAGGGGTGGACCTCAATGACCAGTTGTTGGCGCGTATCTAGTTGCCCGTAAGGCCAGACGCTGGTACAAAAAAGTGTCTGTTTATTTATTCCAATTGGCTATACTGAATGCTTATGTACTACACAAAGCTTCAGGACGGACTGGATCCTTCCTTAAATTCCAGGAGGATATCGTCAGAGCCCTTCTGTATCCAGACGGTGCTCCACCTCACCTTCCTCTACCAGATGCAGTAAGCCTGCTGCATGAGAGGCATTATCTTTATGCCCTCCCGAGTACCCCTACCCAACGAGCCCCCCAAAGAAAATGTCGTGTCTGCAGAAAGCGCGGATTTAGGCGTGACACCCGTTATTGTTGTCCCCGCTGTCCTGACAATCCTGGTCTTTGCATTGGTGAATGTTTTGAACGCTACCATGAACTAGTTGAGTATTAGCGTAGGGTACAGCATTGCACAGGCTAGGCACACGTTCACAGGGTCTCCCAAGATACCATCGCATTTTGAGAGACCCAAACCGCTGGAACCGTTACAACAGAAGTGTTAAAGTTACATAAAAAAGTGTTTAAAAACAAAAAAAAAAAAGTAAAAAAAAAAAAAAAAAAAAATATATATAAAATAAAAAAAACAAAAATAGTTGTCGTTTTATTGTTCTCTCTCTCTCTATTCTCTTTCTATTGTTCTGCTCCTTTGTACTGTATTCTATTCTGCAATGTTTTATTGTTAACCATTTTTTGTTTTCAGGTACGCCATTCAGCTGTAGCGTGGATTTATTTATCTTGACAGCAACAGCGTTTGCTCCCACGATACGTAAAGCCACGACTCCAGCGCTGTCGGAGGTGATTTCACCACCACAGTTAAAAAAGAGCATATATGCCGAAGCATGGGGGCATAAGGGGTGGAGGAGCGATTTTGCTCCTAATGCCGCGTACATACAGTCAAAATTCCGACGGAGGGCTTGCCCGTGGAAAAGTTTGAATGTATGTACGCGGCATAACTTTTTTGCGGGAGGATGCCCCCATGCTTCGGCATATATATATTTTAGGCACAGATTGTGTTAAATGTGTTATTTTTTGCTATTTTTTTTTTTGTATTTGCTTTGCAGGTATGGTACGTCTTACTGTTATACTGTAATGTTACTTTGTTTTATTGTTAACCATCATTTGCTTAGCAGGTACGCCATTCAGTTGCAGCACGGATTTATTTATCTTGACAGCAACAGCGTTTGCTCCCACGATACATAAAGCCGCGACTCCAGCACTGTCGGGGGTGATTTCACCACTACAGTTAAAAAAGAGCATATATGCCGAAGCATGGGGGCATACGGGGTGGAGGAACGATCTGCTCCTACCTTTTGCGGGAGGTTGCCCCCATGCTTCGGCATATATAAATGGTGCATGTATGCCCACCATTAAAAGTGGGTGGATGAAGGGTGGTATCTAATGGTGGGCATACCCACCGATCAATATTTTTTTTTCGTTCAGCCCACAGGCTGCATGAAAAAAAAATTACAATATATGCCCAACCAGTTCCAGCAACATACTGGTATGTTGCGGGACTTTGAGTGCTTATACCAGAATGATGCCTGCAGGTTTAGGTATCATCTTGGTATCATTCTTTTCAGCCAGCGGTCGGCTTTTATGTAAAAGCAATCCTAGCGGCTAATTAGCCTCTAGACTACTTTTACAAGCAGTGGGAGGGAATGTCCCCCCCCCGCACCATCTTCCATGGTTTTCTCAGGCTCTCCTGTCCCAACAGGGAACCTGAGAATGCAGCCGGTGGTTCTGCCAGCTGACCATAGAGCTGATCAGAGACCAGAATGGCTCCAATCATCTCTATGGCCTAAGACACCGGAAGCTACGAGCATTTCATGACTTCGATTTTGCGGGATGTAAACAGCGCCATTGGGAAATTGGGAAAGCATTTTATCACACCGATCTTGGTGTGGTCAGATGCTTTGAGGACAGAGGAGAGATCTAGGGTCTGATAGACCCTAATTTTTTTTAAAAAGAGTACCTGTCACTACCTATTGCAATCATAGGGGATATTTACATTCCCTGAGATAACAATAAAAATCATAAAAAAAAATATATAAATGAAAGGAACAGTTTAAAAATAAAATAAAAAAGCAAAATAAATAATAATAAAAAAAAACACCCCTGTCCCCCCCTGCTAAGGCGCAACGTCGAACGCAAGCGTTGGTCTGGTGTCATATGTAAAAAGCAATTGCACCATGCATGTGAGGTATCACCACGAAGGTCAGATCGAGGGTACTAATTTTAGCAGTAGACCTCCTCCGTAAATCTAAAGTGGTCACCTGTAAAGGCATTTAAAGGCTTTTAAAAATGTACGTAGTTTGTCGCCGCTGCACGTTTCTGCGCAATTTTAAAGCATGTCATGTTTGGTATCCATGTACTCGGCCTAAGATCATATTTTTTATTTCATCAAACATTTGGGCAATATAGTGATTTTTAGTGCATTAAAATAAAAAAAAGTATGTTTTTTCCCCAAAAAATGCATTTGAAAAATCGCTGCGCAAATACCGTGTGAAAAAAAAAAATGAAACACCCACCATTTTAATCGGTAGGGCTTTTGCTTTAAAAAAAACACTTCATGTTTGGGGGTTCAAAGTAATTTTCTTGCAAAAAAAATTATTTTTTCGTGTAAACAAAAAGTGTCAGAAAGGGCTTTTTCTTCAAGTGGTTAGAAGAGTGGGTGATGTGTGACATAAGCTTCTAAATGTTGTGCATAAAATGCCAGGACAGTTCAAAACCTCCCCAAATGACCCCATTTTAGAAAGTAGACACCCCAAGCTATTTGCTGAGAGGCATGTCGAGTCCATGGAATATTTAATATTTTGACAAAAGTTGTGGAAAAAATACATTATTATTTTTTTATTTTTATTTTTTGCACAAAGTTGTCATTAAATGATATATTGCTCAAACATGCCATGGTTATATGTGAAATTACACCCCAAAATACATTCTGTTGCTTCTCCTGAGTACGGGGATACCACAAGTGTGAGACCTTTTGGGAGCCTAACCGCATACGGTACCCCAAAATCCAAGCACCACCTTTAGGATTTCTAAGGGTGTAAATTTTTGATTTCATTCCTCACTGCCTATCACAGTTTCGGAGGCCATGGAATGCCCAGATAGCACAAAATCCCCCCAAGTGACCCCATTTTGGAAAGGAGACACCCCATGCTATTTGCCGAGAGGTATGGTTAGTATTTTGCAGACCTTCATTTTTGTCACAAAGTTTTGAAAATTGAAAAAAAGAAAAAAAATATACATTTTTTTTTTTTTCTTCATTTTCAAAAACAAATGAGAGCTGCAAAATACTCACCATGCCTCTCGGCAAATAGCTTGGGGTGTCTACTTTCCAAAATGGGGTCATTTTGGGAGGTTTTGTGCTATTTTGGCATTTTATGGCCTTCAAAACTGTGATAGGTAGTGAGGTGTGAAATCAAAAATTTACACCCTTAGAAATCCTGAAGGCGGTTCTTGGTTTTCGGGGCCCCGTACGCGAATAGGCTCCCAAAAAGTCCCACACATGTGGTATCCCCGTACTCAGGAGAAGCATCAGAATTTATTTTGGGGTGTCATTTCACATATGCCCATGGCATGTGTGAGCAATATATCATTTAGTGACAACTTTGTGAAAAAAAAATAAAAAATAAAAAAAGTTTGTAATTTTCCCACAACTTGTGGCAAAATATAAAATATTCCATGGACTCAACATGCCTCTCAGCAAATAGCTTGGGGTGTCTACTTTCTAAAATGGGGTCATTTGTGGGGGTTTTGTGCCATCTTGGCATTTTATGGCCTTCAAAACTGTAATAGGTAGTGAGGCGTGAAATCAAAAATTTACGCCCTTAGAAAGCCTGAAGGCGGTTCTTGGCTTTCGGGGCCCCGTACGCAGCTAGGCTCCCAAAAAATGCCACACATGTGGTATCCCCGTACTCAGGAGAAGCATCAGAATTTATTTTGGGGTGTCATTTCACATATGCCCATGGCATGCGTGAGCAATATATCATTTAGTGACAACTTTGTGAAAAAAAAAAAAAGTTTGTAATTTTCCCGCAACTTGTGGCAAAATATAAAATATTCCATGGACTCAACATGCCTCTCAGCAAATAGCTTGGGGTGTCTACTTTCTAAAATGGGGTCATTTGTGGGGGTTTTGTGCCATCTTGGCATTTTATGGCCTTCAAAACTGTAATAGGTAGTGAGGCGTGAAATCAAAAATTTACGCCCTTAGAAAGCCTGAAGGCGGTTCTTGGCTTTCGGGGCCCCGTACGCAGCTAGGCTCCCAAAAAATCCCACACATGTGGTATCCCCGTACTCAGGAGAAGCAGCAGAATTTATTTTGGGGTGTCATTTCACATATGCCCATGGCATGCGTGAGCAATATATCATTTAGTGACAACTTTGTGAAAAAAAAAAAAAGTTTGTAATTTTCCCGCAACTTGCGGCAAAATATAAAATATTCCATGGACTCAACATGCCTCTCAGCAAATAGCTTGGGGTGTCTACTTTCTAAAATGGGGTCATTTGTGGGGGTTTTGTGCCATCTTGGCATTTTATGGCCTTCAAAACTGTAATAGGTAGTGAGGCGTGAAATCAAAAATTTACGCCCTTAGAAAGCCTGATGGCGGTTCTTGGCTTTCGGGGCCCCGTACGCAGCTAGGCTCCCAAAAAATCCCACACATGTGGTATCCCCGTACTCAGGAGAAGCAGTAGAATTTATTTTGGGGTGTCATTTCACATATGCCCATGGCATGCATGAGCAATATATCATTTAGTGACAACTTTGTGAAAAAAAAATAAAAAAAAATAAAAGTTTGTAATTTTCCCGCAACTTGTGGCAAAATATAAAATATTCCATGGACTCAACATGCCTCTCAGCAAATAGCTTGGAGTGTCTACTTTCTAAAATGGGGTCATTTGTGGGGGTTTTGTGCCATCTTGGCATTTTATGGCCTTCAAAACTGTAATAGGTAGTGAGGCGTGAAATCAAAAATTTACGCCCTTAGAAAGCCTGAAGGCGGTTCTTGGCTTGCGGGGCCCCGTACGCAGCTAGGCTCCCAAAAAATCCCACACATGTGGTATCCCCGTACTCAGGAGAAGCAGCAGAATTTATTTTGGGGTGTCATTTCACATATGCCCATGGCATGCGTGAGCAATATATCATTTAGTGACAACTTTGTGAAAAATTTATAAAGTTTGTAATTTTTTCCCGCAACTTGTGGCAAAATATAAAATATTCCATGGACTCAACATGCCTCTCAGCAAATAGCTTGGGGTGTCTACTTTCTAAAATGGGGTCATTTGTGGGGGTTTTGTGCCATCTTGGCATTTTATGGCCTTCAAAACTGTGATAGGTAGTGAGGAGTAAAATGACATATGTATGCCCTTAGAAATCCTGAAGGCGGTGCTTGGCTTTCGGGGCCCCGTACGCGGCTAGGCTTCCAAAAAGTCGACCACATGTGGTATCCCCGTACTCAGGAGAAGCAGCAGAATGTATTTTGGGGTACAATTCCACATATAACCATGGCATGTGTGAGCAATATATCATTTAGTGACAACTTTGTGTAAAAAAAAAAATAAATAAAAATTTTTTGTCATTATTCAATCGCTTGCGGCAAAAAAATAAAATATTCAATGGGCTCAACATGCCTCTTATCAATTTCCTTAGGGTGTCTACTTTCCAAAATGGGGTCATTTGGGGGGGTTTTGTACTGCCCTGCCATTTTAGCACCTCAAGAAATGAGATAGGCAGTCATAAACTAAAAGCTGCGTAAATTCCAGAAAATGTACCTTAGTTTGTAGATGTGACAACTTTTGCGCAAACCAATAAATATACAGTTATTGACTTTTTTTTTACCAAAGACATGTGGCTGAATACATTTTGGCCTAAATGTATGACTAAAATTGAGTTTATTGGATTTTTCTAATAACAAAAATTAGAAAATATCATTTTGTTTTCAAAATTTGCGGTCTTTTTACGTTTATATTGCAAAAAATAAAAATCGCAGAGTCAGTCAAATACCTTTAAAAGAAAGCTCTATTTGTGGGAAGAAAAGGACGCAAATTTCGTTTGGGTACAACATTGCATGACCGCGCAATTACCAGTTAAAGCAGCGCAGTGCCAAAGTGTAAAAACACCTCTGGTCATTTACCAGCAAAATGGTCCGGTCTGAAAGTGGTTAAGAGATTTGTCTACCCACGTAAATGGCAGTATGTTTTTTAATGATATTTCCATGTCTAAAGGCAGTACCAGTCCCATGATATTGGATTTCGAGTCGTTAACTTTGTAATAGGAAATTGCATTCAATTGAATAAGTAGTTCCTGTATAGCTATAAGTGATTGAGTCGGGTTGGACAGCGAAAGTATAATATCGTCTGCAAATAATGTTACTGTGTGGTCTTCCTTTCCTACATGTATGCCTTTTATTTGGGGGTGTTGTCTAATCCTTTCCGCTAACGGTTCCATCATGAGTGCGAATATTAGGGGTGACAAGGTATACCCCTGTCGCGTGCCATTGGATATGTGAAATGGGTCGGAGAAGATACCTTCTGTGAATATCATGGCTGACGGATTAGAGTATAAAGCATTGATAGCTGACTTTATTTGCCCGTTGAGCCCAAATTTATCTAGTACTTTGAACATATAGCCCCAATGAATCCTGTCAAAGGCCTTTTCGGCGTCTAAGGACAGGAGAACAGAGAGTTGTTTGGATTCGTTTGCACAGTGTATAATGTTAATTATACGCCTGGTGGCATCCGTGGTTTGCCTACCTTCTACAAATCCCACCTGATCTTGATTAATTAGACGTGGCAAAACTTTCGCCAGTCTATTTGCTAAAATTTTTGCGTACAGTTTAACATCTGTATTTAACAGCGATATAGGTCTGAAATTTTGGGCACTGTTCGGTTCCTTCCCTGGTTTGGGTAATATGATAATCGTAGCCTGTAACATCTGCTCAGGGAAAGAGGCCAAGGAGGCAGCGCCATGGAAGACCCTCTGTAGGTGCGGTGCTAGTATTTCTTTATATTGTTTATAATATTCCGAAGAATATCCATCTGGTCCTGGTGTTTTGCTGTTGGGAAGTTTAGCTATAGTTTCCTTGATCTCCAATTCAGTAAAGGGAGAATTTAATATTTCTAATTCCTCAGGTTGGACCGAGGGAAGTAAGATATCTTTTAGAAAGGAATTGATCAGGCTTGATGATGGTTGGGGAGTATCAGGATCTTTTTCTATATTGTATAAACTTTCGTAATAGTCTCTAAAAGTATCTGCAATGCCCTTAGGGTTAATGTATTTAGATCTAGTCTTATGATGGATCAAGAAGGGAATTTTTTGTCTACTAATTTTATCTTTTAGTTGGTTTGCTAATAATTTACCTGCCTTATTACCATGCATATAGAAGTTAGCTTTAAGTCTGTGTATATTCCTGACATGTTGCGATACTAACAAATTCCTAAGGTCTTCTCTTGCTTTGAACAGTTTAGAACTAGTGTTCAAGGAAGGTGCTATTTTATTTAGGGATTCCAACTGAGTAATATCGCTCAGGACGTCTTCCATTCGCTGCCTCCTTTTCCTCCGTATGGCCGCACTATGTTTCAATAGAATCCCCCTTACATACGCCTTATGGGATAGCCATAGAGTGAAAGGATCAACATTAGGCGTGTCATTAAATTCAAAAAATTATTTGATTGATTTCTCTATTTCCGATGCAAGCGCCGGGTCTGCGAACAGTAGGGTGTCGTTACGCCATCTGTTGGCTCTAGTGGTAATACCTTGAGTGCCCACTGTCACAGATATCGGCGCGTGATCGGACCAAGAGATATGTCCTATGTCAGACTCTGAAATTTTTTGTAAAATAAATTTGTCTACTAAATATACATCAATTCTAGAGTACGTCAAGTGAACTTTTGAAAAGAAAGAGAAATCCTTTTCATTGGAGTGTTGACATTTCCAAACATCATATAAATTATTTTTGCAAGTGAAACCAGATAGGGAAGATCTAGACGTTTTCCTGTCACCAGAACTAGATATGTCTAGCTGGTGGTCAGAGACAACGTTCAGGTGGCCACATACTATAACATGACCAAGCGCATTTTGCTGTATTTTTTTCCATAGCTTGTTTAAAAAAGCTATTTGATTATTGTTGGGAGCGTAAGCATTAACAATGGTATAAGCGACATCACCTATCTCACATGTCAGAATAATATATCTGCCTTCACTATCACTATAGTGGGCTCTGTATTTAAACGCTAACGATTGTTTAATTAGGATAGCGACTCCTCTTTTTTTTGATTGCGCACACGCGTAATAGCAGTGCGGAAATTGGTTGTGAGATAGGTGAGGATGTCCTTGTTCCTTAAAATGCGTTTCTTGTAAGCATAGTATGTCACATCTTTGGGACTGGGCCTCCTTCCACAACATATGCCTTTTGACCCGTTGACATTCATGGAAGTAATTTTGAACGCCATGTTCAATGATAGAGAAGCAGTAAGAATATAACGGTAAAGTTCTTAATACACAAAAGTAGGACTCAGCGCCATCTTGGCTATCCGCGCGGCCGGAGCGGACGAAAAAGTCCGTCAGCTTACCGGGTTCCTTACGGTCTTTCCTCTTCCTCGGCATGCCCACTGGTGTCAGCTCACCGTTCTCGGTCTGTTTGAGTGAAGATTCGGTGCCTCTCGTCGTTATTTACTGCTCCGGAGAGAGTTCACGGCAGGAGCTGTGTGTCTAAGCAGCCATACACTCTGCCGGCCGGCTCCACCCCCAATAGTTCAATTTTTAACATCCAACAAATATGTATGTGTGTATATATCTAGATTTTTTATTCTTTTCAAAAGAAAAATTATATATATATATATATATATATATATATATATATATTGTTTACTACAAAAAATCTATATTGTTTACCAAAAAATAACAAAAATAATATATTGTTTACTACAAAAAATCAATATTGTTTACCAAAAAAAAATAATATATTGTTTAAAAAAGGCACTTGTTTCAATGTGCACTATTACAACTTTTCTAAAAAGATATGTGTGTGTGTGTGTGTGTGTGTCTCCTTCTTTTAATACTCAATACCTTTTTGGGAAGTAATTTTGTGTTTTCTGTGTCAAAGGACCTTATTTCCTATTGGGGAAAAAAAAAAAAAAAACACTTTGCAATACAAATGCACTATGACAGGAATATGCAATTAGTGGAAATCCAGCTGTTGCATAACTAAAAGTCCCATGAAGCATAGCAAGACTGACAGCTACAAGCATGAGACCCAGAGGCATGATGGACTTGTAGTTTTGCACCAGCTGCAGGTCCGCCAATTGCATATCCCTGAATTAGGAGAATGTAGGAGACAACCAGCTTGAAAAGCAAACAAGAACCAAACTTAAAAATTTGATCAGACAACATATATTTGAACAAAAGGAAATCTTTATTGCTCATCTGGCATTGGAATAGCCCCCCTACCATTAAAATAGGTGACATACTGGTCACGCACCTCACGTGCTGTTTGGGGGGCTAAGCCAGGATGGGCATGATCCAGCCCTGTGAGTTCAGGAATTAGTCCGGCCTCAGGCCCAAGTGGCTGCAGGTAATGGGTTCCTGAATGTTTTCTTAAAAAGTTGTGTAAAATGCAGCAGCAGAGAATGACATAGTTCAGTTTGTACTCTGCCAAGTTTATTGCTGTCAAAAACAGACGGAACCGGCTGGCCATAATACCAAAGGCATTCTCCACAACCCTTCTTGCTCTGGCCAGCCGGTAATTAAAAACCCTCCTCTCCGGGGTGAGGGTCCTTTGGGGGAAGGGCTTCATCAAATGGTCACTCAGACCGAACGCTTCATCAGCGATAAAAACAAAAGGTAGACCCTCCACATTATCAGCATCTGGTGGCAAGTCCAGGCCACCAGTGATGAGACGGTGGCAGAACTCGGTCTGCCTAAACACTCCTCCGTCTGACATCCGGCCGTTCTTCCCCACATCCACATAGATAAAGTCATATTGTGCTGACACCACCGCCATTAACACCACACTATGGAACCCCTTATAATTCCAGTAGTAGGACCCCGAATGGGGTGGGGGCACAATCCGCACATGTTTCCCATCGATCGCCCCTCCACAGTTGGGAAAGTCCCAACGGGCAGCGAACTGGGAAGCCACAGTCTGCCATTCCTGTGGCGTGGAAGGAAACTGGGGAGTCAAACACAGGTAAAAAAAAATAAAAATTTGTCATTAAATCAAAACAATTCATAACAAATAAAACTCAAAAACATTTTGGAACAGCAGTTAAACATAAATATTGAAAATGTTTTTCTGCAAAAAAAACAAATAGACGGCCCAATTCCCAGATTACTCAGCCCTCTGATGGACCAGGGGACATAAGTTATGGGGGTGAGTGGGGCGGGGGGCCTAATTAATGAGTAGACAATCCCTGAAACCAATTTGAGTGGGGTGGGGGCCTAATTAATGAGTATACAATCCCTGAAACCAATTTGAGTGGGGTGGGGGCCTAATTAATGAGTATACAATCCCTGAAACCAATTTGAGTGGGGTGGGGGCCTAATTAATGAGTATACAATCCCTGAAACCAATTTGAGTGGGGTGGGGGCCTAATTAATGAGTATACAATCCCTGAAACCAATTTGAGTGGGGTGGAGGCCTAATTAATGAGTATACAATCCCTGAAACCAATTTGAGTGGGGTGGGGGCCTAATTAATGAGTATACAATCCCTGAAACCAATTTGAGTGGGGTGGGGGCCTAATTAATGAGTATACAATCCCTGAAACCAATTTGAGTGGGGTGGGGGCCTAATTAATGTGTATACAATACCTGAAACCAATTTGAGTGGGGTGGGGGCCTAATTAATGAGTATACAATCCCTGAAACCAATTTGAGTGGGGTGGGGGCCTAATTAATGAGTATACAATCCCTGAAACCAATTTGAGTGGGGTGGGGGCCTAATTAATGAGTATACAATCCCTGAAACCAATTTGAGTGGGGCGGGGGCCTAATTAATGAGTATACAATCCCTGAAACCAATATGAGTGGGGTGGGGGCCTAATTAATGAGTATACAATCCCTGAAAACAATTCCAAAAGGGTGGGGGGCAGTAAAACAGTACAATGGAGCTGACAATATGAATAAAGAGAAAAACAGTCTCGGCTGTGGGTGTATAGGGGCCCAAGATTGCATGCTGGGGACGTTAGTGAAAGCAAATATGCACGTGGGACACAAAAAGGTAAAAGCAATAAAAAAATGCACAAAAAAAAAAAAAAATCAAAAAAACAATTGCATGTATTCATATAAAGGGGACATTCACAGCATATTCCTGTCATGGATATTAAAAGTCATGATGAAATTAATACAAACATACAATGCAATATTAAAAGAACAAACTTACCTTCATATATTCCTTCTGCAGGACCCGAATAATGGCAGAACAGGTCTCTGGAATAATGATCCCCAGAGCCTGGGGGGAGATGCCTGTAGAGAACTTGTGGTCCTGAAGGCTTCTCCCTGTCACCAAGTAGTGCAACGTGGCGATGAGCCTCTGCTCCGGAGTGATGGCTTGCCGCATGCAGGTATCCTGCCTGCTGATATAAGGGGTCAGCAAAGCCAGCAGACGGTGAAAAACGGGGTCCGTCATCCTGAGATAATTCCTGAAATCATCAGGATTATTCTCACGGATCTCACGGAGTAAAGGCATATGCGAGAATTGGTCGCGCTGGCGCAACCTATTCTTTGTCCATTAACTCCTCCTCGCCCTGTTCACAGACTGGGCTCAGGTCAAAGTATTAACCCCAACACCAAGCCCCCATATAGCACGAACTCGCGAACGAGTACGTCCACTCTCCATGGCTTTGAAACAGTCGGCTGGACAAACAAGCTTAACTGAACGCACTGAAGAACAGCCAGACCTATGAAGAACGATCTGAAACCCAGAAACAAGCGGACCAGAAGCGCCTAACAACAGGTACCAACTGATCCACGCGTACCGAAAGACAGATACAAACCTCACAGGCAGACTGCGCCGCAGAAAACGGACGAATTAAGCTGAAGTCTGAAAAGCGCGAATCGTCTCTAACCAAACTTCCACTAACGCAAAGTCAGCAGAAGGAGCCCAAAGGGTGCTTTGCTGTGTCTTGGACTTCCTATTTCTAGTCCCGTCGTACGTGCTGTACGTCATCGCGCAAGCTTTCGTCGGACTGTTTGTGTATCCGTGTGTGGTCAAGTCCGTTCAGTAGAAAGTACGCCGGATTGTCCGTAGGATTGTATGACGGACTAAGTACGTCATACAATTCGATCGTGTGTACGCGGCATAAGAATTAACTTTAATGCAAATAGTAATACTATAACTAGTCCATAGTGTACTCCAGGAGGATGACTAGGTTATAGTGCAAAGTCCCCTGAGAGATACCACTTACCATAGAGAATAAGTAATGGTCTCTGTGTAGAAGTTGTAAAAGGACAGTCTTTAGTCCTAACTCTTCAGCCGGTTAAAGTTATGGCCCATTTCTACTGTTGGTTCACATGAGAAAAGTCCCAGTCAAGTTTGTAGGGAAGCAATAAGGCTACTAGATGTCTGTATGGCTAGTTTCCAAAGGGTTCAGTTTCTCTAGCGATCCTAGCGATATACCATCCTTATTATCCAAATACAGCGATTAGTCAACTCTCTTCTCGGTATCCAGGTGACTCTGGCTGTTGGCATCCCAAAACTCAGCACTTTGGATCTTGCTCACCGATATGCAGCAGTGGTGGTGAATTCTGGACAGCGATATACACTCTCTGGTACCCCTCACAGCAAAAGGAAGCTTTTATGTATAGCCTGAGAAAATTCAGCTCTTTCCCCTCCTAATGGAAATCTCTATCAGGGAAATGCAGGTCAAAAGCTCTTCATTACAGCAGAATCTATCTCCTCTGGACTACAGTTCCCTGGGTGCAGTGCCACTTGACTCAGCCTATTGAACACTTTCTGCTGAGCAGCTCCCTCATTTCACTGGTGCAGCTGTTAGCCTGTTCAGCATCACAGGAAAGCAACCACAGCGAATATCTACAGCCAGTGTTTCTCTCTCGTTCAAAAATTTTTATTTTATGTTAAAATAAATTACATGTACAGAATATAAGACAAATTATGTGATACCAGAAATAAAAAGTAGACATATTGAAGTACGGATGATACAAAGCAAAGAAGAATTTCAAGATATTCTCGTGAGAATGACAATAAATGGCCTTATATATTTTAGAATTTGAAAACATTCTTATAGCTGAGTTTTAAACATTTTAATCACAAGAAAATATAAATATGTCTAAAAGAAAATATATGATTTTAAAGTTTTGACCATAACTTCTAAAGTATGTTTATAGTAAGTATTATATAGTAAGGGAAGAACATAAAAGGTATATAGGAGGGGGAGGGGAGGGAATAATTCTCCGGAGGAGGTTTTATATATCATCTAATGTTGTAATTCTATAAAAAATCTTAATCACCATAACAGTAAAACTCGGTTGTCAATATTATCTGACGTATAATATTTAATCCAGGGTTTCCATATGATATCAAACTTTGCCATCTGGTTTTTATCTATTGCGTCCATTTTAGCATGGATGAAAGATTGATTCATTCTACGTTTGGTTTCTGCAATATTCACCACATCTGTTTTCCACGCATTGGCTATAGTCTGCTTTGCGGCTATCAGGAGTGTAAGAACTAATTTGAATTGTTTCTGATTCAGAAAGGCTGGTTTTAAATTAAGGAGAGCTATAATTGGGTCTGGAAAAATTGGACGATCAAAAAATTTTGTAATTATCAGAAAGATCTTTTTCCAAAATGATTGTACAATTATGCAATGCCACCAGGTATGTATATAGGTACCTTTTTCTGGACAGCCACGAAAGCAGAGGCCAGTGTTGTCTGTTGAGAATTTGGCGATTCTCGCAGGAACCAAATACCAGCATGTGAGAACTTTATATGATGATTCAGACGCCAATATATTTATAGAGGAAGATTTTGTGAAAGACCATATGTTGGACCAAGACCTAGAATCGATCGTACAATCCAAATCTTTTTCCCACTCTGCCACATATTTAGGTACAGTGGTGTGAAAAAGTGTTTGCCCCCTTCCTCATTTCCTGTTCCTTTGCATGTTTGTCACACTTAAGTGTTTCGGAACATCAAACCAATTTAAACAATAGTCAAGGACAACACAAGTAAACACAAAATGCAATTTGTAAATGAAGGTGTTTATTATTAAAGGTGAAAAAAAATCCAAACCATCATGGCCCTGTGTGAAAAAGTGATTGCCCCTCTTGTTAAAACATACTATAACTGTGGTTGTCCACACCTGAGTTCAATTTCTCTAGCCACACCCAGGCCTGATTATTGTCACACCTGTTCACAATCAAGGCATCACTTAAATAGGAGCTGCTTGACACAGTAAGGTCCACCAGAAGATCCTTAAAAGCTACACATCATGCCGAGACCCAAAGAAATTCAGGAACAATTGAGAAAGAAAGTAATTGAGATCTATCAGTCTGGAAAGGGTTATAAAGCCATTTCCAAAGCTTTGGGAATCCAGCGAACCACAGTGAGAGCCATTATCCACAAATGGCGAAGACATGGAACAGTGGTGAACCTTCCCAGGAGTGGCCGGCCGCCCAAAATTACCCCAAGAGCGCAGCGACGACTCATCCAAGAGGTCACAAAAGACCCCACAACAACGTCCAAGGAACTGCAGGCCTCACTTGCCTCAGTTAAGGTCAGCGCTCATGCCTCCACCATCAGGAAAAGACTGGGCAAAAATGGCCTGCATGGCAGAGTTCCAAGGAGAAAACCACTGCTGAGCAAAAAGAACATCAAAGCTCGTCTCAATTTCTCCACAACACATCTTGATGATCCCCAAGACTTTTGGGACAACATTCTGTGGACCGATGAGACAAAAGTGGAACTCTTTGGAAGGTGTGTGTCCAAGTATATCTGGCGTAGAAGGAACACTGCATTTCATAAAAAGAACATTATACCAACAGTAAAATATGGTGGTGGTAGTGTGATGGTCTGGGGCTGTTTTGCTGCTTCAGGACCTGGAAGACTTGCCGTGATAAAAGGAACTATGAATTCTGCTGTCTACCAAGAGATCCTGAAGGAGAATGTCCGACCATCTGTTCGTGTACTCAAGCTGAAACGAACTTGGGTTCTGCAGCAGGACAATGATCCTAAACACACCAGCAAGTCCACCACCGAATGGTTGAAGAAAAACAAAATGAAGACTTTGGAGTGGCCTAGCCAAAGTCCTGACCTGAATCCTATTGAGATGTTGTGGTATGACCTTAAAAAGGCCGTTCATGCTCGAAAACCCTCTAATGTAACTGAATTAGGACAATTCTGCAAAGATGAGTGGGCCAAAATTCCTCCAGGACGCTGTAAAAGCCTCATTGCACGTTATCGCAAACGCTTGGTTGCAGTTGTTGCTGCTAAGGGTGGCCCAACCAGTTATTAGGTTTAGGGGGCAATCACTTTTTCACACAGGGCCATGATGGTTTGGATTTTTTTTCACCTTTAATAATAAACATCTTCATTTACAAATTGCATTTTGTGTTTACTTGTGTTGTCCTTGACTATTGTTTAAATTGGTTTGATGTTCCGAAACACTTAAGTGTGACAAACATGCAAAGGAACAGGAAATGAGGAAGGGGGCAAACACTTTTTCACACCACTGTATAACAGTATTAGAATTAGATATCAATTGTGTATACAATGATGTAATACGACCTTTAGCATGTGGTTCCTTGAGACAAAATCTTTCAAATTGAGAAATATTATGTAAGTTTACATTTAAATTGAGAAGAGGAGTATAAAAATCTTTGATTTGGAGATATCTGAATATTTCTGATTGTGGAAGCTTATATAATTCACATAGATCTGTAAAAGATTTTATTGATGTAGTTGAAGTTAAATTATATAGACAAGTGATACCAACCTTAGACCAAGCTTTAAAGGTTTTGGGATATTTCCAGGCTGGGTAAAAAGTCGGATTCTTGTGGAAAGATAATAGCGGATTTTGTGGAGATTGCAGACCATGTGAATTTCTATACCTATCCCATATAGATAGAGAGTGCTTAGAAATGGGGTTATTTATAGACTTCCGATCCGCAGGTTGTAACCATAATATATTGTTTATAGGAAGAGGATCACAGTCTACAGCTTCAATGAGGACCCATAAAGGAATCTCTGTAGAAGAGTGATATTTTGTTAATTGAGATAATTGAGCTGCCTTATAATATATGTCAAAGTCTGAAAATCCCAAACCACCCAAAGCTTTGGGGAGAACAAGTGTTTTTTTGTGAAGTCTGGGTTTTATTTTCCCCCAAGTAAATTTCGTTACTTTTTGTTGAATCAGCCTAAGAAAATATGCAGGAATATGAATCGGGAGAGTTCTGAATAAATATAAAAATTTCGGAAGAACAGACATTTTTATGATATTGATTTTCCCAAACCATGATATCGGCATTGATGACCAATTAGATAACGACCTTGTAATATTTTTTAATAGAGCTGGGTAATTAGCTGCAAATAAATCGGAGGGGTTAGGAGTAAACTGCACACCCTGATATGGGAGGCTATGATCTACCCACTTAAAGGGTAGTGATTTTTGTAAAGATTGTTTATCTTTTTCGACAAGTGAAATGTTTAATGCTGAAGATTTTTGAATATTGACCTTAAGGCCGGAAATAAATGAGAATTCTTGTAGTACAACCATAAGATTTGGGGCTGAAACATGTGGAGAAGATAGAAAAAAGAGAATATTGTCTGCGAATAAACAGAGCTTATGATGAAAGCCACCCATTTCAATACCTGTTATAGTGGGTTCCATCCTAATTCTTTGTGCTAAAGGTTCAATGAATAAAGCAAATAATAATGGCGAAAGTGGACATCCTTGACGAGTTCCCCTCAGTATATTAAACTCGTCCGATTTATACCCTGCATATCTGATATAAGCTTTGGGATCTTGATACAAACTAGAGATCCATCCTAAAAAATGAGGGCCGAATCCCCATTTGGAAAGGGTATAGTTCATAGATAACCAAGATACTGTGTCAAAAGCTTTGATAATATCTAAAGAAAGAAAACAAGTGGGAATACGTCTTTTTTTAGCGGCATGTGACAGGAGTGTTGCACGTCTAATATTATCTCCTGCTTGACGTAATGGAATGAAGCCCACTTGATCACGATGTATTAAATTGCCTATAATAGTATTTAATCTGTTAGCTAGAATTTTGGCTAAAATTTTTATGTCCAAATTTAATAACGAAATAGGGCGATAATTAGACCATATTGAATCATCTGTGTGAGGTTTAGGGAGCATACAGATAATTGCAGTTAGGGTTTCTCTTCTAAAAGAATGACCTTCCAAAAGGGAATTAAAAGTGTTTGTCAAGACTGGAGATAGGGTGTCTACAAACGTTTTGTAATACAGCGCAGAAAAACCATCAGGACCTGGCCTTTTATTTCGTTTCAGATTTTTGATAACTTCAGATACCTCTCTAATTGACACTGGTTCCCCCATCATTTCCATTTGTGTTTTAGATAGTGTCGGTAGAGATATATGAGAGAAAAAATAATTTGCTCTAGAAGGGTCCAACTCATTATTAGAAGAGTATAATTTTTTTAATTGTGTTTAGAATTTTTGTAATATTTTTAAAGGATTATTTGTGTATACCCCCCTAGAGATTTTCAGACGTATCGGTTTCGTTGGGTTCTGGCAGGATTTTAATGCCCTGGCTAATAGTGTGTGAGGTTTATTCGCATTGATATAGAAATTGTGTTGTGATCTCTTGATGGTTTTATCCGCTGCTTCAGTAAGGAATAGATCAAATTCCAATTTAGCTTTGTCAAGATTTATTTTAGATAAAGAAGAAGGGTTATTTTGGAATGCTGTGTGACATTTATTGAAATTTGTTTCTAAAGTCTGACAAAGGATTTTCCACTCTCTGTTGAATATGTTTGCTTGCTGTAGGCATATGCCACGGAGAACAGGTTTGTGTGCTTCCCATTATGTAGTCGGAGAGACGTCAGGTGTGGAGTTATATTTTATATAATCTGTGAGCGCAATTTCAATATTATTTTTATGAGCTGGATTTTTGAGTAGGAAATCTCTTAATATCCATGTTGGATCTTTTTTTTTTGGAATTATAGAGGCAACAGTAATGTAGCCTGCACTATGATCGGACCATGGGATGGGAATAATTTTTGTAGATATTATTTCTGGAATTAGCCCTATGGACATAAATATATGGTCTATCCTAGAGAATGAGCGATGAGGGAATGAGTAATGTGTGTATTGTCTCTTGGTTGGATTCAATTCTCTCCAAGTATCTACTAGGTTATGTTTTGTAATTAGTTTTGATAAGAGTTGTTTGTCTGCTGTATGTGACTGTGGGATTGGTGATTTATCCAAAAATGGGAATATGGTCTGATTAGAATCTCCACATAGAATTGTAGTACCTATTTTGTGGTGTTCTATAGTTTGAAATAAATGAGAAAGAAAAGAAATAGGATTTTTGTTAGGAGCGTAATATGATGTAATGGAGATAGCTGTATCAAGTAGGTGTCCTTTAAGAATCAAGTAACGACCTTCTGGATCCTTGATTTCTTTCATTAGTGAAAATAGTCTATTGCGATGGAAAGCTATAAGCACGCCTCGTTTTTTAGAGGAGGCCCGAAGCTGTGTATACTTGGGGGTAGTCTTTACTGAAAAATTTGGGAGTGGATTGTGACACAAAATGAGTCTCTTGGAGGCAAACTATATGTGCTTTTTTGGATGAAAATGTGCGGAAGGCTTTAGTGCGTTTGTGTGGAACGTTTAGTCCCTGAGTATTTAATGATATGATGTTTAATGGGGCCATGGAGTTGGGAAAAGTAAATATGTGTTGGTGTTTATGTTAGAACATGTGTCATATAAGAAATTATTTGTCTCCAGAGTATAGGGGTGAAGGGAAAGGAGATAATGACTGAAAAAGAAAATACAATTAATATACAATATTGAAATATATCTTAACATATCTATGTTCTTAATGTGTCCGTTGGGAGGAGAAAATTTCTCCCTCCAAGGGTACATGAGCCACTGTCAACTGCCCGGTGTACACCGAGCTGCTGAGGGTAGCAAGAGAGGGTGCAAGGAACTTCCCTGCAGGACACCAAGAGCCAATCATATAATTTCATTTTTCAAGCAGAAAATAAAAATGTAAGATTAAGGCAACCTCAGAGACAAAGAAGAGAAGAGAGAGAAAAAACAGTTATAATAAGGTGCCTAAATTATTAGGAACATTACTTAAATAAGATTATGATAAAAATATTGATTGGAAGTCAGAGAAAAAACTCGGCAGTAACCATTCTGCTGAAAAGGCAAGATAGTAGCCTCAGTACAAGTGTTTATCAGTCCATAGTGTCAGCCAGATCTGGAGGTGGAGATTGTATGCGACTTCTTTTCTGTGGATTGTAGTCTTCTTCTCTTCTGGAAGCAGAGGAGGGAGTATCAGCATATGAGGATGATTTTTGGCGAGTGTCCGCAGCATCTCTTGATGTGTTTATCATCCCAAGTTTCTGTAAAGTAGTTTGCAGGTCCTTAGCTGTTCGGCACATATATTTGCGACTTTGGAAAGTAAAACGCACTGAGAAAGGAAAGCCCCATTGGTAGATTATGTCATTTCGCTGTAATATTTGCAGTAGTGGTTTCAGGGTTCTTCTTTTGTTGACTGTAATCTGTGAGAGGTCTGTGAATAATTGATATTTATGACCCTGGAAAATTAGGAGATCTTTATTTCTAGCTGTATTTAGCAGTAGTTCCTTAGTGCGGTAGAAATGCAATTTTGCGATAATGTCACGGGGAGGACCATCTATTTTCTTTGGTGCTAGGGCTCTATGAACCCGGTCCATTTCAAGACGCTCTAGTGGGATAGCTGGTTGTAATTCTTGAAAAAGTGCAGTAATAGCACCGTTTAAATCAGTCACAGATTCGGGTATTCCTCTAATACGTATATTGGAGCATCTTTCACGATTTTCGAAATCCTCCAATTTGGATTGTAATATGTAATTTTCCTCTTTAAGAAAATCAATTTCTGAGGCAATGTTAGATGTATAATTTTCCAGATCGTCTGCTCTAATTTCCAGTGCTGATGTACGCTGACCAAGTATTCTAATTTCTTTGGTAAGGTTTGTGGTGATGATATCTGCAGTGGTTTTTAGTGATTTTTGAAGCAGATTTTCTATTTGTTTCAGCGTTACAGAAGGGGATAAGTCTTTTTGTGTGGAAAGTTCTAAATTCTCCAGAACTGACATATTTTCCTCAGGTATTTGGTTAGAGAGACTATGTGCTTTTAATGAGAGAACATCTTTATGTAAAGCAGCAAAAGGGGCTGTCTGTTTGTTCTCCTCACTGTGTCTCCCCTCAGAGGGGGAGGGTTTCAGTGCCATACTGCTGTGTGTGTGAGGCGGCGCTTTCTTGTTAATTTTCTGCCTCATGAGTCTCCTCTGACCCCCCCAAATGTCACCAATGTAAGGTAGGGATATTTATCTACCGTTTGGTATGATATATATGCGGAGGGTCAAGTTACCTCCGCCGTTATATGGCTCTGTTGTCCTGCTGGGAATGGAGCTCTAAGCCAGCATTACCTCTCGGCTAGGCTCCACCTTCTCCCCCAGTGTTTCTCTCATTCTCCACTCCTTGTCAAGCACCTGGCTACAATTATGTGACATACATGTAACTGTCATAGGAATTTGGATACTTTCAACACATCAGATAATTGAGAGAGCCGAAAATAGGAGGATATAAAAAACAGCAGAGAAAATATCTCAACCATAAGCAGTGCTGGGTGCTGGTTTCCTATCCATGATTGTATATGGGAGGAGCCCAGGGAGTGTTGGGTGTTATTTATACCCCCACTGGGAGTTTTGTTCACATGCTGGCTTTTCTCTTCACACATGCACCTCATGTTTCAGAGAGTGTCTCTGTACAATATAACCAGGTAACTATTTCTGATTTCCTCTCCATCACATAGACTGCACATATTTTTGTTTCCTCTCACTCTTTTCTCTTTTGCATGGTTTTCATGCGATTTTTCACTTTTTTTTATTTCTTTTTATTTGGTTTATTTTCACACACCTTTTTCTATTCAGTGTATTTAATACTCATCACTCACCTTTATAATTCTATTTACTTTCTACAGCACCAATTTGGTTTTTGATCGAATCAAAATCGATTCGATTTCGAATAGATCATTTCATAGAAAGTTACTTAATGCCTTAGGACTGTTTAGATGTGTGACTAATAATGATAGCAGAGACAGACCTGTATATAAAAGAGGCGACCTGAAAATAGAGAGCAGGAGTCTGCCTGCTGAACAAAATAAATGTGACAACACGTAGGTGGGCCTTTTGAAATATAATAAGGTTTCTAAAACAGAGGGGTCTGTGGGACTTTATATGAGGAGATTATGTTGTCATCAGCCCCCATCCCTATTATTTTATACAAAAGAGAACAGGGAAGCAGAACTTTAAATTAAGTATGCAGATGGTCAAGTGTTGTGTGGCATTATAATTGACATATCCATAATATATGTAAAGGAGTGGGACATTTGTGTCATAATTCATATTCGATTGAAAATTGATATACTACACATATAATTAAATACCTGCATGGAGTAAGATATTAAATGAAAAACTGTATTTCATACAGCAATACATAAATACTCCAAAAAATAGATGACCCATGATACAAATAGAAAAGCCCAAAATTGGATAGCACATGATTAGAATATAGTCAAATACATAATGCATGAACAGAATCCACAATGGCGTGGTAGGATGAAGCATGCGATTTGAACAGGACATCTGTTGGCTCAACACGTTTCGCGACTTGATGTCACTCATCAGGAGAAAGCATATACACGTGCAAGATATCTCTATAATGATATATTGTGCATTTCTAGTTGGTCTATTATAGTCACAGGTGTGAAAAATATAAAAGGAAATGGGGGAGTAAAACACCCTAAATGATACTTACAGGGCATCCATGTGCAATTGGTATGGCATTGAGGGTCATGAATATCCCCACATGGGGAACATCTCCTCTGGGAGCTGAGATGGTATGTTAAGCAACAAATGATAACAAACAATGTAGCGCTATAATGTCAAAAAATGTAAAAAACCTAGATATAAATCACCAAATGATCTGGTAGTGAAATCAAACTTAAAAGGTCAGCGCACATATCACATGTTGTGCAGTCCAGTAAGGAATAAAGAAAATGTGCTACAGTGAACTAACAATATGAGCATAAAAAAGTCCAGCTATGACAAAATAATGTGAGACGTGAGTCCAGATATTCCGTTGGTATGAACTATGTATAGCCTTCCATTCACAGCCAGAAATTATTATAGAAAATGGTGGATACCCTTACCGAAAATGGTGGACACAAACTACTATATAGTAAATGTGTTATGCAGGCTTATGTGCGTCACACACCATTCGTATACATCAGGTCATGGATCACCATCCGAATAGTCGCTGCCCACTTCAGGATCGATACACCTCAGATCTCCAGGGTTTTCAACTCTCTCGAGAAGGTTTCCGGTCAGCTAGGAGCTCGGAGCGGGTTCACCATAAACATAAGGTAAGGACACAATGCCTCTCATAGTGAAATTCCACCATTAAAGGTTTTATTTGAAAAAAAATCCAAATGACATATAAAAAATGACATAAAAAATATCCAAAAAGAATCACGTGATCCAATAAAATGAACGATAAAAAAGAGCAATATGGGGAGCAGGAAACGCTATCCCGGCACGTTTCGACTAATAAGCCTTCTACTCGGGCATTACCTGTCCCCCCCCCCATATTGCTACCATATATATAAGTCTTTACAAATTAATCAATGTCTCCCACCTGTCAGAAAACACCTCCTCCAACACCTCTTCCATTAACCCCTGTGTGCACACAGCGCCGCACGCATTGACAGTACCAGCACCCAGCCAACATTATCTCACCTTACAATGAATGGTTAAACACTCCATCCCAAGAAAACAATTGAGGGCAGGTAACCATCGGATCCAAAATGGCGGCCGTGCGTGCATTCCACCGGGGTTAATACCAGAAACCGGAAATGATAATCAACTCCAATATATAAATAATCTATTATCAAAGATTATACCACAAAGCCAGATCTTGCCATCTATATGTAAGGGCAGCAAATCTAACCCTCCGAGTTTGCACAATACTGTCACATTTGTTTCCATGCAATCCACAAAGGAGGAAGCAAAACACTGTCTGCATTCCAAGCCTCTATCCGAAAACAGGAAGTGATCATACGTCACTTCCGGTTCCGGGTGATAGAGTACATTACATACATCGGAGAAGAGAAACCAATGTTTGCATTCCAAACCTCGTTGTGAAACCGGAAGTAGTCACACACCACTTCAGGTTCACACGTTCTCTACATACATTTCAATGGGGAGGAAGCAAACCTATTGTTTGCATTCCACACCTCAATGTGAAAATCAAAGGGTAAGAGGAATTGCGGCAGGAAGTGAGCCTAGACCACTTACCAAGCCTCATTCTCAAGCCAGAAAAGGTCAAAATGCCTGAATTAATTTAATAATGCAATCAGTAATCTACTAGTCAGATAAAAACAAATAAGGGTAAAAAGAATGTGTACCTGGTAGAGAAGGCTGCCCTCTTTCTAACCCAGTCATACTTATCTCACCTCTCTACATCTGATACAACAATTCCAGGAGTGGGGATCCATCCTAAGGCGGAACTCCAACTACCAGAATAATGTATACATTCTTAAGAGAGAAAAAATAGTAATAGAATAATCCTTCAATATTCCAGAGTCAAAAATAATCCAGAGTCAAAAATAATCGATAAATATAGCTAACATTATCAGCGAATGTAATCGTATGCTAGCAATAATAAAAAAACATTGCATGCGAACAACTTCAAGATATGAAATGATGTCATCATGCTAGAGCCATTATAGACAAAACTGTTGTATAACCTCGGAGTGAGTACACCCATCGGTCAAATAATCGAAAAAATAACCACTTAAAAAAAGGAAATTAGGAAAACTAAACCAAAGAAGAAAAAATAAAAAATAAAAATAAAAAATGAATAAATGAAAAAGGGGAAAAGAACAAAGGAATATGGGCCGAGGCGCCACTCACCCACGGTCTATGAAACAGTTGATGTCCCAATCAACATTCATGCCGTAGGGCGAGTAGCACCTCAGCTCATATATCCAATATGTTTCTAAGCACGAAATGCCCCTAATCTTAGGTTCACCCCGCCAGTGAGGGACAAATTTGTCTATCACTTGAAATAGGGTGCCATCAGGGTCTCTATCATGGCACTCTAAATAATGGCGGGGGACCGTATGCTTATCACAGCCTTTCTTAATTTTAGCAATATGTTCGTTGACATACACAGAGAAAGTCCGCTTCGTTTGGCCAACATATTGTTTATTACATGGGCATGTTATTAAATATACGACATACTTGGTCGCACACGTTGTGAGGTGTCTCATTTTGTATATCCGTGTTGTTACGCTGGATGCAAAGGTGTCAGTCTTGCGTCTCATAACGTTATGCGCACACACATTACACTTCTTACAAGGAAAAAAGCCTTTACAATTAAAGAAAAATGTTGGTTTAGTTGGAGGGTCCACTGTGTTGGGAGCAAACTCACCCCTCACTGAACGGGCGCCCCGAAAAATAATACCAGCCCTATCGGGCAACACAGGTCCCAGCACTCTGTCCTCGCTTAACACCTTCCAATGTCTATTCAGAATCTTTCCAACTTCCCTATGTTGAATAGAAAAGGTTGTGAAAAAAGACCATCTGAAGTGATCTCCATCCTTGGCTCGTGGTATATCAGCCAACAAAGAGCATCTGTCCATGCATTGTACTGCTCGAATATCATCATCCAATGTGTTAGATCTGTATCCCTTTTCCAAGAATCTTTGTTTCAAGACAGAAGCCTGAATAACAAAGTCCTCAGTACGCGAACAATTGCGTCTAAGACGCATAAATTGCCCCTTAGGGACAGATCATAACCATTGTTGATGATGACAGATATAGACCGGAATGGTTACATTCCGGTCGGTAGTCTTGAAGTAGGTCTGTAGAACTAATTGTTGATTAATGACTGAAATCTTCAGATCCAAAAAATGTATGGAACTAATACTTGCTTCAAAAGTGAGAATGATACCTCTATTGTTAGCATTTAATTCTGTCATAAATAACTGCAATGATGCATGGTCCCCTTTCCATAGGACTAATTCAGGTCGTTTGTAAGAATAAACGACATCCTCCTCCCATTGGGCCATAAACAAATTGGCTAGACTGGGGGCATATTTTGCCCCCATAGCCACTCCCTTGATTTGGGAATAAAACACGTTTTGAAACCAGAAGTAATTATGTTCTGTTGCAAATTTTAACAGATCCATAATATAATTCTTGTGTATGGGGGATAAAGAGGAACCCTTATTCAGGAAATACTCAACTGCAGCTAGACCCAAATCTAAAGGAATGGATGTATACAAAGCCGATACGTCAGCCGTTACTAAAAGCAAATCTTCTTGGTATTCCACACTCTCAAGTAACCTGATCGTATCACGAGTATCCTTAAAGTATGAGGGTACGGTCTTAACTAAGGGTTGTAGATAGAAATCAATATACCTCCCAATCCTTGCTGTGACGGAATCTATACCGCTTACTATCCGTCACCCTGGGGGATTGATTGGGTTTTTGTGTATCTTTGGAAGTTAGTATATCATGGGGATTCGTGGGGCCACCGGGATCAAAAAATCATGTTCTTTCTTATTCAAAATCTTTAACGAAAGGCCTTCATCAACTAAAGATTTAAGAGCTGTTTTATATTCAGTTGTGGGGTCACACAGAAGAACTTTGTAGGTAGTACGATCATCTAACAGATTTTTCATCTGGGTAATATAG
Source organism: Lithobates pipiens (assembly GCF_037356315.1). Taxonomy (NCBI): domain Eukaryota; kingdom Metazoa; phylum Chordata; class Amphibia; order Anura; family Ranidae; genus Lithobates; species Lithobates pipiens. The sequence goes on along the minus strand of NW_027507748.1, from coordinate 353,412,037 downwards.
TCAGTTTTGTCCAAAACAACTATACCCCCGCCTTTATCGGCTGGTCGAACAATAAGATCCTTTCTATCACACAAAGATTTTAAACCAGCTGCAATAGACAGATCATGATGAACTCGTTTTTTTGGTAATGCATTTAAATCACAAAATTTTTAAATACATTAATAGAATGACTGGAGGTGTTTTATAAAGTGACAGATTGGAGAGGCCTGAGTGTAAAATAGCTCCCTGTGGTCTCCCCTCCAATTCGTTTGATGGATTGGCAAGAAAATGTCTCTGTATGGTCAATTTACGTACATACTTCTGCACATCAATAAAATTGTGAAATTTATCTAATTGTCGAGGTGGGAGGAACTTAAGCCCTTTATCAAGGACAACCTTCTCATCATCAGAAAGTATGGCCTTGCTTAGGTTAAAGATCCCCTTCCCTACTGCGTTCTTTTTTGCTTTCCTCTATTGAAGGCGCCAGCCTCCTCTACTGCCTCTCTTGGGTTTGGACTTCGAGCGAAATTGGGACTGGGTTCGTGAAAACCCAAACGCTGGACGTGATCAGGGAATTCGTGATTATTGGGGGTCTGCATATACCTATCTTCTCTATTTGTGTAAGAACGATCGAATTGTATATTGCGGGGATCCTCGTCACGCAGGACCGCATAACGGTTCTGTGTATATATAGGCATATTATGTTGATAATTAACTTCCCTATTCATAGGTCTATCCATATAATTAGAGGCCAAATTATCGTTCCACACAGGCCCCTTTTTATGTAAATGAGGTGGGTTGTTCCCCTTCCTATTATGGTCCTGACCTCTATTTTTGAAGGGAGGTCCCTTTCTCTGTCTATCATCAGGGTACCGTCTAAAGGACCTATTTGCTTCCTGTTGGTAATTTTTCGGACGTGCCCCACGAGGGGAAGAAAAAGTAGTTGGAGGTGGGTAGGCGTTTTAGTTATTAACGCTATAGTTATAGGGAGCGCAGTGTTTTCTCCCTCTTTTTGATTTGTACACATTTTTTTGACTAATTATTCACTGAAGCACCTTATATCTGTCCAGATGGATATTTTTGAGTATAGAACCAATCAATTTAATCGATTTCGATCGAAGTAGATCAAACTACTACCCGGTGGCCCCACGAATCCCTGTGATATACTATCTTCCAAAGATACACAAAAACCCAATCAATCCCCCAGGGCGACGGATAGTAAGCGGTATAGATTCCGTCACAGCAAGGATTGGGAGGTATATTGATTTCTACCTACAACCCTTAGTTAAGACCGCACCCTCATACCTTAAGGATACTCGTGATACGATCAGGTTACTTAAGAGTGTGGAATACCAAGAAGATTTGCTTTTAGTAGCAGCTGACGTATCGGCTTTGTATAGATCCATTCCTCTAGATTTGGGTCTAGCTGCAGTTGAGTATTTCCTGAATAAGGGTTCCTCTTTATCCCCTATACACAAGAATTATATTATGGATCTGTTAAAATTTGCAACGGAACATAATTACTTCTGGTTTCAAAACGTGTTTTATTCCCAAATCAAGGGAGTGGCTATGGGGGCAAAATATGCCCCCAGTCTAGCCAATTTGTTTATGGCCCAATGGGTGGAGGATGTCATTTATGCTTACAAACGACCTGAATTAGTCCTATGGGCTAGGTACATAGACGACATCCTCCTCCTGTGGAAAGGGGACCATGCATCATTGCAGTTATGTATGACAGAATTAAATGTAACAATAGAGGTATCATTCTCACTTTTGAAGCAAGTGTTAGTTCCATTAATTTTTTGGATCTGAAGATTTCAGCCATTAATCAACAATTAGTTATACAGACCTACTTCAAGACTACCGACCGGAATGTAACCATTCCGGTCGATAGCTGTCATCATCAACAATGGTTACGATCTGTCCCTAAGGGGCAATTTATGCGTCTTAGATGCAATTGTTCGCGTACTGAGGACTTTGTTATTCAGGCTTCTGTCTTGAAACAAAGATTCTTGGAAAAGGGATACAGATCTAACACATTGGATGATGATATTCGAACAGTACAATGCATGGACAGATGCTCTTTGTTGGCTGATAAACCACGAGCCAAGGATGGAGATCACTTCAGATGGTCTTTTTTCACAACCTTTTCTATTCAACATAGGGAAGTTGTAAAGATTCTGAATAGACATTGGAAGGTGTTAAGCGAGGACAGAGTGCTGGGACCTGTGTTGCCCGATAGGGCTGGTATTATTTTTTGGGGCGCCTGTTCAGTGAGGGGTGAGATTGCTCCCAACACAGTGGACCCTCCAACTAAACCAACATTTTTCTTTAATTGTAAAGGCTTTTTTCCTTGTAAGAAGTGTAATGTGTGTGCGCATAACGTTATGAGACGCAAGACTGACACCTTTGCATCCAGCGTAACAACATGGATATACAAAATGAGACACTTCACAACGTGTGCGACCAAGTATGTCGTATATTTAATTACATGTCCATGTAATAAACAATATGTTGGCCAAACAAAGCAGACTTTCTCTGTGTGTGTCAACGAACATATTGCTAAAATTAAGCAAAGCTGTGATAAGCATACGGTCCCCCGCCATTATTTAGAGTGCCATGATAGAGACCCTAATGGCACCCTATTTCAAGTGATAGACAAATTTGTCCCTCACTGGCGGGGTGAACCTAAGATTAGGGGCGTTTCGTGCTTAGAAACATATTGGATATATGAGCTGAGGTGCTACTCGCCCTACGGCATGAATGTTGATTGGGACATCAACTGTTTCATAGACCGTGGGTGAGTGGCGCCTCAGCCCGTATTCCTTTGTTCTTTTCCCCTTTTTCATTTATTCATTTTTTTTTTTTTTCTTCTTTGGTTTAGTTTTCCTAATTTCCTTTTTTTGGATTTTTAAGTGGTTATTTTTTCGATTATTTGACCGATGGGTGTACTCACTCCGAGGTTATACGACAGTTTTGTCTATAATGGCTCTAGCATGATGACATCCTTTCATATCTTGAAGTTGTTCGCATGCAATGTTTTTTTATTATTGCTAGCATACGATTACATTCGCTGATAATGTTAGCTATATTTATCGATTGTTTTTGACTCTGGATTATTTTTGACTCTGGAATATTGAAGGATTATTCTATTACTATTTTTTCTCTCTTAAGAATGTATACATTATTCTGGTAGTTGGAGTTCCGCCTTAGGATGGATCCCCACTCCTGGAATTGTTGTATCAGATGTAGAGAGGTGAGATAAGTATGACTGGGTTAGAAAGAGGGCAGCCTTCTCTACCAGGTACACATTCTTTTAACCCTTATTTGTTTTTATCTGACTAGCAGATTACTGATTGCATTATTAAATTAATTCAGGCATTTTGACCTTTTCTGGCTTGAGAATGAGGCTTGGTAAGTGGTCCAGACTAACTTCATGCCGCAATTCCTCTTACCCTTTGATTTTCACATTGAGGTGTGGAATGCAAACAATAGGTTTGCTTCCTCCCCATTGAAATGTATGTAGAGAACGTGTGAACCTGAAGTGGTGTGTGACTACTTCCGGTTTCACAACGAGGTTTGGAATGCAAACATTGGTTCTCTTCTCTGATGTATGTAATGTACTCTATCACCCGGAACCGGAAGTGGTGTATGAACTCTTCCTGTTTTCGGATAGAGGCTTGGAATGCAGACAGTGTTTTGCTTCCTCCTTTGTGGATTGCATGGAAACAAATGTGACAGTATTGTGCAAACTTGGATGGTTAGATTTGCTGCCCTTACATATAGACTGCAAGATCTGGCTTTGTGGTATAATCTTTGATAATAGATTATTTATATATTGGAGTTGATTACCATTTTCGGTTTTCTGGTATTAACCCCGGAGGAATGCACGCGCGGCCGCCATTTTGGATCCGACGGTTACCTGCCCTCAATTATTTTCTTGCGATGGAGTGTTTAACCATTCATTGTAAGGTGAGATAATGTTGGCTGGGTGCTGGTACTGTCAATGCGTGCGGCGCTGTGTGCACACACATCAAGGGTTAATGGAAGAGGTGTTGAAGGAGGTGTTTTCTGACAGGTGGGAGACATTGATTAATTTGTAAAGACTTATATATATGGTAGCAATATGGGGGGACAGGTAATGCCCAAGTAGAAGGCTTATTAGTCGAAACGCGTCAGACTAGCGTTTCCTGCTCCTCATATTGCTCTTTTTATCGTTCATTTTTATTGGATCACGTGATTCTTTTTGGATATTTTTATGTCATTTTTTATATGTCATTTGGAATTTTTTTTTCAAATAAAACCTTTAATGGTGTAATTTCACTATGAGAGGCATTGTGTCCTTACCTCATGTTTATGGTGAACCCGCTCCGAGCTCCTAGCTGACCGGAACCTTCTCGAGAGAGTTGAAAACCCTGTAGATCTGAGGCGTATCGATCCTGAAGTGGGCAGCGACTATTCGGATGGTGATCCATGACCTGATGTATACGAATGGTGTGTGACGCACATAAGCCTGCATGACACATTTACTATATAGTAGTTTGTGTCCACCATTTTCGGTAAGGGTATCCACCATTTTTTATAATAATTTCTGGCTGTGAATGGAAGGCTCTACATAGTTCATACCTATGGAATATCTGGACTCACGTTTCACATTATTTTGTCATAGCTGGACTTTTTTATCCTCATATTGTTAGTTCACTGTAGCACATTTTCTGTATTCCTTACTGGACTGCACAACATGTGATATGTGCCTTGCCTTGATATGTACCTTTTAAGTTTGATTTCACTACCAGATCATTTGGTGATTTATATCTAGGTTTTTAAAAAATGTTGACATTATAGCGCTACATTGTTTGTTATCATTTGTTGCTTAACATACCATCTCAGCTCCCAGAGGAGATGTTCCCCATGTGGGGATATTCATGACCCTCAATGCCATACCAATTGCACATGGATGCCCTGTAAGTATCATTTAGGGTGTTTTACCCCCCCATTTCCTTTTATATTTTTCACACCTGTGACTATAATAGACCAACTAGAAATGCACAATATATCATTATAGAGATATCTTGCACGTGTATACGCTTTCTCCTGATGAGTGACATCAAGTCACGAAATGCGTTGAGCCAACAGATGTCCTGTTCAAATAGCATACTTCATCCTACCACGCCATTGTGGATTCTGTTCATGCATTATGTATTTGACTATATTCTAATCATGTGCTATCCAATTTTGGGCTTTTCTATTTGTATCATGTGTCATCTATTTTTTGGAGTATTTATGTATTATGTATTGCTGTATGAAATACAGTTTTTCATTTAATATCTTACTCCATGCAGGTATTTAATTATATGTGTAGTATATCAATTTTCAATCGAATATGAATTATGACACAAATGTCCCACTCCTTTACATATATTATGGATATGTCAATTATAATGCCACACAACACTTGACCATCTGCATACTTAATTTAAAGTCCTGCTACCCTGTTCTCTTTTGTATAAAATAATAGGGATGGGGGCTGATGACAACATAATCTCCTCATATAAAGTCCCACAGACCCCTCTGTTTTAGAAACCTTATTATATTTCATAAAAAGGCCCACCTACGTGTTGTCACATTTATTTTGTTCAGCAGGCAGACTCCTGCTCTCTATTTTCAGGTCGCCTCTTTTATATACAGGTCTGTCTCTGCTATCATTATTAGTCACACATCTAAACAGTCCTAAGGCACTAAGTAACTTTCTATGAAATGTGAAAAAGCAATTGAACCTCAACTGCGCAAACTCTGCGCCATGTGAAAATAAATAAAAGAAAAAAATATAATATAGAACAATATAATAAAGAAAAAAACATATAAAAGAGCTGCACCCTATACAAGTGAAGTGAAAGAAAAAACACTTTACTGAATAGTGACAATAATATTAATAATTAGGGGCGCTCTGGAGGTGTAAATAATTTAAAACATGTCAATACTCAACATCAGCAATAGAAAATGACATCAATAATAAATCTTCCAATCGTGACCTCATCACCATCAAAAAAAATAATAATATATAAATAACACCAAGGACTAGTTTAACGTTCAAAGAAAGTCCCAATAAAAGTGTCTTTGCAAATTCGTTAATGAGAATACTCAGATGACCCAAGTGCAAATAAAAGGAATATGAACTGTGGTATAACAGCAGATCCAAAGGGCTTGTGACTCCCTCCACCGAAAAAGCAGCACCACACCACTTATGAAGATAACAAGTCCAAACTGCTTACCAGATTTGTTTGACCACTTTCATTAAAAAGTAAGTCAACCAACGCCTTTACAGGTAAATGCCTGCTCATATAGATGTTGGTGGAAATAACACAGGATCGAACGTCCCCCTTCACAGACTCAGGCGGTGTGTATATAAAAGAGCACAGAAACATCCATAGCGTAATATTGATTTTAATAAAAAATGTAAAAAAAACAGACAGCCAAATGGCTCCTTACATCATCGTGTGCCTGACCCGACACTGGGGCTGCTCGCCTTGAGACCACTCTCCGATTGATCGGTGTATCCCTTTCACGATAGCGGGTATGGCGTGCGTTCCAGGCCGTCAGACCGACAACCAGAAAGCCGGAAATGGCGTCAGCAACGTGACCAAGGTACCACTCCGACGTACATTTAGTTGTTAACGTCTTCAGGAAGCGTACCTGGTCACTCAAGATCTAAGATTATATCGAATCTAGCACGGATTGAGCCAATAGAGGGGGCAGGTGATACGCAGCCTCAGTGCCGCTCAGACGGCAAAACAAGGAAATACACTCGCTGACAATTCTTTAAATAATACAAAAAATTAACAAATGTATTCTTGCAATTAATGTAAAATATAAAATTCATAAAAAATATATATATATATATATAAATAAATAACTAAAAAAAAGAACAACAGAGGTCCAGCAAACAACATTTGATGACGATGAAATTACTAAACAGTAGACATCAATTTCTAAATAAGGCATCATACATAAATGAGCTAAAAATACTCAAAAAAATTATGAATAAAAAAACCTCTCATTCAATTGATTGCATTAACCAACCATTGAATTCTAGAAATACTATATACCCCATACCTCTTAGTAAAAAAAAACAAGCGGTCAGCAAAAGGACAAAAGGGGAAAATTTATCAGTACCCCACCCCTAATGACCATCAAACAAAATACCAGAAAAAAATATATATATAGACCTCCATAAAGGAGCTAAATATAAAAAATATATATATCAAGAAGGAAAAAACTGGATAGTCCACCAGCAACTACTCCAGATCAAACCCTCTCAACAAATACATAAAAAAACGTTTTTTTCAAAATAATAAACATAAATATATATATATATATATATATATATATATATATATATATATATACCAAAAAGAGGGAGAAAGAGCATAAGGAGCTATGCATATATATCGTGCTGATGACGATGCACTGCGTCCACGACCAGCACTGTTGTCTCTAGACACAGAGCCTGCTTGCCCTCTTTTATTGGCTTGTGACTGTCTGCCTCTCCTTGTTGGCCTTCCAGACATGGTAATGGCCTGTAGGGAGATGGGAAAAACAGCAATTGGGTACTGTATATTGTGCTGGAGGCACACAACACCCACTAACTCCTGCAGATGGCTCTATTTGAGAACAGCAATAAAGGGTAGATACAGGTGTATACTGCGCTGGAGGCACACAACACCCACTAACTCCTGCAGATGGCTGTATTACAGAACACCAGCAATTAAGGGTAGATACAGGTGTATACTGTGCTGGAGGCACACAATACCCACTAATTTCTGCAGATGCTTGTATTAGAGCACACCAGCAAAAAAGGGAAGATACAAGTGGAGGCACACAACACTCACTTTAACTCCTGCAGATGTCTGTATTAGAGAATACATGCAAAAAAGGGTAGCTAAAGGTGTATACAGTGCTGGAGGCACACACCACCCACTTTAACTCCTGCAGATGCCTGTATTAGAGAACACCAGCAATAAAGTGTAGATACAGGTGTATACTGTGCTGGAGGCACACAACACCCACTAACTCATGCAGATGCCTGTATTAGAGAACACCTGCAATAAAGGGTAGATACAGGTGTATACTGTGCTGTAGGCACACAACACCCACTAACTCCTGCAGATGCCTGTATTAGAGAACACCAGCAATAAAGGGTAGATACAGGTGTATGCTGTGCTAGAGGCACACAACACCCCCTTTAACTCCTGCAAATGCCTGTATTAGAGAACACCAGCAATAAAGGGTAGATACAGGTGTATACTGTGCTAGAGGCACACAACACCCACTTTAACTCCTGCAAATGCCTGCATTAGAGACCACCAGCAATAAAGAGTAGATACGGGTGTATACTGTGCTGGAGGCACACAACACCCACTAACTCCTGCAGATGCCTGTATTAGAGAACACCAGAAATAAAGGGTAGATACAGGTGTATATTGTGCTGTAGGCACAAAACACCCACTAACTTCTGCAGATGCCTGTATTAGAGAACACCAGCAATAAAGCGTAGATACAGGTGTATACTGTGCTGTAGGCACACAACACCCACAAACTCCTGCAGATGCCCGTATTAGAGAACACCAGCAATAAAGGGTAGATACAGGTGTATACTGTGCTAGAGGCACACAACACCCACTTTAACTCCTGCAAATGTCTGTATTAGAGACCACCAGCAATAAAGGGTAGATACGGGTGTATACTGTGCTAGAGGCACACAACACCCACTTTAACTCCAGCAGATGCTTGTATTAGAGAATACCAGCAATAAAGGGTATATACAGGTGTATACTGTGCTGGAGGCACACTACACCCACTAACTCCTGCAGATGCCTGTATTAGAGAACACCAGCAATAAAGGATATCTACAGGTGTATACTGTGCTGGAGGCACAAAACACCCCCTAACTCCTGCAGATGCCTGTATTAGAGAACACCATCACTAAAGGGTAGATACAGGTTTATACTGTGCTGGAGGCACACAACACCCACTTTAACTCCTGCAGATGCCAGAGAAAAGAACACACTGTCCCTACCTATCTTGCTCTTTCCCTGCACACCGGAACACACTACACAAGGCCGCCTTGCTGGCAACTTTATATAGTGTGGGGCGTGTACTAAACCCCCTGAGCTATAATTGGCCACAGGCATCCTGCCTGTGGCCAATTATGGCTCTCCTCGTTGCCGGTGCTGTGATTGGCGGTGGCGATGGCAGTGCATTTTGGGCGAACGGCCCATAACATTCGGTATTCGCCGAACGTGCGAACAGCCAGTGTTTGAGTCGAAAATGCGTTCAACTCGAACACCAAGCTCATCCCTAATTTCAAACAGGTTTGAATTTGACTGGTGACTGTGAAAATAATTTAAGTTTTTAAAACAAATACTTCGGCACATAAGGCCCTGGTGGGTTTGTGATTTCACTACTGGCTAACATGTTTAATGGCTATAACCAAAAATACATTACAAATGACAATTTCTTTACTGAAAAACTTGCTAATGGCTTTAGTAAGTAAAGAAAAGGAAGGATGTCTTGCATAATTTTTATGACTTGTGGCCCCATTTAGCTTAGTCTATTTCCTGTATTTTTTTCCCATCATTTATTATGCGGGGTATGTGAACTAAGGTGCATTACAGTTTTACCCTGTAATAAAATATTTAATGTATTAAGCTTCATCTTTATAAAAGTAAACTGTAATACTTTTTCTCTTGGTGCATTAACTACTTCTTATCATTAGTCTACAATGGATCATAGTTGATGTTTTAAACATTTTATTAAAATAGCGTATCAGTATGGTACTGTCATAATCAACATATTTTACAATGCTGCAGTAACTGGTTATACTGAAAAATTAACATCAGTAACATTTAGTTACAAACAGGCATGAAAACCTGCATAAAAAGAAAGTTAGGTCATGTTTAATGATCAGATTCTTTATTCTGTAGTTATGAATCTTAAAGTGGACATTGCATTAAAAATCTAGGTCCACTTATCTTGTTGATTGTTGTGGAAACTTTAGATATGTATTGTCATAAGAGCCCCCCTGTGTTCCTTCTCCCCTAGCCCGCTCTGAAAGAGCTGACTGGGGCAGACTGACGCTGGATGAGATCCGTTAGGTACTGGATAACTTCCTGGGATTGGAAAGAGGTGTTTGCGGAGTGGGGGTATGTCAGCCAGCGAAAGGGCCCCTGTACATTGTACAGACGATCGTCTGGGGGTATATGTTTGCGCTGCAAGGATTGGTTGTGTGCGGATGTGCGCTCATTGTCTCTGCTGTGTCTGATCACCACATGGAGATAGGCAGTGCTCATCTGTGGATAACCTTCCATCCACAAGGGGGTGTAGAATAATCCAGATATACATTGTTCTCTGGAACAAAGTATATTAAGGATTTCTATCAACAGAATTGTAGTCATCGTTCATTGGCTTTTGTATGGTTTCCATCATTGAAAGTATTTAGTCAGTTTGCGTCACTGACTATTTGAATGTATACATGTCTGTGATTGGTTCTTTTGAAGGAATACAAATGTCTGGTTGTCTGCGAAAACACCACTTTCTTCTGTATTGTATTGCATTGTATTGTCCTTATATGGGCATTCACATCCTGTGTTGCTGCTGTGAGGTCACAAGCTTTGTAGGAGGTATTTAGCTGGTTGGAGGCAAACCCTCCAGGGCGTGGTTTCCTGTTGATATGTAAATAAAAGCAGATTGCTCAGGTCAGAGCACAGCGATGCTGACCGATTGGAGAATGTAAGAATGCTGGTGATGTCTCTTTAATGGGGAACCAGAGGGGCCTGGCTGAGAAGCAGCCAGGCTGAGCTGAGGATGTAGGAATGCGGGTGATGTCTGAATACTTGGATGAGTGGTTTGGAAGGTAAGCTAAAGTATTATATCACTAAGACGGAAATGTTATTATTATTGGAAACGAGATTTGGCTGTGTGCTTTGCGTACGGCCAAAATTTCCAGAACATGACCCCCCATCACCCATTTAAAAGGCACAGTTAAATTAAAGGAAAAAAATATTAGCATTCAAAATATTACCAACGTTACACCTTGGCTGTGTGTGTGTGTTTTTTAAAATTTTATTTAACTGTGCTTTTTACATGGTGTTAGAGATCTACCAGATAAGCAGACCCTACATTTCAATGCAAGCTCTGTTTCTAAGCTACTCTGTCACTAAATCAAAGTGCCCATAAAGCGGTCTCTGTAAAAGAAGACAGTATATACTTCTTGGCTGGGTCCCCAAATACCACTCTTATGCAGAGAAATCACCTGCTAATGTCTTTTCAAAAATTAACACTCACAAGAGTGTCAAATTCCTGGTTCCCTGCTGCACTCAGCAGTTCTTCTAACCAACCCCTACATCACTATTGTGCCCTGCATCAGAGCAGTGTTTAGTAATGTGAGAAGCAAGAGTGGTGAAATGTATTATCTTCTTTTCTAGAGACAGTTTTTTAGGCACTTTGATTTTAGCAAAATGTTCCATTTACCATTATAAAGCAAGCTGCAACCCATTCTTTTGCACATATGATGTGTTTATGTTTACCCTAATATGTACACAGCAAATGGATAAGAAGGGTTTTTCAATAGGGTAATAGCATAGGTATGGGCAGGCATGGACATGAATAGAATTAATCCATGGGTTGGTTATTGTTCCTAGTTCTCTATACCTGTTTTTTACAGATTTTGGTCTTTCTCTGAGCAATGGGAACCAATTAACCACTTGCCGACCAGCGCACAACGATGTACGTCGACAGAATGGCACGGGCAGGCAAATGGGCGTACATGTACGTCCCTTTAAATTTGCCGCCCTGCCATCGGGAGCGCGCCGCCGGCGGCACGCTCCCACGCTGGTCGGGACCCCTGTGAGTCCGGTCGCGGGACCCGCGGACTCGATCGTCGCGGGCATACCCGCGATCGTCTCACGGAGCGGCCAAATGAAGAAATGCCATGGTAAACAGCATTTCTCCATTCTGCCTAGCAACTAGTGACGCTGATCTCTGCTCCATATGATTGGAGCAGAGATCAGTGTTCACTAAATGAAAGCCCAACCCCCCCACAGTTAGTAACACACCCCTAGGAACACTTAACCCCTACACTGCCACCCACTGGTTAACCCCTTCACTGCCAGTGTCATTTACACAGGAATCACTGCATTTATATAGCAATTACTGTATAAATGACAATGGTCCCAAAAATGTGTCAAAAATGTCCGATGGGTCCCTCACAATGTCGCAGTCACAATAAAAATCGCTGATCGCTGCCATTACTAGTAAAAAAAATAATAGAAAATTATTAATAAAAATGCTATAAAACTATCCCTATTTTGTAAACGCTATAACTTTTGCGCAAACCAATCAATAATCGCTTATTGTGATTATTTTTACCAAAAATATGTAGAAGAATATGTATCGGCCTAAATTGAGGGAAAAAAATGTTTTTTTATATATTTTTGGGGGATATTTATTATAATAAAAAGTAAAAAATAATGCGTTTTTTTCAAAATTGTCGCTCTATTTTTGTTTATAGCGCAAAAAATAAAAACCGCAGGGGTGATCAAATACCACCAAAAGAAAGCTCTATTTGTGGGAAAAAAAGGACGTCAATTTTGTTTGGGAGCCACGTCGCATGACCGCGCAATTGTCAGTTAAAGCGACGCAGTGCCGAATCGCAAAAAGTGGTCTGGTCTTTGACCAGCAAATTGGTCCGGTCTGAAAGTGGTTAATGTGGTTGTTTTTTTTGTTAATCAGAAAAAAATAATTTTATTGTTGTTATAAGAAAGTAAACACATACACAGATATTTGGGTTACATACAACACAAGTAAAAACCTTGCCAACATAGTACAGTTTACAGTACATAACAGATGTCCCCAAACCTGTGTATTATATCATCAAATATAACTCCAGTACTCTAATGGAGAACTGGTATACAAAAACAAGCAAAAGAAAACAGACAACCATCAACCCAGAGAGCACCATACCTGGTGTGCTCTCTTCTTCCAAACAAGAGCAAATGTTCCACATATATGTCCCACCCCATGCAACACCTTTCTGATGAATAGTTTCATTATGTTACCAATAATCTGTTAATTACAAGCTGTGAGGGGGCCACCCGCGGTGACTGCAACCATTACTGACATATTTTTGTAAACTTGTTTGGCACCTTCCTCTGCTGATATGTGTGTTTCTCCCTAATAAGTATCTTATTAACCTCCTGAATCCATTGTTGGGATGTGGGGGCATAACAGGAAATCCAGAATTTTGTGATCAGTTTCCTGGCCAAATATAGCAGCCTCAGTATCACTTTGTATGTATGGGGGGTGTAGCGCCGGCTCCTGAAGAGCACGCGCTATGTGTATTTTTTCTATTTAAAATTCCTAAAACCACAGTTGGGTTTTAGAGTCAATTATACCAAATTATGGTTTCAGTACCAGTCTAGCTGGATTGCACTGGGTTCTGCTTGGCCACAAGTACCATTCTTTCATGGAACCAGCCCAGTGGGAGTGTCATCTTGCTGTGCATTCTGGGAGAGGGTACTTAAAGTGGTTGTAAACTCAATTTTTTAACTTTTACCTACAGGAAAGCCTATAATAAGGCTTACCTGTAGGTAAAAAAAATATCTCCTAAACCTGTATGGTTTAGGAGATATTCCCCTCGGTATGCACCGCTGACTGCAGCGGCGCATGCGCACAAGGGGATTCTCGGCCTGAAAATCCGGCAGTGGCCGACCGGCCAGAATGAAATCTCCCGCGCGCATGCGCGGGAGTGTTGATATCGCGGCTCCGGCCACTCACAGCGCCGGAGCCGCGATACCCGGAAGAAACGCAGAGGGAGCATGTCAGCTCCCTCGGCGTGGATCGGGCCAGATGTCGGGGCCTCGTTAGAAGGTAAGTATTTCATAATGAGCTAGTATGCGGTACATACTAGCTCATTATGCGTTTTGCTTTGCAGGTTTAAAAAATAAATAATAATTTGCGGGTTTACTACCGCTTTAAGGTACTGACATCATGTGCTTCTGGGTTCCAGTCCAGAAGATCTTTCTGTCTGTTTGGTTCTGGTCTTCCTGACCAGCCCCCATGGCCCTCATGGCCTGCGTGCGGATCCATCCAATTCTGAGTCTTGGGGCTGGCTAGCCTGAGGCAAAGTAGCTGGAAGGAGGATTCAAAGGTGGTCCGATGCTGCCTCAGCTGTGGAGAGGCCCAGCAACTGGAGAAGCAACCAGGGGTGGACTCTTCGGGAGAAGGCCACGCTGAAGGCTGGCTTCTCAGAAAGAGCCTGGAGTCTCAGTTGAAAGACACCAAGCGAATCTACACTACCGTATGATAGCTCTCTAAATTTGTCTACATCTTTCAGTTACATCCAAGTCTGTGGCAGAGACTACTTTGTTCACAAGTGTTCTACATCCAAGTCTGTGGCAGAGACTTTGTTCAAGTGTTCTACATCCAAGTCTGTGGCAGAGACTTTGTTCAAGTGTTCTATATGCAAGTCTGTGACAGAGGCTTCGCTTTACTCAAACACTCTATCGGTTGCTAGGCCTAGTGAGAGGAGGTCTTTTCAGTAGCTGTGAGAATACAGTTGTGAGCAGTAATTCTCTGGATTTCTATAGTGAGAGACTTCCTATCTTTTGCAGTTCCAAGAGTACCCGAACTTCCTACCTAACCCTCTACCCTTCATTGAGAGACTGTTCCGTCTACTTGTTGTCAAATAAATATACCAAAAGTAGATCCAGTGTCAGTTTCTGCAGTTCTTTGGGCCATCTACCTCGGGAAACCCCTAAACGTACACAAGGTCAAGAAGGTAACGGTAAGCCCAACAAAACCAGCCACTCCTTCAGGGGTCAGTGCTACAGGGGTATAGAGGTCCTCCTCCAGTCTGCTCAGTAGGCAAGTGACTGGATCAAGTTGCAATCACATGTTATAGGTAGGATTAATGACGGCTAGTACTGCCTGCCAATATCTAACCAGTCTGGGACATCTCCAAGGCATATGGATTAGTGTTCCTTGGTGTAACTGACATTTTGGACATAAAGGGGATTCTCTTCTACGCCCATCTGTGTAGTTACAGCGGTGTCCTATAGGAGTGATGCAAAATAAACATATGTGTCAACTTGTGGGCAGCTGATACAGAGACCAGTGGACTGGCTGTCAGTATTTGATCCCATCTATTTCCATCTATTGGGCCTATATCAGCTTCTCATTTTTCTCTACAGGGCAATATATCAGGAGCTTGGATATAGGTAAGTAAATAAGCATAGATGTGGAAAATAATACCTTTCTTGTCTGTAGCATCAAATATGGACGTAAGAAAATCCGAGTCATCCAGTCCTCGGTTTGAACCCCTATCCTGTGCCCAAATAGCATGCAGTAGTTGTAGGCACATCAAGTTTCGGCCAGCCTGGGAGGGATACTCTCCCCGTAGCTGATCAAAAGACTTCAGTGACACTCCATCATACACTTGTACAAGGTATTTGAGGTAAGAGCGTGCGGGATTGCTAGTCCTCCCTGGTTTTTAGGGTATTGAAGAGTGGTCAGTTTGACCCTAGCCACTCCATTTTTCCACAACAATGCTCTGTATAATGAATCCACCCGTTGAAACCAGTAGCGTTGTATCCACACATGAGCATTCAGGGGAGGGCTGGCAGCCTTAAGGCTGGGGGGCAAGTCCAGTTGAGTGGCCCATGGTACCACCGAATCAGCCCACCATCCATGCCCACCGGGTTTTATAACATGTATTGATGTTATGAAGCAAGACAAATATGACACAGCAATGACAGCATGACCCCGGTCTTGGTAAAGAGCCGATGACGCGGCTCTTTACCCATGTGATTGGCTGTGTCCAATAACAGTCAATCACATGTAAATGACAACATGTTAAGAGAGCCGATCAGCGGCAACTCCTCGCAGGGGAGACTCTAAAGACAATTAGGGCACTGATTACAGTGCTGCCCTAGTATTGCCCAGCAAGTGACGCCAGTCTGTGCCCATCAGTGACACCAATCAGTGCGGCCTTTCAGTGCCACCCATTAATACCCATCATTGCCACCCATCAGTGCCAAATTATACCACCCATAAGTTCCACCTATCGGTGCCGCCCATCAGTGCCACCACCTATCGGTGAACTTCATGAAGGAGAAAAATTACTTACAGTGCCTTGAAAAAGTATTCACACCCCTTCAAATGTTCCACATTTTGTCATGTTACAACCAAAAACATAAATGTATTTTATTGGGATTTTATGTGATAGACCAACACAAAGTGGCACATAATTGTGAAGTGGAAGGAAAATGATAAAGGATACAAATAAATCTGTGAAAAATGTGGGGGGAATTTGTATGCCCCCCCCCCCCCTTTCTCTACAAGTCTTTTGGGTATGTCTCTACCAGCTTTGCACATCTAGAGAGGGACATTTCTGCCCATTCTTCTTTGTAAAATATCTCAAGCTCTGTCAGATTGGGTGGAGAGCATCTGTGAACAGAAATTTTGTCTTGCCACAGATTCTCAATGGGATTTGGGTCTGGACTGTGACTGGGTCATTCTAACACATGAATATGCTTTGATCTAAACCATTCTATTGTAGTTCTGGCTGTATGTTTAGGGTGGTTGTCCTGCTGGAAGGTGAACCTCCGTCCCAGTCTCAAGTCTTTTGCCGACTCTAACAGGTTTTCTTCTAAGATTGCCCTGTATTTGTCCCCATCCATCTACCCATCAACTCTGACCAGCTTTCCTGTCCCTGCTGAAGAAAACCATCCCCACCACATGATGCTTGCACCACCATGTTTCACAGTGGGTATGGTGTGTTCAGGGTGATGTGCAGTGTTAGTTTTCCCCCCACACATAACGTTTTGCTTTTAGGCCAAAAAATAAAATTTTGGTCTCATCTGACCAGATCACCTTCTTCCACATGTTTGCTGTGTCCCCCACATGGCTTCTCACAAACTACAAACAGGACTATGGCCAATGTATTTCTTCTTGTCACTCTTCCATAAAGGGCAGATTTGTGGAGAGCACAACTAATAGTTGTCCTGTGGACAGATTCTCCTACCTGAGCTGCGGATCTCTGCAGCTCCTCCAGAGTTACCATGGACCTCTTGGCTGCTTCCCTAATGAATGCTCTCCTTGCCCGGGCCGGTCAGTTAAGGGGGGCGGCCATGTCTTGGTAGGTTTTCAGTTGTGCCATACTCTTTCCATTTTCTGATGATGGATTAAACAGAACTCTGTGAGATCTTCAAAGCTTGGGAGATTTTTTTTTATAACCTAACCCTGCTTTATACTTCTCCACAACTTTATCCCTGACCTGTCTGGTGTGTTCCTTGGGCTTCATGATGCTGTTTGTTCACTAAGGTTCTCTAAGGGCTTCACAGAACAGCTGTATTTATACTGAGATTACATTACACATAGGTGGACTCTATTTATTAGATGTAATATGTAATATGGGTACAGTGTTGCTTGACTGCGCTATTGTCATTCAGAGCCCAGATTCACACTAACATCGGGAATTAAATCAAGCGAGTACAGATAGATGAACTATTGAACAATTTCATCCTCGCCTGTCAGTCCCGACTTTGGGGTGTGATTTCAGAGACATCTGTGCGTGTTCCTGTACAAATGTCTATTGAAATCGCACTCCGAAGTTGCCAAAAGTAGTACAGAAACGACTTTTGGGAATCGGTTTGACACTGCAAGTGGAATTGTTGCGGCGTTGCACCGATTGCATACCAAATCACTCCAATGAGAACCTGGGTTTAATGTGAGAGCACTGAAAGCTGTGAATTGTCCTGAGCAGGAAGGGGGTGAAAGTGCCTGGCAGGCAAGAGGCTAAATAATAAGGCAGAGGGAGAGACAGAGTAGGATAGAAGAGAGGGAGGTCACAGCTCACTCAATTGCACAATGCACAGTCCCAGCAGGAGGCTCACTGGCTCAGGCAGTGGCTTCATGTTTAGGATGGGACTTTGTGGCTGCTGCTGACTTTAAAGTTTCCCGTCCGCATATCCCTTTTACACAGCAGACGGCTGCATTGAGTGTGGGCAGGCACAGGGAGAGAGGGGTGGGAAGAGGCAGAGCTGATCGTTCTCCCATTAGTGTAGACTAGAGGAGGGCTGTACTGTGTACTCTGCAAGACGGAACACACACACACACTCTCAGCCCTGTGACAGGTGCAGCCAACATCCCTGCCACAGGACACATCGCAGCTGCAGCATGGGATGGAGATCATGGAGGGATTGCTAATTCAGGATCCAGCCCTGTTCGCCCCCCGCTGGAGCTGCCCAAGCAGTAGCACTTGGCCGGGTCTAGAAACTGCACATGCGCATTTCTGAGCTGGTCCCATAGCGGCCCTTTTAAAGGGGATCAGAGCAGCCTGGGGGAAATTGCAACTCTGCCCCCCGGCCAGTAGTGTCCCCCAGGTATATCAGGGTGTAGTTGGCATAGAGGGAGAGCTTATCCTCCCTCCAACCCTGCCGAAACCCAACATCAGGGGATGCCCTCACCCTGGCTGCTAGAGGTGCCAGGGCGAACAGTAATGGTGACAGGGAGCATCCCTGTCTCCCCCCCATGTAGAGGGAAGGAGCCAGACAGGACTCCATTAATTTGAATCCATGCTTTAGGAGCAGAATACAGCAGCTGAGTCCATTTAATAAAGGTCTCTCTCAACTGAAATTCCTGCATGACAGCCCACAGGTATTTCCACTCAATGCTGTCAAAAACTTTGACAGCATCAAGGCAGAATACTGCCCCATTACCTTGTAGCTGTATGTTCAAGAATAGTCACCTGATGTTCAATGCAGTTGATCTAGCCGGTATAAATCCCAAATGATCAAGTGTACTGAGCCGAACACTACCTTTGCTAACTGGGTAGCCAGTACCCTAGCTAGCAATTTGATGGCTGTATTTATTGAAGATATAGGTCAATACAAGTCAGGCAATACTGGGTCTTTTCTGAGTTTGGGGATCACCACAATAACAGCTTCGTTCATAGAAGTTGGTAAGTGGCCCATTTTAACAGCATCATTTAGGTTCTCTAGTAGAGCAAGCAACAGAGGCTCACTATAACGCTTATAGATTTCTACTGGAAGCCCGTCCATGCCAGGGGATTTGTTATTGGCCATTCCCGCCACCGATGTGGCTAGTTCCTCGATTTTCAGAGGGGCATTGAGAAGTTTGCGAATGTCAGCAGTCAGTGACGGAAGAGGACAACAATCCAAGAATTGCATCAGCGCCACCTCTGTTTGGTCCACCTTAGAGGAGTAAACTTTGCAAAAATAGTCAGTGAATACCACCAGTATTTGTGTCAGGTCATGCACTCTGTCCCATGTTGGGCTCTGCATAGTGTCTCTGTGGGATAGTCCCTGTTGTGAATGGGAAATAACCGCCAGAAGATGGCCTCTACTTTTCCCCCTCCTCAAAGTACCGCTGCTGCAAGAAAAAATGTTTTTTCTCCACTGCAGTTAAGGCAACCTGTTGATACAGTTTTTGCTCTGCCACCCAGCTACGTTGAGTAGAAGGTGTGGGATCTGCAATATAGCTGTCCTCTGCCCTCTGTACCCCACTAGACACAAATGTCTCCTATTCTTTAGTTGTAGTTTTAATGTGAGATATTTACACAATAATGAGGCCATTTTCCTGTTGAGTTCAAGAAAACACTTTAGAGCCTTGGGAATAGGGTCATCTGCTGGAAAAGACTGGTGCTAAAAGGGGTTGGCTTTCCACAGTCTCACACCCCTCACCACAGGGACCGAAACCTATACCCAGAGGAGTGAGTTGCAATCTAGTGAAGGGGGTATGGCCACTAGGGCCAATAGAACAGCCAACAGGCGGGGTAAATTTGTCCATAGTCCAGCCAAGGAGATTATTAAAATCCCAGAGGACCCATAGGGGTAAATTAGAGTATGGGCCTATAAATTGAACTAGGCATTTCCAGGCTATCAGAAGAGAAGGGTGGAGGGACATACATGCTCACTCCAATACACAGTATCGCAGTCAATTTGCTATTTTTGCAATCAGTAAAAATATATATCTTCCCCGTTCATCTATTTGAGACTGTAATAGGTGAAAGGGAATGTCTTTGGAAATGAAAATACTGAGTCCCCTGGAGTAGGCTGTGTGTGGAGTGAAACTGAGTCTGATAGACTCTGGACCTTAACAATGGGACTGTGCCTTTTTGAAGGAGCATTTCCTATAAACACACTATAGCAGATTTGTAAGGTTTCAACGCTAAGAATAGTGCAGTATATTTCACTCCATCACTCCTAACATTCCACGAGATAATGGTAAAATCAGTTGCTATAGATATAATCCTGTCAAAGGTATGTGTGGAGCCTGGGCCCCAGAAGAGAAAAACATAGATAAACAATCCATATAGGTAACAATATAAGCTATAGATATGTTAGGAGAATCAGGAAGGTCCCAAAATATCAGTACAGAGGATATGTTTCTTGGAGGTGTTGCAAAGGGCCAACAGCAGGTTCTGAAAGGGAAGGAGTATACAGTTAGTGGAAAGGACTGACATGTACATTGTACAAGGTGTTCACTGGTGTTTCCATGACATTTGCTCTGGGTTGTCAAGGGTTAATTCCCTGAGGTATCCTGAGGGGAATTAGAAGGGTGTTCACACGGGACAGGTGCACTAAAAGAGGGCTCCTTCGTCACAAGATGAACAGGTTATACGATAAGATTTACAGATTTCACAGCAAGAAGGAGACTAACATGGATAAAAGAATACTCTCCATCTAGGGGTTCAAACAAATAGGAAAAGGTTACATGGAAGTAGTAGGTAAATTCCACTTAAGAGACACACAACCTGAGTTTATGCAAAGAATAGTGGTAAAGATCATCATATCCCAGTCCTCTGGTTGCCGCTGATTTTTGCAGGGTTCCACACGATCAAGTCACTCCAAGGCCACAATAGGATTCTCAAAGAAGTTAGTCTCTCCGTTGGCAGCCACTCTCAGCCGTGCAGGATAGAGCATTGCATAGTTGATATCAAGACGTCTCCTGTGCATTTTTACCTCCGTAAGCTTTGCTCCTTTGCGTTGCAGATCAGCAGAGAAGTCAGGGTAGCATCTCCCCTGGTGCGGGCTTGGTATAGGGTAGTATCAGTTCAGGAATTTGAAAAGGAAAGGCCTTGGTGGTACTCCTGGGTGTGACTGAAGGACAGAGACTGCACTTGTCGCAGTTCATGTTGTAATGGCGCCACCTCATCCTCCACTATGTTCATTCGGCCTTCCAGCTCTGATGTATGGTCCCTATGTTTCTGCATGTCCTGGTGGATCAGCGCTAGTTTAATTTTCACCCCCTTAAATTCAGAGGTTAAGGTTGCCAGAGTGGTATTGCAGGTGGTGGCTGCAGCAAAGATTTGTCCTAGGGTGGGCTCAGGATCCTGCGATTCAGTGCCAGAAGGGTCAGTGTTTGATACAGGGATGGAAGGGTTACTCGCTGTGTCCCACATGGGGGCATCCACCGGGTCTTCTGGCCAGTCCGGCCTGCTGTTCTCATTGGCTGGGTAGCTAAAAGCAGTATCTACAGGCAGTGGAGTCAGTTTAGCCGGAGTGTCTTAGAGAAGATGCTTGTTGAATAGCTTATGTGCGGCCATCTTCGCCGAGCGGGGCGCTCAGCTGCCATCTTGAGCCACATAGTCGGGTCTCGGGTAAAGATCTTTGCCTTTTTTAGACATGATGGCATTCGAGTAGCGCTGCTGGAAAGAGAGAGAGAGGAGATAGCAGGATTTCTTGCAGGAGTCTCGACGGAGATAGTCTTCAACGCATCTTACTCCATGTGCCGAAAAGCAACGCCCCCCGTTAATGTGGTTCTTGATCATGTGGCCACCACAATAGCCAATCATGGTGATCACATGCAGGCTGAAAGTTTTTACAAACAAACCCCTCTAGCCTGTAGATGTCGCTTTAGTCTGAGGATAGTAGCTTCCCTTTGTATGATTGGTTAATAATGTAATTTTGATGTTCATATACAGGGTATAAGAAAAAAACATACTTTTTATGCATTTTTTCAATATATTACAGAGTATACAAGTTGTAGAAAACAGGAATAGAAATAAAAAGCAAAAAAAGCATAGAAAACACAAATTATCTAAGAATGTTCCATTGTATAAATTAAAGATAACGAGAATAATCATCACAATTGTTTCAGAAAATAGCTATTAACATAATTTAATGGGTAGAATGAGCCAGTGTGAACAAACCCATAGATTCAGAAGGAAACAATGTAAAGAATACCTAAAACAGAAGGAGTCTCATGTAAAGTCCCTAAAAAGTTCATTCAGCAGGGAAAATGCAGAAACCTGGGACACTGATATCTATACAGATAGTCATTCATGAATCTCTAAAAAAAATGTTTCTATATTCCAACTAAGTTTACTGTCCCATATTAAGTGCTAGTTTGAATCAAATTGAAACTTCATGAATGGGACAAATATATCCACAGAGCTGAAGAGACTGCAGCTTATTAGCCTGTCAGTCTGTACACAATCTATTTTGAGACATAGAAAAGGGTGAAACAGATGTATGCATAGGGCCGCTAACACTATAGATTTTAACAGAGTTGGGCTAATGCAGTTTGAATAGATACACCAATGTAAAGTGTTCCAATAAAGTCCACAGATAATGTAGAGATGAATATTTTTAGTCCATAACCTCCTTCCACCACCTTGAAGTGTGAAATCTATAGAAAGACCCACCACCACTATGGATGAATTGCTTGCTTGCCAGCTCCCATAGACCTACTATCACAGAAGATCAAAAGCGCTTTTGGCTATAAACCCAGGCAGGGCCTCGCAGCATCGTCCGTCAATCCTCTTGTGGCATTCCAATCCGTCATCCAAGTACAGTTGTGCTCATAAGTTTACATACCTGAATTTATGATTTTTTTGGCCATTTTTTAAAGACTATGAATGATAACACAAATACTTTTTCTTTCACTCATTGTTTGTATTTGGCTGAAGCCATGTATTATCAATCAACTGTGTTTACTCTTTTTAAATCATAATGACAACAGAAAAAACCCAAATGACCCTGATCAAAAGTTTACATACCCCAGTTCTTAATACCATGTATTCCCCTCTTTAACATCAATGACATCTTGAAGACATTTGTGGTATTTGTGGATGAGGCTCTTTATCTTCTCAGATAGTAAAGCTGCCCATTCCTCTTGGCAAAAATCCTGTAAATTCTTTGGCTGTCTTGCATGAACTGCATGTTTGAGATCTCCCCAGAGTGGCTCAATGATATTGAGGTCAGGAGACTGAGATGGCCACTCTGAAATCTTCACTTTATTCTGCTGTAGCTTATGACAGGTCGACTTACCCTTGTGTCATTGCCATGTTTCAATGTCCAAGTACGTCCCATGCGCATCTTCCTGGCTGATGAATGCAAATGTTTCTCCAGTATCTTTTGATAGAATACTGCACTTATCTTTCCATCAATTTTGACCAAATTTCCTGTGCCCTGACCATTTTGGCTCCCTGCTAATTATTTTGAAGAACCAAATATAAACTAACCATGGTGACAAATTAAAACATATTTTTTTCACAATAACAGTACTTAACATAACAAAGAGAAAAAAAGGAACAATGGACCACACAGGGTCTCATAAAGCGTACAACATTGATACACACAAATCCAAAATAATGACTTCAGTTAGTTCACACTGGGGCGGCTTCAAAGTTGCATGACTCTGAAGCCACCCCATACAGCACGGCTTGCAAATTACTTATGTAATAGAAGTCAATGCAAGCCGATCCGCAGTCACATCCAAGTAGTACAGGAACCTTAAGTCACTCTGATTAAAACGGTTCCATTGCACTGCATGGATCGCGACTGGACTTGTCCGGCAACTATGTCGCCTGACAGGTTGCCTTAGTGTGAACCAGGACTAATAGGACAGTTCACCTTAGTACAAGAGAAAAGGAAAAAGTATTCTAATTACACATGCAGAATAAAAGAAGAAAAATCACTTTTTTTTTCCTTTCAAGAACCCTGATCCAGATAAGTGGGAGGACTAGAGAACCATCTACCCCACAATTTGTAAAATAATTTTGGGTACTTTTACAGTTCAAAAGTAAGCCTGTATTAAGGATCGGAGTCATTAGTAATCTCAAACCATTGGGACAATGCTGGTCAAATTTTATATTTTAAAATAATCTTTGCTAAAAGAAAATTGCCAAGTACTGTACATTGAAGAAAATGGGAGCATAAAACTCATATAGTAGGAAAAAAAACTCTGGAGGAAATTTTCCTAAAAAATTTTTGTGGGAATAGTAGGGACTATTGCGGTATCAGATAATATTCAAGATATAAGAGTTAGAATTAAAATGCAAAAATATTTTATTATAAATAGCTACACAGAGGTAGTAAAAAGAAAACAAATAAACATAGATCAAGACATACAACAATAAAGTCAATCCATTAGAAAGACAATATTAAACAAAGGGTGGTTGAAAAACCCCCAAATACAAAGGGGTTTTATTTCACGCAGACGTAGATTTGACGTATGGTTCGACCGGTTTCGCAGCACTGAGAACACCGCTTCTTCAGGAAACGTCACCTACAAGTCTACTGTATACAAAGAGAATTTTTTTTATTTTATATACCGTATATACTCGAGTATAGGCCGACCCGAGTATAAGCCGAGGCCCCCAATTTACCCCCAAAAAACTGGAAAACTTATTGACTCGTGTATAAGCCGAGGGTGAGACATGGCTGTCCATCCCTGTGTGTCCGTCCATCCCTGTGTGTGTGTCCGTCCATCCATCCCTGTGTGTGTGTCCATCCATCCATCCATCCCTGTGTGTGTATCCATCCATCCATCTATCCCTGTGTGTGTGTGTGTGTGTGTGTGTGTGTGTATCCATCCATCCATCCATCCATCCCTGTGTGTGTGTGTGTGTGTGTGTGTGTGTATCCATCCATCCATCCATCCATCCATCCCTGTGTGTGTGTGTGTGTGTGTGTGTGTGTGTGTGTGTATCCATCCATCCATCCATCCATCCCTGTGTGTGTGTGTGTGTGTGTGTGTGTGTGTGTGTGTGTGTGTGTCCGTGCAGCCTTGTGTGTGTGTCCAGCCTACCTGTGTCCCAAGCCTCCGTCCCGAGCCGCCGTCGTCCCGAGCCTCCTCCGTCCCGTGCCGTGCCTCCTCCGTCCCGTGCCTCCTCCGTCCCGTGCCGTGCCTCCTCCGTCCCGTGTCTCCTCCGTCCCGTGCCGTGCCTCCTCCGTCCCGTGCCTCCTCCGTCCCGTGCCGATGGATCGCCGCTCTTCTCGGCGGCCATTCTACAATTCAAAATTCCGCCTCCGCCTGTGATAGGCGGAACACTCAATTTCCCAGCAGCCTGTGTTCCGCCTATCACGGACATCCTCTCATACTCGTCCGTAGTATGAGAATGAGCGGATGTCCGTGATAGGCGGAACACTGACTGCTGGGAAATTCAGTGTTCCGCCTATCACAGGCGGAGGCGGAGAAGGAGGCGCGGCTTTTGAAAATTAATGTCCGCCGTCTGTCTGCTCGATACGCTGATCGAGCAGTCAGACAGCGGCGACTCGAGTATAAGCCGAGGGGGCACTTTCAGCCTCAAAAAAGAGGCTGAAAATCTCGGCTTATACTCGAGTATATACGGTAATATTCAAATAAGTATAATTTAATATAATAATCAAAGAGTTTGTTTTAAAAAAGAAAAAAAACATAAACACATACAGTGGTGTGAAAAAGTGTTTGCCCCCTTCCTCATTTCCTGTTCCTTTGCATGTTTGTCACACTTAAGTGTTTTGGAACATCAAACCAATTTAAACAATAGTCAAGGACAACACAAGTAAACACAAAATGCAATTTGTAAATGAAGGTGTTTATTATTAAAGGTGAAAAAAAATCCAAACCATCATGGCCCTGTGTGAAAAAGTGATTGCCCCCCCTTGTTAAAACATACTATAACTGTGGTTGTCCACACCTGAGTTCAATTTCTCTAGCCACACCCAGGCCTGATTATTGCCACACCTGTTCACAATCAAGGCATCACTTAAATAGGAGCTGCTTGACACAGTAAGGTCCACCAGAAGATCCTTAAAAGCTACACATCATGCCGAGACCCAAAGAAATTCAGGAACAATTGAGAAAGAAAGTAATTGAGATCTATCAGTCTGGAAAGGGTTATAAAGCCATTTCCAAAGCTTTGGGAATCCAGCGAACCACAGTGAGAGCCATTATCCACAAATGGCGAAGACATGGAACAGTGGTGAACCTTCCCAGGAGTGGCCGGCCGCCCAAAATTACCCCAAGAGCGCAGCGACGACTCATCCAAGAGGTCACAAAAGACCCCACAACAACGTCCAAGGAACTGCAGGCCTCACTTGCCTCAGTTAAGGTCAGCGTTCATGCCTCCACCATCAGGAAAAGACTGGGCAAAAATGGCCTGCATGGCAGAGTTCCAAGGAGAAAACCACTGCTGAGCAAAAAGAACATCAAAGCTCGTCTCAATTTCTCCACAACACATCTTGATGATCCCCAAGACTTTTGGGACAACATTCTGTGGACCGATGAGACAAAAGTGGAACTCTTTGGAAGGTGTGTGTCCAAGTATATCTGGCGTAGAAGGAACACTGCATTTCATAAAAAGAACATTATACCAACAGTAAAATATGGTGGTGGTAGTGTGATGGTCTGGGGCTGTTTTGCTGCTTCAGGACCTGGAAGACTTGCCGTGATAAAAGGAACTATGAATTCGGCTGTCTACCAAGAGATCCTGAAGGAGAATGTCCGACCATCTGTTCGTGTACTCAAGCTGAAACGAACTTGGGTTCTGCAGCAGGACAATGATCCTAAACACACCAGCAAGTCCACCACCGAATGGCTGAAGAAAAACAAAATTAAGACTTTGGAGTGGCCTAGCCAAAGTCCTGACCTGAATCCTATTGAGATGTTGTGGTATGACCTTAAAAAGGCCGTTCATGCTCGAAAACCCTCTAATGTAACTGAATTAGGACAATTCTGCAAAGATGAGTGGGCCAAAATTCCTCCAGGACGCTGTAAAAACCTCATTGCATGTTATCGCAAATGCTTGGTTGCAGTTGTTGCTGCTAAGGGTGGCCCAACCAGTTATTAGGTTTAGGGGGCAATCACTTTTTCACACAGGGCCATGATGGTTTGGATTTTTTTTCACCTTTAATAATAAACACCTTCATTTACAAATTGCATTTTGTGTTTACTTGTGTTGTCCTTGACTATTGTTTAAATTGGTTTGATGTTCCGAAACACTTAAGTGTGACAAACATGCAAAGGAACAGGAAATGAGGAAGGGGGCAAACACTTTTTCACACCACTGTAGATATAATACAACCAGAGATGATATTGATAAAGAAGTCATGACTCACCCTGGGACTTTTTATACCCCTCAACACAGGAGCGACCAACTTTGAGACACCCAAAATTTGGGTGCCCCCCCGGGGGCGGACACGGGGGATGAATGAAATGTGTGGAGAGACACACTTTACACTATGAATGGAGAAAATGAATAAAAAATATATAATAAGATGATCCATTTAAGATAATTTATCAGAAAGATTTTTATATATATATATATATATATATATATATATATATATATAGAGCCCATGGACAGAGTTGTTTAGTGTCCAAAGATTAGGATGTTAGAAAGTGACTGGGAATAGACAGATGGAATCAGTCATGCCAAGCAGAGCACCCAGTGGTCCATGGTCCATATAATTAGGTGATGAGTACTAAGGGCAGGAGGAGTGAGCTAATAAATATAACCTACCCCAACTTTGCCAAAGTAGCTGTAACGTTTGGTATAGATTATCACACTTTACTGCGTTTTATACAGTCAATATATCTTCAATACAGAGCCCCAGAAAGCTTCAAATGAGTTATTCTAATAGTAAGGTAAAAAGGTAATGAAGTGAGGTCATAAATATAACCAAAACAAGAGTTGGTATAGCAGGGGTTGAGAAAAAAGGGAGGGAAGACTTCAACAGCAGTCTTACCTTCAAACAATAGCCGGGTATGTGTATATCCTCCACCATAGATGCCGCTCTGAGAATAAAATTCAAACAGCGGCGCCTTATACACCCCCAACCCGGAAGTGATCAGAGCGTCATTGTGCGCTCCCCTTCGTCAGCCCCGGGTACTGCGCAGGCGCGAAGTCCGCGCGTGTGCAGGGATACGTTCCCCATAAGAAGATGACGAGAAGGGGGAACTAAAAGACACGGCAGGGCGGGCGCCTAGACACTCAGTCAGCGTTCGTCAGCCGTCACTTAGACCCGGGGTGAGATACTTCCGGGTCAGGTGACCAGCGCAACACACATCTTGGTGTGCGCTCCTCCTCCCTACCAGACTGGATATCCGGAGTGGAGTGAGGGGGGCGCAGCTTATGCAATTAGCCAAGCGAACGCCTTACCTATGGTCGCCATATGTCCACCCACAGCCCAAGTACTGTACATTAATGAATCTGTATGTTATGAGAAAAACATGGCACACGAGTACTTTCCTTAAATAATTGCCCTTACTGTTGTATTGTAAAGGTATTTGTCCTATAAATGCAATGGTCAAATTATTACAATTTCAGAAACACTTAGGCTCTAAGTGTTTACAGCGTGACTTTGCAAGGCAATTTGGAGGCGACTTCAGTGCGACTTTAAGCAACTTACAATGCAATTTTACTGTTGCCGACTTATGCTGTGGCCAATCACAGAATAATCAGCTCTCTGGGAGGGAGGGGTTTGCCTGAGTAAACTAATTTCTTTTCCTGTAAAGTCGCTTCAATATAGATGGAGATCTGACTTGGAGGTGACTTCCATTGAATTTGATTTGATGGGTACAAGTCACCTAGAACTCGGCTTGAAGTAGTACAGGAACCTTTTCTGAAGTCGGAGCAACTTCAGTAGTGCACATTAAGACGGCTCTCATTGATTATAATGTAATTCCCAATCTCAAACGACTTGGGGCAACTTGAGGGCTGACAAGTCGGATCCCAAGTCGCAGCAGTGTTAACCTACACTTAGAATTATTCTGTTTTCATTGCTCCTCTACATTGTAAGGTGAGATTCAGATTCCAAGTGCTAGAATACACTTGTGGTGGATCTATTCATTGGAATAGGTTTGTGGTATAATGAATGACGTGTATTCTACTTGTATTAGATTGAAAAAGGATGTATAACTTTCATCTATTGTATATTTTGCTATAAATGTCTTTTGGTTTTCCTTTTAGAGCCAGAGTTCTGTAATACTCAGATTGGTTGTACTCAAACCGTAAATACAAAAGCAAGAACAAAAGCAATGCACTTCTAACTGCGCAGAACAATGTAAATCAATAAGCAACTTCATTCACTGCAGTAACTGAGACAAATGTTTATTTTATTAGTATCATGTCACTCTTTCTTTTTCTAAAAAAACTGATAGTAGCAGAGTTCCAAACTGGCTGTCTGTAAAGATATTTTCCAGTTCCCAATATTTCTACTTTGCAGTTTAGGAAATCTAATACTCTAATTTCCTTTTTCGCTTAAAGTGTTTGTAAAGTAATTTTTTATTTTTATTTTTCAAATAACAAGCATGTTATACTTACCTGCTCTTTGCAATGATATTGCATAGACTGGCCCCAATCCTCTTCTTCTCAGGTCCCCCCGCTGGCGCTCCTGGCTCTTCCTCGTCATGGTGTGCCAGCATTGAAAGCCACTTCCTATGTTGGCAGAACTCCGGCCTTGATCCTGATCTGCACTGCTTGCATCTATAGACAGGCAGCGAGGCTCTGCCCCATCCCCTGCTCCCTTGTCACAGAATTTGACTCACAGTGGCAGGAGCCATTAGCTCCTGGAGGTAAGCACTGGAGGCAAGTATAAGTCCCCTTTCACACTGGGGTGTTTCTCAGGCATTTTTTAAGGGGCTTTAGCGTTAAAAAAGCACCTGTAAAGCGCTTGAAAGAAGCCTCATCTGCAATCCCAATGTGAAAACCTTAGTGCTTTCACACTGAGATCTCTATCACACTGGGGCATTTTTCAGGCGCTTTAGCTTTAAAAAAAGTGCCTGTAAAGCACCTGGAAGAAGCCGCAACTGCAATCCCAATGTGAAAGCCTGAGTGCTTTTAAACTGAGGCTCTGCACTGGCAGGGCATCAAAAAAAGTCCTGAAAGCAGCTTCTTTGCAGCGCTTTTGGAGCGGTGAATACACTGCACTTAAAGCGTCCTTTCCCATTGAAATCAATGGAAAGCGCCCGCAAAACTCCTGAAAAGTGCCAGAAAAGCTCCTGCAAAGCATGTTTTGGCAGCTGCACTTTGTGGGCACTTTTAACCCTTTATTTGGCCACTAGCAGGAGTTAAAAGCGCCCCACTAGTGCTCGGAAAATGCTGGTAAAGTGCCGCTAGTTTAAGCAGGGCTTTACGGGCGTTTTTCGGACGCTGGCAGTGTGAAAGGGCTCTTAAAGCACTTGGGCTTTCACATTGGGATTGCAGATGAGGCTTCTTTCAGGCGCTTTACGGGCATTTTTTTTAATGCTAAAGCGCCTGGAAAATTCCCCAGTGTGAAAAGGGTCTTAGGGATAGTGAAGTGGCGATAGACATATTGACATTAATGCAAGAAATGCATTAAGGTAAAAAATTTTGAGGCTTCACAACCACTTTAATGTGTTTTTAACCACTTAAGGACCGCCTCTTGCACATATACGTCGGCAGAATGGCATGGCTGGGCACAAGCACGTACCTGTACGTTGCTCTGTAAGTGCCCAGTCATGGATCGGGAGCGCGCCGCCGGCAGCGTGCTCCCGACCCGGTCCTGAGCTCTGTGACTGTGGCCACAGGACCAGCGGACCCGATCGCCACTGGTGTCCTGCGATCGGGTCACAGAGCTGAAGAACGAGGAGAGGTCTGTGTAAACAAACCTCTCCCTATGCTTCCTACTGTGGCTGTCATCGATCGTCTGTTCCCTGATATAGGGAAAGACGATCAGTGACGTAAAATGCCAGGCCACGCCCCCTACAATAAAAAAACCACATAACGTCATACATAACACCTACACTGCCCCCTAGTGGTTAACACCTTCACTGCCAGTGTCATTTATACAGGAATCAGTGCATTTGCTGTATAAATGACAATGGTCCCAAAAATGTGTCAAAAATGTCTGATGTGTCCACCATAATGTCACAGTCACAATAAAAATCGCTGATCACCGCCATTACTAGTAAAAAATAAATATTAATAAAAATGCTATAAAACTATCCCCTATTTTGTAAACGCTATAACTTTTGCGCAAACCAATCAATAATCGCTAATTGTGATTTTTTTTTTTTTTTACGAAAAATATGTAGAATAATACGTATCAGCCTAAACTGAGGAAAAAAAGTTTTTTATATATTTTTTGGGGATATTTATTATAGCAAAAAGTAAAAAATATTGATTTTTTTTCAAAATTGTTGCTCTATTTTTGTTTATAGCGCAAAAAGTAAAAACCGCTGACGTGATCAAATACCACCAAAAGAAAGCTCTATTTGTGGGAAAAAAAGGACGCCAATTTTGTTTGGGAGCCAGGTTGCATAACCGCGCAATTGTCAGTTAAAGCAACGCAGTGCCAAATCGCAAAAAGGGGCTTGGTCCTTTGGCTGCAAATTGGTCCGGGGCTTAAGTGGTTAACTCACAAATTTTGCAACTATGTTAACTTCAGTTAGCAAACAGTTACAGTAAATGTTTTGTGCTAATTAATTTGTTTTTAAATCTCCACACTAGGATTCCTGCAGGTATGAACTATCGGTATGATGTGGAAATTATACTATCATTTAGTCTAGTGTATTGTTAGTGTTTTGAATCGATTATTTATCCTATGCTACTAATTGTGTGTGTGTTTTTTGTTTGTTTTGTTTTGTTTTTGTGGACATGCATTGGGGCCACATATTTTCACAAAGGTTATTGCCTTATGTGCTAATATATGTATTTATTTTTCCATTGATTTTTCATTTGTTTGGTTTGCTTGTAAATTCCATTGTTTTTTTTTTGTCTTAATATTTTGTTCATGCCCATAAGCTTTCTCAGTGTCATGCCTTTTTACCAATTAAGGAATTTGTATTTTTAACTAGCATATTTGTGTGATTTCTTGTTGGGTAGGTGGAGTTTGTTGCACTATATATACTCTGTATCTCACTTCATTAGTGTGCTGTGATCAAGATGGTTTGCCGAAACATGTCAGCCTTTTTGTATACTCTTGTATACTATTTTCATGTAACAAATAAATTGTTTATACAGATTTGGAGTTGCAAGCTCACTTACTGGAGTTGTTAATATGTTTTTTTTATTCTACCTTCAAATTGACATAACACAATTAAATGTCTTCACAGCTTAGTGACAAGTCTGACCTTTTTTACTAAGGTTGACAACGTCAAATCTGGTTCAGTTTATTGTGGCTAAGTAAGCTCTTTGTACAGTGTTTTTGCGCTCTGCACTTTAGTAATAAACAGGCCTGTTTATGGCAAATTCACACTACCGTATATACTCGAGTATAAGCCGAGATTTTCAGCCTCTTTTTTGAGGCTGAAAGTGCCCCCCTCGGCTTATACTCGAGTCATCGCCGTCTGCCTGCCCGATCAGCGCGTCGAGCAGACAGACGGCGGCCATTCTACTATTCAAAAGCCGCGCCTCCGTCTGTGATAGGCGGAACACTCAATTTCCCAGCAGTCAGTGGTCCGCCTATCACGGACATCCGCTCATCCTCATACTACGGACGAGGATGAGAGGATGTCTGTGATAGGCGGAACACAGACTGCTGGGAAATTGAGTGTTCCGCCTATCACAGACGGAGGTGCGGCTTTTGAACAGTGGAATGGCCGCCGAGGCGCCGACGAAGAGCGGAGATCCTGGCATGGCAGAAGGACGGAGGCTCGGGACGGGACGGAGGCTCGGGATGGGACGGAGGCTCGGGACACAGGTAGGCTGGACACACAAGGCTGCACGGACACACACACAGGGATGGATGGACACACACACAGGGATGGATGGACACACACACAGGCATGGATGGACACACACACAGGCATGGATGGACACACACACAGGCATGGATGGACACACACACAGGCATGGATGGACACACACACAGGCATGGATGGACACACACAGGGATGGATGGACACACACAGGCATGGATGGACACACACACAGGCATGGATGGACACACACACAGGGATGGATGGACACACACAGGGATGGATGGACACACACACAGGGATGGATGGACACACACACAGGGATGGATGGACACACACACAGGGATGGATGGACACACACACAGGGATGGATGGACACACACACAGGCATGGATGGACACACACACAGGCATGGGTGGACACACACACAGGGATGGATGGACACACACAGGGATGGATGGACACACACACAGGGATGGATGGACACACACACAGGGATGGATGGACACACACACAGGGATGGACGGACACACACACAGGGATGGACGGACACACAGGGATGGACGGACACACAGGGATGGACAGGCATGTCTCACCCTCGGCTTATACACGAGTCAATAAGTTTCCCAGTTTTTTGGGGGTACATTGGGGGCCTCGGCTTATATTCGGGTCGGCCTATACTCGAGTATATACGGTATATATTAGCCAGCACAAAAGCCAAATACACCCTTGCCTGTAAAAATATAGGCCAAGTGCTTGGGGGAATTTGAGCTGGGAGGCAGTATGTATGGGCAAAGATTTGTGCTGTGAGGGGGAATTTGGACTGGGAGGAAGGGAGATTTTTTTGCATTTTTGTTTGGGGATAATTTTGGTTTGCAGAGGAAATGTATGATTAGGAGGTGAGCATGCTGATTAGTGCTATTTTTTTTTGGGGGGGGGGGGGTTCAGTGCAGTTTGTCATCTTTGCCCTGGATACTAGATGACCTTGTCCCAGCACTGCCCACACTGAACACAGGGCACTTCCACAGCTTTCCTTAGGCTACATTCATACTGGCAATTAAAACCAGTGTAAAATTTAGTAGCAGAAATCTCCTATTTATCACGACTAGGTGCAGCTGCCAGTCCAATAAACTTTAATGACATGTCACTGAAGACTTCTGTTTTATGCCATACTGCACTGTCCTCTGCACTGCTGACCCCTGTCCTCCATCCTGCTGACCCCTGTATTCTGCCCTTCTGACAACCTTTTCTCTGCCTTTGTGATCCCTGCCCCCCTGATGACTCTGCGACCTTTGCCTAGTGGCCCCTGTTTTCTGCCTTGATAACCCCTGTCCCCCGCCCTGCTGACCCCTGTCCTCTACTCTGCTGACCCTCTAACCTCAGCGTACCGACCCTTGTCCTGTGCTCTGCTAACTCCTGTACACTGCCTTGATAACCTACTGTACATTGCCCTTCAAGCGAATGACCTCTGTACACTGCCCTGCAAACTTCTGACCCTAGCCTCTGCCTTGCTGACTCCTTGTACACTGCCCTACTGATGCCTATATATTGCACCCTCATATCAGATAGGCTAGATCCGGCCCTGATAATAACTGTAGGGATGCATTTCCTAATAGCCATGCTGTGTTTTGTTTTGCTTTTACTTTTGCAGGTTAGCTTGCAGGGTGTTGCTTAGAGGTGGTACAAAGACTCATGTCTGTTCTGTCATCCAGCCAATGCCTAATGAACCTGGTATCAGTTTGTTGGACCAAAGTTTGACAAAACAAGGTAGCAATGTTGTAGAAGGGTGTTTTTGTAGCTCTCCCCTTCTGGGAACCGGAGGTCCTTTTTCCTATTTACCTTCTTGGGAATGGAATTCCTCTGTTAGTTATCTCTCCTTAAAATGTTTGTAAATATATATTTTCTATTATTAAAATAATAAACATGTGGGAGGCGTGGCCTGACGTGGATGCCGGATGGTCACTTAATCCCAGATCTCTGGCATAACAGGGACACAGCAGCTAATAGCAACACCATCTGAAACATCAAACACCCCAAAACCATGGCGGTTTAGCCTGGGACACCACTGGGAGCATGCATAACAAACAGTGAGGTGATAGGAAACCCCAGTGCCTCACGGACTTCTTCACCACAGCCACTAACGGAGGTAGGCAAAATGGTGCCGAGGCCTGTTCACCACCGGCCACCTCCCCACTCGCAAATGCCTGAAAGAAAGGCAATCACCCAAAAGCTACTCCCCAGATAGCCAGATCTCATACCCTCCCTCCTCATCTACCAACAACCCTGTCAAGTCTAAGCCCAGGCTGGATGGCAATGGATTGGGCCCGGCAGGGAGCCCTCCCTCAGATTCAGGGGAGCATACAAGGGAGATGCCAGAATCCATAGAGTCCTTCCCCACAAAGAACCAGCCTGTGCTGGATACTGTGCTGTTTGCATCCTTCTGTCTTTGCAGAGCACGAGTCAATCAGATATGGCTACCTACATGCACAGATTTAACCAAGAAATACAATGTGAGGGGGTTCGCTCGGTAGCGGGTGTGTGTGACCCCCTGGATGGGTTCACAACACAAAGTCAGGCACAGCAGACAGCGGTGTAGGTGCAAAAAACAAAAGATCCAGTTTATTTAGGCTACATGCAGTGATACATATAACAGCCAAACAAAATAAAACAAGAAAATAAATCCTGGTCAGCTTGACCTCTAACTACACACGTAGACTCCCTGTCTAATAACTGGGTGCATCCTTGTGCTGCCCCAGTCCCTTTCTCTATTGTAGGGGTTTGCCACACAGGCGTTAACTCACCGCACAGAACAGATCTCAGACTCCCCAGTCTACACACACAAAACTGGTTCCAGGATGGAGCATCTCCCTATGCATGCTGGGTTTTTTTGTAGAGGTCTTAATGAGCCCACTTACTACAGCTGGGCTCATTAACTCTTCCCCTCTAATTGTAAAAGTCTGCATAAAGCCTGAATCTAGGACACACATATTTCCCATCCTGAATACAACCAGGTGATTTTACCTGCGTGCTGCCACATACCCCCCCCCCCCTCTTGTTTCAACCTTGGGGTTGTAACACAAGCAGCCAGACATGCATGTATCCGAGACAAAGCATCCACATTCCCCATTTTAACACCAGGGCGATGCTTAACTGTAAAGTTAAATTCCTGTAGGGCCAGGAACCACCTATTTACCCTTCTATTGGTCTCCTTGTTCTGAGCCATCCACTTTAAAGGAGCGTGATCAGTCACCAGGTCAAAGTGCCTACCTAGCAGATAGTACCGAAGGGAATCTAGAGCCCACTTCACTGCTAAACATTCCTTCTCAATCGTGGAGTAATTTACCTCATGGGACTTTAACTTCCTGCTGAGGTAAATGACTGGGTGCTCTTCCCCGTTCCAGACCTGGGATAACACTGCTCCTAACCCAACGTCTGATGCATCAGTTTGTACAACAAAGTCCTTAGAGAAGTCTGGTGAGTACAACACTGGCTGGCTACATAAGGCTGTTTTTAAGGACTGAAATGCTTCCTCAGCCTCTGGGGACCATTTAACCATGACCGACTCTTTCCCTTTTGTCAGGTTGGTGAGGGGCACAGCCTGAGAAGCAAAATGGGGAATGAATCGTCGATAATAGCCAGCGATTCCCAGAAAGGCTCGTACCTGTTTCTTGCTGTTGGGACGTGGCCAACTCTGTATGGCCTCGACTTTATTGACTTGGGGTTTTATCACCCCCCTCCCAATAGTGTACCCAAGATATTTGGCCTCCTCCTGTCCAATGGTACACTTCTTTGGATTGGCCGTAAACCCAGCTTCCCGGATAGAGTCTAGGACTGCTTGTACTTTTGGCAAATGAATGAATGAATGAATGAAATACTTATATAGCGCACAATGCGAACTGAATCGCCTCTAGGCGCTGTGGCGAGCTTTGATCATCTGCTAAAAGAGGAAGGTCTTGAGTTTTTTCCTAAAAGCCAGGTGATTTTCTTCCAGGCGGATGTTTATTGGTAGAGCATTCCATAGCCGAGGCCCTTGGACAGCGAATCTCCGATCCCCCTTGGATTTATACCGGGCTTTGGGCACGAGGAGGAGGTTTTTGTTGGCTGATCGAAGACTGCGGTTTGGTGTGTAATGATTTATTTTCTCCATTAGGTATTGCGGAGCTTCTCTATGCACGCATTTGTGGGTGAGGCAAAGGGTCTTGAACGTGATCCGATTTTTTACGGTTAGCCAATGTAAGCTCCTCAGTGAAGGAGAAATGGATTCCCAGGGTTTTTTTCCTGTTATCAGCCTTGCCGCCGTGTTTTGGATCAGTTGTAATCGCGCAAGTTGATATTGTGGTAATCCTATGTAAAGCGAGTTTGCGTAGTCCAGTCGTGAATTAATGATTGTTCCAACTACCACTGCTTTGTCATTCTTTGGGATAAAAGGGATGAGTCTGCGAAGCATGCGCAGCAGATGGTGAGATCCACTGACTACTGCTCCTATTTGCGCATCCATTGACATTTGTGCGTCTAAAATAACCCCGAGACTCTTCGCTTTGGTCTTTGGGGAGATAGTCTGCCCAAAGACGGTTGGTGGAGACCAGGAGGTTTTGGTTGCGGGCTTATGATTTGGGTGTAAGATAAGAAGCTCTGTCTTTGATTGGTTCAGCTGGAGGGAGTTGGTGGTCATCCAGTCCTCTATTGATTTGAGGCAGTTTTCAAGTTGTTGTTGGTGATCTTTTTTTCCATTGATCCGGAAATAAAGTTGCGTGTCGTCAGCGTAAGAGTGGAAGCAGAGATCTGAGCATCTGATGATTTGAAGGAGTGGGCGAATGTAAATGTTGAAGAGAACGGGTGACAATGGAGAGCCTTGAGGGACTCCGCAGGTGACTGCCCGAGTTTCGGAGAGGAATTTTCCTAGTTTCACTGTCTGTGACCGATTTCCTAGGAAGGACGCGAACCAATGGAGATCTATGTCTTGGACTCCGGCTACTTCTGTGAGGCGGACGAGTAGAGTATTGTGATCTACTGTATCAAACGCTGCACTTAGGTCTAGCAGTACGAGGAGACACGGCTCTCCGTCATCTGCCGCTTCGAGGGCGTCATCCCAAATCTTGAGGAGAGCTGTTTCTGTTCCATGACCCGGGCGGAAGCCTGATTGCAGCGGGTCCAGGAGTTTGTGAGTATCCAGGTGAAGTTGTAGCTGATGTACTACAGATTTCTCCATGATCTTAGAAATGGTGTTGAGGCTTGTAATTGGCCTACGGTTGTTTGGATCCTGAGGGTCCAGGTTTGGTTTCTTGAGTAGAGGTTTGACGAATGTGAGACCCAGTCTGTGCTATGGATAATCACATCATCCAGGTAAGCTGCAGCATATTTATGATGGGGCCTCAGAATCTTATCCATTTTCCGCTGGAATGTTGCCGGTGCATTCTGTAACCCAAACGGCATTCTCTTATATTGGAATGCCCCATCTGGGGGTTACAAACGCAGTTTTCTCCTTGGCCGACTCGGCCAGGGGAATTTGCCAATACCCTTTGGTGAGATCAACAGTTGTCATATATCGGGCTGTTCCCAGCCGGTCAACCAACTCATCTATACGTGGCATGGGGTAGGTGTCAAATTTTGTAACTTTATTTAATTGTCTAAAATCGTTACAAAACCGCCAGCTCCCATCAGGTTTGGGCACTAGTACAATAGGACTGGACCAGTCACTCTGGGACTCCTCTATCACACCCAATTCCAGCATCCTTTGAACCTCCCCACGTATTGCCTCCCGTCGGGCCTCTGGTATTCTATAAGGTTTTAGTTTTACCCTTTCTCCTGGCGGGGTGATAATGTCATACTCTACGCCAGATGTTTGTCCCGGAAGCTCAGAGAAAATCTCTTTGTTATGAAGTACAAACTCTTTAACCTCCTGTTGTTGGGGTTTCGATAAGGTGTCTGCTATTCCAACCTCAGGAACTAAGCAATCAGGCTGTACTTGTGACAAAGTCTCTGCGACTAGGGATTCCCTATCCCTCCAGGCTTTCAGCAGATTGACATGATAGATCTGCTCCGGCTTTCGCCTTCCTGGCTGTCTAACCCTGTAGTTCACCTCACGAATTTTTTCAATTACTTCATATGGACCTTGCCATTTGGCCAGAAATTTGCTTTCAACCGTAGGGACTAGCACCCAGACCCTATCCCCCGGGGAAAAAGTACGTGTCTTGGCCCCACGGTTGTACACTCTCTGCTGTGCTAACTGCGCTTGGGTTAAATGTTCCTTTACAATTGGCATTACCTGTGCAATTCTATCTTGCATCAGGGCGACATGCTCAATCACACTCCTGTGAGGAGAACTCTCATTTTCCCAAGTTTCCTTGGCGATATCCAGCAGCCCTCTTGGGTGTCTCCCATAGAGCAACTCGAAGGGTGAGAAACCCGTAGAGGATTGGGGTACCTCCCTAATGGCAAACATCAGATAGGGTATTAGACAATCCCAATTCTTTCCATCTCTATCCACCACCTTCTTTAACATTTGTTTTAGGGTTTTGTTGAATCTTTCAACCAACCCATCTGTTTGGGGGTGATACACAGATGTACGCAATTGCTTCACTTTGCACAACTTGCATAATTCTTTCATAACCCGGGACATAAAGGGTGTACCTTGGTCCGTAAGCAGTTCCTTACAAATACCCACGCGGCTAAAAACAAGGGATAGCTCTTTGGCTATGGTTTTGGCCGAGGTATTTCGGAGAGGAATTGCTTCCGGATAACGGGTGGCATAGTCCAATATAACCAAAATGTACTGATGCCCCCTAGCAGACTTCATTATCGGACCTACCAAATCCATTGCGATCCTCTCAAAGGGGACCTCAATGATAGGAAGAGGTACCAGTGGGTTACGGAAATGTGGCATAGGTGCCGACTTCTGACACACAGGGCAGGAGGAACAATACTTTTCTATTTCCTTCATGACCCCAGGCCAATAGAATCTCTGCAATACCCTCTCTCTGGTTTTCTCTGTCCCCAGATGACCTCCCAGAATGTGTCCATGAGCCAATTCTAACACCAACTTCCTGTAAGGTTTGGGCACTACAAGTTGCTCAATGGTTTCTTCTGCCCTTTGAGCCACTCGATATAGCAGGTCCCCGCTCCATAGTGAAGTAAGGATAAGGGCAAGTCTTATCTGGGTTCACTAACTCGCCATCTATTTTCACCACATTTTCCCGTGCCTTTATTAGGGCAGGGTCTTTTAACTGTTCTGTGGCAAAATTTTCCCTGTGAACCTCAAGATCCGAAAACTCCACAGACGGCATGTTTTCATCTGAGGATGTTGGCTCCTCCCCAGTTTCTCGAGTTTCCCCCGCCAATACCGACAAGGGAAATTCAGGAGAGTCCTCACCACTCCCAGAGGAATTCTGGTCATCTTCCTGGTTTATAGGGGCACCAATGGGGGCCTCAGGACAATCCCAGAGTTCCCAGAATTTTGGAAAATCCCTTCCCACAATAGCATCATGTGGTAACTGAGACACTAACCCCACCTGATGAGAGAGGTTACCTTTGGGGGTCTCAAAAAACACTGAAGTTACAGGATACTCTCGGGTGTCCCCATGCACACAAATAACAGCCACCCTGTTCTTCCCAGAGACCTCTGTAGTAACTAATTCAGCTTTTATCAATGTTACCAGGCTACCTGAATCTAGCAACACATCAACATGTCTACCATTAATACACATTTTACATAAATGTTTCTCAGGTCCCCGAATGGCAGTGCATGCAGCTGTCGCAAACAGCGACTGACGTCTCTCCCTTATAAAGTCACATTGCATAGGCTCATCCACAACTGGGCAATTGGCTGCAATATGTCCCTCTTGCCGGCAGCGGTAGCAAATAATTTTTTTCGCTGCCTCTTGCAGCATGGGCTTCCTGGGCTGCTCCCGCCAGACCTTAGGTAGAACTCCCACCCTCTCACTCTCTCCACCCTCACCCCTTGGAGTCATCTTACCCGCCACTGGGGATGATCTGGTCTTAGGGGGGAAAGTCCGTGAGTCCCTGGAAGAGGTGGTCAAGTTCTCTGTAGCAAAGTACCTCTCAACCAGATCCACAAGTTTATCTGCATTTTCTGGGTCTCCATGGCTTACCCATTTTTGGATGGCAGTAGGAAGAGCTCTCAGGAAACGATCCATAACCACACGTTCCACAATGTTTGGTGCGGTCAAAATCTCTGGCTGCAGCCACTTCCTGCTCAGGTGAATGAGATCATACATTTGAGACCTGGGGGGTTTTCCAACCTGAAAAGTCCAGTTATGCACACGCTGAGCCCGGACTGCCAGGGTGACACCCAGCCGTGCCAATATTTCTGCTTTTAGCACCACATAGTCTTTTGCTTGGTCAGGCTCTAGGTCATAATAAGCTTTCTGTGATTCCCCAGTTAACAGAGGGGCCACCAGTCCAGCCCATTGCTCCTTAGGCCACTTTTCCCTTTCAGCAGTCCTTTCAAATGTGGTCAAAAACACCTCCGGATCATCCTCTCCAGTCATTTTTGTCAGTAAACGGCTCACACCAAAGGTTGCGGTATTATTGTAACCACTTGCTTCATTGGTCTGCGGACGTTGCTGTATCAATGTCTCTATTTGCTGTTGAAATTTCTGCTCTTGCTTCTGCAACAGGTCTATGAAGCGGGCTTCAGATCACTGCTGGGCTTGTTGCTGAGCTTCCAAACTCTGCTGCAAAGTTGCATTTGTCTGCTGCTGATTTGCATTTGCCTGCTGCTGGGCTTCCAAACTCTGCTGCAAAGTTGCATTTGTCTGCTGCTGATTTGCATTTGCCTGCTGCTGGGCTTGTTGTTGAGCTGCAAGGCTCTTTTGTAAAGCTGCATTTGTTTGCTGCTGGTTTGCATTTGCTAGAGCCAGCTGTCTCAGTATCTCCTCCATGCTGGCCTTAACAACAACAAAAAAAAAAAAACTGCCAAAATTCTCCACCAACTGTGAGGGGGTTCGCTCGGTAGCGGGTGTGTGTGACCCCCTGGATGGGTTCACAACACAAAGTCAGGCACAGCAGACAGCGGTGTAGGTGCAAAAAACAAAAGATCCGGTTTATTTAGGCTACATGCAGTGATACATATAACAGCCAAACAAAATAAAACAAGAAAATAAATCCTGGTCAGCTTGACCTCTAACTACACACGTAGACTCCCTGTCTAATAACTGGGTGCATCCTTGTGCTGCCCCAGTCCCTTTCTCTATTGTAGGGGTTTGCCACACAGGCGTTAACTCACCGCACAGAACAGATCTCAGACTCCCCAGTCTACACACACAAAACTGGTTCCAGGATGGAGCATCTCCCTATGCATGCTGGTTTTTTTTTGTAGAGGTCTTAATGAGCCCACTTACTGCAGCTGGGCTCATTAACTCTTCCCC
The DNA here is from genome assembly GCF_037356315.1 of Lithobates pipiens. Lineage (NCBI taxonomy): Eukaryota > Metazoa > Chordata > Amphibia > Anura > Ranidae > Lithobates > Lithobates pipiens. Next base: position 353,369,723 of record NW_027507748.1, on the reverse strand, counting down.
TCTAATTGTAAAAGTCTGCATAAAGCCTGAATCTAGGACACACATATTTCCCATCCTGAATACAACCAGGTGATTTTACCTGCGTGCTGCCACAACAAGCAGTGGGAAATAGAGTGGATCACATTGAATCCATGATGGAGGAATATGCAGAAACCATCAATGATCTGGTGGACGCTCATGATAACAGGGAGGGTGAAAACTAATGGATCAAAGCTAAATTAGCTAACATGGGGGACTAGAAGAAACAATTTAATAGTAAGGGGGGTCCCTGATTCTGTGCAACAATCTGAATTGAACCTCTATGCAGTGACATTATGTAAAAACCTCCTACCCAGTCTCACTGACTTAGATGTCACCGTCGACAGAATTCACTGTCTCCCCAAGCCATCCCATCTGTCGGATCACATTTCCAGGGATGTACTCATTCGCTTAAATTTGTTTCCATGTGAAGGAACTCCTTATGGGAACTACAAGGAAGCAAGATCAAATCCCCTCACAATACCAGAGCCTACAATTCTTTGCTGATTTGTCACAATATACAAATCATTCTGTCAGGCGGCTCCTACGGAGGAGGCCATATCGTTCATGGATCGTAGAAGGATTACTGGAATTTTTTTGTTTTGTTTTTATTAAAGGACTTGTGCCAAGCTGTGTGTGTGTGTGTGTGTGTGTGTGTGTGTGTGTTTTTTACCTTTTTTGTCACTTTTTTGGATGAAATGGTAGGAGTACAACGTACCACATTACCATTTCACACGGGGGTGCAGGATCCAGACCCCCATAACCACCCGGCATGGGTTGTAGAGATGAGGCCCTTCTTCCCATCGACATGGGGACAAGGTGCTTTGGGGGGCTACCTCAAAGCACCTTCCCAATGTTGAATGTTGAGAGCATGTGGCCTGGTACAGTTTAGGAGGGGGGGCGCTCTCTTGTCCCCCCTCTTTTCCTGTTGCCTGCCAGGTTGCATGCTCGGATAAGGGTCTGGTATGGATTTTTGGGGGGAACCCCACTCCATTTTTTTTTCTTTTGGCACGGGGTTCCCCTTAAAATCCATACCAGACCTGAAGGGTATGTATTTTGAGGGGGACCCCAATGCCATTTTTTTTAATGTGGTGCTGGGTTCCCCTTCATATTCATACCAGACATGAAAGGTCTGGTAATGGAATTTGGGGGGACCCCACACAATTTTTTTTTTTTAATTTTGGTTTGGGGTTCCCCTTAATATTCATAGGTCCTGGTAATGGACTGGGGGGGATCCCCATGCTGTTTTTTCCAATGACTTTCATCTGTATTGCCAAGACCCGACAATTCATTATAGCCGTCTTTTAAATGACTTTTTTTTTCCATTAGAAATGACATTTTGTGCAGGGACTTTTCTAAACACGAGAAACATGTGCCCCTTTACAGGCATACTATAGACACCCCCCAGGTATGAAATTTAAAGAAATATTACACTTTTATTGTTTCACTTTAAGCATTATTAAAATCACTGCTCCCGAAAAAAAATGCAGTTTTTAAAACTTTTTTTGCATTGATACATGTCCCCTGGGGCAGGACCCAGGTCCCCAAACACTTTTTATGACATTAACTTTCATATTAGCCTTTAAAATTAGCAATTTTGATTTTTAATGTTTGAGTCCCATAGACTTTAAAGGTGTTTGCGTGTTCAAACAATTTTTTTGCCTGTTTGCATGTTCTGGATGCAAACCGAACAGAGGGGTGTTCGGATCATCCCTATTTGTAATATTTTTTCCAGATTGGATGAACTGAGTCACCGCTTGGATCAGTTTGCCATGGCGTTACTAACGCTCTTGGGTCTCATCCTCAGACGTACATGTCCCTGTCCTCCGTGATTTCCATAGAATACTCTGCACTTTATAATATATACTACACAGACTGCACTATATACTCTAAACTGTATTTTATATATATATATATATATATATATATATATATATATATATATATATATATATATATATATATATATATATACATATACACACAACAATGACTGCACTATATTCTCTGCACTGTATTATATATGTTACACGGACTGCTCTGTATACTCTGAACTGTATTATATATGCTACACTATATACTCTGCACTGTATTATATATACTACACGGACTATACTATATACTCTGAACTGTATTATATATACTACACTGCACTTTATACTCTGAACTGTATTATATATATACTACATGGACTGCACTATACACTAACTACCTGCCTAGTCTCTATTCATTCACTATATTCAACTGCCATGTAAGCAGCAGCCTTATATAGTGTGGGGCATGGACTTAGCCCCTGAGCCATGATTGGCCAAAGGCACCCTGCTTTTGGCCAATCATGGCTCTCACAGCACATTGCGCAGTGATTGGCCAAAGCATGTAGGTCAGGTTCATGCTTTGGCCAATCAGCAGCTGTAAATGCACTGCAATCTCGCATTGCATTATGGGATGCTCGGCAGCAGGCAAACTTACCACAAGTGTGCCATATGTTTGTTTGTTCTACAAACAAATGAACAGCTGATGTACAAGCCAATCCCTACTTGGATGTATGACATCCCAAAAAAAAACAACATATTTTGAACTTTATTGGTACCAGAGAGTACAGATACATAAATATATAAAGAATTTAAAAAAGAAAGCTTAAAAATATATATATTAAAACAACATTTTAGATTTTAAAGCAATATAGGTAATATATAACATCAATTCAAGTCATAATAAAAATAGATGAGGTACACCAAAAATAGCCAATTTTCTTATCTATATTTTGGGATATATGATATAATTTGCCTGGAAACCAGGAAATAATGAAGAAATTAGATCTGTGTTAATACCATATTTTACTCCAATCTGATCTGGTCACGTGGTGCAGAATGGTCAATTGAAGCCAGTGGAGGATGTCATGGCTTCCGGAATTCAGCCCTGTTGTCGAGCACTCCATGACAAAGGGGAGCTGGAGCTTCTGTGACCAGACTGGAGCAGATTGAAATGAAGCACTTACACAGATCTTTTTTTTTTACCAGAAATATGCAGCATAGGTAGGAGGAGAGGGACGCAGTAGTTTTAAGCATGTTTTTTGTAGCCTTTACTTCCACTTTAAGCAAGTTCTTTTACCTACACAGTGAAGATCCTGGTAAATATATAATAATTGTGACAGTCTAATTTCCTTGATATTATAGATCATAACATATTGGTCTGCACTAAACAGTATTCCAATATTTAAAATAAGTGAAATAATTAGCAACTTATAAAATAAAGATTTCATTCAGTAAATATATACAATTTTTTTTTTATAGATGCATACGAATCCGCGTGAATAAAAAGTCTCATTTGACCATTTGGTCAATGGGATGAGCTGGAAGTTCAAGTTGAACATGAGTTTGACTCAAACATCAGGCGTTCGCCTATTCGCAGAACAGCGAACATTATGGGGCGTTTGTGGGAAATCCTAGTGCCGCGGAATGCCCCATAATGCAATGCGAGTTCGCAGTGCATTGCTGTATGATGATTGGCCAAAGCATGCACCTGACCTACATGGTTTGGCCAATCACAGCACGTTTTGCTGAAAGAACCATAATAATGGCTCAGGGGGACTAAGTCCACGCACTATATAAGGCTGCTTCCATAGCAGCCGCTAGTAGTGTTGTTGATGTGGACAGTTAGATTAAGCAGGCAGGATATTTAGTTAGTGGCAGTGTATTTCATATATATACTTTGCATTCAGCATAGACTATATATTCAGTGTTTATGCTATATTCAGTCAGTGCAGGCAGTGTATTAATATATATGTATATATTCAGTGTAGCCTATATATACAGTGCATTCGGTGGTGTATGGTTTCTAATACACCTCAGGCGGTGTACACAGTATCTAATACAGTGTGTACAGTTTCTAATACATTTTTGGTGGTGTACACAGTATATAATACAGCGCAGCCATTGTACAGTTGCTAATACAGTGCAGGTGGTGTGTATACTGCTAATACGGTGTGTACAGCCCAACAAGAGTAACTGTGAGGGGTTACAGTGTTGTTGCAACACCACCACCACCCAAGGCCCATTTTTTTTAACAGAGGCATGTAATTACAATTTTTTATATAATATTTCACAGCAGGGCCCGTTTCTGCGCCCAACAAGAGTATCTGTGAGGGGTTACAGTGTTGTGTCACCACCACCACCACCCAAGGTCCAATTTTTCTGCCCCTGTTTAACAGGGGCATGTAATTACAATTTTTTAAATACCGTATTTATCCGTGTATAACACACACATTTTTCCCCTGAAAATCAGGGGCAAAGCAGGGGTGTGTGTTATACGCCGACAGCGTACCTCACCGAGCCCTCATCTCCTCTCCACTCTGCTCCTCGGCTTTCACTCGGCTCTCACGTCACACACACACAGTCCCGCCTCCGCCATTGGCATTGGACCAGTGTTCTGCCTATCACAGGAGCTGGTCCAATGCCGATGGCAGAGGCAGGACTCTGTGTGTGTAACGTGAGAGCCGAGTGGAGAGGAGATGACGACTCAGTGATTTCCTAATTCAGGCTGCTGTTGAGGGAGATGGTGGGGCTGCAAATGACAAAGGATTTTTAATACAGAAATGTGGGCTTACTGAATAGTATTTATAATAGTAATCGTATTGCATTAATTACTGCATCAATGCGGCATGGCATGGAGGCAATCAGCCTGTGGCACTGCTGAGGTGTTATGGAAGCCCAGGTTTCTTTGATAGCGGCCTTCAGCTTGTCTGCATTGTTGGGTCTGGTGTCTCTCATATTCCTCTTGACAATACCCCACAGATTCTCTATGGGGTTTAGGTCAGGTAAGTTTGCTGGTCAATCAAGCACAGTGATACCATGATCATTAAACCAGGTATTGGTATTTTTGGCAGTGTGGGCAGGTGCCAAGTTCTGCTGGAGTACAAAATCGGAATCTCCATAAAGCTGGTCAGCAGAGGGAAGCATGGAGTGCTCTAGAGTTTCCTACTAGAGGGCTGACCTGACTTTGGACTTGATAAAAGACAGTGGACCAACACCAGCAGATGATTTGCAGCACAGTGGTATAGTGGGTAACGGGTTCTAAAACTCTCAGCTCAGAATTACAGTTTATGACATTGGTATGACATTGGTGACTGATAACACAAGGACAGGTTAGGGGCAGCACAGTGGTGTAGTGGTTAGCACTCTCACCTAGCAGTAACAAGGGTCGCTGGTTTAAATCCCAACCATGACACTACCTGCCTGGAGTTTGCATGTTCTTCCTGTGCCTGCGTGAGTTTTATCCATGTATTCTGGTTTCCTCCCACACTCCAAAGACATTCTGGTAGATTAATTGGCTTCTGTCTAAAATTGGCCCTAGTATATGAATGTGAGCTGGGGACCTTGGATTGTGGGCTCCTTGAGGGTAGGGCCTGATATGAGTGTGTGATGTATGTGTGGAGCGCTGCATAAATTGTATGGGTACCTTAAATAAATAATAATATAATAGATGAGCATCTTAATGAGACACAATGTACAGGGATAGGGACAAATGTAGACATGCACCCACACTCACTTGGGTTGAACTGGATGGACTGGTGTCTTTATTCAAATTTGCTAACTATTTAACTATGTAACTAAAGGCCCGTACACACGATCAGACTTTTTGACAACAAACATGCAAATAAGCTGTTTTGGAGCAACATCCGACCGTGTCTCCATAGGACAAACTTTTTCGGTTTTCATCGGACTTATGTTGGCTGTGCGAACGGTCAAACGTTTTGACAACATAAGTCCAATGGAGCAAAGTCCGATCGTGTGTACACAAAACCATTGGACTTTTGTACAAAGTACAAACACGCATGCACAGAACCAATGCAAAAGATCAGACAACAATACAGAAGTTGACCAAAGGTGGTGCTGGAGTAATTGAACGTCCTCTTTTGAAGTGTCGTCAGTACGTTGAAACGTCACTACATTTGTGTTTGTTGCCTAAAAAGTCAGATCGTGTGTATGCAATACAAACTTACGGCCAACGCCCTTTGTACAAAAGTCCACGGGAAAGTTTGTACAAAGTCCGATTGTGTGTATGAGGCTTAAGACGTGGAAAATCATCACTGACTGTGGAAACTTTTTCATTTGAAAATCAAGGCCACGGAGTCTGGAGGAAGAGGAGAGGCATAGAATCCAAGTTGCATGAGGTCCAATGAAGTTTTCACAGACAGTGATGATTTGGCGGCAAGTCCAAGTTGGAGTCCATCCATACCAAAATCGATATAAATTTTTACTTCTTTTCACTTGGTTTTTCACATATGCATTTAATAATCATAACTCAATATATGGATTATTTAGTGCAGCATTTTCGTTTATGATGTTATACACAATATTTGTCAATTGGAATGCTAGCAGCTCTGCACAAGTTCACTTCCACAGTAATTCTTTCTATCCAATATATTTCAACTTCGTCTACATTTATTAACAGTCTTTTTGTGTGTCTTCTAAGCCTAAAAAACACTGTATTATTATCTCAGCTCCAGTATTTCTATGTAGACTCTTTCTGCTCTGTTGGGATCACAGACAAATTGAATGGATTGAATGGATAGAGAAAAATCATTCTTCTAGAAAATTTCTTGGCTAACCAATCGCATTTGGCTAAACATAGGTGAATCTTTTAGCTATTGATTTTTCATGAGCATTTTGTGTTTCTGTGCAGGCATGAAACTACAGCAATTTGGAGAATAGTTACAATCACTGGCACCTCTGTGCTTACCACATTTCACTCTGAGTTCTAATAATGCCTGTCTTCTTAGTACAGGCATATCTTTTTTTGTAAAAATATAAAAGTAGCTTTCTGGCATTTCACCTTTGTTTCTAATTATGTACGTCTTTTATGAAGTAGCTCCTGTTGAGAGATTTATTTAAGTGTCAGAGCATCTTTAATTTTTCGATTTACCTACAGACTCTTCAACAGTTACATCTACAGTATCTCACAAAAGTGAGTACACCCCTCACATTTTTGTAAATATTTTATTATATCTTTTCATTTGACAAAACTAAAAAAATTACAGTTTGCTACAATATAAAGTAGTGATTGTACAGTTTGAATAACGATGTAAATTTGCTGTCCCTTCAAAATAAATCAACACACAATCATTAATGTCTAAATCGCTGACAACAGAAGTGAGTACGCCCCTAAGTGAAAATGTCCAAATTAGACCCAATTAGCCATTTTCCCTCCCCTGGTATCATGTGACTCACTAGAATTGCAAGGTCTCAGGTGTGATTGAGGAGCAGGTGTGTTAAATTTGGTGTTATCACTCTCACTCTCTCATACTGATCACTGGAAGTGCAACATGGCACATCATGGCAAAGAACTCTCTGAGGATCTGAAAAAACAAATTGTTGCCATACATAAAGATGGCCTATGCTATAAGAAGATAGCAAAGACACTGAAACTGAGCTGCACCATGGTGGCCAAGACCATACAGCAGTTTAACAGGACAGGTTCCACTCAGAACAGGCCTCGCCATGGCCAGCCAAAGAAGTTGAGTGCACATGCCCAGCGTTATAGCCAGAGGTTGTCTTTGGGAAATAGGTGTATGAGTACTGCCATCATTGCTGCAGAGGTTGAAGGGGTGGGGGTCAGCCTGTCAGTGCTCAGACCATACGCCACACACTGCATCAAATTTGTCTGCATGGCTGTCATCCCAGAAGGAAGCCTCTTCTAAAGATGATGCACAAGAAAGCCCACAAACAGTTTGTTGAAGACAAGAAGACTAAGGACATGCATTACTGGAACCATGCCCTGTGGTCTGAGGAGACCAAGATAAACTTATTTGGTTCAGATGGTGTCAAGTGTGTGTGGCGTCAACCAGGTGAGGAGTACAAAGACAAGTGTGTCTTGCCTACAGTCAAACATGGTGGTGGGAGTGTCATGGTCTGGGGCTGCATGAGTGCTGCTGGCACTGGGGAGCTACAGTTCATTGAGGGAACCACAAATGCCAACATACACTGTGAAATACCGAAGCAGAGCATGATCCCCTCCCTTTGGAGACTGGGCCACAGGGCAGTATTCCAACATGATAACAACCCCAAACAAACCTCCATGACGACCACTGCCTTGTTAAAGAAGCTGGAGGAAATGGTGATGGACTGGCCAAAAATGTCTGCAGACCTAATCCCTATTGAGCATCTGTGGGGCATCCTCAAATGGATGGTGGCGAAGGTCTCATCCACCAGCTCCGTGATGTCATCATGGAGGAGTAGAAGAGGATTCCAGTGGCAACCTGTGAAGCTCTGGTGATCTCCATGCCCAAGAGGGTTAAGGCAATGCTGGAAAATAATGGTGGCCACACAAAATATTGACACTTTGGGCCCTACTTGGACATTTTCACTTAGGGGTGTACTCACTGTTGTTGCCAGCGGTTTAGACATTAATGGCTGTGTGTTGAGTTCTTTTGAGATGACAGAAAATTTACACTTTTATACAAGGTGTACACCCGCTACTCTACATTGTAGCAAAGTATAATTTATTCAGTGTTGTCACATCAAAAGATATAATAAAATATTTAAAAAAATGTGAAGGGTGTACTCACTTTTGTGAGATACTGTATATAACATGCATTTTCGGGATGCTGTCACTCTCTATCTCTCTCTATTCTTCTGTTTGCTTCAGAACACAGAGCAACAGAGAGTCTACTACCCTAGACTGCTATTCATTAAATCTGATTCTGCAACACTGTAAAATTATTATTTTTATCATAAAAAGAGTGTTTATATGGCTTCTCTATTCTTTCATGTTGTTTGAAGCTACTTACTTGTGCAGGGGTTGTCTGGAAGTCTTTAGATCAGACTCATCAAGTTCCAATACCAATTAAGAAACTGAAAGCATGCTTAACCACTTCAGCCCCGAAGGATTAGGCTGCTCAATGACCAGAGCACTTTTTACAATTTGGCACTGCACTGCTTTAACTGGCAATTGCGTGGTCATGCAATGTTGTACCCAAACAAAATGTGCATTCTTTTTTTTTATTACAAATAGAGCTTTCTATTGATGGTATTTGATTGCCTCTGCAATTTAAATTTTTTGTGATATAAACAGAAAGCCAGACAATTCTGAAAAGAAATCATATGTTCTTCTTTTTGTTAGAAGAAAAAACCAATAAACTCAATTTTAGTCATACATTTAGGCCAAAATGTATTCAGCCACATGTCTTTAGTAAAAAAAAAATGTCAAGCGTATTTTTCTTGGTTTGCGCAAAAGTTGTAGCGTCTACAAACTATGGTACATTTTCTGGAATCTACGCAGCTTTTAGTTTATGACTCTCATTTCTTGAGGTGCTAAAATGGCAGGGCAGTACAACCCCCCCCCCCAAATGAACTCATTTTGGAAAGTAGACACCCCAAGGAAATTGCTGAGAGGCATGCTGAGCCCTTTGAATATTTTATTTTTTTGTCACAAGTGATTGAAAAATGGAAAAAAAAAAAATTACACAAAGTTGTCACTAAATGATATATTGCTCACATGTGCCATGGTTATATGTGAAATTACACCCCAAAAACATTCTGACACTTCTCTTGAGTATGGGGATACCACATGTGTGAGACTTTTTGAGAGCCTTGCCGTGTACGGGACCCGGAAAACCAAATACTGCCTTCAGGCTCTTCATTTTCAGAAACAAATGAAAGCTGCAAAATACTCACCATGCCTCTTAGCAAATACCTAATTTTGGGGGGGTTGTGCTATCTGGACATTTCAGGACCTCTGTACGCGTGATGAGTAGCGATGAGTAAAATCACCATTTTACACCCTTAGAAAACCTGAAGGCGGTGATTGGTTTTCGGGGTCCTGTACATGGCTAGGCTCCCAAAAAGTCTCACACATGTGGTTTCCCCGTACTCAGGAGAAGAAAGAAAATGTATTTTGGGGTGTAATTTTACATATGCCCATGGCATGTTTGAGCAATATATCATTTAGTGATGATTTTGTGCAAAAAATATAAAAAAAAGTTATTTTCCCGCAACTTGTGGCAGAATATAAATGTAGCGCTTACCCCCGAAGGAGCTTACCGATTACCTCCTCCAGTTCGTACTCGTTGTCCTTGTCTAGGGGTTCCCAGGGTTGATAACCCAGTAATTGTAGAGACCAACACTTGAAATCCTTGTTAGGATTTTTATTTTGCATAAAACAGTTGAACACACTCAGTCTCTAAGTTGGGAATAGAAGGTATCAGGATAAAGTTTAGCTCAGGTGCTTGGAACTGCTGACTTCAATAAAAGTCTCTCTCTATGTACACAGCCCAGGGAACAGCCGCTTGCAACTGGACTCTTTAACTGTTGGATAAACCCTTAGGTTCTGGGTTTAGCAGCCAACAGGTAATTCTAGCATTCAAAGTCTCTCACGCAGACTTGGTTGAAAACATGGAAACTTAGTTACAACTGGAAGGTAGAAGTAGGAACTTTTCTTACTGTACCAGAATCTTTCAGCCAGTCCGGCGATACCATAAGAATTGTGGATTCAATCAATGTCTATGGCAGCTCAGCTTCCAGGCTCTTACTGAGCAGCCAGCCTTGTGTATGGCTCTCTCTCTCTGAAGAGTCCTCCCCTGGTCGCATGTAGGGTTGCTGGGCCTCTCCAAAACCCGAGACGGCACCAGAACACCTTAGAATCCTCCTTCCAATTACTGTGCCTCGAACTAGCCAGTTTCAAGGGTCGGAAATGGATGGATCTGCACCCCAGGCCATGAGGGCCCCCGGGGGCTGGTCAGGAGGACCAGGACCACAGAGTCAGCAATAACGTCTGGACCGGAACCTCAAACCATCTGACTTCGGCACCTTAAGTACCCCTTCCCGGATTACGCAGCAAGACAAACACTGATTGGTTCCAATCAGAGATTGGTACCCAATGCGTCCAACCAGACTGTATTCTAAAGCCTCTAAAGCCTATGTACAACCCCACCTATGAACAGGCAGAACTTCTAGCCCAGACAAATTGATGCCAAAGTACAATTTAGCACAATTAGTCCCAAAACTCATTACAGTTTTGGGCATAAACTAAATTGAACAAATAGCGCGTACTCGTTAGGAGTACTGGCGCTACATAAAATATTCCATTGACTCGACGTGCCTATCAGAAAATAGCTTGGGGTGTCTACTTTCCAAAAAGGGGTCATGGGGGGGGGGGGTTTGAACTGTCCTGGCATTTTATGTACAACATTTAGAAGCTTTTGTCATACATCACCCACTCTTCTAACCACTTGAAAACAAAGGTGGTCATTTACGAAAGGCAAATCCACTTTGCACTAAAGTGCAAACTACAAGTGCAAAGTGCACTTGAAATTGCACTGAAAGTGCACCTGGAAGTGCAATCGCTGTAAATCTTAAGGGGTAGATCTGAAATGAGGAGAAGCTCTGCTGATTTTATTATCCAATCATGTGTAAGCTAAAATGCTGTTTTTTGTTTTTCTTTGGAATGCCCTCCTTGGATCTACAGCGACTGAACTTCCAAGTTCAATTTCAGTGCAATTTCAAGTGCACTTTGCACTTGTAGTTTGCACTTGTAGTGCAAAGTGGATTTGCCTTTACTAAATAAGCCAAAAAGCCCTTTCTGACACTTTTTATTTACATGAAAAAATATTTTTTTTTTTTTTTTGCAAAAAAAAATAATTTGCAAAGGTCCTACAGATTAAAATGGTGGGTGTTGCAATTTTATTTCACATAGTATTTTTTATTTTTTTTCAATTTTATTAAAAAAAAAAACAATTATATTTCCCAAATGTTTGATGAAATAAAAAATATGATCTTATGCCGAGTACATGGATACCAAATACGACATGCTTTAAAATTGCACATAAACGTGCAGCAGCGACAAACTACATAGATTTTCAAAAGCCTTTAAAAGCCTTTACAGATATTACTACTATAGATTTACAGGAGAGATCTACTGTTAAAATGACTGTCCTCAATCTGACCTTCACGATAATACTTCACATGCATGGTGCAATTATTTTAATTTGCTTTTTTATTTTATTTTTAAGCTGTTCTTTTCATTTTTTTTTTATATATAAATGTTATTGTTATCTCAGGGAATGTAAATATTCCCTATGATAGCAATAGTTAGTGACAGGTACTCTTTTTTGAAAACATTGGGGTCTATTAGACCCTTAATCTCTCCTCTGCTTTCAAAGCATCTGATCACACCAAGATCGGTGTGATAAAATGCTTTGCCAATTTCCCAATGGTGCTGTTTATATCCAGCAAAAATCTAAGTCATGAAATGCTCATAGCTTCCAGTTTCTTAGGCCATAGAGATGATTGGAGCCATTCCAGTCTCTGCCAGTTCACCAGAAGGATGAGCGGCACTAGTACTGACTCTCTGCTCCATACGAGAGCCCAGAGGTTCTTGCACCTCAATGACAGCAGAAGAACGGGGTCAGGTACGTCTGACCTTGGCAGGGACCACAACTCCATCGTCAGAGCTATCTGTCAGGGTGCCGCTGCTGTCTACAGGTTCGTATTCTGAGCCTGAATCTGACAGATAAGTGACTTCCTCTTCACTATCTGTCATGCTCAGAAACTTGTAGGCCTTTTCACTACTGTACCTTCCATTTTTACATTTTGGTCTCTAAATTTACTGGTACATTAGTGAGACTCACAGGAAAAAAAGCTCCTGACTGTCAGGGACTGCTTCAAACGCTGCAAAAAAAACTGTTAGCATTCGCTAGGATCAGGCCTGTCTCTGCGAATGCTGCAGTTATGTGTGTTGTGTTTTGTAAGTGACAGCGATCGATTGATAATGCACTTGAGTGGGCTGGGCTGGGTGTAGCGGAGGGGCTAAACGCAGGTGCTAGCAGGTATCTGGGCTGATCCCGCTAACACTGTGTTTTTCGGAACCCTAAACTGTTGGGCACGCTAGTATAGATCTCATCAGATCAGATATTGATCTGTTCAGACACTATAGTACTAAGGGAGGTGTATGGTGCGTGCATTGGTGTCAGCACTACTGGCACTAATCTGACGCTGCCTGGGGTGAAGTAGACCCTAACTGATGCTAAAACCTAACTGATCTCACCCGCCGAGTGATCAGGTGGTTAAACCTTTATTTCATTTAATACGGTGGGTGCGCTGACGCTATAAAAAGTAAACAAGCTAACCAGCGTCACTCGTGACAATTATACAGTGATCACTGGTGACAGGGGGTGATCAAGGGGTTAAACTTTTATTAGGGGGGGTTCCCTAGACCTATCTGGGTCTACACTAACTGATTGTTGTCACTAATGACACCAGTACAGCGATTAAAAAAAAATCGGAACACTGCACTGGGTGACACGGTGACAGGGGGTGAAAGGGTTAACTGGGGGGGGGGATCAGGGGGTGGCAAGTGTAGCTACGTGGACTGGCGTCAGTGTAGTGTTGGTGCACTTACTCTGGGATGTCTTCTCTCCTCGGTCTAGAACGAAAAGTCTTACAGGAGGAGAGATGACATCACTTCCCCAGCTGTGTTTACATTTACACATGCGGGGAAGGATCTCATTCACCAAGAATGCTCAGCGGGTCCAGGCCGGATACCATTGGCCTGGGCCTGGGGATGGATTGGTTCTGGATTGAATCCAATGGTCGCAGCTGCTGAGGGGGCACATGCAGGCATCCCCTTGCTGGCCACGTGTGTGAGGGAGCTACGTTGTATAGCTACGACGCTTCATGCAGCCGGGCCACCTTCCGCAGTTTATCTGCGGTGGCTGGTCCGGAACCAGTTAAAACATGCTAAGCTGTGCCTTTAATAAAAAATATGTGCTGCAGCATTTTTTGTTAGGTTGTTTGCACCATTTACCCTTAGGCTCAACATACATTGTTCCAATCTCGACCGGTTTAGCAGGAACCAGATTTGAACCGTTAATGGCCAGGCTGAATGTACCCAGTTGATCAATCGATCAACTTTGGTAAAACCAGCCTGCCGGATTCTCTTGAGATTATCACTAGGGCCTATTATGGTCACTAGAGGATTTGAAAAAAGACTTGAAAGGGTAATTGATCCTGAAAGCTACAGAGCCTGGCAATCGTCCTTTCAGAATGCAATTAGAGGCTTGTATTTGTTGTGCAGTAAAAAGATAGACCACTTGATCAAATAGCTTGGAAACTAGTCTGCAGAGCAAAGCCAGATAAATCGGGACAGTAAACATACATTACCAAGAGACTGGCCTTAAAATGGTCTGAGACACATTTGATGAGTGTATCACTTTTCAAAAATACTTGATAGCTTTCCCAAAATACCTAACAAGGTTTATTAGTTGATAGAAGCCTTAGCATAACTCCACCCAGGCCATGCCTCCTAACATGTGTTGCCCCACCCACAGGGCTTAGTCATTGAGGTCCTTGATGACTAAGCCCTGTGGGTGTATGGAAACATGTTGATGGGTGTGGCCTAGATGGAGTTAGGCTGAGGCTGCTATCACCTATTACACGCCGGGCTTGTATAGTGTACGATGACTGAGCATGCCTGCACCTTCAGTGGAACACACCGAATGAGGGACATAGATGCTGGAGTGGAGACCCTAAAGTCGGCTTTGTTCCACAATCTTGATCAAAATAGCACATCTTTAGCCAGCTCAACCTTCCTTAATATCTTTAGCTTTACAAACCTCAACATTACATGAATTGTGTAGTCAACAGGGAGAAGACCATCTATAGACTGAAAGATTCCTGCCCTTACCAATTCTTATTGCATGCAACCAGATCATCAATGAAAGATTTGAAATCCCTATACCATATGCATTGATTCATCACTCATGTTTGAAATGCATAGCTCATCTGATAGCAGAACTTGAACATCAGTCTCAGATTATCCTACTCCTAGGAACACATTTGCTATTGAGTTCACAAAGTGGGGGCCCAAAATAATATTCTCTTTAATGCATCTGATGCCCAGAAGTTAGACCTAAGGTGAGACATTATATGAGATGTCTGTCTAGGTAGCATGGACAAATCAACCTATGTTAACATTCTGTTAACAAGCACACTAGAAATTGACACCCCTTTATTTTCCAGCCACACCACAATTATTTCCTCATAAAGGAATTGTCATGCACATCTGTTTTGTCTTTTCATAAGTCCATCTAATAACAGCCTTGCCTGTAACAGAGAGAATTTACAGAGCAGTCAAAAAACAAAGCATGATGACCAAGTGTCAATGCCATTTGAAGAAAAACTTTTCTTAGAAATCGGGAACTAGTGAGAGATAACACAAACAGCTGAGTAACACTTTGTACCTTTAGACCACCATGTTGATGCCTACCTAATAACTGAGAACAAGCAATGAAGAGGTTTCTTCCCTTATATGCAATCTCTAAAGCATGGCAGAAATGAGAGAGCACTTATTTTCTTTAATGGAGAGATCGATAATTCTGACATGCCTCCACATGACAAATGACAGTGCTTGTGACAGATTTAAGCACCTGTTAAAAACAGGTATAGGCATTTTTTGCAGGAGGCATGGTGGGTTCTGGTACTGAGGCTGGAGTGTCCATATTAGACCATTCGCCCCCAGTGCAGGTGAGTATCAGTGGCTCAGCTTTGCTTCCTACCCGAGAACTGTGCCTGTCACAAAGACAAGTGCAGTGTCTGAGGAGTTGAGCGGTTTGGTGGATGAAGCCTGATGGAAAGGCAGAGAGGCTAGTTCCCCATCATGTTTGCCTCATTTATGGTTGAGGTGGACCTGATGTGGAACTCCAAGAGAACAGTTCCCCATCTGCCTTCTTTAGAAAAACACTTTGTCAAATGGTAAATCATAATACTAGATTTGCTTTTATTTCAGGGTTGCTAATGCTGGATGCAGGTTTAACGTTGACTAGAGGGTCACCAGTCTCTTTAAATTCCGAGCATTTAGCTTTTAGCACCTAACAATGTTCCTGGGCAGACTCTTTTTTATTTTTTTGGGGGTTTCCATGGCTAATGAAAGATATACAATTCTAATGTAATTTCTAATAATATAATTATTCTAATATAAAATAATTTTATACCAGTGCTATGCAGCAAAATGATTGTAGTTACATAGATAATCATTCTGAAGAAATACACACCAACAAGTCCATCGTGTTCAACAAATAGTAAATAAATAAAAAAACGATATTTACAGAACTCTAAACCCACAGTTGATCCAGAGGGAAGCATAAAAACATAGAAAACAATAGTCCAATTTGATTCAACAGGACCAAATTACTTTAATTCAGTACAGCAGTGGTATCTAAACTGTGGCCCAGGGACCAGATACAGACCTTTGCTTGCCTTTATTTGAGCCTTGGGACACTATTTCTCCGGCTGATATGGGACACTATTTCTCCAGCTGATATGAGACACTATTTTGCCCACTGATACCAATGATAGGGCCATATTCCTCCCCCTAATACCAAACATGGGGCACTATTCCATGTGCTGATGTCAAAGTTTTGAGACCCCGCCCTAAAGCAAATATTGGGTGGATCAACAGTCTGAGTCTGAGGTGTCATTTGTAGCCTGAACATTTAGTGCTCATGCACACAAACGTTTTAAAAAACTGGCTGCAAAGCTAGCTCCGGCGCCTGAAAAAATCAGCGTTAAAAACGTAATTTTTACCGCATTTTGCATTTGCGTTTTTGCGCGTTTTTTAGCGTTAGCGTTAAGTAGCGTTTTTAAAGAAACACATCTCTTGGCTATGGCACTCAGAAAACAAAGAAAATATGTTGCGCGTTTATGCGCGTTTGTGCGCGTTTTCCCGCGATCCGCGTTTTTACAGCTCTAGCTCCGCGCCACGGAACGCACTGGTCCTGGGTTTTTTTTACAGCTTAAAAACGCCTATGCCATTTGCAGCTCAAAAACGCCTAGGTGGGCATGAAGCCATAGACTAACATGGACAGGCCTTTTTAAGCTGCAAAAAACGCTCAAAAAAGCGGCTGTAAAAACGTCCGTGTGCATGAGGCCTTAGAAACACATCCAGATTTTTATAAACCATCTACTGAGCTGGCTACAACTATCACCTGAGGAAATCTATTCAATATTTTCACAACTTTTAATGTAGAGCAGAGAAGAATAAACCTTTAAAAAGGCTATTATCCTCTGAGTATTCATAAGCACCAGTTGCAGTCGTACAGTATATACAATACTGTGTAAAAGTTTTAGGCAGATGTGAAAATAATGCGGTGATTAGGAATGCTTTCACAAACAAAAGTGTCAAAAGTTTATTTGTATCAATTAACAAAATAGAAAGTAAACAAACAGTAGAGAAGACTCCCCCACGAGACTTACTGACTGCCCACATTGTGGTCATTCCCAAACCGGACAGGGATGTGACAAAAGTAGAGAACTATCGTCCGATTTCCCTACTTAATGTTGATTTAAAATGGTTCGCAAAAATTTTGGCCAATAGATTACTCCCCTTGCTTCCTCAATCTATTAATTTAGACCAGGTTGGCTTCATTCCCGGCAGGGAAGCGAGGGATAACACAATCAAGGCTCTCAATATTCACCATTGGCTGCACTCCCAGGGTCTCCCAGGGTTTTTCCTATCCCTCGATGCGGAGAAGGCGTTTGACAGGGTGGCCTGGGATTTCATGTTTCAAACGTTGGAATCCCTGGGCTTACCACCATCGATGTTAAACTTGATCAAGACCCTTTACTCTAACCCCACAGCTAAAGTAAGAGTAAATGGCCACCTGTCAGACGCCTTCCCCATCACCAATGGTACCCGCCAGGGCTGTCCGCTCTCCCCACTAATTTTTATTCTTACACTTGAACCCCTCCTCAACTGCATTAGAGCGGACCAAGCAATTAAAGGGATCCAAATACACCATCGTCAGTTTAACACAGCGGCATTTGCAGACGATATCCTCTTATTTTTAACAGACCCCCTGTCAACTATCCCTGCCCTGCTTTCCACACTGCAACATTATCATACCCTGTCCAACCTTCAAATTAATTATTCGAAGTCCACTGCTCTCAACCTGACCCTTTCCAAAGAGACCTGTAACCAATGCAAGGCTAAATTCCCATTCATTTGGAGTACACATGACATCAAATACCTGGGAATTCACCTTACCACGTCTATCCAAGATTGGTATGCTTCTAACTTTCTACCGCTACTCTGAGCAATTACGAAAGATCTTTCCAAGTGGTCGGGAGGGTTGTTTTCTTGGTTCGGGAGAGTGGCTATAATCAAGATGAATATTCTTCCTAGGGTGCTATACATCTTACAGGCTCTACCCGTCACAGTCCCGAACATGTTCTTCGCCTCTCTACGTAGACTTTGCACTTCGTTTATTTGGGGACAGGCATCTCCTCGACTTAGTTTCCTGAAACTTACCGCCCCTAAGCATGTGGGGGGTCTGGGTCTTCCAGACATTTATAAATACTACCTCTCTAGTCATCTCACCAGGGTCCTCGATTGGAACTTACACGCTCGGGGGAAGGATTGGGTGCAACTTGAGCAATCCCTAATCCCATCGACACTAGGGTCACTTCCTTGGATACCTACGAAACACATTCCGCTCGCCATACGAAACCATCCCCTAATTAGTCCCACGTTAATCGCAACCACAGAAAGCTTCACAAAATATGCGGTGTCCTCCCTTCACAGCCCCTTAACACCCGTCAGAGGTAACCCCGACTTTGTCCCAGGTTTGGAGACAAACTTCTTGAAAGACGCTTGCCCTCAGGATCCTCTGCAAGTTCGACACTTTTATGTGGGGGATAAAATGAAATCATACGAATCTTTATTGGAAATGACACAGACGACTTCTGTCCCCTTTTGGTCTTACGTTCAATTGCGACACTTTCTCCAGAAGGCTCCATCCCCTTCTCAATGGTCTCGCCCCTTAACTCCTTTCGAACAACTATGCATACTAACAGAACCACAACGACACCTCATTTCACAGACCTATGCGCTACTAATATCGCCTCTTACGTCGGCTTTCGTTAAACTGAAACAAAAGTGGGAAGATGACTTGTCCCAGTCCTTTTCTGTAGAAGACTGGGAAAATATATTCAAGATTGCTCACAAAGGGACCCTGAACGCTCACACACAGGAGAACGCATTTAAAATAATCTCACGTTGGTACAGAACACCTCTCCAGATACAACGTTTTGTCCCACACCTATCCCCACAGTGCTGGCGTTGCTCAGACGGAATAGGATCTTTCTTACATATCTGGTGGTCCTGCCCCAAATTGCAACCGTTTTGGAAAGAAGTCCACAGAGTGATTAAACAAGTTACCACCTTTGACTTGGCCTTTCAACCTTCACAATTTCTATTGGGCTTGCCCTCTATCCCCAAAAAACAATATTTTCGCTCATTACCAATGCACATGTTAAATGCTGCCAAATTATGTGTACCGACCAAATGGCGCAACTCCGATCCACCCACGGTCGTAGATTGGCTGGCGAGAGTCCGCAAAACAGCGGAAATGGAAGACTTAATTCATCAAGCCCATGACAAACCTGAAAAATTCACTTCTACCTGGGCTTGCTGGTTCCACTTCCTTTCTACCCCTGAATATAAATTGCTCACACATCATAGTGGGTAGAAGGTACGGAGTCGACGGACAGAATTCTTATATCTTTCTTATATTTCCTTTCCTTGCTTCTTTTCCCTTATGTCTCTACTGCTACTCCCTCTTGCGATGGAACCCTAGCCTTAGAAATCTAGGGAGCCTCTTTACTCCCAGAGGAGAGATTTAGTTGCCCTTTTCACAAAAATTTTTTTTGCCTCTGAAGAGATTTTCTCTATACTTGCAGACGACTGTATCCTGGTTATACACCACCCATTAAGCTACAAGATAAACTGTGGAGATAACTCCCGGTGGCCTTCGGCTGTTGTTACACTTCCATATCTCATGGTTCACATTAATGGGCCTCACAGGTTGTTAGATTTTTTTTTTTTTTTTTTAGGCTATCCAGTTCTTCTAGCTTGGTTGAGGCTGTTTGTTTATATGTCTTCGGATCCAAGGGTGCTGCCTTTGACCCATGTGTTGGTTCACCAGAAGTAATAAGTCTAACTGGAATTTATGGTGGGGGGTTGGGTCTGCCTCCGCACGGACACAGTCCAGCTCCCTTTCGGGGTGTCTGTGTGGAGTCACCCCCTTCCCTCCACCCATTTGAAAAACGACATATGTACATACACCACATATGGTATTTGACCCTCTACTATTCAAGATGTTTAGTGAAGTCTTGACCTTAGTATAAATACCACACGGTTGTTACTTTATGTTTTCAAAAGTTGTATTATCAAACTTTGTCAAAAGAAATCCAAATCAATATTTGGTGTGACCACCTTTTGCTTATAAAACAGCATCAATTCTTCTAGGTACACTTGCATATAGTTTTTGAAGGAACACGGCAGGTAGATTGTTCCAAACATCTTGGAGAACTAACTAAAGATCTTCTGTAGATGTGGGCTGCCTCAAATCCTTCTGTCTCTTCATGTAATCCCTGATAGACTCAATGACATTGAGATCAGGGTTCTGTGGGGGTCAAACCATCACTTCCAGGATTCCTAGTTCTTCTTTACACTGAATACACAGTGGAGTTGATTTACTAAAGGGAAATCCACTCTGCACTACAAGTGCACTTGAAAGTGCAGTCGCTGCAGATCGCTGTAGATCTGAGGGGAATCTCTGAAATTAGGGGAAGCTCGGCTGATTTTATCATCCAATCATGTACAAGCAAAAATGCTGTTATTTTATTTTTCTTGCATGCCCCCCTCAGATCTACAGCGACTGCACTTTCAGTGCACTTGTAGTGCAATGTGGATTAGCCTTTTGTTAAAAAGCCTCTGTATGTCTTTATGACATTGGCTGTATGTTTGGGGTCATTGTCCTGCTGCAGAAATTAAATTAGGGACAATCACATGCCTCCCTGATGGTAAGGCATGATGGATAAGTATCTACCTGTATTTCTCAGTATTGAAGACACCATTGATCCTGACTAGGGATGAGCCGAACACCCCCCGGTTCGGTTCGTACCAGAACTTTCGAACGGACCCCACGTTCGTTACGAACGTTAGAACCCCATTGAAGTCTATGGGACTCGAACGTTCGAAATGGAAAGTGCTAATTTTAACGGCTAATATGCAAGATACTGTCCTAAAAAGGGTTTGGGGACCTGCCTCCTGCCCCAGGGGACATGGGTCAGTGCCTGGGGGGTGTCTGTAGTATGCCTGTGAAGTGCCACGTGTTTCCCGTGTTTAGAACAGTCCCTGCACAAAATGACATTAAACGGAAATAACACCATTTAAAACTGCTTGCGGTTTTAATGTTATATCTGGTTCCTGCAATATGGTTGAAAATCATTGAGAAAAATGGCATGGGTAGCTCTCCCTGCCCATTACCAGCCTATTTGGGTCTTGTACGCATATTAAGGGGAACCCTGTACCCATATTAAAAAAAGGAAATGCGTGTGGCCCCCAGGCCCTATATACTCAGAACAGCAGTATACAGGCGGTGCAAACAAGACAGGGACTGTGTAGGTTTGTTGTGTTAAGTTGAATCTGTTTGTAATTTTCAACTGGTACATTTTTAAAGTGTAGTTCCAGTCAAAAAAACTATTTTTAAGCTTTTTGGAAAACATTGGGAAGGGTTATCACCCCTGTATAATTTGTTTTGTCGTCCATCTTTTTTCATCTCACTTGCTGCTGTCTCCTTGCATTTGCAAGTAGGAGATGTTTGTAAGTTGGATGTTTGAAAGTAGGGGCCTGCCCTATATGCTCTGCAGAAATGGCGGAACAAGGTGTTGGTTTTGCCACAACATTGTAAGCCCTCAAAGTGACTCTTGGTGGGCGCTGGAGCGCCCTGCTGTGAACGATTATATCAAGAATTGTAATTACATGCCATTGTTGAACAGTGGTAGAAAAATTTACCTTTGGTGGTTGTGGTGCTGGTGCCACAACACTATAAGTCCTCACAGTTACTCTGGGTGGGCACAGGAAGGGGCCCTCCTGTGAAATATTATATCAAGAATTGTAATTACATGTCCCTGTTAAACAGGGGCAGAAAAATGTGGCCTTAGGCACTGCTGCTGGTGCCACCACACTGCAACCTCTTCCATATACTCTAGTTTTTTTGCTGGAATTAGCCCTGCTGCAAAGCATTGCATCAAAAATTGTACTTAAACGCCCCTGTTAAACAGGGGCAGAAAAATTGGGCCTTAGGCTGAGGTGAATATCGCGGTGTATACTGCGGTCAGGGCACGCAGACAATAACCAGAAAACAGCAGAGATAAAGGGGTATATACAGATGTATACTGTGCTGTGCTGGAGGCACACACAACTTCCAATAACTCCTGCAGATGGCAATTGGGCTCAAATAGAGAAGAGCTATGTAGGTGGATTATAGCGGTATGTACTGGGTACAGAGCACGCAGACAGCACACACTATCTCCTAACACTACTGACTGCAAGCTCTATTATTAAAGATAGATCACTAGCTATATAGGTGAGGTGAATATTGCGGTGTATACTGCGGTCAGGGCACGCAGACAATAACCAGAAAACAGCAGAGATAAGGGGGTATATACAGATGTATATTGTGCTGTGCTGGAGGCACACACAACTTCCAATAACTCCTGCAGATGGCAATTGGGCTCAAATAGAGAAGAGCTATGTAGGTGGATTATAGCGGTATGTACTGGGTACAGAGCACGCAGACAGCACGCACTATCTCCTAACACTACTGACTGCAAGCTCTATTATTAAAGATAGATCACTAGCTATATAGGTGAGGTGAATATAGTGGTGTATACTGCGGTCAGGGCACAGACAATAACCACTACACAAGAGCAAGATAGGAAATCAGCCAAAAACGATCGGTGTGTACTGTGTTGAAGGTACACAGAACACCCACTGCTTCCGATGCCAACACACTACAGGAGGCCGCCTCAATGGCGGCCTTATATAGTGTGGGGCGTGCACTACACAGCCTGAGCTATGATTGGCCACAGGCATCCTGGCTCTCCTCGCTGCTGGCGCTGCGATTGGCCAAGCATGCGGGGTCACAGTGCATGCTTGGCCAATCATGAACCAGCAATGCACTGCGCCATCGCAGTGCATTGTGGGTCGTGAGCGCCACACGAATTTTGACGCGAACGGACCAAGAGTTCGGATTTCGCCGAACGGACGAACAGCCACGAAGCTCATCCCTAATCCTGACCAAATCTTCAAAGCAATTTGCAGAAATGCAGCACTAAACTTGCAAAGAACCGGAATTCCCCCAAAGTGAGAGCACTAGATAATTTTACTCATATAATGACACGTAACACATTTAATATATGGGATAAAGTATATAAAAAATATAATTCGCCACTGATAGGATTATTTGAAAATGACTACTTTGCACCAGGGAAAAAATCGATAGGTGGAGGGTGGTTAAAAGAGGAGAAGGCACAATTGAGGGATGTGATGAGAGGGGGTCAAGTTTTACTACTAGATGAAATAATAAAAAAAGGGAATTTAGGAAAATGAATGAATGGTGGTATTTACAGTTATGCCATTTTGTAAAAAATGTACCTCTAGCCTATGAGAACAAATGAGGAAGTGAAGCTCTTGGAAAGACTATGCATGTTAGAAAACACCAAGAACATGATATCAAAAATGTATAATTAACTTTTAAAGATGGATGAAATGGAGACTCCGCCATTCATGAATAAATGGGAGAGAGACTTAGGCGCATATATGGAAAGGGATATTAAAAGGAAAATATTGATACTAACCCACAACTCAGCAGTTGATAATCACACTGCAGAGATGAACTACAAGTGTTTTTTCGAGATGGTATGCCACTCCAGACAAAACTAGTAAATTTCAAGGGGAAACCTCAGCAGACTGCTGGAGAAGGTGCGACAAAGTAGGTAGTATGGGTCATCTATGGTAGGGTTGCCCTATTATTAAAGAGTACTGGGAAAAAAATCTCCAGATATATTAGAGAAATCATTAAAAAGAAAATTTTCATTTTGCTGCATGGAAGAAAGGAAGGCATTGAACAATACAAAGCCTCACCTTTTAAATGCAGCAAAGAGACTCATACCCAAAAAATGAAGAGTGGCGGAGAGTCCAACCGTATGAGAATGGGTAGACGCAGTTGAGGAAACCTATAGAATGCAATGCATGAAGCACCATTTGGAAGAAAGAAATTAAGGGATAAGAGGAAAGTGGGAGTGTTGGAGGAATTTCAAAAGATCTTGGTACTATGCCGAAATTATAAGGTCACCGGAAATGGATAAATAAAGGACCAATATCACAAGACAAAGGAGCTAGAAGGCTGCTCAGAGGTGGGGGGAGGGAATAAGGAGAGGGGGGTGGGGGGAGAGAAGGGGGATAGGGAAGGAAGGGGGGAAAGAAAAGTTTGTTTTAATATATATGAATAAACAATAATACGTTTTAATAATACATCCCCCCTTACATTTGGGGAATATAAGTTATATCAAGGCCACAATGATGTGGATTAAGATGAGACACAAGGGACTCAAGGTGACCTGGGTCTCTGGAGTTTGAAACACTGAGGTGGCAATAAGAAAAGAAAAAAAGAAAAAAAAAAAGATAAACTTGCAAAGAACCTCCACCATGCTTCACTTTTGCCTGCAGACACTCAATATTGTACCACTCTCCAGCCTTTTAGCAGACAAACTGCCTCCTGCTACAGTATTCCACCAACAAAAAGACATTAAATTCTCTGTCCCAATTCATTCAACATGTTTCGCCTGAGCGGCTTCTTCAGGAACAAGGGACTCGAAGTGTTCAGTCCAAATACAGATAACCATATTGCATTTTAAATATTGAGTTTAAAATGCAATATGGTTATCTGTATTTGGACTGAACATGCCGAGTCCCTTGTTCCTAAAGAAGCCGCTCAGGTGAAACATGTCGAATGAATTGGGACGGAGAATTTAATGTCTTTTTATTGGTGGAATACTGTTTGTTTTCTTGGAGCAGACTGTATGTATAGGCTGTAAGGAATAGAAACAATGGCAGGCTCCATGGGTTTGTGTTTTTATGTATAAATAAATATATTTTTCTAATTATATTGTGTCATATACTTGTAATTGGTACCATAAAGTCTCCTACCTCCAAGCTTATCATATCTATTAGTTTCTTTGGGATGTTGGTACTGTAATATGTATAATGAGAACTCGTATCCAATAATTTTTGAATATGCCTCCTGCTACAGTCAAATACTTATCAGTCCAGAGCATCTGCTGACATTTTTCTGTACCCCAGTTCCTATGTTTTTGTGCATAGCTGAGTCTATTGGCCTTGTTTCTGTGTCAGAGGTATGGCTTTTTGGACACAATTCTTCCATGAAGGCCAATTCTGGCCAGATTTCTCCAGACAGTAAATGGATGTATCTTGGTCCCACATGGTTTGATGGCACTGCTGGACATGTGAAAGCGAAGGGAAGTATGCATGATGTGTCTTTCATCAGCTGCATTGAGTTTCCTTGGCCGACCATTGTGTTTACAGTCCTCCGCTTTGCCTGTTTCTTTGTGCATTTTCAAAAGAGCTTAAACAGCACAACTGGAAACCCCAGTCTGCTTTGAAATCTTTGCTTGGGAGAGACCTTGCTGATGCGGTATAACTACCTTGTGTGGTGTTGCTGTGCTCAGCCTTGCCATGGTATATGACCTGTGACATAAAACTGTCTTCCACAACCTCACCTTAGTAGTAGAGTTTGGCTTTCCCAGTTTTAAGCCTCCTACACAGCTGTTTCTATTTCAGTTAGTGATTATGTTTCAACCTACATACAAAATTGATGATCATTAGCGTCTGCTAATTGGCATTGGTCAATCATACACCTGACTCTAATCCTACACAATCCCTGACTTAGTGCAACTGTACAACTTGTGCAAGTGTAAGAATTGATGCTGGTTTGAAGCCAAAGGGTAGTCACACCAAATATTGATTGGATCAAATATATACAACCTTCTAACTTTACATCATTTTTTCACACCTGCCAAAAACTTGCACGGTACTGTCGATTTTCCAAAATATATAATTGGATCTGAAAGTTAAAATGCTTCATGTCTGCAGTTGTTCATTCCTTGTGATAGCAATAAAGTTCAATAAAAAAAATGTAAAGGTACAGTGTAAAAAAAAAAAAAAAAAAATTAAGTGTTCATACACACATGTGCACATGCCCATAGGTCATTAAATGGTGATCACATCACACATGTGAGGTATCGCCACGAATATCAGAGTGAGAGCAATAATTTTATTACCAGAATTCCTGCTTAACGCTTAACTGGTAATGTACTGTATAAAGGCTTTTAAGGGGTCGCTTATGGGTAATTTATTGTGTTTTAGTTTGTCACCATTCCACGGACATGCCCAATTTTAAAACAAAATGTCCTATTTGCTTGGCGTAACATAATCTTTTATATTTTTCTCAAAATTGGGTATCGTTGGAAGAACAACAATTGTATTCTCCAGGACCTCTACTAAAAAATATGTAATGTTTGGGGGTTCTATGTAATTTTCCAGCAAAAAATTATGATTTTTTACATGTATGAGAGAAATGTCAGAATTGGGCCGGACTGGAGGTGCTTAATTAATTATTAAAAACCATTGATTTGGGCGCATTTTTTTTTTTTAGGTGTGGACCTTTAATTTATTAGAACACAATATTGTGCAAACAAAATAGAGGGAACCCCTGAATAAGCAATTGTATGAACTACTGGACTAGCATTCACTTAAAGGTGACACAACATGATTTCAGCATATATCTTATTTATCTAAAAAAAAAGTCATATGACTTCCTTAGGTTGAAGCGGTGATATCTGAATGATGCCTGCAGCTACATGCTTCATTTAAAGGCATCAGGAAAGGTCCCCCCCCCCACCCTGGGCGCCCTCAGGTTGTTTTTCGGGCTCTCCCATGCTATCGGGAGCCTGGATTAATGATCCAGCAGCAAAGCTGGATTACTATAGAGCTGGCCATGGACTGGATGGTCCCCGGCTATCTGTATGATTTTGGGAGGCCGGAAGCGATGTCATGACATCACTTCTGGCACTGGCAGATGTAAACACTTTTTTACCTGGAAAGCAGAGATCTATTTTTTTTTTATCTCATGCTTTCCAGGGTAGAGGAGATATCAGGGGGTTTCATTGACCCCAGATCTCTCCATAAAGAGGACCCGTCATGCCTCATTCCTATTACAAGCGAAGTTTACATTTCTTGTAATAGGAAAAAAAGTGATCAAAAAATAAAAATAAAAAGAGGGACAATGTAAAAATAAATAAAAATAAAATAAATAATAATAATAATAAAAATTAATTTAAGGCTCCCCGTCCCCTCGTGATCACACACAGAAGTGAGCGCATACGTAGGCTGCGCTCGCATATATAAACAGCGCAATTCGTGCGTTTGGGAGTGTGCACAATTTTACAGATCACTTGTAAACAAACCGGCGTCATATTATGACGCCGGTTCCTCCCTCCCCTCTCTGTACTGATCGGTACAGCGGAGGGGGAAGAGATCGGTGTCAGCAGCGCTGTGGGCTGCATCTGCAGTGCTCACATCTGTACTCACTGATAATTAACCCCTCAATACCCTGACAATACTCTGCAATACCTGCCAATACTCTGCAATACCTGCCAATACTCTCCAATACCCTGCCAATGCTCTCCAATACTCTCCAATACCAGCCAATACTCTCCAATACCCTGCCAATACTCTCCAATACTCTGCAATACCAGCCAATACTCTCCAATACCCGCCAATACTCTGCAATACCCGCCAATACACTGCAATGCTAGCCAATACTCTGCAATACCAGCCAATACTCTGCAATACCCGCCAATACTCTGCAATACCAGCCAATACCCGCCAATACTTTGCAATACCCGCCAATACTCTGCAATACCAGCCAATACTCTGCAATACCAGCCAATACTCTGCAATACCAGCCAATACTCTGCAATACCAGCCAATACTCTGCAATACCAGCCAATACTCTGCAATACCCGCCAATACTCTGCAATACCCGCCAATACTCTGCAATACCCGCCAATACTCTGCAATACCCACCAATACCCGCCAATACTCTGCAATACCCTGCCAATACTCTGCAATACCCTGCCAATACTCTGCAATACCCTGCCAATACTCTGCAATACTCTGCAATACCCTGCCATAAATTGCCATACCCAGCCATACTTGGAGATACCCTGCAATATCCAGCCATACTCGGAGATACCCAGCCATACTCGGTGATACCCTGCAATCCCCAGCCATAGACGCCCCACCCTCCGGTGCTTCTACCAACTCGCCAATACAATCAAAACAAGAATCTTTTTTTATTTTTTTTATTTCAGGCTTCCCAGCCTAGAGGTGAGATGCGGGGTCTTATTGACTCCATATCTCACTGTAAAGAGGACCTGTCATCCCATATTCCTATTACAAGGGATGTTTACATTCCTTTTAATAGGAATAAAGTGATCAAAAATGTATTTTTGGGGAAAAAAATGTCAAACTAAAATAAATAAAGTAAATGAACAATAAAAAATAAAATAAAAATATAAAGCGTCCCTGTCCCCATGTGCTCGCATGCAGAAGCGAACGCATACGTAAGTCCCGCCCACATATGAAAACGGTGTTCAAACCACACATGTGCGGTATCGCCGTGAACGTTAGAGCGAGAGCAATAATTGTAGCCCTAGATCCCCTCTGTAACTCAAAGCATGTAACCAGTAAAAAAATTTAAAGAGTTGCCTATGGGGATTTTTAAGTAGCGATGTTTGGTGCCATTCCACGGGCATGTGCAATTTTGAAGAGTGACATGTTAGGTATCTATTTACTCAGCATAACTTCATCTTTCACATTATGCATTTTTTTTTAAGCACAAAACTGTTTTTTTCCCCAAAAAAGTGTTTGAAAAATTGCTGCACAAATACCGTGCAAGATAAAAATTTGCAATGACCACCATTGTATTCTCTAGGGTCTTTGCTAAAAAAAATATATAATGTTTTGGGGTTCTATGTAATTTTCTAGCAAATAAATTATGATTTTTACATGTAGGAAAGAAATGTCAGAATTGGCCTGAGTGCTCCAGAATGCCTGATGGCGCTCCCTGCATGTTGGGCCTCTGTATGTGGCCACGCTGTGTAAAAATCTCACACATGTGGTATCGCCATACTCGGGAGTAATAGCAGAATGTGTTTTGGGGTGTAATTTGTGGTATGCATATGCTGTGTGTGAGAAATAACCTGATAATATGACAATTTTGTGAAAAAAAAAAAAGGAAAAAAAATCTTGATTTTGCAAAGAATTGTGGGAAAAAATGACAACTTCAAAAAACTCATCATGCCTCTTATTAAATACCTTGGAATGTCTTCTTTCCAAAAAGGGGTCATTTGGGGGTTATTTGTACTTTTCTGGCATGTTAGGGTCTCAAGAATTAAAATAGGCCGTCAGTACTTCAGGTGTGATCAATTTTCAGATATTGGCACCATAGCTTGTGGACTCTATAACTTTTACAAAGACCAAATAATATCCACCAATTTTACTTATTTTTACCAAAGATATGTAGCAGTATAAATTTTGGCCAAAATTTATGAAGAAAAATTATGAATCTACTAAATATTATAACAGAAACGAAGAAAAAATATTTTTTTTACAGAATTTTTGGTCTTTTTTCTTTTATAGCACAAAAAATAAAAAACCCAGCGGTGATCAAATACCACCAAAAGAACTATAGATTACTTGGATTGATTAAAAGGCCCTTGGACTATATTGTTGTTGGTAAAAGTAAAGGAGATTGCACAGAGGTGGTACAATCAGACTGCAATGTGTGTGGTAAGGTTTAGTAAATTAATGCATTGGAAAATAGTATCTAGGGTGGTAGCTGAAGTGCTAGCAGAAAACCTTTTCTTGAAGGTTCCCTATTTATCTATACTGATCTACAGTATAATATACATCTTGTTCTAAGGTTTCACTTGTTAATATATGTTAATTGACTCCTGGTTAACAGTGAAAACTTTATAAAGTAGTAGAGTCAGATCACTGCTTTGACTTGCAAGCAAATCCCTATGCTTCTTGCTGCCAAGGAGCAGTCTGTAAACAGGCAAAAAATACAGTATAGGTGGCCATGTGTTATACTGATGGCATAGGTGTGCGCATGGAGTGTGCCGGATGTGCCTGGACACACCCTAAACACCCCATGCTGTCTCCAGAGCCCCAAAGTGCCGCATCCAAGAGAGTGTGTGGCCCGCGCTGCCTGTGAAACAGTTTCACAGGCAGCAGATCGTGAGAATTGTGTATGAAACTGTCAGATAATGACACTGCATCCAGGGAGAGACAACAGCTGTCAAAAGTCAGTGGTGATGTCGGGGGTGGGAGGGACCGAACGGCCATCAAACACCAGCCAATGGGATGGGGTCTGGGCCGGCCACTACATTTATGTGGCCCTGTCCCCTCTCTGAAGCAGCTCAAACATTGGCTGTTCCACCTACCCCCGACATCGCGGCTGAGTTGTAAGTCATTACAACTCAGCCGCAATAAGATCCAGAAAGTCGACAAAACAAACAGAGATTTCACCGCTCCAAGTCAAAACCACTGACAGGCTGCTAGCTCTCCAAATGAATGGGGGTTCCAGGTGCAGGCTGATTGCATAAGCCAAATGTGTAGAAACAGAACGAAACTCTGGATAGCCGCACTCCATTGAACAAAACGTCACAGCAAAAAGGGAACAAAAAAGGATTTTTGAATAAAATTTCTAACGCGTTTCACGCTACAAACAGCGCTTACTCATAGCTTATGTTGAGTTTGAGCTTATGTTGGTATGAGTAAGCGCTGTTTGTAGCGTGAAACGCATTAGAAATTTTATTCAAAAATCCTTTCTTGTTCCCTTTTTACTGTGACGTTTTGTTCAATGGAGTTTTGCACTTGCATTTTGAAGAAATAAAGGCATCTCATTTTTACACAATCCGAAGTGCGGCTATCCAGATTTTCGTTCTATTTCTACACAACTCAGCCGCAATGTCGGGGGTGGACGAAACCAAGCACCAACACCAGCCAATGACTGGGCTGCTTCAGAGAGGGGGCGGAGCCAGAGAAATTTAGCGGCCCGCCCAGACCCATTCTATTGGCTGGTGTTTAGTAACTGTTCAGCCCCGCCCACCACCGACATCACCACTGACTTTTAACAGCTGATCTATCTCCCTGCGTGCAGTGTCATTATTTGACAGTTTCATATACTGAACAGCTCTGGCAATTCTCACAATCTCCTGAATGTGAAACTCCCCTTCTCCCCTATCTGTGCCACCCAATGTTGCCTATCAGTGCCAACCAATTCTGCCAATCAGTGCCAGCCAGTGCCAACCAGTGCTGCCAACCAGTGCCAACCAGCGTTGCCTATCAGTGCCAACCAATGCTGCCAACCAGTAACAGTCAGTGCTGCCTATCAGTGCCAACCAATGCTGTAAATCAATGCCAACAAATGCTGCCTGTCAGTGCTGGCTATCAGTGTCAATCCATGCCCATAAGTGCTGCCCATCAGTGCTGCCAATCAGTGCCCATCAGTGCTGCATATCAGTGCTCATCAGTGCCAGTCAGTGCTGACAATTAGTGCTCCTCAG
Organism: Lithobates pipiens; assembly: GCF_037356315.1. Taxonomy (NCBI): domain Eukaryota; kingdom Metazoa; phylum Chordata; class Amphibia; order Anura; family Ranidae; genus Lithobates; species Lithobates pipiens. The sequence continues at coordinate 353,338,152 of NW_027507748.1, read as the reverse complement.
TGCTGCCTATCAGTGCCACCTATCAATGCCAATCAGTGCTGTCAGTCAATGCCCATCAGTGCTGCCATATCAGTGCCTATAAGTGCAGCCTATCAGTGCCCATCAGTGTCCATAAGTGCTTCCAATCAGTGATACCTATCAGTGCTGCGAATCTGAGCATATGAGTACCCATAAGTGCTACCAATCAGATCCCATCAGTGCTGACAATCAGTGCCCATCTGTGCCGCCCATCAGTGCCACCTATCAGTGCCTATCAGTACTACCAATTAGTGCCCATCAATGCTGCCAATCAGTGCTGCCAATCAGTGCAGTCTATTAGTGCCCATCACTGCTGCCTTGGCAGGGATGGGGGAAAACCCTCTACAGATAATTGCAATACAAATTACCTTCAAACGCAACAACCTTTTAGAGTGTTACACTTAATTGTATATGTTCTAGTTACAGTTATAATGTGAATTATTGCACTTGAAGTTAATTTCCCACCACCCCTGCTAAGTCCATGTCTTTATGGACCTTGCTTTGTGCACTGGTGCGCAGTCATGTTGCAACAGGAAGGGGCCATCCCCAAACTGTTCCCACAAAGTTGGCAGGATGAAATTGTCTAAAATGTCTTGGCATGCTGACGCCTTAAGAGTTCCCTTCACTGGAACTAAGGGGCTAAATCCAACCCCCAAAAAACAACCCCACCCCATAATCCCCCCTTCACCAAATTATTTGGACCAGTGCATAAAGCAAGGTCCATAAAGAAGACTGACCTGCACAGAGTCCTGACCTCAACCCAATAGAACATCTTTGGGATGAATTCAAGTGGAGACTGCGAGCCAGGCCTTCTTGTCCAACATCAGCGCCTGACCTCACAATTGCCCTTCTGGAAGAATGGTCAAACATTCCCATAGACACACTCCTAAACCTTGTGGACAGCCTTCCCTGAATAGTTGAAACTTTTATAGCTGCAAAGGGTGAGCCAACTCAATATTGAACCCTATGGACTAAGACTGAGATGGCATTAATGTTCATGTGCGTGTAAAGACAGGTATTCCAATACTATATATATATATTGTAAGGGATCTTCCCGGGGTAGGGTGTGTTTGGACACAGTTCACAGCAGACTTGGAATTTATAAAGCAGATCTTGGCGTTTATTCGTGGTACAAACAGTCCAGCAAACAAAATATACAGCAACACCGTGCTTTCTAAGTACAACAAAAATAAAAGTCCTAGCCCGGCTGGGCGCTTACTAACAGGTTCTGCTCACCTATCTGACACTTACAAACACAGCGTCTTTCACCTGGATATCGCAGGGTGAGTTTTTGCTCCAGCAGTGGCTGTGCTTGCAGCTTCCTTCAACACACAGATTGTTCATTCCCTGGCTGAGAAGCAACCACCTGCAGACCCTGCAGTGCCTTTAGCTTCCCAGGCTAATTAGGATCAAAGCTCACCTGATCCCAAACCCAGAACTGGATCGGGGGATGTGGAATGACAGGTCCCTCTACCAAACCTACCTGCCATTCCATATAAACCCAGGCCCGGCAAAATTAAATAACAACTCAGCAGCATATCGCTGCTGAGAAACTGATCCATCCTGGATTTACCATCTCACACTGTGTAGCAACCTAGGTGAGATGTACACCCCCTCGATCACTTCTCCAGTGACATGTCTACATATCCCCCCCCTCTTTTTCAGACCGGAGGGCTGAGCCTTTTGTCCCCACAGACAACTTACCCTTGACAATGCGTCAGCATTTGCCTGTAATTTCCCTGGCCTGTGTTCCACAGTGAAATTAAAGTTTTGTAGGGAGAGAAACCATCTAGTCACTCTTGCATTTCTCTCCTTGTTTAACTTCATCCATGTTAGGGGGGCATGGTCTGTCACCAACTTGAATTTCCTGCCTAGCAAGTAATATTTTAACGATTCTAGGGCCCACTTTACTGCCAAACATTCTCGCTCCACAATGGCATAATTTTTCTCGGCCGGGGTTAGTTTTCTACTCAAGTACGTCACTGGATGCTCCTCACCATTCACTACTTGTGAGAGTACTGCACCTAAGCCTGTGTTAGAGGCATCTGTCTGGACCAGAAATTCTCGCCTGAAATCGGGGGTAACTAAGACAGGTGGTTGGCACAAGGCCGACTTAAGGCTTTGGAAAGCCTTCTCGGCCTCTGGGGTCCACGTGACCATTGCTGTCTTTCCGCCCTTTGTCAAGTCAGTTAGTGGAGCAGCAACTGAGGCAAAGTTCGGCACAAATCTACGGTAATACCCCGTAATACCCAGGAAAGCTCTAACCTGTTTCTTTGTCAGGGGTCTAGGCCAATTCTGTATTGCCTCAATTTTATTTAGCTGTGGCTTAATCAACCCTCTCCCAATAATGTAGCCTAGATATTTGGCCTCTTCTAGAGCTAGAGCACACTTCTCGGCATTTATGGTCAACCCCGCATCACTTATGGCATCCAACACGGCCTGTACCTTACAGAGGTGACTTTCCCAATCAGGGCTAAAAATGACCACATCATCGAGGTAGGCAGCTGAGTAATCACGATGTGGTCGCAGAATCAAGTCCATCAACCTCTGGAAAGTTGCAGGCGCTCCATGTAACCCGAATGGCATCACTACATACTGGAATAGCCCATCAGGGGTGGAGAATGCAGTTTTCTCTTTAGCCTCACCAGAAAGTGGAATCTGCCAGTAGCCCTTTGTGAGATCGAGGGTGGTTATGTACCTGGCGTTACCCAACTTCTCAATCAACTCATCTACCCTGGGCATAGGATACGCATCGAACTTGGAGATCTCATTCAACTTTCTGAAATCGTTACAGAACCTCCAAGTTCCATTGGGCTTTGGGATTAGCACAATTGGGCTGGACCATTCACTCTGTGACACCTCAATTACCCCCAGAGCAAGCATACGTTTTACCTCGGCAGATACGGCTTCCCTACGTGCCTCGGGTATCCTATAGGGCTTAAGGTTTACTCTGCTTCTAGGCTCAGTTTCAATGTGATGATGGATGAGGTGTGTACGCCCTGGGAGGTCAGAGAACTTGTTTTTGTTTTTCTGTAAAAATTCCTGAGCCTCCTGTTTCTGTGACACTGATAGAGTATCACCTACCTTGACTGGAGGGATTGGTGGTGACAAATTATTAACAGTATTTGTCGCCACCAAGGATTCCCTGTCTTTCCAGGGCTTGATCAAGTTTATGTGATAAACTTGGAAAGGCTTCCTTCTACCTGGTTGGTGCACCTTGTAGTTCACCTCACTGACCTTTTCAACAATTTCATAGGGACCTTGCCACTTCGCCAAGAATTTACTCTCAACAGTGGGGACTAGTATAAGGACCCTATCGCCTGGGTTGAATGTCCTGATTCTTGCGGACCGGTTGTAAATTCTACTTTGGGCCTCTTGAGCCCTCTGGAGGTGTTCCCTTACCAGGGGCATTACAGTGGCTATACGGTCCTGCATTTGTGCTACATGCTCAATAACACTCTTGTATGGGGTGGACTCATTCTCCCATGTCTCTTTTGCAATGTCTAGTAGACCCCTAGGGTGATGACCATAGACCAACTCGAATGGTGAGAACCCTGTGGACGCTTGGGGCACCTCCCTAATAGCAAACATGAGGTAGGGTAATAAATGATCCCAGTCACGCCCATCTTTTGCCACCACTTTCTTCAACATATGTTTCAAAGTTTTATTAAATCTCTCCACCAATCCGTCCGTCTGGGGGTGGTATACAGAGGTACGGATGTGTGAGATTTTAAATAGTCTGCATAATTCCTTCATTACTTTCGACATAAATGGCGTACCTTGGTCAGTTAGGATTTCTTTGGGGATCCCAGTCCTAGAGAACATATAAAACAACTCACGTGCAATTGTTTTAGATGCAGTGTTTCTTAAGGGTACAGCCTCAGGATAGCGGGTCGCATAATCCAGGACTACCAAAATATACTGGTGTCCTCTAGCTGACTTTACAATGGGACCCACTAAATCCATGGCAATACGCTCAAAAGGCACCTCTATAATAGGGAGCGAAACCAAAGGACTGCGAAAATGTGACACTGGGGCACTAACCTGACATGTGGGGCACGACTCACAGTATTTTTTAATGTCATCATATATGGCCGGCCAAAAAAACCTCTGGAGAACCCTCTCTCGCGTTTTGTCAGTCCCCAAGTGTCCCCCAAGAACATGGTTATGTGCCATGTCAAGCACCTGACGCCGGTACGGCTTAGGTACCAGAAGCTGTTCCACAATCTCATCCTTAACCTTATTGACTCTATAGAAAAGATCATTAGTCACCGAAAAATGTGGAAATCTTTTTTCAGCATCTGGTTCCTGAGGTACCCCGTTCATAACAGCAACCTGCTCTCTCGCATTTTTGAGAGTGGGGTCCTGTAATTGTGCAGCCCCAAAATTATCGCTAGACACCTCTAAGTCTAGTATATTTTGCTCAGTGGGAGGAGCCTCCTCCTCCCCAGCCAGGACCTGCAAAGGAAAACAATCATTTTCATCCTGTACACTTTTATCATTCACAGTGGACAAGGCAACCCCCTTAGAGGTATCCTCACTCCTTTTGGGGATTTTTCTTTTTTCCCAGAGAGCCCAGAATAAAGGAAAATCGCGCCCCAATATTACATTATGCATGAGGTTTTTAACCACACCCACTTCATATTGTACTGTGCCTTGTTCAGTCCCGACTTTAGCCAGCACTATAGGGTACACTTTTGTATCACCATGTATACACACAACGCTCATATGCTTTTTAGACTCTAAGTCCCCAGTCACCAGGCTAGCATGCACCAAGGTTACGAGGCTTCCTGAGTCCATTAACGCTTTAACAGGAAAGTCATTGATTGTGATGTCGCAGATTTGCGGTTCAGTCTCTAGTCCAGGAACTGCAGCACAAGATGGTTCCGCAAATAGCGACTGACGCCGGCTAGCGTCACATTCCATGGGTTCAGAGGTAAGAGGGCAATGGGCCGACACGTGTCCCGCCTCATGGCATCTCCAACACTGGATAGGGCCTGGTCTCTTTGGCAAGGAGTCCTTTTCAGAGCCCCTTAGCCACCCGGGACCATCACCAGTCTTTTGTCCCTGAGACACCACTTGAGCCCTTTTCCCTCCATCAGCACCCCTCCACACTCCCCCAATAGATGGAAGTCTCTTACCAGCTGACGGCACAGATCTGGCGCTCCGGGGAGGTGAAGATTCTGCAGGAACATCACGGAGGTAGTCCTCAGTCGCCTGGAACCTCTCCACAAGGTTGACAAGTTCGTTGGCATTCTTAGGATCACCTTGTCCCACCCAGCGTTGCAGGTCAGTAGGAAGTGCTCGGAGGTAGCGATCCATCACGACCTTCTCTAGGATTTGTGCAGGAGTAGAAGTGTCTGGCTCCAACCACTTTCTTGCCAAATGGATTAGGTCATACATCTGGGACCTCGCTGATTTGTCCAGACTGTAGCTCCAGTTGCGTACCCTCCGGGCACGGACTGCAGTAGTAACTCCTAGTCGGGCAAGCATCTCCTCTTTTAGCCGAGTATAGTCCTTAACCTCTTGCTCACTGAGGTCATAGTAGGCTTTTTGAGGTTCACCTGTTAAATAGGGCGCAATTACCTCTGCCCACTCAGCGGCTGGTAACTTCTCTCGCTCAGCCACGCGCTCAAATACTGTTAGATAGGCCTCAACATCGTCCTCAGCAGTCATCTTTTGCAGCGCTTTCTGCACAGTCCTTCTCCCAGAAAAAATCTCTGGAGCGGCTCCCATCACCACAGGCGCCTCTCGATTTGCTATCAGGTGCTCGATAAGTTGTTGTTGTGCAGCCATGGACTGTTCATGTCGTCTATTGGCCTCTATCTGAGCCTGCTGTTGTGCAGCCATGGACTGTTCATGTCGTTGCTGTTGTTGCAAACTCACTTGTATAAACTGCTTCAGCATCTCCTCCATGTTGCTGGACTGTTCTTGGAGTGTCGTTGCAGCTTTCACCCAAGACATAAGCAGCTGTAGCCAAGTCTGTCCACACCGTTGCCCCTAGCAACCGACTTTGCCCGCATTCGAACACCAATTGTAAGGGATCTTCCCGGGGTAGGGTGTGTTTGGACACAGTTCACAGCAGACTTGGAATTTATAAAGCAGATCTTGGCGTTTATTCGTGGTACAAACAGTCCAGCAAACAAAATATACAGCAACACCGTGCTTTCTAAGTACAACAAAAATAAAAGTCCTAGCCCGGCTGGGCGCTTACTAACAGGTTCTGCTCACCTATCTGACACTTACAAACACAGCGTCTTTCACCTGGATATCGCAGGGTGAGTTTTTGCTCCAGCAGTGGCTGTGCTTGCAGCTTCCTTCAACACACAGATTGTTCATTCCCTGGCTGAGAAGCAACCACCTGCAGACCCTGCAGTGCCTTTAGCTTCCCAGGCTAATTAGGATCAAAGCTCACCTGATCCCAAACCCAGAACTGGATCGGGGGATGTGGAATGACAGGTCCCTCTACCAAACCTACCTGCCATTCCATATAAACCCAGGCCCGGCAAAATTAAATAACAACTCAGCAGCATATCGCTGCTGAGAAACTGATCCATCCTGGATTTACCATCTCACACTGTGTAGCAACCTAGGTGAGATGTACACCCCCTCGATCACTTCTCCAGTGACATGTCTACAATATATATATATATATATATATATATATATATATATATATACATATATATATATATATATATATATATATATATATATATATATATATATTTTTTTTTTTTTTACATACATACATACATATACACATGTATGTGTGCTTTAGCTTTCGGGTGCACACCCTAATGCAATAGGCTGCACACACCTATGACTGACGGTGTGATACAAATTAGCACACAATGTACAACTGTAGTCACCTTTTCATATATGCACGCAAATGGCATCTCCTAGGCAGATATAAATATTCATAAACGTACATGGTATTGCAAAGCAAATGCTCACTATACTTATGAGAGCTATGCTGGCCCTTAAGAAATGTGCCACAGATTCACTCGAAGAGTTTGAATGCAATTTATTTTAATAGTTCCTGTCATGGTATTTCTCAGAGCATTTTACACTTTTTTCAGGAAAGGAATATGGGAAAAAGCTGCAAAGATGTCGATCTAGCATGCAGCATATATTCAATGCAATATTAAAAAAGAACTCAGCTAAACACTGTTTACATATCAACTGACTGTTTAATATACATATGTAATTTCAGAAAGCAAACATTCCTGTAAAAAAATTTTTTTTTATTGGCCATTAATGTCTTATGTTTGTGAATGGGGCTTAACATGCCCGATCTGGGACACTGTGAACAGCGACCCCCTAAAGCCTACCTAAGCAGGTAAAGACCGTGGTCATGTGAATACAGCATTAAGATAATTCTCCTACTTAGAAGTGAGCAATGCATTTGGTACAGATAACTATTCATGTACAAATGCACTTCATAGCGATTCATACTTTCCAACTGTACAGCCGTGACCAAAAGTTTTGAGAATGACACAAATATTAATTTTCAAAAAGTCTGCTGCAATTTGCACATACTTCAGAATTTTATGAAGAGTAATCATATGAATTGCAATTAATTGCAAAGTCCCTTTTTGCCATGAAAATGAACTTAAACCCGCAAAAAAAAAAAAAAAAATGTTTCCACTGTATTTCAGCCCTGCCACAAAAGGGCCAACTGACATCATGTCTGTGATTCTTTGTGTTTAAAAGTCAATTATCGCCACCTACCTAAAGTGTTATGTGCTGTAAATAAACTATAAAGTTTACTAATTAGTAGGGATGAGCCAGATGTTCGACTCGAACATTGGGTGTTCGCCTGTTCGCCGAACAGCGAACATTATGCAGTGTTCTCGACAAATTCTAAATGCCGCGGAACACCCTTAAAGTCTATATGCAAGCTATTGTCATAAAAAGTTTTTGGGGACATGTATCAATGCAAAAGAAAGTTTTAAAAATGGCAGTTTTTTCAGGAGCAGTGATTTTAACCACTTGCCACCCACCATATAGCAATATGACGTTGGCAAAGTGGTTGCGATATCCTGACCAGACTTCATATGATGTCGCCAGGATATTAAGCTGCTGCATGCCCCCAGGGGTGCAAATCGCAGCGTTTTTTGTTCGATCTATGTAAAGAGTCTCTGATAGAGACTCTTTATCCCGTCATCAGCCGTGTCCAATCACGACTGATCATGATGTAAACAGGAAAAGCCATTGATCGGCTTTTCCTCACTCGCACCGGTTAGATGCGAGTAGAGGAGAGACGATCGGTTGCCCCACAACCCTTGCCCGGTGATTCTGGGGGTCTGTGGGCAGGTTGCTTACTGAAATCTGGAAGCCCCCTTTAACAAGGTGTCCCCCAGGTCCCGGCCCCCCTTATGTGAATTGGTAACGGGTACATTGTACCCCTACCAATTCAGAAAAAAAGTGTCAAAAATAGTAAAAAAGACAGGAGGCACTTTGGGACAAGTCCTTTATTAAAAAATAAAAATGTCCTGCAATGTAAATCCATCTCACACTGCCTGAACCAAAAAAAGAAAAAAAAGTAACAGCTCCACCACCATTGGAGGCTCCCACCGAGTGACACTTCATCTCGATGACAGCTGTTGTATAGCTGAGGGCGGGGCCACCCGGTGACATAAACATGTGACTCTGCCTTCCTCAGATGTCACGCCCCCTCTATAGAGGGGAGGAGATAAGCCCGCGAGGTCACGCAGCCACAGTGGTGAGCAGAACTATACAGAGCTGGTTTAAACTGAATATCTTGTAAGTGTTTTTTAATGGGGCATTTTAATAAATGTTGCAAATGGAGAGCACTATGTATCCTCTATTTATTGTTGCATGAATGTGGAGCCATATCCTATCAGGAATACCGAGTAATAATGCTGGTGTAGAGGAAGAAGAAAAGCAGAGGGGCAGTATATATATGAGAGATCTTTCTTGTGATCTCCCTCGGAGGCTACTGATTGGAAAGTGGATACAGAGTAGCTGGTTGGATGTGGAAGAGATGAGACCATAGCTAAAAAGAAAGGAAGGAATTGTTTTGAGTCTGACTCTTGTATGAGGTGAGTAGGTATAATGGCTGGTGAAGGTGTGTACATAATCTGCTGAAGACACAATTTGCACAGTGGTGGATGATATATGAATTGAGTTTCAGCATATGAACTTTAAGTGTATACATTATTATATATATTTATTTATTTGAATATAATTTGATATCACTGGATATTTCACAATAGATTAATAGTGCTGCACTTATATTTTTCATTTTATTTTATGTCGGTGGTTTTCTCAGTAACACAGGAGTCAGTGTTGACAAGGACAAGGCTGGAAATCACTCTCTAAAGCTGATTGAGTTAGAATAACAGACTGCAAGCTTTAAAAGGAGGTTGGTGCTTGAAATCATTGTTTTTCTTCTCTTAACCATGGTTACCCGCAAGGAAACATGTGCAGTTATCATTGCTTTGCACAAAAAGGAATTCACAGGCAAGGATGTTGCTACTACTAATATTGCACCTAAATCATTTATCGGATCATCAAGAACTTCAGGGAGAGAGGTTCATTTGTTATGAAGAAGGCTTCAGGGCACCCAAGAAAGTCCAGCAAGTGAAAAGACCATCTTATACAGTTGATTCAGCTGAGGGATTGGGGCACCACAAGTGCAGAGCTTGCTCAGGAATGGTGTCAGGCAGGTGTGAGTGCATCTGCATGCACAATGAGACAAAGACCTTTGGAGGATGGCCTGGTATCAAGAAGGTCAGCAAAGAAGCCACTTCTCTCCAGGAAAAACATCAGGGACAGACTGATATTCTGCAAAAGGTGCAGGGATTGGACTGCTGAGGATTGGGGTAAAGTTGTTTTCTCTGATGAATCCCCTTTCTGATTGTTTGGGGCATCCGGAAAAAAAAAACCTTGGCTGGAGAACAAAAGGTGAGTCCATCCTGTGTCATGCCAGCAGTAAATAATCCTGAGACCATTCATGTGTGGGGTTGCTTCTCAGCCAAGGGTGTGGGCTTACTCACAATTTTGCCTAAGAACACAGCCCAGAATAAAGAATTTTACAAAAGCATCCTCTGAGAGCATCTTCTCTCTACCATTCAAGAACAGTTTGATGACAAACTATGCCTTTTCAAGCATGACGGAGCACCTTCCCATAGGGCAAAAGTGATACATAAGGGGCTAGGGGAGCAAAACATGGACATTTTGGGTCCTCCCCAAACCTTAATCCCATTGAGAACTTGTGGTCAATCTTCAAGAAGCGGATAAACAAAAACCCCCCAAAAATTCTGACAAACTCCAAACACCGGAGGGCTGCCATCAGTCAAGATGTGGCCAAGAATTTGATTTACAGCAAACCAGGGCAAATTTCAGAGGTCTTGAAAAAGAAGAGTAAACACTAAAAATATTGACTCTTTGCATAAACTTAATGTAATTGTCAACTTGAAATGCTTGTAATTATACTTCAGTATACCATAGTACCATCTGACAAAAAATTCTAAAAACACTGAAGCAGCAGCTGTTGTGCAAACTAATATTTGAGTTATTCACAAAACCTTTGGCCACAGCTGTACACAGACTTCTTACATAGTTACATAGTAGGTGAGGTTGAAAAAAGAGACCAGTCCATCAAGTCCAACCTATGTGTGTGATTACCGTATTTATCGACGTATAACACACACTTTTTTCCCTCTAAAATCAGGGGGAAATCGTGGGTGCGTGTTATACGCCGATGCCCCGCCGTTCCTAACCTTTTATGCCACTCTCAGTGGCTTTCAGGTATTTTCGGCCGTTCTCTGGTATATTCGGCTGTTCTCAGCTATTTTCGGCCACATTCAGGTGTTCTCGGCGGCTTTCAGAAACCCGAAAACCACAGAAAACAGCTGAGTGCGGGGGAAAATAGGCGAGAACGGCCGAAGGCAGCCGAAAATACCCGAAAGCTGCCGAGAACGGCTGAGAACGAGCGCCGCCGAGATACACAGGACATCCGCTCTGTATCTCGGCAGTGCCGCTTTTAAAATGGCAAATACACTGACAAGCCTACAAATAAATGACAAGGCTGCAAGTGACTGACAAGGCTGCAATGGAAGGCTACAATGCAAGGCTGCAAATGACTGACAAGGCTGCAATGCAAGGCTGAAAATGACACCGATAAGGCTGCATTGATGGGCATTTAAATGTCATTTTTTTTCATTAAACTTCCCTCCTAAAAGTTTTTTTCTTTTAAATTCCCTCCTAAACTTGGGGTACGTGTTAAACGCCGATAAATACGGTATATGTCAGTAGTACATTTTGTGGTCATTCAGGTGCTTATCTAATAGATTTTTGAAACTATCGATGCTCCCCCCTGAGACCACCGCCTGTGGAAGGGAATTTCACATCCTTGCCGCTCTTACGGTAAAGAAACCTCTACGTAGTTTAAGGTTAAACCTCTTTTCTTATAATTTTAATGAGTGGCCATGTGTCTTGTTAAACTCCCTTTCTGCAAAAAAGTTTTATCCCTATTGTGGGGTCACAATAGGTTCGGCCAAACCAGAGTCTTGTAGAGCGGGAGAATTATCGTTTTATCTCTGGAGTTGATCCCCTTTTTAATGCATGCCAATATTCTGATTGCTTTGTTAGCAGCAGCTTGGCATTGCATGCCATTGCCGAGCCTATTATCTACTAGTACCCCCAGGTCCTTTTCCATCCTAGATTCCCCCAGAGGTTCTCCCCCCAGTGTACCAGTGTATAGATTGCATTCATATTTTTGCCACCCAAATGCATTATTTTACATTTTTCTACATTAAACCTCATTTTCCATGTAGTTGCCCACCCCATTAATTTGTTCAGATCTTTTTGCAAGGTTTCCACATCCTGTAGAGAAGTTATTGCCCTGCTTAGCTTAGTATCGTCTGCAACTACAGAGATTGAACCGTTTACATCTTCTACCAGGTGCTGCACTTCTGAGGGAATACCCCAGAGACTATATCCTACTCCTTAGGCCATAAGGTGAACTAGGAAAAAGTGGCTAGAAAATGATTTTCGTTCCCAAACTTGGGCATTACTTTTTAAATGCATTTTTGCATACACAACACCCCTATGGATTTTATGGTAAACGTTCTCCAGAAAATATCCTGCATTTTTTTTGTCAAGATCCATAAATATATGTAATTGTGAACCAAAAAAAAAACAAAAAATCTTATGGTGTTGGTTTTGCTTGTAACTTTATTTCTATTAATTTTAGCATCACAAAATATTAAACTGACATTTACACATGTGTGTAACATTTGAGACAGGTATTGGTGCATTAGTATACTCAAGAATGAATGTAGACCATGAAGTATGGCAAAGTTGTAGAAAATATGCTTCAACTTCACATATTGGCACTAGGGATGAGCCGAACACCCCCCTGTTCGGTTCGCACCAGAACCTGCGAACAGACCTAAACTTCATGTGAACTTTAGAACCCTATTAAAGTCTATGGGACTCGAACGTTCACAATCTAAAGTGCTAATTTTAAAGGGTAATATGCAGGTTACTGTCCTAAAAAGTGTTTGGGGACCTGGGTCCTGCCCCACGGGACATGGATCAATGCAAAAGAAAAGTTTTAAAAACGGCCGTTTTTTCAGGAGCAGTGATTTTAATAATGATTAAAGTGAAACAATAAAAGTGTAATATTCCTTTAAATTTCGTAGCTGGGGGGTATCTATAGTATGCCTGTGAACGGGCGCATGTTTCTGCTGCTTAGAACTGTCCCTGCACAAAGTGTCATTTGTGCAGGAAAAAAAGTCTTTTAAAATCACTTGCGGCTATTGTCGGGTCCCGTAATACAGAGAACACTCAATGAGTGTTCTCTGCATTAGCCGACAATTCATTCATTCATTGATAAAAAAAAAAAAAAAAAAAAAAAAGCGTGGGGGTTCCCCTAAATTCAATTACCAGGCCCTTCAGGTCTGACATGGATATTAAGGGGAACCCCGTGTCAAATTAAAAAAAAAAATTGACGTGGGGGTCCCCCTAAATATCCATAACCAGACCCTTCAGGTCTGATATGGATATTAAGGGGAACCCCGCATCAAATTAAAAAAAATTGACGTGGGGGTCCCCCTAAAAATCCATATCAGACCCTTTATCCGAGCACGCAACCTAGCAGGCCGCAGGAAAAGAGGGGGGGACGAGAGAGCGGCCCACCCTCCCTCCTGAACCGTACCAGGCCACATACCCTCAACATTGGGAGGATGCTTTGGGGGTCTGTGACCCCTCAAAGCACCTTGTCCCCATGTTGATGAAGACAAGGGCCTCATCCTCACAACCCTGGCCGTTGGTTGTGAGGGTCTGCGGGCGGGGGGCTTATCAGAATCTGGAAGCCCCCTTTAACAAGGGGACCCCCAGATCCCGCCCCCCCCCCCTGTTTGAAATGGTAAGGGGGTACAAAAGTACCCCTACCATTTCACAAAGAAAGTGTCAAAATGGTTAAATAAGACAAACACACTTTTGAAAAATTCCTTTATTAAAAATAAAAAAAATAAAAAAAAGATTCCAGCGGTGCTAATCCACTCTTGCTATCCAGCGACAGGTCTCCGGGGTCCAGCGATGGATGATCATATCCAGCGACGGGGGATCTCTCAGTCCAGCGCTGTCCATACATCCTTCTTCTGTCTCCACTGCGGAGACACTGCAGAGAGCCCAGCGCTGACGTTTCTTATATTAGGAGGGCGGGGCCACCCGTCACCTGACCCCGCCCCCTCTGACGCTGGTGAAGGGAGCCAGGGGTTCCCCAGTGACGTATGGGTGACCCAGCCCCCTCTGATGTAACGCAGGTTTCCGTTACATCAGAGGGGGCGGGGTCACCCATACGTCACTGGGGAACCCCTGGCTCCCTTCACCAGCGTCAGAGGGGGCGGGGTCAGGTGACGGGTGGCCCCGCCCTCCTAATATAAGAAACGTCAGCGCTGGGCTCTCTGCAGTGTCTCCGCAGTGGAGACAGAAGAAGGATGTATGGACAGCGCTGGACTGAGAGATCCCCCGTCGCTGGATATGATCATCCATCGCTGGACCCCGGAGACCCGTCGCTGGATAGCAAGAGTGGATTAGCAACGCTGGAATCTTTTTTTTATTTTTTTTATTTTTAATAAAGGAATTTTTCAAAAGTGTGTTTGTCTTATTTAACCATTTTGACACTTTCTTTGTGAAATGGTAGGGGTACTTTTGTACCCCCTTACCATTTCAAACAGGGGGGGGCCGGGATCTGGGGGTCCCCTTGTTAAAGGGGGCTTCCAGATTCTGATAATCCCCCCGCCCGCAGACCCTCACAACCAACGGCCAGGGTTGTGAGGATGAGGCCCTTGTCTTCATCAACATGGGGACAAGGTGCTTTGAGGGGTCACAGACCCCCAAAGCATCCTCCTAATGTTGAGGGTATGTGGCCTGGTACGGTTCAGGAGGGAGGGGGGGCGCTCTCTCGTCCCCCCCTCTTTTCCTGCGGCCTGCCAGGTTGCGTGCTCGGATAAAGGGTCTGATATGGATTTTTAGGGGGACCCCCACGTCAATTTTTTTTTAATTTGATGCGGGGTTCCCCTTAATATCCATATCAGACCTGAAGGGTCTGGTTATGGATATTTAGGGGGACCCCCACGTCAATTTTTTTTTTATTTGACACGGGGTTCCCCTTAATATCCATGTCAGACCTGAAGGGCCTGGTAATTGAATTTAGGGGAACCCCCACGCTTTTTTTTTTTTTTTTTTTTATCAATGAATGAATGAATTGTCGGCTAATGCAGAGAACACTCATTGAGTGTTCTCTGTATTACGGGACCCGACAATAGCCGCAAGTGATTTTAAAAGACTTTTTTTCCTGCACAAATGACACTTTGTGCAGGGACAGTTCTAAGCAGCAGAAACATGCGCCCCTTCACAGGCATACTATAGATACCCCCCAGCTACGAAATTTAAAGGAATATTACACTTTTATTGTTTCACTTTAATCATTATTAAAATCACTGCTCCTGAAAAAACGGCAGTTTTTAAAACTTTTTTTTGCATTGATCCATGTCCCCTGGGGCAGGACCCGGGTCCCCAAACACTTTTTAGGACAGTAACCTGCATATTACCCTTTAAAATTAGCACTTTAGATTTCTCCCATAGACTTGTATAGGATGTTCCGGCTTTTCGAATTTGCTGCGAACAGCCCAAATTGTTCACTGTTCGCTGAACAGGCGAACAGGCAATGTTCGAGTAGAACATGAGTTCGACTCAAACTCAAAGCTCATCCCTAATTGGCACCAAGCAAAATTAAACAAGAAAGGAAGGCGCACTGACCTAGTGCATTACCATAGATAGAGCTTTATTAAAAACAGAACATATAGCAAAATGGCTACTCACAAACGAGTATTGATAAAAGGCATAATCAATACAATTGGGTCCATCACACCGAACATCCACACGTTGAGATCTGATGTCAGATGAATCGACTAATACCCCAACACAAACGGCTGACGTGTTTCAGGGGAGAACACTTTCCTCAGAGCCAAGACTTGCAAATCTTAATAAAGCTCTATCTATGGTAATGCACTAGTTCAGTGCGTCTTTCTTTCTTGTTTTGTTTTCTCCAGTATTTGAATACCCAATATTCTGAGGAGGGCTGCAAGACCTTTTTGACACTACCTTTTAAAACTGTCGGTATCACACTTTGAAGACCTAGACACCAGAGTGCAGGAGAAGTTGTCTTTTTCTTTTACCAAGTAAAATGAAACATACACATTGTAAATGTATCAAAACTTGTATTCATCAGAATTTTCAGAAGGCATTGTGTAATCAAAGAAAGTTAAAAACGCAGCACACTTTGCCACAAGTTGGCTGAAATGACTCAAATTGCAACCCCACCCCCTCAATGCTAAATAATGCCAACAATTGACAATTTTTTCAATAGATTCATACCAACTCAAAAATCACCCTAAAATACGAAACAGTGTCTTCACTTATCACTGTCATCAGTGATAAGTGAGCTATCGTCCAATGTAACTCTTTCCTGTTTTTCTTGGGGAAACAGATGCAAAATTTTTGCTCCAACATAAATCAATACAAGACAGTCTTGCAGATATACAGGGACATCTTCCAGTGTCACATTTGTCTTTCTTGCAACTGGTGGATCACTTGCAGCACACTTTCAGGGACAGGATTTTTAGTTATCCAGGTTAACGTACCATCCTTGAGGTGCCATCCATTGCCAATGGGTGACAGGGCACACATTATACCTTTCAGAGAATGTCTCATTATGGCTGCTTGGTAGCTTTCCCTTTTACAGTGTTGGTAAAGGGCGTCAATTGTCGGAGGCATGGATAGTTCTGGCAAAGCTGAAGATGCCATGCAGAATGCTTTGTATCTTGCACCGTTCATATTTTTTGCAGATGACTAGCCATACAGGTGGCACACATATTTGCAAAGTAGTTCCATGTTAAAACTGCTACCCGGATTTTTAAATGCAGTCAGGTATTCCTCTTTCTTGCAAACAGAAAATGCCTTTCTTGTGTCTTTGCCATAAAAGGAGCTTGTAGAGCAGGGATATGCAATTAGCGGACCTCCAGCTGTTGCAGAACTACAATTCCCATGAGACATAGCAAGACTCTGACAGCCACAAGCATGACACACAGAGGCAGAGGCATGATGGGACTTGTAGTTTTGCAACAGCTGGAGGTCCGCTAATTGCATATCCCTGTTGTAGAGTCACAACCTGGGAAGGTATGGATCCTAATAAGTGCCAAGCACACACTGGTGCCAAGAGCTGATGACACATTAGCTAAGTCAATGATCCTTGTTTTGTTGCCAACCCCTGTGAAAAAATACAACCTACATGCTAAATCTTCTTGGAGACTTGGAGGAGCTCCAGCCCCCCCCAAAAAAAAATAAAAGCTAGCAGCTTTGTCTGGGGATCAATTACCGTACCGTATTAATACTGTATGCGCAATAAGTCTCAAGTCTGCCTGGCTGACAGTCTTAAAGTGGTTGTAACCCATAAAAGAAAAAAAAAAAAAAACCTGTTCCTTTAAAGCATGATAAACAACACAGTGATTGTGCTGTGTCATTTACCCCTCTCTATTTTGAAAATAAATAAATCAATAAAATATTTTATAAAAATTTCTTGTATCCTCTGTCTTCTCCTCCCACCTCCCTTTGTAAGATCAGGAGTCAGTTTTTTACATCATTATGACATTATGTAATCTGTTTTTCTGGTATATGTGTGTCCACAGTTTTATATAAAGTACTGTACTTTTATAACAGCTCCCTCTTCTTCTCTGAGATCTCTGAGGTGAGGAGGAAAGAGAAGAGCTGGGATTTTTGCTGACGTCAGCCCACTCCGTGCACTGAAGAGGGAGGGGCAGCAGACATCAGTGGGAAGGAGAGGAGAAAAGAGAAGAGCCGAGATCCCCACTAACATCTGCTTGCTCCATGCACAGAAGAGGAAGGGGCAGCAGACGTCAGCCATGAGGAGAGAAGAGGACCACCGGCCAGTCAGCGGTGGGAGTAAACATGGGATTTTTAATACAGCAACAAACGGAGACACTGCCCCAGTTTTAAAAAATGATTACAGGATTTTTAATTAAATTTACTGGTGCTTATTTTCAGGGTAGGGCTTATATTGCAACCCACTCTGATAATCACGCTAGGTCTTACTTTCGGGGTAGGGCTTATTTTCGAGAAAACACAGTAGTTACCAGCAGCCACCAGCAAGCAGAGGTTTGGGTAAATCCTAAAGAGCAGCTTCAACAGCTCCCAACACTACACCGTTCAGGGACCCAATCTCATTAGCTTTCATGGAATCCCTCAATAATCAGACTTTGGATGAGCTCCACGATTGCCACCTCACCAGTGTCTAGTGATCCCCTGCTTGGCATGGGACAGCTCCTCTCACAGCCACAGGACAAAGCCTTTATTTTTTAAAAGTTTACAGAGAGCTTGTCCCAGAATGCTGATAAAATAACCTCTGACATTAAAATGGATCTACAATTCCTGGGCTCCCGCATTGAAACCATAGAAAACAAAATGGATGCCAGGATAGCCTGAGTAAACCAGAACACAGACCACATCCAGCATCTTCACAACCAACTGGATGTTGCCATGGCCAAAATGAATGACCTCGAGAATAAGTTTAGAAGATACAATTTTAGAATCGGGGGTTACCCGAATCCATTACGGATGTACCTGCAGCGGTTAGTTCTCTCATCAAAGAACTTATCCCTGATATTCACAGACTTGAACTTGATGGAGCCCATGGGCCCTGGGGCCTCCCCGATCAGATGGACTTCCCCACAACATTCTTGTTAAGTCACACTTTTATACTGTTAAAGAAGAAGTCATGAAAAGGGCCTGACCTGCTTCACAATTACAGATCATGGGGCACCTGATCCAGATTTTTGCCGATATCTCTCCTTCCACAATCCAGAAGAGATGGGCGCTCAAACCCCTACTGGCGACACTGACTCTCCAAGATCAAATACTGGTGGCTTTTTCCCTTCAGTCCTAAATTTGAGATCAATAACAAGCCATACATATTCTCCACCTTTCATGAAGGAGAGAACCTACTTCAGAAGCTGGGCATAATATCCAGGGACCCTCCTTTCCGATGCAAACTTCCTCTGCCAGATCTACCAAGCAACCCCCCTCAAGATAGCACACTTACTTCACTTTGGCAATAATTCAAACTCAAAAATGCTAAACAATTCCTAATGACTTGAACTGGATCCCTGACCTCACTACCATCTCATCGTCTCCTTTTGTTTGGGCTGAGCCCCTGAAGACTCTGTGCTACCTATGATGTCTACTCCTTGATTTCTACAAATTCACTGGGATACCTCTGAATTTCACAGAGCGACCCCCTCTCATAACCCTTTGAAGTCTTCCCCTCACACACTGGTGAAACCACTTTATCTCCATGGAAACAGCCTTCCCTACAACCCACCTTGCATAGCTGACCTGACAAACTCATAACTGTGCGCTCTTTCCGGACGACATCCTGCTTTTCGTCACTTCACCATTAATCTCACTACCTAACAATTGCAAACTATTGGATAACTTTGGCGCAGTTGCAGGTCTCAAGGTAAACTTCTCAAAATCTATGCCATTGAATGTAAACCTACCAGAACACCTAGTCGCACAACTAAAAGAGCAATTCCAGTTTATATGGAGCAATACGTTAATTCCCTACTTCGGGGTCAATCTGGCTGCCTCAATAGACTGCTTATATGCTGTCAACTTCCCCCCAACGTATTATAAACTAGAGCACGATCTTTCACTTTGGGACAAATTGGGGCTCTCTTGGTTAGGCAGGGTTAACTCTATCATTCTCTATCTCTTCAAGTCACTTCCTATCCTGATCCTTAAAGACCAACTTAGGAAATTCCAATCAAAAATGATCAAGTTTATTTGGGGTGCAAAATGACATACAGTTGCCAAGGGGACCCAATACCAAGCTAGAAATAAGAGCGGAGTGGGACTTCTGAAACGTATCTGGTATCAGCAGGCTACCCAATTGACCTAACCTTCGACCATTTTTTCCAAGTCGGCCCACTTGGAAAAGCAAGCAATCCCTCATTACACACTAGACTACCTCCTTTGATGCCCTCCTAAAAGCAGACCTCCTATTATGGTTCCTACACTCTCCCACTCCCTAGTGGCATGGGAATCCATTCTTTCCCCAGGTATGGATATAAAAGCATTTCAATGGTGGCTAGATAAGGGGAATACAAGATCGGACATTTTGTTAACTCCACTGGACCTCTCACTCTCACTCACTGTGTGAGCAAACTTGAGATGTCAACTTT
The DNA here is from genome assembly GCF_037356315.1 of Lithobates pipiens. Classification (NCBI taxonomy): domain Eukaryota; kingdom Metazoa; phylum Chordata; class Amphibia; order Anura; family Ranidae; genus Lithobates; species Lithobates pipiens. The sequence goes on along the minus strand of NW_027507748.1, from coordinate 353,318,335 downwards.
CGAAAGATACCCACTTCACCAAATCTCCCACTTTATCCATAAATTATGGACAACAATACCTGACCCATGTACTATCACTGAATATCAGCTTTGGTGTGGACAAGCCATGCAACAGAGATGGGATATTGGTGATCTATCGGGCACTAGCTACAGCAGACTCAAAGTCCCCCTTCATGCTTGAATGGGAAAAAGATCTAGGACAACCCTGGAGTTTAGCAGATTGGCATAAGGCATCAGTCTCAGCCTCCCAGGGGATCTTGAATATAGAGGCAAACCTGAAAGTTCCAAACAATAGGATAATATGACACACTCCAGATATGGCTCTATACTACTGGCAACAAGGGGGTGGGCTGGGCAATCAAACTGGGCAATAAAATAAGTCCATATATGTCAATATGTCTTTGTGAGGAGAATATTATGCTGGCTTTAGGAGGCTACCAGTTCAAAAGTTGGAAGAGACTCTGGAACATAGTAAAAGACAAAGAACAGCACCCTCTAAATGCAGCGAGTTAACTATTTTAATAGTAAAAAGTATGATTAAAAACAAGCAGCATTTTTCCAGCATGGGTGTATATAAAATAAGTAAAATTTCATCCACGCTGTTCTGGGATAGTGCTGGGCATCACTGGCTGGTGGAGGCGATCTGCTGTCTGGCTACAATCCAGCTGCACTATTGGCTCACAGTGCTTTCAGAAAGGTGGTACGAGGATTGGCGATGCTCTGTGATGACATCACTTCTGGGAACAGAGTCGGCAGGCGGTGCTTCGCGTTCGGATAGTAACTGATGGAACACAGCTTAATAACATGGCAATATTATCTTTTGGAGAACACGGCAATACTATCTTTTAAAAAAACACGACAATGCACTGAGGTCATACTGTCTTTTAAAAAAACATAATAACAATATTATCTATAAAAACACAGCATAATAGCATGGCTGTAATATGGCATTATCTACCACTACTTAACAACTAAATGAAATTATCATATTTACAACAGACAACCAATGGAATCATGATAGTCTGACATTATATCTATAAAGAATAATTATAATAATTTTAAAATTATCATTTAAAAATAGGAAGACATCCTATAATAATATACTGAACTGTACTGAACTATATTGGGCTATATTACACTATATTAGGAGTCTTGTATTATGTACAATGAACCTGAATTTATACTGGCACTTACTAAAAAGATTTTAACTACTTGCCAACTGGCCCATAGCCGAATGACGGCTACAGGGCGGTTGCATAACTCTGGGAGGGAGTACAGTGACATCCTCCCAGAATCCCACTCTCACGCGCCCCCACGGATCACAGTAAATGGCCGCTGACAGCGGCGGTTTACCACGTGATCGATCCGTCAAATGATGGAGCGCTCACTTGTAAACAAACCAGAGTCATGTTATGACACCGGTTCCTCTCTCCCCTCTGTGTACTGATCGGTACAGTGGAGGTGGAGAGATTGGATGGCAGCAGCGCTGTGGGCTGGATCTGTAGTGCCCACAGTGCTGCTCTGTAATAATTGCAGTCACATCCAGCCATTCATCTATGCTCAACCATCCCTCCTTGCTCAGCCATACCCTGCAATACCCTGAAATACTCTGCAATACTCTGCAATATTCTGCAATACCCTGCAATATCCTGCCATATCCTGCAATACCCTGCCATACCCTGCAATACCCTACAATATTCTGCAATACCCTGCAATACCCTGCAATACTCTGCAATACCCCGCAATACCCTGCAATATTCTGCAATACCCTGAAATACCCTGCCATACTCTGCAATTCCCTGCAATACCCTGCTATACTGTGCCATACCCTGCAATACTCTGCCATACCCTGCAATACTCTGCCATACCCTGCAATACCCTGCCATACTCTGCAATATTCTGCAATACCTTGCAATACCCTGCCATAACCAGCCATACTCGGCAATACCCAGCCATACTCTGCAATACCCAGCCATACCCACCAATACTCTGCAATACCGAGCCATACTCTGCCATACCCAGCCATACTCTGCAATAACCAGTCATTCCAGTCATACTTGGCGATACCCTGCCATACTCAGCCATACTCGGTGATACCCAGCCATATTCTACCATACCCAGTCATTCCAGTCATACTTGGGGATACCCTGCCATACTCAGCCATACCCAGCCATTCAGCCTTACTCGGCTGTACTCGGCCTCTGTATGTGGCCAGGCTGTGGAAGTCTCACACATTATTAGTATTAGCATTGCCGTACTCAGGAGGAGTAGAAGAATCTATTTTGGGGTGTCATTTTTGGTAGTAATTATGGGGGGGGGGGGGGTTGACTGGATTAAGAATACTTTAGATATCTCCTGGTATAAACTAAAATTAGAACTAAAATTAGTTGGGTGGGGGAGGGTGAAGGAAAACAAAAGGGGAAGGGGGGATGAGACGGGTACTAAATTGGGGAAGTTATTTTTTGAGAATATTTGTTACTACATGTCAATATTAGTAAGTTGTTTTTATATCATGATTTTTGCATGATTTTTTGCAATCATTTTTTACAAGTGGTGGACCCGTAGCAACATCGCTATAAGATTGCAATGAGATCAGTAAATCATAGTAAAATAATACAGTAAAATATTGATTTCAATGCCCTCATTAAGACCTCCGGGCGATAGGCTATTTAAAGCTATGTATCCAATCATTTTCTCTCTCACATAACCATTTATAATGTTCGGCGGTGGGGAATGTGTTAGGGATAGCTTCTTCACCCAAACGCGTAATCCTAAAGATGACTGTTTATGGAATTCTTTAAATTGTCTCGGAACACTATACTTGTTTATGCCCTTTTCCACAAAATTAGGATGCTCACCAAAATGCTTCCGAAGTGTTCGTATGGTGCGACCAACTTAAAGTAGGCCGCATGGGCATGTCAAGCAATATACTACATATTTGGATCCACAAAAAAATCTGGTATAATGTACCATTTCCCTTTATGGGAGAATTCTTACTGCCTATGTTTCACATGAGCACATGTGAGACATAGGGATTTTTTACACTGGTACATCCCTTTAATATTAAAAAAGGTTAAAGGTACACTAGCACTAGGACGTACTGATCTTATTTTACTTGGAGCTATTTGCGCTTTTATATTTTTTGCTCATCTATATGTGACTAGTGGTTGATCACTTATTGTGGATTTTAGATGAGGGTCTTCACTTGCTCGACTTACATGCTTAACAATTATCTTTTCCGTTTTAAATATATTGTGAAATTGCATAGCTAATCAAATTGGTTGTGTAGTATCCTCTATTTTAGCTTCTCTCACAGTCCCAACATTATTGTGAAGATAACCCTTTTCTCTAAATTTAGTTTTCAATAAATGACCATGGGTGTAGTAATCCTGTACTCGAGTGCAATTGTATTTGCATTAAGATGGCAAAATTTACTTTTGGGACTATTATTTACCCATCGTGGATGATGAAAACTGTTGAAATGTAAATAGGAGTTACCTGAAGTGGGTTTGATGTAGTTCTGTGCTCAGACGGTGTTACTATGATGGAATAATTCCAGATCCAAAAAGGCAAGTTTATTACTATTAGATAATGAGGTGAATGATAGACCCATGGTGTTATTATTGCATTAATAATTGTTTTCCTCAGTTTAGGCCGATATGTATTCTTCTACATATTTTTGGTAAATAAAAATTGCAATAAGCGTATATTGATTGGTTTTCGCAAAAGTTATAGCGTCTACAAAATAGGGGATAGTTTTATTGAAAACTGTGTGTTTACACATACAGATCCCAATTCTCAGTGTGCCCCGAGCGATAGCGGGAGAACAGCAATGATCGCGACCTCCGAGCACTAGCACGGGGCACGCATGCACCCCTAGTGGCCAAAAGAGGAAGCGATGTAACATGACCGCAAGTCACACAGCCGAGCCATGTTGCCGCAGTACAACTGCAGCAGCTGGTCGGCCAGCGGTTAATATGGCTATCAGGCAAAGGAGATTTCCGTTGAGATCTGAGATGTGGTAATGGTTTAGGGTGACCAAGCATACAGTGATTATGCGTATAGACTGAGAAGTGGGGAGACATGTGAGAGAGAGGAAAAGGAAGATTTGGCCTCGGTTCACAGTTCATCAAAGTGATAGGGCCCACGTGCCTAGTTGTGTCATAATAATCCTCATCTCAGCATTTTGGTTTAATAATCCTCATTACAGCATTTTGGTTTCATATGAACAAAAAAGAGACTTGTCTTAATAAGGTAATCTTCTTGGAACTTAGTATTAAGCTTAAGTTTTCTGTAATAAGATGTAGGTAAAGATGTGATATGTGATTTAAGATTATGAATTAGGTCTATGACTTTGGACAAAAGTACAATATATTGGATATGTCTTTGCTTAATGATGATTTCCATCCATTTTTGGGTTCAGAACACTAATGTAGTGGACCACTCTTGGGCCAATTCTGTACCCAAAATGAGCATGTTTTTTGATTTCTGAGTCCTCTAGGAGAAATTTTTAAGTTAAGTATAAGTCCAGAAAAAAATTCCTCCATTGGTGATTTACTACATTAATAGCATATTCTATTTTGCGAAACTTGCCATATACATATGTATATGTCAATCTAGGAACTGATATGGACGGAAGAAAGAAACTATCTCTGAGAAATATGCTTATATTTCATGCAAGATCATATATTTTACAAATTCTATATTTTGTATTATTTCCATGGTTACTGAGCAAGCAGAAGATTCAAGTGGTGAATTGTGACCATTAATATAATATAGTAATAAAAGGCAATAAAAGTTGATTATAAAACATAAACAATGTTAATAAAGAGATTAAAGAGATTAAAAAAATTAAATGAAAACTGTTAATGTATATCCAATGGCAGCGCATATAAATGTACTTCTATAGCAAAACATACAAACAATAGCATAATATGGTGCACTCCGGATATGGCTGTATACTACTGGAAACAAGGGGGTGGGATGGGTAATCAAACTGGGCAATTGTGTATTGTCGTGTTCTCTAAAAGATAGTATTGCTGAGTTATTAAGCTGTGTTCCATCAGTTGCTATGGTTACTGGGCGTATTGGTTGTTCAATTCTCCTCCCCTGTATGGTATATTTAGCCTACACCAAGATGGCCACCAGCAAAGCCTGAGGAAGGAGCACTCATGCTCCAAACGCGAAGCAACGCCGCCGACTCCGTTCCCGAAAGTAACATCATCCCCGAGCATTGCTGATCCTCGCTCCAGCTTTACGGAAGCGCTATGAGCCAACAGTGCAGCTAGATTGTAGCCAGACAGCAGATTGCCTCCCCCAGCCAGTGATGCCCAGCACTATCCCGCAACAGCACGGATTAAATAGAATTTATATTATATACACCCATGCTGGAAAAATGTCGCTCGTTAGTGATTTTAATCTTACTTTTTGCTATTAAAATAGTTAACTCGCTGCATTTAGAAACCTGAAAGTTCTAATGAGATGGTATCTCATCCCATTGAGACTAGCAAATATACCCATCATCTTCTCCCCTGTGCTTCCGAAACTGTGGGCACGTGGGCTCAATGATGCATGTATGGTGGGAGTGTCCCAAAGTCAGAGGTGTATGGAATAAAATCTTCCACATGCTCTGGAAAATTACAGGTCTTTCCATACAGAAGTCTCCCCAATTAGCACTACTTAACTTCCCAATCCTTGGGGTCCCCAAACTGGCTTGACGCCTCATTATGTTTATTCTCCTTGCAACTAAATTAACAATCACTTGAGCCTGGAAGCAATCTCATGTTTCATTCATTGTGGTCAAAGGAAAAATCTACTGGATTATGGCCCAGCAAAAAATAAATAGCACTTTGCTAGACACTACTAAGAAATATGAGGCCATATGGGAACCATGGACCCAATATATGCAACTGAAGCACACTTCATAAACTTGCCCATACTCCAGGTGCAGGAGCAAGACTCATTCAGTCACTAAGCCTTATTTTCTCTTCCTTTTTCCTGCTCTTTCATTTCTTTTCCTACTTCTCTGTATCACTCTTAAATCCATAATCATCCTATCCTGCTGAGGGATAGTCATACTATAACATAATGGCTTTAAATGTAATACTTTCTTATTATTGGTATCTATATGAACTAATAGTGATGGACGAACTTCCGACGGGACGTTTCGCGAACGCGAAACGCGAACGGACACAAACGTTCGCGAAAACGACCGTTCGCCGCGGGCTCCATTGACTTCAATGGGAGGCGAATTTCGCAAACCTTTAGGTCGAATTTGCGGCCACGGGGTAATTATTAGGGGGTAGCACGTAGTCCCACCACCTGGACAATAGCATAATACATGTATGAGGTGAATTTGGGATCGATAACTACAAGCATTTTTTTTTTATTTGGGAAATTGTTCTGACAATTCAGGACTATGGAGCTAATGAAGGCAATGGAGGAGAGGGAAGGTCAGGGACCAGGGTAGGCAAACAAGAGGGTGCAGGAGATACAGAGCACTGACAGCAGCACCGTAATACAGAGCACTGACATCAGCACCGTGACATACAGCGCTGACAGCAGCTCCGTGACATACAGCGCTGACAGCAGCTCCGTGACATACAGCGCTGACAGCAGCTCCGTGACATACAGCGCTGACAGCAGCTCCGTGACATACAGCGCTGACAGCAGCTCCGTGACATACAGCGCTGACAGCAGCACCGTGACATACAGCGCTGACAGCAGCTCCGTGACATACAGCGCTGACAGCAGCTCCGTGACATACAGCGCTGACAGCAGCTCCGTGACATACAGCACTGACAGCAGCTCCGTGACATACAGCGCTGACAGCAGCTCCGTGACATACAGCGCTGACAGCAGCACCGTGACATACAGCGCTGACAGCAGCTCCGTGACATACAGCGCTGACAGCAGCTCCGTGACATACAGCGCTGACAGCAGCTCCGTGACATACAGCGCTGACAGCAGCTCCGTGACATACAGCGCTGACAGCAGCTCCGTGACATACAGCGCTGACAGCAGCTCCGTGACATACAGCGCTGACAGCAGCTCCGTGACATACAGCGCTGACAGCAGCTCCGTGACATACAGCGCTGACAGCAGCTCCGTGACATACAGCGCTGACAGCAGCTCCGTGACATACAGCGCTGACAGCAGCACCGTAAGCAGCCCCAGGAGGAAGTCAGCACAGCACAGGGATGGTGTGATCCCCTCATAATAAGAACCCCCAGGAGGAAGTCAGCACAGCACAGGGATGGTGGGAGCCCCTCATAATAAGAACACCCAGGAGGAAGTCAGCACAGCACAGGGATGGTGGGAACCCCTCATAATAAGCAGCCCCAGTAGAAATATGACACCGCTCAACCTCTTCAAAGAGGAGGGTAGGGGCATATAGTACGGTGTGCTTTTTTGGGTCAGGGAAGTGAGCCAAATGAATTAAGAAGGTCTGTGTGCTTGATTCCAAAAATTGTTTATAGACATATACATGGTCTACTGATCACATGTGTTGAATTCCTCCGAGATCCATGCCTCATTCATTTTTAGAAATGTGAGGTAGTTAACACTGTGGTGAGCTAGGCGAGTACGCTTATCGGTCACAATCCCCCCTGCTGCGCTGAACGTCCTTTCGGACAGGACACTGGATGAGGGGCAAGCCAACAGTTCGATTGCAAATTGGGCAAGCTCTGGCCAGAGGTCAAGCCTGCCCACCCAGTAGTCTAGGGGTTCATCACTCCTCAGAGCGTCCACATCGGCCGTTAACCCAATGTAGTCGGACACCTGACGGTCTAGGCGTTCCCTGATGCTGGATCCGGATGACACCTGTCGATGGGTCGGCTGAAAGAATGACCTCATATCCGAAGTCACCAACACATCTTCAAACCGGCCTCTTCTTGCAGGCGCTGTTGGATTGGTACCCGCAAATCCTTCTCTGGGAGTGGGAATTGCTCCTCTGCCAGCGCACGCAAAAGCAGAATGCAGCATTTCTCGAAGCAAGGCCTGGAAGTGCTGCATTCTGACAGCCCTCTGCGACGGCGGTAACATTTCCGCCATTTTGTGTTTGTACCGGGGGTCTAAGTACGTTGCCACCCAGTACTGGTCCTTGACCCTCATGCTTTTTATACGGGGGTCCCTATTAAAACACTGGAGCATGAAGGCCCCCATTTGCACTAAAGTGGAAGCGGTGTGGTGGCCTGGCTCCTGCTCATCATCCAGGATAATGTCGTCCTCTTCATTCTCCTCTCCCCATCCTCGCACAACAGGGATCCCAGAAAGGTTTAAAGCATGCTCTTCTTGCTCCTGCTCATCCGCCCCGGCACCATCCTCCTCTGACTCCTCATCAGACTCCTGTTGTTGACTTGTCTCAGATAGAGTAGCCCCCCCTGGGAATTCATCCAGCATTGCGACTTCCTCATCTTCCCGCTCCTGCTCCTCCACAGCCTGATCAATGACACGACGCAATGCACGCTCCAGAAAGAAGGCATAAGGTACCATGTCACTGATGGCGCCATGGCTGCGACTGACCAGTTTGGTGATCTCCTCAAATGGCCGCAGAAGTCTGCATGTGTCGCGCATGAGCAGCCACTGGCGCGGTGAAAAAAAACCCAGCTCCCCAGAACCGTTTCTTTCGCAGAGTTCATACAGGTAGACGTTAACTGCACGTTTCTGCTGGAGCAGCCTATCAAGCATATAGAAGGTTGAGTTCCATCGCGTCGGGCAATCGCAAATAAGACGTCTGACCGGCAGATGGTGTCGCCGCTGAATGTCAGCAAGGCGAGCCATGGCCGTGTAAGATCTTCTGAAATGGGCCGAGATTTTCCTTGCCTGCCGCAAGATGTCCTGGACCCCAGGGTATTTGACAAGGAATCGCTGCACGACCAAGTTTAAGACGTGTGCCATGCACGGCACGTGCGTGATTTTGCCCTGTTTCAATGCGCTAAGCAGATTGGCACCGTTGTCACACACCACTTTACCAACTGTCAAATTGAGCGGTGTTAGCCACTCATCTGCCTGTGAACGCAAAGCTGAAAGGAGTGCCGGGCCAGTGTGGCTCTTTGCTTCCAGGCACAACAGACGCAGCACGGCATGGCAACGTCTCACCTGGCATGTGGAATAGGTTCTGGGGAGCTTGGGCGGTGCAGTGGAAGAGACGCTAGCAGCGGAAAAGGAGGAGGCAGCTGAGGAGGAGAGGGAGGAGGATGGAGTAGGAGGAGGAGAAGAAGAGTCAGGCCTGCATGCAATCCGTGGCGGTAAAACCAAATCTACACGGGTGCCACGGGTTACATGCTTGACGGCCGTCAGAAGGTTCACCCAGTGGGCAGTAAAACTGATATACCTTCCCTGCCCGTGTTTGCTAGACCACGTGTCTGTGGTCAGATGTATCTTGGCACCGACACTGTGTGCCAGAGATACATTCACTTGCCGCTGAACATGGCCATATAGCTCTGGGATGCCCTTCTCTGAGAAATACTTCCTTCCTGGGACCTTCCATTGTGGTGTTCCAATGGCCACAAATTTGCGAAAGGCCTCCGAGTCCACCAGTTTATATGGCAGTAGTTGGCGGGCTATGAGTTCTGACAAGCCAGCCGCCAACCGTTGGGCAAGAGGGTTATCCGGCGTCATCATTTTTTTACGCTCAAACATTAGGCCCACGGAAGCCTGCCTTTTTGCAGAAAAATGTGAGCTTGGCGTGATGGAAGGTGGAGTGGAGGACAATTGTGAGGAGAGAGGAGAAGGAGAAGTAGAAGACGAGGCTGGACGGTGAGAGCCTGCAGTGTGGCTTTGTGTGTTCCGTTGCTCCCACTGGGCTCGGTGATGGCTGCTCATGTGCCTTCTTAAGGCGGTCGTCCCTAGGTGAGTATTGGGCTTACCGCGACTAACGCGTTGACTGCAAAGATTGCAGATGGCAACGCTATTGTCAGCAGCGGACACGTTAAAAAAAGCCCACACTGCGGAGCCATGTGCCGGTGTCCTGGGAGCGCCAGATGTGACCGTACATGGTCGATGACTCGCTCCTGATACATTTGCAGTCTGCTTTGTCCCTGCTGTGCAATGTAAGTCATTGCTGCTTCTCCTCCCTATCTGCTGGTCCATATCTCCCTCTGAACTCCCCTCCTCTTCCTCTCTTGTGGGCACCCACGTGACATCACTAGACACGTCATCATCAACGTCACCTTCCCCACCGCTATAAGTAGAGTAGGCAGCAACACCGGGGACCAACCTCCTCCTTGGGCTGATCTGGGTACTGGCGTCAGACTGCTGAGTAGCGCTTGTTGCTACCTCCTCTTCCTGATCCAATACCAAGAGTGGCTGCGCATCAGAAATGTCCTCTTGATATGGATCGGAAAATAATTCCAGTGACTCAAGCGGAAGGTATGTGGTGGTGGTGGTGGTGGTCGTGTTGTTGGTGGTAGTGTCTTTGGGGGTGCACATAGCAGAGAGTGAAGAAGAGGGTGCAGATCGAGAGGATGAGGAGGGTGCAGAAGAGTAAGGCTGAGCGAGCCACTCAACCAAGTCTGGTGCATCCTTTAAAGTAATTGAACGCACCTTCTGCAACTTCCCACTTTGGCTCAAGCCTGTTGCTCCTGCCCTACCCCTACCACCCCTGCGGAAGGGCCTGCCTCTTCCTCTGCATGTCATTTTTTAAATGACCCTGTGACAAAACTCTTAGTCCCTATACCGCTGAAGGACTGCTGCAGTATAGGTGAGCGGTCAGCAGTGGTGCACGTCAACCCTATCTATTGTGGACCTATAGCGGTCCTTACAGAACAGCAGACTGTACCGCACTCAAGCCTATGTACCGTAGCACCCTATACCAAGTTACCAGTCCTTATAAGAACTTTTGTGGACCAAGCAGGTTGTGTATTAGTGTTTAGCAGACTGTACGTCAGTCCCTATACCGCTGAAGGACTGCTGCAGTATAGGGCAGCGGTCAGCAGTGGTGCACGTCAACCCTATCTATTGTGGACCGATAGCGGTCCTTACAGAACAGCAGACTGTACCGCACTCAAGCCTATGTACCGTAGCACCCTATACCAAGTTACCAGTCCTTATAAGAACTTTTGTGGACCAAGCAGGTTGTGTATTAGTGTTTAGCAGACTGTACGTCAGTCCCTATACCGCTGAAGGACTGCTGCAGTATAGGGCAGCGGTCAGCAGTGGTGCACGTCAACCCTATCTATTGTGGACCGATAGCGGTCCTTACAGAACAGCAGACTGTACCGCACTCAAGCCTATGTACCGTAGCACCCTATACCAAGTTACCAGTCCTTATAAGAACTTTTGTGGAACAAGCAGGTTGTGTGTTAGTGATTAGCAGACTGTACGTCAGTCCCTATACCGCTGAAGGACTGCTGCAGTATAGGTGAGCGGTCAGCAGTGGTGCACGTCAACCCTATCTATTGTGGACCGATAGCGGTCCTTACAGAACAGCAGACTGTACCGCACTCAAGCCTATGTACCGTAGCACCCTATACCAAGTTACCAGTCCTTATAAGAACTTTTGTGGACCAAGCAGGTTGTGTATTAGTGTTTAGCAGACTGTACGTCAGTCCCTATACCGCTGAAGGACTGCTGCAGTATAGGGCAGCGGTCAGCAGTGGTGCACGTCAACCCTATCTATTGTGGACCGATAGCGGTCCTTACAGAACAGCAGACTGTACCGCACTCAAGCCTATGTACCGTAGCACCCTATACCAAGTTACCAGTCCTTATAAGAACTTTTGTGGACCAAGCAGGTTGTGTATTAGTGTTTAGCAGACTGTACGTCAGTCCCTATACCGCTGAAGGACTGCTGCAGTATAGGGCAGCGGTCAGCAGTGGTGCACGTCAACCCTATCTATTGTGGACCGATAGCGGTCCTTACAGAACAGCAGACTGTACCGCACTCAAGCCTATGTACCGTAGCACCCTATACCAAGTTACCAGTCCTTATAAGAACTTTTGTGGACCAAGCAGGTTGTGTATTAGTGTTTAGCAGACTGTACGTCAGTCCCTATACCGCTGAAGGACTGCTGCAGTATAGGGCAGCGGTCAGCAGTGGTGCACGTCAACCCTATCTATTGTGGACCGATAGCGGTCCTTACAGAACAGCAGACTGTACCGCACTCAAGCCTATGTACCGTAGCACCCTATACCAAGTTACCAGTCCTTATAAGAACTTTTGTGGAACAAGCAGGTTGTGTGTTAGTGATTAGCAGACTGTACGTCAGTCCCTATACCGCTGAAGGACTGCTGCAGTATAGGTGAGCGGTCAGCAGTGGTGCACGTCAACCCTATCTATTGTGGACCGATAGCGGTCCTTACAGAACAGCAGACTGTACCGCACTCAAGCCTATGTACCGTAGCACCCTATACCAAGTTACCAGTCCTTATAAGAACTTTTGTGGACCAAGCAGGTTGTGTATTAGTGTTTAGCAGACTGTACGTCAGTCCCTATACCGCTGAAGGACTGCTGCAGTATAGGGCAGCGGTCAGCAGTGGTGCACGTCAACCCTATCTATTGTGGACCGATAGCGGTCCTTACAGAACAGCAGACTGTACCGCACTCAAGCCTATGTACCGTAGCACCCTATACCAAGTTACCAGTCCTTATAAGAACTTTTGTGGACCAAGCAGGTTGTGTATTAGTGTTTAGCAGACTGTACGTCAGTCCCTATACCGCTGAAGGACTGCTGCAGTATAGGGCAGCGGTCAGCAGTGGTGCACGTCAACCCTATCTATTGTGGACCGATAGCGGTCCTTACAGAACAGCAGACTGTACCGCACTCAAGCCTATGTACCGTAGCACCCTATACCAAGTTACCAGTCCTTATAAGAACTTTTGTGGACCAAGCAGGTTGTGTATTAGTGTTTAGCAGACTGTACGTCAGTCCCTATACCGCTGAAGGACTGCTGCAGTATAGGGCAGCGGTCAGCAGTGGTGCACGTCAACCCTATCTATTGTGGACCGATAGCGGTCCTTACAGAACAGCAGACTGTACCGCACTCAAGCCTATGTACCGTAGCACCCTATACCAAGTTACCAGTCCTTATAAGAACTTTTGTGGAACAAGCAGGTTGTGTGTTAGTGATTAGCAGACTGTACGTCAGTCCCTATACCGCTGAAGGACTGCTGCAGTATAGGGCAGCGGTCAGCAGTGGTGCACGTCAACCCTATCTATTGTGGACCGATAGCGGTCCTTACAGAACAGCAGACTGTACCGCACTCAAGCCTATGTACCGTAGCACCCTATACCAAGTTACCAGTCCTTATAAGAACTTTTGTGGAACAAGTGAGTTGTGAATGTTTAGCAGACTGCAGCAGAAGGGCAGCAGTCAAGTATAATATCCTTTCTATATTTGGAAGAAAGAATATTATACATGTACAAGCCTATTACTGTACCACTGATACCAGTCCTGAAAAGAACCTTTGTGGAACTAATAATAACAGCAAGTCTTTAAAATTACCCTCACTGCCTGACAACACTGCTTCCTTCCTGTCCCTATACAAATTGGCAAAAAAAGAGAACGATTAGTGGTTACTGGAACAGCTCTTTTGTGGACCTTGATAGTAACAGCTAATGATGATGATGATGATGATGATGATGAAAGACTAATCTGGCTGTCCCTGTAGCATACACCGTCCTTTCCCTTTCTCTAAACTAACAAAAGACACTCAGGCTGCTGCAAGAATCAGCAGCACAGCAAACCTATCAACACCTAACACCTATACCAGTCCTGAAAAGAACTTTTGTGTACCAAATAGCTAGTGGTTTATCTCTCCCTACTCCACACAGGAACCTGTCCCTATCTTAACAGAAGAAAGAATGTAAAATGGCCACCGGATCGGGTGTATTTATAGGTTAGGGGGAATGTACAAGTGTCCATGTGCTGTCATGTCTCAATTGGCTGTCCTGTATCACATGATAAACGTGTCACCAAAGGTTAAAGTTCTTGTATACATTAAACACGTAAGTCCGCCGCGGCGAACGACGGAAAAAGGCGTTCGAACGTGCGGACCGCGAATGTCGGAAATTCGCCGCGAAACGACCGCCGGGCGAACCGTTCGGCCATCACTATGAACTAATTGGTTTAGATCCATGGAAATGGCTTCCATAAACGCCTGAATGTTATGACTCCTATGAGGCAACTCACTGCTGTGGAAGATTTTATGTTGTCAATGAATGAGGCTCTCACTATCCTGCTTCCCCCTTTCCTGGAAGATATATGGTACCACACACTTATTTCTACACTCACCGTAATCACAAGCTGCAGACTGAACATATATCCCTCCTTAATAGTTACACTAACTCCTTGAGCTAGTACATGCTAGTACTAGATGTTGACATGTTCAAGCCTTGTCTTATTGCTGTTATTAAATTTCATACAGTTCTCACTACAATAATGATTTGTTGAATGTAACCTGTGGGCTGAGTGTTCTGCCACCCTCTCCATGACACAGCTAGTACCCATTTGGGGTGTCTGGAGATAGGGGACATCTCCCCTCCTACGAATACATAGTTGGTTGTATACGACTATTACTTTGCTAACTGATATTTTATATGTCACTGTACTATGGATTTACTGTTTCAGTGTACAACAGAATGTACCAATGTTTCTTTAATCTTTCTGAAAGACTCAATAAAAATCAATTGAAAAAAAAAAAAAAAAAACATTATCTGTTAGTGATTCAAAATACATCTTGATTTGCACACAAATCCTAATTTCCCATTGAGATCTTCTTTAATGTTAATTTTCATTCTTGCATCACTGGTCCACTTCAGAATTGGTATAATAAGGATCTCTATTGTGGTTATAAACTACAGTGTTAAAAAAGTGTTTTTTTTTTCTGTAGAATTGATGCCTCTTTAATTTCTAGCTTAAAGCTTCAAAACATTTGTTTTATGGCTCAATTGTATAAACACACAGATAACTCTTTAAATGTATTCAACATCATTTTCAGCTATACATACTTTGGTGTAAGAATTTGGCATCAAACAGCTTTTACGATGTGTTCTGAGCTATCAGATTAGAAGAAGCAATCCAGTGCAGGTGCTTATCGAATGGTACTTAATTCATGAATAAACTATATAAAAAAGATGGGAAAGGGAGCTAGGTTGAAAAATGTGAGTAAAGCTATACACCATCAATAAAGAAACATTGCAGCATTGTAAAAGGAAATGGTAGAAGAAACCATGATAAAAGAACTGAGATATAGGAAGAATGAGTACAGCAGAAAAAAAATGTTAAAGTATTTGGCAGCTGCAGTGAAAGGGAATGTTGAACCATATGGGGTTATAAAAGTACATTAAGCATACATTGGAGAAGAGTGATTCATATTAATATTGCAATCTTCCAGGATCAATGAGCCTCTGGCCAACTGTTTTCAAGTGTGTTTTTTGTAATTGTGTTTTTAAGATATATCTTATTTTTCCAGCAGATAATATACTGCCCAGGAAGCATAGTGAAAGTACAATTAAGGTATATTCAGTATTTATTTTAAGATATAACATTTCTATAGTACTTGATTTAATATTACTGTAGAACATAGGACACCTATTCATTCCCCGTCTATAATTTCTCAACAGTGGAACAAGAACACAGTTGAGTGTTTGGGGTAAGGGGGAGCACTTGGAAACATGTTTTACTTATTATTTTTATTCACAATAAGTACATTATTAAGGATAAAAAAATAAAAGTAATAAAAAAAAAGAACACAATCTAGTATTGCTCATATGTTTGGTGATTTGGGCCTTGTAATAATGAATATGCAAAGAAAAAAATCAACATACATTTCTGATAAGCAATTAATGCTTGGTACACAAGAGTTGGCTCAATACAGACAACATTTGGTCAGTGTTTTCTTTGTTTTGTGCTGCACTGTGGGGTTTCCATGATACAGCAGCAACCGTATATGCATTTTGTTCCTCCCGGCAGCCCCAAGACACCCTCCACCCCTTTGTAGGTAGAACACCAGCATAGCCATATCATGGGCACCTCCAGCACAGGTATATAATAAGCCAGACACCAAAATAATACATATGCATTCACCAATAAATATACAATATTCATACAACCAATGTTTACAAAGTGTTATTCGACCAATTGTATATTGTACCAGCAAGGAAAATGAAAAACCTAAGAATGGACACTGGACAATGTAAATTTAAGCAATTTAGAAAACAACACACATCTCTTCAAAAGTACAGAGGAGGCTTTCAATGATATCAATGGTTGAGGGGGAGATAAAGTGCTCAATAAAAGAATGTTTTGATATCACAGCAAAGATGAAAGACATGCTTTGGAATAAAGGGGTTAATGGAAGGCATCCTTAGATTGAAGCCTGCTTTACACTTTATATGAGCAGCTCACTTTACCAATGTATTCAACCCTCATTATTTTTAAACTAGAATTTAACACCCAGTTCTCACAATCTGCTGTCAGTCTGACAGTAATTGGTGGGTAAAATATTTGGCCATATAAACAGGACAAAAAAGACTCAATTACACATAACACTCTCAGTGTTAGAGCTTATTAGGCGATGCAAAGAAACTCTGACAACTAAATACAGTATCTGCAGTGATGAAAGAATCCAGGGTCATTTGCGCATCTTTTTCTTTTGCTATCTGTTCATACAGCCACAAAAAACACTGGAATATAAAAATAGAAGACACGAATGCTGATGGCATCCCAGTCTTAATCCATAGGGTTCAATATTGAGTTGGCCCACCATTTGCAGCTATAACAGCTTCAACTCTGATGGGAAGGCTGTCCACAAGGTTTAGGAGTGTGTCTATGGGAATGTTTGACCATTCTTCCAGAAGAGCATTTGTGAGGTCAGGCACTGAGGTTGGAGGAAAAGGCTTGGCTCACAGTCTCCGCTCTAATTCATCCCAAAGGTGTTCTGTCAGGTTGAGGTCTGGACTCTGTGCAGGCTAGTCAAGTTCCTCCACCCCAAACCTGTTCATCCATGTCTTTATGGACCTTACTTTGTGCACTGGTCCAAATCATTAGTTCCAGCATACCAAGACATTCTTTTGACAATTTCATGTTGCCAACTTTGTGGGAACAGTTTGGGGATGGCCCCTTCCTGTTCCAACATGACTGCACACCAGTGCACAAAGCAAGGCCCATAAAGACATGGATGAGCAAGTTTGGGGTGGAGGAACATGACTGGCCTGCACCTCAATCTGATAGAACACCTTTGGGAAGAATAACAGCAGAGTCTGTGAGCCAGGCCTTTTCGTCCTCATTAGTACCTGACCTCAAAAATGCGCTTCTGGAAGAATGGTCAAACATTCCTATAGACACAGTCCTAAACCTTGTGGACAGCCTTCCCAAAAGAGTTGAAGCTATTATAGCTGCAAAGGGTGGGCTAACTCAATATTGAACCCTATGGATTAAGACTGGGATGCTATTAAAGTTCATGTGCGTGTAAAGGCAGACATCCCAATACTTTTGGCAATATATTGTATGTGTATATCTCAGTAGTGTATTTAGAGGTACAACTGTAGACTTAGTAGCGCTGGCAGTGGCTCTTTTTGTGGACAGTGGAAATTTAAAGAACATCTCTGATGCTGAATGGCACAACTCACTATGTTGATAAGCTAATGCATTATGTCAGTAAGCAGATCTGAAGCCATAGCTCCCAACTTCTTGAAAAGCGAACAGTGGAAACCTATTAGCAAAAGTATGTAGGCATGGGAGCCATGCCCATTAAACTGATATTAAAGTCTTGTATTTTTTTTTGTTTAAAAATAACAAACATGTTATACTTACCTGCTCTGTGCAGTGGTTTTGCACAGAGCAGCCCATACCCTCCTCTCCTTGGGTCCCTCGCTGGCACCCCTGCCCCGTCTATCCTGCCAACTGCCCCTACAGCAAGCAGCTTGCTATGGGGGCACGCAAGCCAAACTGCTGCTCTGTGTGTCCATATAGATATGGAGCCGTGGATCAGCCCAGCCCCCTCTCTCTCTTTATTGGCTCAGTGACTTTGATCATGGAGCCCCCTGCTGTGTCTCAGCCATTCAGGAGGGAGAGTCCCAAGCAGCCAAGGTCCTTGTGCAACATTGCTGGTTTGAGATGGGGCTCAGGTAAGTCTTATGCCGCGTACACACGATCGGACTATCCGGCGGACTTAGTCCAGCGGACAACCCGGCCGGACTTTGCAGCGGAGGTCCGTCAGACTTTCCAAATGAGCGGACCTGCCCACACATGACCAGACATTGTCCGCCGGACTTTTGAAATGAACAGACTTGCCCACACACGGAGTAAAGTCTGTACATTTTGAACGTGGCTCCAGGTAGCTGGGACTAGCGAAGGAAGTAAATGTCGCCACTTCCATCGACGAGATTGACACCTCGCTAGCCCCGTCACCTGGTATATGGATTTAAAGGGGAAGAACATCTTCCCCCCAAAGTCCATAGTAGACCCTTATCAGAGCATGCAGCCTGGCCGGTCAGGAAAGGAGGTGGGGGACGAGCGAGCGCCCCCCCCTCCTGAGCTGTACCAGGCCGCCTTCTTTCTTCTTCTCTTCTTATTCTTCTTTTCGATGTTGACACGATGCTCTCTCTGGCTGCAATGGCAGGGATGCGTTGTGCGGCGACTTATATAGGGACAAGGGGCGGGGTCACCGGGTTATGTCACGTGGTGACCCTGCCCCTTATCATGTCACAGTCCCAGCATCCTCCGAAGAAGGCGTTGGCGACAGAAGACCAGGCCAACGCTAGTAAAAGAGCTATAAGAAGATAGCGGAGGCCCGGTAAGAAGAACAAGACCCCTGAAGTGCGGGACAAGACCCCGAAGTCAGAAGAAGACCTCTGGACGTAGGTGGCGACAACGAAGAAGAAATCCGGGCTTCACCATTAGTAAAAGAGCTAGCAAAAGAGCAGAAGATAGTGGAAGAGTCAGGCGAGAAGTCCCCCCAAGATGGAAGAAGACCACCAGAGCTGTCTAATAAATTATTTTAAAAACTTGTGTTGTGTTTTTTTATTTACACTTTTTTCACCAGGTGAATGGGTAGGGGTACATCATACCCCATACTCATTCACATAGGTGGGGGGCTGGTATCTGGGGGCCCCCTTATTAAAGGGGGCTCTCGGATTCCGATAAGCCCCCCGCCCGCAGACCCCGACAACCAACGGCCAGGGTTGTCGGAAAGAGGCCCTTGTCCTCATCAACATTGGGACAAGGTGTTTTGGGGTGGGGAGGCCTCAATAGAGATTGCCGGGGACCATCTGTTCCTTGGAAATCTCTAAATCTTTCTGTTCCGGTACCGGCCAATTCGTTCTCTGGGTCCCCGATCACATGGGAGAGCGAAGAGAAGCACCAGAGGGCAGCAGGAAGGGGGACATCCCTTCCCGTCACTAGGGATGAGCTTCGAGTTCGAGTCGAACTCATGTTCTACTCGAACATTGCCTGTTCGCCTGTTCAGCGAACAGTGAACAATTTGGGCTGTTCGCAGCAAATTCGAAAAGCCGGAACACCCTATACAAGTCTATGGGAGAAATCTAAAGTGCTAATTTTAAAGGGTAATATGCAGGTTACTGTCCTAAAAAGTGTTTGGGGACCCGGGTCCTGCCCCAGGGGACATGGATCAATGCAAAAAAAAGTTTTAAAAACTGCTGTTTTTTCAGGAGCAGTGATTTTAATAATGATTAAAGTGAAACAATAAAAGTGTAATATTCCTTTAAATTTCGTAGCTGGGGGGTATCTATAGTATGCCTGTGAAGGGGCGCATGTTTCTGGTGCTTAGAACTGTCCCTGCACAAAGTGTCATTTGTGCAGGAAAAAAAGTATTTTAAAATCACTTGCGGCTATTGTCGGGTCCCGTAATACAGAGAAAACTCAAAGAGTGTTCTCTGCATTAGCCGACAATTCATTCATTCATTGATAAAAAAAAAAAAAAAGCGTGGGGGTTCCCCTAAATTCAATTACCAGGCCCTTCAGGTCTGACATGGATATTAAGGGGAACCCCGTGTCAAATTAAAAAAAAAATTGACGTGGGGGTCCCCCTAAATATCCATAACCAGACCCTTCAGGTCTGATATGGATATTAAGGGGAACCCCGCATCAAATTTAAAAAAAAATTGACGTGGGGGTCCCCCTAAAAATCCATATCAGACCCTTTATCCGAGCACGCAACCTGGCAGGCCGCAGGAAAAGAGGGGGGGACGAGAGAGCGGCCCCCCTCCCTCCTGAACCGTACCAGGCCACATACCCTCAACATTGGGAGGATGCTTTGGGGGTCTGTGACCCCTCAAAGCACCCTGTCCCCATGTTGATGAGGACAAGGGCCTCATCCTCACAACCCTGGCCGTTGGTTGTGAGGGTCTGCGGGCGGGGGGCTTATCAGAATCTGGAAGCCCCCTTTAACAAGGGGACCCCCAGATCCCGCCCCCCCCCCCTGTTTGAAATGGTAAGGGGGTACAAAAGTACCCCTACCATTTCACAAAGAAAGTGTCAAAATGGTTAAATAAGACAAACACACTTTTGAAAAATTCCTTTATTAAAAATAAAAAAAATAAAAAAAAGATTCCAGCGGTGCTAATCCACTCTTGCTATCCAGCGACGGGTCTCCGGGGTCCAGCGATGGATGATCATATCCAGCGACGGGGGATCTCTCAGTCCAGCGCTGTCCATACATCCTTCTTCTGTCTCCACTTCGGAGACACTGCAGAGATCCCAGCGCTGACGTTTCTTATATTAGGAGGGCGGGGCCACCCATCACCTGACCCCGCCCCTCTGACGCTGGAGAGGGAAGCCAGGGGTTCCCCAGTGACGTGTGGGTGACCCCGCCCCCTCTGATGTAACGCAGGTTTCCGTTACATCAGAGGGGGCGGGGTCACCCACACGTCACTGGGGAACCCCTGGCTTCCCTCTCCATCGTATAGTTCAGGATGGACAAGGTCATATTATTATCTGTACATTGTTTTTGGTTGATCTATGCATTCAATGCAAGGTCTATTCTGTTGTGATTTAATTAAATAATTATATGAATTGGGTTACCCCCTAGATAAATGCTGTGGCCAATTTAACCCATTAAATGTATTTATGTGTCAGTCTCTTTATTTATGTTTATGGTTATGATTATGTTCCTTTGTGCTGTCCCATGTACATGAAAGACCAATTGCCTAAATTAGTGAAGGCAGTTCCCAGTTTCTTTACTTACAGATATCCTTAAAGTATAAGCCGTGCTATCAAATAGTTTTTTGTAGATGTTATCAACAACAAGAAAACAATGAGAGGTTCAGGCTTCACATTTTTACCTGGGCCTGGGGGAGGTTAGCTATGAATGAGTCATGTCATCTAAGCCTTGTATTTTCACCCCTGAGCTACAGATTCATTGCTGCACTGTCAATGAGCATACTAGATATCTAATAACTTGTTTACTATGTTTTTCTTTAAGATGTGCACAATGTGACTCTGAACATTACTATCTGACAGAAGATGCAAATTACATTATTTTTCATGATGTGCATTAGGAATAGGCCAGAATTTGAAAATGAAAGCAATGCTGCATTCATGATACTGCATTTCCCTGTAAATCCTGAAATCCCTGTTTCGTACTTTCAATCCGTGTGTCCTGTAAGCAGCAGGATGAAGCAGGTAAATATGTACCTAATGTTGATGTTGGTGGCAGGTGGAAAGGACCTTCATGAACTTTTATCCTACACCACTGATGTGAGTGCAGTACACAGGGACAGATAATATACAGTACCTTCAAACTTTTTAAGATGGGAAAGTGGGACACATTTTAACATGAGGTATATGGGCAAATGACACACCCCTGCTAAGCCTCTGGTAACCTGAACCATTACAATTAATGTGCAAAAAATGATTAGTTTAATTAAATTTTTAACACCAGTTTTTCTTTATTTTGGCATTTTAAAATAAAAAATAGAATAATGAAAAGGTTAGATATAAGCTATAGTGTGGTAAAACAATTTTGATAGTCAAAGGCCTTGATTTACTAAAGGCAACTCCACTTTGCACTACAAGTGCACTGCAACTGCAAGTGCAATTGGAAGTGCAGACGCTGTAGATCTGAGGTGAAGATCTGAAATGAGGGAAAACTCTGCTGATTTTATCATCCAATCAGTTTATTTATTTTTATATTCCTTGCATGTCCCCCCCAGATTTACATTGACTTCACTTGCAATTACACGCGTAGTGCAAATTGCATTTGCCTTTAGTAAATAACCCTCCAAAGTACTTAACCATGGACCCTGCATTCACTATATCTGGTCTCCCACACAGCACATGGACTTTTAATAAAAAAATGTCCGATAGAAATCCTTATATTAGGCCAAGAAAGGGACAACTGAAGAAAAAATAGTGATTTGGCTCCAAAAGAGGGACAGTCCCTCCGAATGAAAGGCAGTCGTAGTTATGAGATAATAAAGAACCAATTATATTAAAACATAAGTTTACCATGACTATAGCTCTGTCTACAACGCTGTAGATCTGTTTATATTTATAATTAAATGAAGTAAGTAGCAGCCTTTTTTCTTAGGAAACTGTGTCTTCAGCTGAAGAAAATGACAGCGAAACCAGTACATATTGTACAGTATTCTGCCAAACTGGGGCACAAATGGCTGCCCTCTTGTTCAGGAAAACAGGCTGCCTTGCTTTTAACAATTTTCCTTTTGCTATAAAGAAAAGTAATCCCAACAGCAATTACTGGTAACTTCGTAACCAGGAAAAAAATCTAATGAAAAATATATTTTTATGCAACCATCCTACAACTTACAATTAAAACAATTAGAAATTCTAAAAAGTACTTTATATATGAACGTAGCTAACTGAATGTTAAACGTTGATGTTGGTCAAAAGTCCTGACTGACACAACAAAGGCAGATTTATGCGTGTGAGAACATTCAAAAAAGAATTTATAATTGTAAGAGCTATTTAAGTATAGTAACTCATAGCAGCAGATCAGAATTCACTCTAATAAGGAAATAATAGTATAAGATGGATTCTGATTGTATGCTATGAGATACTGCAGACTTAAAGCAGTTATAAAGCCTTAACATTTTTTACCTTATGCATTCCTTGCATTAAAGTAAAAAATGTTTAGACATCAGTGTTCACCCTAATAAATGAAAAGATCTTGCAAGCTGCCCAATACACCAACAAACTAACTATTTAGTGTATATGCTGTGAAAAAATGTGTGTGTGTATATATATATATATATATATATATATATATATATATATATATATATAGTCATACAGTATCTCACAAAAGTGATCAAACACACAGAACAAACCAAATTCAGCGCTGTCCCCACTGCTCCTACTTTCAATAGTTTTTTATTTATAGTAACAGGTAATAAACAATAACATCAGCCAGTAGATGTAAGCAAAATTCAAATTTCAGAATGACAGCTTTACAACATACAATAAGCATCATAGTGAGTACATGAGGGAATGTAGCAAGTCTGGATGCATGTAACTGGCTGAGATAACCACTAAGTCTATGAATATGACAGCCAGAGATAATATGGACCCGGCCCTAGCATGCCTGCTCTAGTGGATCACCTTATAAGGAAAAAAGAGAGCCGGCCATGCGCCAACAGCTGGAGAACGAGCGAGGGGGCGAGAGCAGGGTCCCCCCTCCGCCCCTGGAGGGATCTTGCTGCGGAGGAGAAGACCCCGACTCCCCCCACTCCCCACGCGCCACCAGCCGCCTAAAAATTAGGAGGTCAGGAAACCAATGCCATCCTAAATGTATCTCATAAACCCGAGGAAGAATACTGGAGGAAGGCTGGTTGCAAACTTAAAAAGGGTCCTCCGGCACTTATGAACAATAAAGTAGTCGCCCACCTTCAGGTAATAGGGGGGACGAGGCGTATTTACCAGAAAGACTAAAAATATACGTAACAAACTGAAATGGGCAAACTCTGCCCTACCCAGGTACCTCGGTTCTCAGGAGAAGAGGATCTCCAAAATCAGAGAGAGAAAGAAGCAAAAACAAGAAAAAGGAAGAAAGGAAAAAGAGAAGGAAAGAAAGATAAGGGACAGGGAAAGGGACTACAGGGGAAGCAGCAAGAGGGAATATCCAGGACCTCCGGAATGGAAGATTAGGCCGGGGGAATCCCCGGGGCCAGGGAGATATGGCAATATTTCGCCCAGGGTTCCCAAATGCATTCAAAGGTTCGGGTTTTGTCTAAGGTGATGCTGACCATTTTTTCCTGAGCCATTATCCAGGATATTTTGTGCCTCACCGCTGCCATGGGAACACTAGGTTTCTTCCAGTGGGCTGCGATAGTAATCTTGGTCCCCAATAGGATAAAGAAAATCAAAGCTTGGGTGTATTTGTCTATCTTGTCGATTTTTAGGTTGAGAATCGCTATCTCCGGAGTCTGTGGGACCTGGACTGATGTTATCTTACGGATCAGCTGGAACACCTTGTTCCACAGACCCCGGATTTTCGGGCACGACCACCATATATGCAGCATGGAGCCCCAATGATCACATTTCCTAAAGCACATCGGTGAGGCATTGGGATAGTACCTGGCAAGGGTGACAGGGACTCTATACCACCTAGTCAAGACCTTAAGGTTCGCCTCTATCAGGGAAACATTGCAGATCCGTTTAAAGGAACGTTGAAAGTTCGCAAACCACACTCTCTGATCCCAGGAAATATCCAAATCAGCCTCCCAGGCCAAAGCATAGGAAGGCTTGGAGGGCGCATTAGCCAATGAGGCATAAATAATTGAAATCCCTCCCCTCTGGTCCGTAGCCTCAGAACACCAGGCTTCATAAGGGGTAGCTCGTGGGGGGATAGTCTTCTTGGGCCAGAGTGAGTGGAGAAAGTGTAACAGTTGTGAGAGTCTAAAGCATTCAGACGGTGGCATTTGGAGTTTACTGGTACAGTATGCTGCTGTAACGGGGCCCGCCGGGGTAAAGAAGTCGCCAATTCTAAAAAGGCCTTTGTTTAGCCACCAACTAAATGCTAGAATATTCATTCCCGGGGGGAAGGCGGGGTTGTGGAACATGTGTGTGAGAGGGCGGAGGGCAGAGACAAGAGCCGATTGTTTATGTAGTTGGTCACATAGGGCAATAGAGTGTGAGAGTGTGGGGGATAGAATAGAGGGTCGGAGTTTGGGCGAGGACCAAATGATGTAATCGATAGTATGTCGGGGGATCGCCTGTCGTTCAATCTCAACCCAATCAGGTTTCGGGCCTTTAGAGTAAACTGTTGCTAATTGTGCGAGTTGCGCCGATTGATAATACCACCAGAGGTTCGGCAAGGCCAGACCTCCTTGGGATCTTGATCTGTATAAAATGTGTTTCGAGCAGCGCCTGCCTTTAGGATACCAAACGAATTGGAGAATTCTGGTTTGCAGCGGTTGTAATTGAGCTTTTCTTAATGGAATAGGGAGAGATCTGAACAGGTAAAGGAGACGTGGAAGAAGGGTCATCTTAATTGCATTAATACGACCCACCCAGGATATATGTAGCTTTTCCCAGTTCAATAGGTCTGATGTGAGCCTCCGGAAGACTGCCGGGTAATTGTGGGCGTATAGGGAGTCTATTGAGGGGGATATGTGCACCCCGAGATATGGGAGGGAAGATTGACACCAAGTAAATGGAAAGTGGTTCTGTAAGCTTTCGAGGCGTTCTGCGGGGACTGTAACATTAAGTGCTAGAGATTTTGCAGGATTAACGCATAGACCCGAGACCCTACCGAAAGCGTCTAGTACAGAGAATACGTTAGGAGTGGAGATCAGAGGGGAGGTGACATATAATAATAAATCGTCTGCGAATAGCGCACATTTGTGTTCTTGGCCTCCACATCTAACTCCCGAAATATCAGGGTGATTCCTAATGGTAATGGCTAAGGTTTCGATCGCTATAACAAATAGGAGAGGAGATAGGGGGCAACCTTGTCTAGTACCTCTCTCTATAACGAGGGGGTCTGAAAAGCATCCCTGAAGCTTGACTTGAGCCGACGGGGACGAATATAGAGCTCGCAGTGATTGTAAAAAATTTGGGCCAAATCCCCATCGCTGCAGTACATTGAATAAATAGGACCAAGATATGGTATCAAAGGCTTTTTGTAGGTCAACTGAAAGAAGAAATCCCTCCTGGCTGGGACCCCCATCCCAGCGCGACTTAAGTAGCGATATAATATCCACTGTTCTCCTAACTTGGTCCGGTCCCTGTCTCCCCGGAACAAAGCCCACCTGGTCTTTGTGGATATATTGGGCAATAAAGGAAGACAGCCTGTTAGAAAGAATTTTCGTAAAGATCTTGATGTCGTTATTGATTAGAGAAATAGGACGAAAATTTGATACTAGTGTAGAATCCTTGCCCGGTTTTGGGATAACGGAAATGAAAGCCAAGTTCAGGGCCTTGTCCAAGGGAGACCCAGACCTGAGCGAATTGAAGAATTTGGCCATGAAAGGTGCTAGAGTTGTCGCGAATTTCTTGTAGTATCCTACTGAAAAGCCATCTGGGCCCGGGGCCGAGTTCTGTTTTAGGTGTGAAATAACTCCTAGGACTTCCGCTTCAGAAATTGAATCCTCTAGGAGATCCGAATGTTCCGAAGAGAGCCTCGGAAGAGGGATAGAGTCCAAAAATTCATCTAACTGGGAAGAGGTGTCCTGACTATTCTCCTTGTATAGGGAACTATAAAATTTGTGAAACGTTTCCATGATACTGAGAGGGTTATTGGATAGATCACCCGAGAGGACACGAATTTTGGGGAAAGCGTGGAGACGCGGTCTCGGGGATAACTTTAGTGCCAGTTTGGGTCCTATTCTGTCTGTTTGGGAGTAGAATTGGGAACCCGACCATCTTAGTTGTTTCTCCGCAACAGTGGTAAGGGCTAAGTTTAATGCAGTTCTAGCAGTTTCGCAAGCAAGTAGCGACGCCCTAGTAGGATTGCGTTTGTGTGCCTTACTATAGGAATGAAATTCCCTGGTGAGTCTGTCTATATCGTTCTGCCGCCCCTTCTTAAGCTGTGTAGAAAGTTGGATGATCTTACCCCTGATCACTGCCTTGTGGGCCGCCCATAATGATTCTGGGGAAATCGAACCCGTGTTATTCAGTACGAAATACTCTTGGATATCTCTTTGAATGGAGACACAATTAGCCATGTCACTTAAAAGGGCCTCGTTTAGCCGCCAAGTAAACCGACGTCCCGAGTCAAAAGTTCTTAATAGATGAACTATGACCATAGAGTGATCCGAAATGGGAGAGTCTCTAATCAGTGCTTTAGAAGCGGTTGGAATGTCACGTGATTGAAGGAAGATGTGGTCGATTCTCGTGTAAAGTTGGTGTGGGGCTGAATAGTGGGTGTAGTCTTTTGTTCTAGGGTTTAGTTCCCTCCAGATGTCCACCAATCCCAGGGAAAACAAGGAGGAGGCAATTTTAGTGCTCTGTCTCGGGGGTCTCCGCGAGTTGGGGACTCCCCTAGATGATTTATCAAGCGAGTGGTCAAAGGGAAGGTTAGTATCCCCTCCTATCACTACCCTCCCTTCCAACATAGGGCCAAGAATGGACAACATGGAGGAAAAGAAACCCGCCTGGTTCTTATTTGGAGCGTAATAGGAAATAAAGGAATACACCGAGCCCTCAATAGTGCCCTTTACCAAGATGTACCTACCCTCTTTATCACTGAATGTGGAAGCGTGAGAAAAACCTACGTTTTTGCCAAAGCAGATAGCAACACCCTTCGTCTTATTACTAGCTTTAGAGAGGAAAAATTGGGGAAAGTGCCCGGATAGAAAAGAAGGGTTGTAAGATGTTGGGAAGTGAGTTTCCTGTAATAGCAAGACATCTAAGCGTTGGGAGTGGTAAAGGTTAAAAGCTTTCCGGCGTTTGACCGGAGAGTTTAGGCCCTGTACATTGTGTGTAACAATCTTTAGATTGTTGTTGGGTTTGGGATCAGGGGCCACAGACCAGAGTTAGAAAGAACTGCTTTGTGTGGACGGATCTTACCCTGAATCCCCGTGGAAAGAGGCTGAGGATGGACGACCCAACCACTTGATTCCGGAAACAGACTGACGGGGGAGGATCCTGGAGACTGGAAGACCTGTAGGGGGAGGGAAAAGCGGGGAAAGAGAAAGCAAGAAGAAAAGAAATCGAGGTACCTGAGAAGAGAATAGAAAACATTATAGCTACCAAATGCAATTTATGACATAACATGTTACAGAAACAAAGTACATTATAAAGAAGCAACCTAAGCAAGACCGAAGTCTTCCGACTGGGTGTGGAGGTTGCATCCCAACCCATGTCATTTACACAGATCATCATCAGATAATAATAAAAAAAACGGGGTGGGGAGAGAAAATAAAAAGGGGAGAAAAAACCAAAATATAGGAAGAGAAATCCCAAAAATAGGGGTCCTCTCAAAGTAGGTCTCAAAGAGGGGAAAAAGGCCACTCTAAGAGAGATGGGAGACGCGGAGCAGCCGCTCCGACCCGTCCGCCACTAAAATAAAAAACCCCTGAGCTAAATGCGAGATTGGCAGGCTTGGAGGGGTAAGTAAACCTAACTACTGAAGACTATAAAGAAAAGCAAAATACAAGTAACAAAGCAAAAATGACAAACCCCAAGTGTCAAATAACCCAGCAGAGTTAAACTCCAAGGTGAGCTACTAATCAGTAATTAATAACACTGGAAAGGATTGTCTTTGGATCTGTCATAGCGCTCTCAGCCCCAAAAGGGCCCCGGATTCCCCCTCCGCCCCCCCAGGAAGAAATAAGGGGGGGGCGGAGAGGGGTCCCAAGGAACAAGCCCCACAGCAGCCAGGAACTAAAATAACAAACAAAAAGCTGCATTGCCTGTAAGGTAAAGAGTAAATCAGATATGAGGTCTCAGACCGGGTGTGGAATGTCACCCAGTATGCGGCTCTACCCAGCAAATAGGAAAAATCGAAAAAAAAAAAAGGCTGGTAGGCCGGAAAAAATGAAAAAGGACCCGAGGATGAAATGTTCTCAGGGAGGGTGTCCATCCTTCGAGCGTTTAGCCTGTTGTTTCTGCCAGAGAGGTTTGGGAGGGCTAGTTGGTGGAGGTCTCTTCGTGGAAAGCGAGAGTTTCGGATCCAGCGGGATGACCGGGGAGGTAGAGATGAGGCCCAGGTGCAGCAAAACGCGTTCGCCATCAACAAAGGAAGCGAAACTGTGTGACTTATTCTGGTATGAGAAAGAGAGTCGAAATGGAAATGCCCATCTGTATGGAATGGATTTCTGGGACAGGACCTGCAGGAGAGGCTTCAAGGACCTCCTCCTCTGAATGGTGTAGGGTGAGAGGTCAGCGAACACTTGTACTGGATGTCCTTGAAAAGAAAGCGTGTCGGATTCCCTGGCCTTGCGCATTACATCTTCTTTTACTTTAAAAAAATGTGGTTTGACAACAATGTCTCTAGGCAGACCATCTTGTCGGGGGGGTTGCAGTGCCCTGTGTGCACGATCAAGTTCTAGTCTGTGCTCCTGGATCTCAGGGAGGAGGCTCTTAATAAAAGATTTAATCACTGAGTCTGTGTCTTTAAATGATTCAGGAATTCCTCTGAGCCTGAAATTATATCTGTGATTTCTGTTTTCCAGGTCATCAATTTTGGAGTACGCTGTCTCAAGTTGGTCATTCAGATCCTGTATCCTATCGGTATTTTGTTGGGCCATGGCGATCGTTTGGTCAGTTTTTTGCTCAATCGCTTCAATTCTGGCGCCCAAGTGCTGCAGGTCAGCCTGTATGATAGATGTTATTTGTGAAGCGTTTTGGGCTAGGCCTCTGGAAAGCATGGAAGAGAATGTTTCCATTAGGGATGCAAAGTCTGAGGGGACCCCTGGCATAAGATGGGCCCTAGAAGGGTCTGGGGATGCAGAGATATCCTCCATTGGAGTGAGTGGGGAGCCATTGAGAGTTCTGCCCAATAGAGATTCCGTTGAGGAGGGAGACAATGTGGGCAGATGCAGGGTACTCACAGTCTGTCGATGGTACACCTCTCGTTGTGGAGTGGAGGAGGGCGGATCAGCGATGGATTCGTCCGGATCCTGCTGCAGGCCTCGTGCTGCTTGAGGGGTCGCCATCTTAGGGCAGGCCGCAGGCTGTGGAGCGGAGGCCAGTTGATTCGTCAGGCAGCGTCTGGCTGAATTCCCGTTCATGCGGGTATATCGAGCGGAGCCTCGGGATGCTGCGGGGGTGCTCGGCGGTGACAATCTCCGGCTAAAGATAGCTGTGCCGGAGTCGGCGGGTCGGAGCGGAGCGGAGCCCTCAGGACATGCGACCGTCCATGGAGCCGCCGCGCATGCGCCTTATTCTTCCCCACTGCTCCTATTACAACAGTATCAGTCTCTGTGAACGATCTCTGCTCTAGGTGCTGCAGCTCTCCCACAAGTCCACTGGGTGGCGAACATAAATCTGAAAGTATGCAAGGCAAGAGAGAGCGCAAGCCGGCCCTAGTGTAATACTGTCTATATTTATAAAATAATCATACAATCAAGGGTTGTACTCACAAACATCCAATGTGAGATAAGGAAGTGGGCTTTTAGTATCTACAGATACAACCCTTCACCACACCACAAGTTGCTGTGAGCCAACTGATTTCCACAGACCAGGAAAGGAGGCTTGCATTGAGCTGTTGATGCTAATTTACATCGGATATTTGTGAGTGCAACCCTTGATTTTATGATTATTTTATCAATAAAGACAGTATTACATTAGGACCAGATAATGCCTGTTTAGGAGAAACGTGTCGGGAAGGGCTCGTTGATGCCACTGAGTTGCCAGATTTGAATTCCATGCTTGTATTTGCCTGTAATATGTGAGTACTCATTTATGCTTTTAATGTTAATAAAAGTTTTAAACTGTATTTTACTATGAGGCTGTATTTTCTTTTTGGCCTATAATATACGTGGAAGAATCTCTGTCCTCAGTCACCCCAAAAGGTGGATAGCCATTTCATCTATTTTTGGGTCATCTCTCTGTCTACTTTGCTACCCATGAGAAGTTACAAGTTTGCCAGACGTTTTTTTCGTGTGGATTTACATCAATAAACTTGTGTGACTCACTAGGTATATACCTAACTGGGTCCATAACATCTGGTAAGCCTCCTCTCAAGTGGTGGAGGATTCTGCAAAGCATTCACTGAAGTCACTATAACTTCTCAAGATATTGCACTTTGTCACCATATTGTTTCAGTTATGGACTCTTAACACGTTCACTTTGGTGGATATACGTATATAGTGTTGTCTAAAACATAGAATCATTAATAGTGTTAACTTATGAGGAGTTTTTTTTTTTAATCACTGTTAAAGTTGATTGTATTTTATTATATATTTTTTACACTGGTAAAAGATTATATAGATATTGTCATATATATAATCTAAGTGCTGCACCTTTTTTATTATTACACTAGGACCGGCTTGCGCTCTATCTTGCCTTGTATACGCTCACAAAAGTGAGTACACCCCTCACATTTTTGTAAATATTTTATTATATCTTTTCATGTGACAACATTGAAGAAATTACACTACATGCTACAATGTAAGTAGTGAGTGTACAGCTTGTATAACAGTGTAACAGTATAACAGTGTAAATGTGTTGTCCCCTCAAATAAACTCAACACACAGTCAATAATATCAGCCACAGCCATTGCAAAAAAAGTGAGTACACCCCTAAGTTAAAATGTCCAAATTGGGTCCAAAGTGTCAATATTTTGTGTGGCCACCATTATTTTCCAGCACTGCCTTAACCATCTTGGGGATGAAGTTCACCAGAGCTTCACTGGTTGCCACTGGAGTCCTTTTCCATTCCTCCATGACGACAACACAGAGCTGGTGTATGTTAGAGACCTTCATCCATCTTCCATTTGAGAATGCCCCACAGACGCGCAATAGGGTTTAGGTCTTGAGACATGCTTAACCAGTCCATCACCTTTACCCTCAGCTTCTTTGGCAAGGCAGTGGTCGTCTTGGAGGTGTGTCTGGAGTTGTTATCATGTTGGAATATTTTCCTGCGGACCAGTCTCCGAAGGGAGTGGATCATGCTCTGCTTCAGTATGTCACAGTACATGTTGGCATTCATGGTTCCCTCAATAAAATGTAGCTCTCCAGTGCCGGTGTTCTGGCAGATAGTGCCCTGCATGTGCAGTACAGGGCAGAAGAAGCTTCGGAAAATCTCTGAAGATGAACAGCGCCTGCGCCATGAGTGGAGGTGTTAGCCCCACCATCCAAGCGGACATAGGGTTGGGAAAATTAGAGGGCCACTCGCGGGCTAGCTTCGCTCGCCACACTTCGGGCTCGGCCTTGCTGCGCTCGGCTCTTTTCTATTCCAACTCTATGTCTACTTGAATGGTGGGGCTAGAACCTGGACTCACGGCGCATGCACTGTTCATCCTCAGCTATTTTCGGAATCTGTGTGTGCATGCGCAGTACACAGCGGACACTATCCGTTGGGGGACCATATATGATAGGACCATATATGGACCATTAGGGATGAGCCGAACACAACCCCGGTTCGGTTCGCACCAGAACTTTCGAACGGACCCCAAATTCGTACGAACGCTAGAACCCCATTGAAGTCTATGGGACTCGAACGTTCGAAATTAAAAGTGCTGATTTTAACGGCTAATATGCAAGATACTGTCCTAAAAAGGGTTTGGGGACCTGGCTCCTGCCCCAGGGGACATGGGTCAATGCCTAAAATGTTTTTAAAAACGGACGTTTTGGCGGGAGCACTGATTTTAATGACGATTAAAGTGGAAAAAAAAAGTGAAATATTCCTTTAAATATGGTGCCTGGGGGGTGTCTGTAGTATGCCTGTGAAGTGCCACGTGTTTCCCGTGTTTAGAACAGTCCCTGCACAAAATGACATTTAACGGAAATAACGTCATTTAAAGCTGCTTGCGGTTTTAATGTTATATCTGGTTCCTGCAATATGGTTGAAAATCATTGAGAAAAATGGCATGGGTAGCCCTCCCTGCCCATTACCAGCCCCTTTGGGTCTTGTACGCATATTAAGGGGAACCCCGTACCCATATTAAAAAAAGGAAATGCGTGTGGCCCCCAGGCCCTATATACTCAGAACAGCAGTATACAGGCGGTGCAAACAAGACAGGGACTGTGTAGGTTTGTTGTGTTAAGTTGAATCTGTTTGTAATTTTCAACTGGTACATTTTTAAAGTGTAGCTCCAGTCAAAAAAACTATTTTTAAGCTTTTTGGAAAACATAGGGAAGGGTTATCACCCCTGTATAATTTGTTTTGTCGTCCATCTTTTTTCATCTCACTTGCTGTTGTCTCCTTCCGTTTGCAAGTAGGAGATGTTTGTAAGTTGGATGTTTGAAAGTAGGGGCCTGCCCTATATGCTCTGCAGAAATGGCGGAACAAGGTGTTGGTTTTGCCACAACATTGTAAGCCCTCAAAGTGACTCTTGGTGGGCGCTGGAGCGCCCTGCTGTGAACGATTATATCAAGAATTGTAATTACATGCCATTGTTGAACAGTGGTAGAAAAATTGACCTTTGGTGGTTGTGGTGCTGGTGCCACAACACTATAAGTCCTCACCGTTACTCTGGGTGGGCACAGGAAGGGGCCCTCCTGTGAAATATTATATCAAGAATTGTAATTACATGTCCCTGTTAAACAGGGGCAGAAAAATTGGGCCTTAGGCACTGGTGCTGGTGCCACGACACTGCAACCTCTCCCATATACTCTTGTTTTATTGCAGGAATTAGCCCTGCTGCAAAGCATTGCATCAAAAATTGTACTTAAATGCCCCTGTTAAACAGGGGCAGAAAAATTGGGCCTTAGGCACTGGTGCTGGTGCCACGACACTGCAACCTCTCCCATATACTCTTGTTTTATTGTAGGAATTAGCCCTGCTGCAAAGCATTGCATCAAAAATTGTACTTAAACGCCCCTGTTAAACAGGGGCAGAAAAATTGGGCCTTAGGCACTGGTGCTGGTGCCCCCACACTGCAACCTCTCCCATATACTCTTGTTTTATTGCAGGAATTCGCCCTGCTGCAAAGCATTGCATCAAAAATTGTACTTAAACGCCCCTGTTAAACAGGGGCAGAAAAGTTGGGCTGATGGCATCACCCAGAACCAGAAATGTTCTTCCAACATATCAGCGGAGGAGGAAGAGGATAGACAATCAACATAACAGGACAGTCACTCAGCATCAGCATAGGCAGTCTTGAAGGGATGTGATATTTCAAAAAAAATTATTCGGTTACATCAGCTTCAGGTGCTTGGTAGCTGTGGGTTATCCAAGACTGATTCATCTTGATGAAGGTCAGTCGATCAACTGATTTGGTGGACAGGCGCACCCTGTGATCGGTAACAAAGCCACCAGCAGCACTGAAGGTGCGTTCCGAAAGAACGCTGGATGCAGGACAGGCCAGTAGCTCAATTGCATACTGTGCAAGCTCTGGCCAGTGATCCATCCTCAAGACCCAGTAAGCCAGAGGATTTTCGATGGGAAAGGTGTCCAAGTCTGACCTTGCCCCTAGGTATTCCTGCACCATGTAAATCAGACGCTGGCGATGGTTGCTGGAACCGATCATACCTTGGGACTGCGGACTAAAAAATTGTCTGAAAGCATCAGTCAGACGGCCACCTTCTCCACCGCTCCTTCTGACCGATGCCTCAGCAACACGTTGTCCAGGACCAGGAGTTTGTAACCTCCCAGTCTGTGGGAACTCGTTGCACAGACCTTTCTGCAAGGCCTCCTGGAGATGTCTCATCCTCTGCTCCCTCTGCGATGGCAAGATAAGGTCGGCAACCTTACCCTTGTACCGTGGATCAAGGAGAGTGGCCAGCCAGTAATGGTCCCTCTCCTTGATCCGAAGAATACGAGGATCCTTCCGCAGGCTTTGCTGGATCAGGGAGGCCATGCAACGTAGGTTAGCTGGGGCATTCGGTCCGGAGTCCTCTGGGTCACTAAGGACAACATGATCCGCAGCTACCTCCTCCCAGCCATGTACAAGTCCACGTGTTTCTTGGGACTGTAAATCATCCCTACAAGACTGCTGCTGCTGCTGCTGCTGATGCTGAGTGCCAGCCTCCACCTCCATGCTGACACACCATTATCCTCCTCTTCCTCCTCCTCATCCTCTTCCTGTGTGATGGGTGGCACAGCAGGAACACTATCTGGATAAAGGGGGCCTTGAGAGGCAAGGAAGTCCTCCTCTTCCTGCCTCTGTTCTGCCTCAAGTGCCCTGTCCATTATTCCACGCAGCGTATGCTCCAAGAGGTGGACAAGAGGTACAGTGTCACTGATGCATGCACTGTCACTGCTCACCATCCTTGTGGCCTCCTCAAACGGTGACAGGACAGTGCATGCATCCCTGATCGTGCCCCACTGGCGTGGTGAGAAAAAACCGAGCTCCCCTGACCCTGTCCTGGTGCCGTAGTCGCACATGTATTCATTGATGGCCCTCTGCTGCGTGTGCAGCCGCTGCAGCATGGCCAACGTTGAGTTCCACCTGGTGGGCATGTCACATATAAGGTGGTTCTTGGGCAGGTTCAACTCCTTTTGGAGCTCAGCCAGCCGAGCACAGGCATTAAATGATCGGCGAAAATGCACACAGACTTTCCTGGCCTGCTTCAGGACATCCTGTAAGCTGGGGTACCTGCCCAAGAACCGCTGCACCACCAGGTTAAGGACGTAAGCTACACAGGGCACATGGGTCAGTTGTCCCTGACGGAGGGCGGAGAGGAGGTTGGTGCCATTGTCACAAACCACCATTCCTGGCTTAAGCTGGTGTGGCGTCAACCACCTCTCGGCCTGCCCCTGCAGAGCTGACAAAACATCCGCCCCAGTGTGGCTTCTGTCCCCCAAACAAACCAGCGCAAGCACGGCATGGCATCGTTTTGCCTGCGTACTTGCGTAGCCCCTGGAACGCCTACGGAGCACCGCTGGTTCTGAGGACAGAGCACTGGAAGAGGCCATGGAGGAAGAAGAAGAGGAGGGGGTGGAGGAGAGAGGTGTGTCACAACCAATAGTAGCATTTTGGAGGCGTGGTGGCGGAACAACCTCCAACACTACTGCACCTTGTCCTGCATCCTTCCCAGCTGCCAGAAGAGTGACACAATGGGCCGTGAAAGACAGGTAATGTCCCTGTCCATGCCTGCTGGACCATGAGTCAGCGGTAATATGCACCTTACCGCTGACCGCCCTGTCCAGCGAGGCAAGGACATTGCCTTCCACATGCCGGTAGAGAGCCGGAATCGCCTTCCGTGAGAAAAAGTAGCGTTTGGGGACCTGCCACTGAGGAACCGCACATTGTACAAACTCACGGAAGGGGGCCGAGTCTACCAACTGAAAAGGCAGCAGTTGAAGTGCTAGCAATTTAGCGAAGCTAGCATTCAACCGCTGGGCATGTGGATGGCTGGGAGTGAACTTCTTTCACCGGTCCAGCAGCTGGGGCAGGCACATTTGCCTGCTATAATCGGACGTGGGTGTACTGCTAGCAGAGTGCCCGGAAGCACTTGGCTGTGACACACCTAATTCTACACTTTCATTCCTCTCAGAGCATATTTCAGAGAGGACTGAAGGTCTAGTGGGGTTGGAGATGCCAGCTGATGAGGAGCAAGGAGAGGTTCGCTTTGTTCTTTGGTGTGGGTCTTTGAGGTACGCTTGCCAACAAGCTGCATGGCAGGTCAACATATGTCTGGTCAAGCATGTGGTGCCCAAGCGGCTGATGTTTTGGCCACGCGAGATACGCTTGAGACATATGTTGCAAATAGCAGCGGTGCGATCTGATGTACTCGTCTCAAAAAAGGCCCACACCAAAGAACTTTTAGAATAACGTGCAGAGGCAGCGCCCTGCACAGGCGGAGCTCTGCGGTGTGATTCAGTCGGTGTGCTGCCCCTAAGCTGGCCCCCGGAAGGGCATCCTGCCTCGTTGGACATGTGCCTCCTCCTCCTCCTTCTCCTCCACCTCTCTCCTACCAGGCACCCACGTGGAGTCAGTGCCCTCATCATCCCCTCCCTCTTCATCGCTGTAGCAAACCTGGCAGTATGCTGCAGCTTGTGGAACATGACTGCCAGATTGCTGTCCTTCTTGAGCATCCCCTCTCTCTGCATTCACGCTACTGCCTTCCTCTAGCTGAGTGTCATCATCAGAGGCTACAAAACACTGGGCATCCTCCTGGAGCATGTACCCAACACTGTGCTCAAAGAGTTCAGGAGACTCCTCAGGAGGACGTGGTGGGAAGGAGTCACTGATGATGACATCGAGACGAGGGAAGACGATGCGTTGGCAGCTGCTTTGCTAGTACCCTGAGACTGGGTGAGAGAGGATGAGGAGGATGAAGAGGGCTTGGTCATCCACTCTACCAAGTCGTTGGCATGTTGCGGCTCAACATGTCCAGCTGCCGAAAAGAAAGACAAGCGTGTCCCATGGCCACGTGCTGATGACAAAGCACCGCGTCCACGACCAGCACTGTTGTCTCTAGACACAGAGCCTTCTTGCCCTCTTTTATCGGCTCGCGCCTGTCTGCCTCTCCTTGCTGGCCTTCCAGACATGGTAATGGCCTGAAGGGAGTTGGGTAAAAAAGCAGTTGGGTAGTGTATATTGTGCTGGAGGCACACAACACCAACTAACTCCTGCAAATGCCTTTATTATAGAACATCAGAGATAAAGGGGTATACTGTAATGGAGTCACACAACACCCACTAAGCCCTGCAGATGGCTCTATTAGAGAACAGAAATAAAGGGTAGATACAGGTGTATATTGTGCTGGAGGCACAAAACACCCACTAACTCCTCCAAGATGCCTTTATTATAGAACACCAGTGATAAAGGGGTATATACAGATGTATACTGTGCTGTGCTGGAGGCACACACAACTTCCAATAACTCCTGCAGATGGCAAGTGGGCTCAAATAGAGAAAAGCTATGTAGGTGGGATCTGACTGCATGCTGTGAATACTGACAGTTTACTGGGGTCCTGTAAAGGACAGAAAATACTGGACGCTGGCTAGGTATAGCTTGATGGTATTATGA
Organism: Lithobates pipiens; assembly: GCF_037356315.1. Taxonomy (NCBI): domain Eukaryota; kingdom Metazoa; phylum Chordata; class Amphibia; order Anura; family Ranidae; genus Lithobates; species Lithobates pipiens. Next base: position 353,280,390 of record NW_027507748.1, on the reverse strand, counting down.
GAAAGGGCCAGCTGCGTGTACCAATACGATGTAAAGGCTAGGACGTGTCTAACGTTACCTGTCACTGTTCCGGGGTAAGAGGCCGAAAACATGCAGTAAGTATTCCAAGCAGTGCGATAGGCCTTCAGTGTGTTACGTGCCAAGGAGTAGTTAATTAGCTGGGTTGCATTGGCCAGAGGTGACTTCGGCCCCTCGCCAGCAACGGCCAGGGTGGGACAGGAGTAGTCGTTGGGTCGGATCCAGGCTCCTGCTGGAAAAACAAAGTAAAGTTAAAATGGGACAGCTCATCTGCTGCGATATTGACTTTGCCTGGAACATGCTTACAGTGAACATAAAACTGGTGATGGAGTGACAGTCTCAGGAGCCTGTGCAGTAAGAACATGATGGGAGTGATTTGGATCTTCCCTTATTGGTGATGTCGGTCGTGGCCTGATTGTCCATAGTGAAGACCACCGTTTGTCCTTTCCAGGTGTGGCCCCAGACCTGGGTAGCTGCTACGATGGGATACAGCTTGATGAGTGATGAGGACTGGGTGGAACCAGAAATTAGAAGGATTTCTGGGGGCCAAGGTTGCAACTGCCTTCTGGTACACCCTTGCGACAGGGTGAATTCATCGATAACTGTCCTGGTACAGGCTAGTTTGTCGGGAGGCAGGCTAGCCTGTATGGCATGTTTGTCTAGAGTGACACCTAGGAAAGTGATAGAGTGTGCCAGGCCTTCCACTTTATGCTCAGCTATGGGCACGTTGAGTTTGCTGAACACTATTCTCAACCTGTCTTGATCTGCCGGAGGTTTGCACTTTCCCTGCTGTTTCAATTGACAGGTGGCCTTCGGGTGTTGCTTTATGGCATGCTGTGCAAACATGGAGAAGCCTGCACTGGCAATGGCAGCATCTGCCTTGATTGTAGCTGTTACATATGGCAGTACCCTCTACTGAAAAAGTTAGACCACCCTAGTCTGTCCAGTTGCCACGATTGATTAAGCCCTTGTACACACGGTCGGAGATTCTGTGTCATATCGGACCGTTTTGTCGGATAATCCGGCTGTGTGTGGTCTCCATCGGACTGTTTTCCAACTTGCCGAAAGCCGCCGAGAAGGTACGAGAGTGGCCGAAAGCCGCCAAGAAGGTACGAGAGCGGCCGAAAGCCGCGAAAAGCGTTCTGGGCGGCTGAAAAGCCGCCCAGAGCCCAAAAAATTGTGTGGAAATCACAGAGTATCGGCGTATAACACGCACCCGCGATTTTCCCCAGATTTTAAGGGGAAAAAAGTGCGTGTTATACGCCGATAAATGCGGTATATATATATATATATATATATATATATATATATCCTTTGTTTGGTCTCAATTCCCTTGTAGCTAAGTGCCAGACAAAAATTGATAGCATGTTCTCAGTTTTCCAGCGGAAAAAACTTTATATCTATCGTAATTCCGATCGTGTGTATGCAATTCCGACACGCATCAAACACGCATGCTCAGATTCAACTACGAGACAGAAGCTATTGGCTACTGGCTATTGAACTTCCTTTTTCTAGTCATGTCGTATGTGTTGTACGTCACCGTGTTATAAATGATCGGAATTTCATGTGACCGTGTGTAGACAAGACAGCTTAAGCCGAATTCCGTCGGAATTCCGTTGGTAAAACAATCAGAGCTTTTTCCAATGAGAATTCTGATTGTGTGTATGCGGCATTAGGATGAGCTTCGAGTTTGAGTCGAACATGCCTGTTCATCGAACAGCGAACAATTTGGGATGTTCGTGGCAAATTCAAAAAAACGCGGAACACCCTGCACAAGTCTATGGGAGAAATATAAAGTGCTCATTTTAAGGCTTATGTGCAAGTTATTGTCATAAAAAGTGTTTGGGGACCTGGGTCCTACCCCAGGGGACATGCATGAATGCAAAAAAAGTTTTAAAAACAGCCGTTTGTTTCGGAGCAGCGATTTTAATAGTGCTTAAAGTGAAACAATAAAAGTGTAATATTCCTTAAAATTTTGTACCTGGGTGGTGTGTATAGTATGCCTGTGAAGGGGCGCATGTTTCCCATGCTTACAACTGTCCCTGCACAAAGTGTCATTTCTGCAGGACAAAAAGTAATTTAAAATCACTCGCGGCTATAATGAATTGTCGGCTCCCCGTAATACAAAGAACAGTCATTGATTAAAAAAATTGGTGGGGAAACCCGCATCTAATTGCACTAGCGTGAACCCAGCCTTAAGCGAAGCTCCAGCCCCCCCCCCCCCCCCCCCACCAAAAATAAAAATCAGCAGCTTCAAATACTGTAGCTGCTGATTTTTAATCTTAAGACATTTACCTGTTCAGGGATCCTGTGATGTCTGCACCCCAGCCGTTTATCATAAAGATCGTGGGTACTGCGGTCGCCATTCCTTGTAAGGGAAAGTGGCAAAGAAGACTTGAGACTTCACAGCCAGATCAGTACTGCGTATGCATGAACTGTGCTGCTCTTGGGGAATGGACCGGCGGCAGGGGAAAGAGGAAAGCGCCAAACTTTGGTTGGGACCTCACCGCGGTGAGGTCCCTGGAAGTGGAGGCGGGTACCTGTCAAAAACAGGTAACTGCTCCCCCCTGAAGAGTGGCAAATGTGTCGGGAAGTAAACAAGCAGAGCTTCCCCTTTTGGGTGGCACTCTGCTTTAAGTTTAGTGTGGGATAGAATCCATTTTTGTCAAAAACTAGTTGACTTGCAATGCATTTAAGCTCCATAAACATTTTCCAACTGTAAACCCTACAAAGTCTGCAGTAAATACCATTGACTTTGTCTCTCATCCATTTATTCCCTTAACTACATTGCATTACTTTTATGTTTTGGGAGTACTTTATACCTGGCAATCTCTAGCTCACCTTTAAATCAATCCTGGTATCATTCCTAAACATGTCACAGATACAAATTGCCAAGCATACACTGCATTCTCTGTGATAGAGTACAGATGAAAAGAGAACAGCTCATCCTATGAATTGTCCAATCAGCTGTGAAGGAAGCTTTGAGAGGTGCCAACAGCCCCCAGGGAGGTGTAACAGCTCGGTGACATCTCCTTGTCACATCCAGCAAACCAGAAACTAGGATCAAACCTATTACACCCAGATTGAAGTAACACTGCTCCCAGCTGTGTCAGGTCCATGAACAGAAATGTAAAAACCGCTTAGAAATTGAATATTAACTCCAGTTCTAACGGTTGTTTAAATATTATTTTTATCCATAAAGGGCTAGTGGCTGCTCCTGATATGGTTGGCTTGTAGCCTGTCGTTATTGAAAAATGCACGCTTCATTTTTGAAGTGTCAGGATTTATCAAGAAGGGGATTACTGAGCTGTTCGCTGTGATTGGCTGACATGCTATTTGCTACACTGTACACGCATAATATCTTTCTCCGCAAAGCATGTCGTCTAAGCATCTGTCACAAAAGCCAATACACAATTGGCTCAAAGAGTCCTTTAGAAGTGTTATTTTTAGAACTGGTTTATAGATTATACATCTATTACAGTGTAAAGGTTATCTTCACATCATAAGAACACTAACAAACTATTTTTATTTCATATCCATCTCCATAAATGTTCCTATATTGTATACACACTGTTTTTTGTCTTTAGTCTGAACTTAAGTTATGTTATTCCTAAGAAATAAAAATATTCAAAGTCGAACTCCAGGCTAATAGCTAAATACATACAGTAAGAGGGAGCTATTTTACCTGCTAAAGGATTTACATTTCTGTCCACCAAGTTCTGAGATTTACACTGCTCTGCCACGCAACAAATCCAGGCTGGTAAAGTAGGAGATATCATTTTTTTCTGCAAAAGTTAATTAATACTTATAGGTCTTCCCTTTCCCAAACTGTGACTGCACAGTGAAAGGAGAAGAAGAAGGGGTTTATCCCTTTGTCACACTGTTCTCCCTAAAGAAATGTCTCCGATTCCTGCTGAAGAGACAGAATTTTGATCCGCGTATGGTCTCTGTGGTTGAACAGAAGTCGATCTATCCATTGACTTTTGTACAATTGCCCTGTAAGAAAATGTCTGCTCATTTAGTACTGCAGGCTATAGCCAGTAACATTCATTAGTTTATTCCGATAGTGGGGAAGTCTCCCTGATGTCAGAATACAGAGATGCAATGCAGAGGATTCCCTCATTCACTTCAAATGTGTGATGGGGGAATCAAGTCATTTTTTCCATTCCCCCATGGAAAAAACTGACTTATCTATGGGCAGTCTATTTAAGTTTACTGGGATATTGACATAACGCATCCCAGGAGGATTCAGGCAATCCCAGCCCCACTATGGATGCACCAGAAAAATCTCTGCGGCATTGCCCATGTACCGAAAATTGATGTGTCCTTGCATAATATGCTGGCCTCCCGAAGATGTCACATGAGAAGATGAGGCTGCAAGAACCCAAAGCGGTGGCTTACACCAGACAATGCTGGATTCAGTGGGTGAGTATGTTTTTGATAGACAACCCAGTGTTATGAGTATGAGCATATCAGTCAGAGGGAAAAGGAGAATTAGGGGGAGAGAGGGCAGGAGCTGGATCACATTATATGTTCCATCCTAAATGTAGGTGGAACATGTAACATGTTCCAAAAGGTGAACTTAACCTTTAGGCTGGATTCACACTTTTGCGAATTGGATGTGGGTTTCCCTGCATCCAATTCGCATGTCAGGAGCCTGGGACCAGCTCTCAATGGAGCCGGTTCACACAGCTCTGTGACAGCTGTGAAGGCAATTGCACAAGAGTTAAGTGGCAATTGCACAGAGATTCGCTGTCCAAGGACCATGGCTATGGAACGCTCTACCGACCTACATCCGCATGTAAGAAAGCCATCGGGCCTTCAGGAAAAAACTCAAGACCTACCTCTTCCAAGAAGCTTGACAACAAAGCACGAATGAGCAAACAAGCAGGACAAAACTCTGGATAGCCACACACTAGAAAAAGACTTGAAATCCCATCTTTAATTGAAACAACGTGGGTCACATCAAAACCAAATAAAAAAATCCACAGCAAAAGAATAACAGGGTACAGGAAAATGCTGACGTGTTTCGCACCGTAATCAGTGCTTACTCATAGCTAAGCACGAATACAGCGCCTTGAGGTGATTCAGTTCACTTTGTAGCGCTATACAAATTATTCATTCATTCTTTCACAAGAGTCCTGTGCATTTTCTGGTCCATTTCAGATCCGAATTCAAACTGAAATCGAACCAGGACACGGTAAACAGGAATGCACCAGACATTACATTTGACTTTACACTGATTCTTTAGGGCAGGGGTCATCAACCCCTGGGCTGTGGCCTACTGCCATACCATGGCCTGTTTGTACCCAAGCCGCAAAGGATGCACTATCTGATGTGGTGGGTGGAGCAAGCAGTGGGATGGTGGCAGGCGATGTGGCAAATGACAAGCTGCATCTGATGGCAGGTGATGTGGCAAGGGACAAAACACATCTGGTGGTAGGTGACAAGGTAAGGGACAAAACATCTGGTGGCAGGCGATGTGGCAAGGGACAAAATGCATCTGGTGGCAGGTAACGTGGCAAGTGACAATCCCCATCTGATGGCAGGCAACGTGGCGAGTAACAATCGGCATCTGGTGGCAGGCGACGTGGCAAGGGACAAAATGCATCTGGTGGCAAGTGACAAGCTGCATCTGAAGGCAAAAAATGTGGCAATTGACAATCACACCTGGTGGCAATATTTGCATTATGATGAGTTGACCTATTTAATTATACAGTATATTACAATGTAATAATAGAAATAATGTGCTTAAATCCTCCTGACACCATACCAACCATGACGCCGTGATAATTGAAGCACTAACATCAGCCATTCCCTCTGATAAATTGTCAGAGAAATGCCGCATACACCCCCGGGCCTTGGTACAATTTTCTTCCACAACTCCAGGTCCCCGGTGCCAAAAAGGTTGGGAACCACTGCTTAAGGTACCACTACAGCTACGCAACAAGCTTTGTGCCAGAGATTTAATTAAATAAAAGTATTTTCCAAAAATGCTGCTTAAAAGACTGACTCATTGTTTCCCCAATTACTTTACCTCTATTACTTTACTTCACTAGGTGAAGCAAACCTTCTCACCAAGCAGATCTTCACACCAAACTGGTGCAACTGGCAAAATTGACTAATCTTATCTTTATTGATGTGATTTGTTATAAATAGTGATGGCCGAACGGTTCGCCCGGCGGTCGTTTCGCAGCGAATTTCAGCTGTTCGCGGTCCGCAACTTGCGGACTATTGGCGCCGTTCGCCCGGCGGACTTCTGTGTTTACTGTGTAAAAGAACTTTGACCTATGATGACACATCCATCATGGGGTACAGGACAGCCAATTGAGACATTACAGCACATGGACACTTGGACATTCCCCCTAACTTATAAATACACCCGACCCGGCGGCCATTTTACATTCTTTCTTCTGTCACTATAGGGAGAGGTTGCTGTGTGGAGCAGGGAGAGATTACAGTGACCCAAATCGCTAGCTATTTGGTACACAAAAGTTCTTTTCAGGACTGATATAGGTGTTAGGTGTAGTTCCTGATATAGGTTTGAGGCAGTTCTGTGCTAGTGATTGTTGCAGCAGCCTGAGTGTCTTTTGTCAGTTTAGAGAAAGGGACAGGACGGTGTGTGCTGCAGGGAGAGTCAGTTTAATCATTGGCTGTTACTATCAGGTCCACAAAAGTGCTATTCCAGTAACCAGTTAATGTTCCAGCAGCCTCTGTTTTGTCAGTTTATATAGGGACAGGCAGGAAGCAGTGTGTGAGGCAGTGAGGGTCAGTTTAATCAGTAGCTGTTACTATATTAGGTCCACAAAGGTCATTTTCAGGACTGGTATCAGTGGTATGGTAATAGGCTTGTACACATATAATATTCTTTCTTCCAAATATAGAAAGAATGTTATACTTGACTGCTGCCCTTCTGCTGCAGTCTGCTAATCAGTCACAACCTACTTGTTCCACAAAGGTCCTTGTAAGGACTGGTAAGGTCTAGGGTGCTGCAGTACATAGGGTTGAGTGAGGTACAGTCTGCTATTCTATAAGGACTGGTATAGGTCCACAATACATAGGGTTGAGGTGCACTACTGCTGACCGCTGCCCTATACTGCAGCAGTCCTTCATCGGTATATGGACTGACGTACAGTCTGCTAATCACTCACACACAACCTACTTGGTCCACAAAGCTCCTTATAAGGACTGGTAAGCTATAGGGTACTACAGTACATAGGGTTGAGTGAGGTACAGTCTGCCATTCTATAAGGACTGGTATCGGTCCACAATACATAGGGTTGAGGTGCACTACTGCTGACCGCTGCCCTATACTGCAGCAGTCCTTCATCGGTATAGGGACTGACGTACAGTCTGCTAATCACACACACACAACCTACTTGGTCCACAAAGGTCCTTATAAAGACTGGTAAGGTATAGGGTACTACAGTACATAGGGTTGAGTGAGGTACAGTCTGCCATTCTATAAGGACTGGTATAGGTCCACGGTACATAGGGTTGAGGTGCACTACTGCTGACCGCTGCCCTATACTGCAGCAGTCCTTCATCGGTATAGGGACTGACGTACAGTCTGCTAATCACTCACACACAACCTACTTGGTCCACAAAAGTCCTTATAAGGACTGGTAACTTGGTCTGTCTATTGTGCTACAGTACATAGGGTTGAGTGAGGTACAGTCTGCCATTCTATAAGGACTGGTATAGGTCCACAATACATAGGGTTGAGGTGCACTACTGCTGACTGCTGCCCTATACTGCAGCAGTCCTTCCTCGGTATAGGGACTGACGTACAGTCTGCTAATCACTCACACACAACCTACTTGGTCCACAAAAGTCCTTATAAGGACTGGTAACTTGGTCTGTCTAGGGTGCTACAGTACATAGGGTTAAGTGAGGTACAGTCTTCCATTCTATAAGGACTGGTATAGGTCCACAATACATAGGGTTGAGGTGCATTACTGCTGACTGCTGCCCTATACTGCAGCAGTCCTTCATCTGTATAGGGACTGACGTACAGTCTGCTAATCACTCACAAACAACCTGCTTGGTCCACAAAGGTCCTTATAAGGACTGGTAAGGTATAGGGTACTACAGTACATAAGGTTGAGTGAGGTACAGTCTGCCATTCTATAAGGACTGGTATCGGTCCACAATACATAGGGTTGAGGTGCACTACTGCTGACCGCTGCCCTATACTGCAGCAGTCCTTCATCGGTATAGGGACTGACGTACAGTCTGCTAATCACTCACACACAACCTACTTGGTCCACAAAAGTCCTTATAAGGACTGGTAACTTGGTCTGTCTAGGGTGCTACAGTACATAGGGTTGAGTGAGGTACAGTCTGCCATTCTATAAGGACTGGTATAGGTCCACAATACATAGGGTTGAGGTGAATTACTGCTGACCGCTGCCCTATACTGTAGCAGTCCTTCATCGGTATAGGGACTGACGTACAGTCTGCTAATCACTCACACACAACCTACTTGGTCCACAAAGGTCCTTATAAGGGCTGGTAAGGTATAGGGTACTACAGTGCATAGGGTTGAGTGAGGTACAGTCTGCCATTCTATAAGGACTAGTATCGGTCCACAATACATAGGGTTGAGGTGCACTACTGCTGACCGCTGCCCTGTACTGCAGCAGTCCTTCATCGGTATAGGGACTGAGAGTTTTGTCGCAGGGTCATTTAAAAAATGACAGGCAAAGGAAGAGGCAGGCCCTTCCGCAGGGGTGGTAGGGGTAGGGCAGGAGCAACAGGCTTGAGCCAAAGTGGGAAGTTGCAGAAGGTGCTTTCAATTACTTTAAAGGACGCACCAGACTTGGTTGAGTGGCTCGCTCAGCCTTACTCTTCTGCACCCTCCTCATCCTCTCGATCTGCACCCTCTTCTTCACTCTCTGCTATGTGCACCCCCAAAGACACTACCACCAACAACACCACCACCACCACCACCACCACATACCTTCCGCTTGAGTCACAGGAATTATTTTCCGATCCATATCAAGACATTTCTGATGCGCAGCCACTCTTGGTATTGGATCAGGAAGAGGAGGCAGCAACAACTGCTACTTAGCAGTCTGACGACCGTACCCAGATCAGCCCAAGGAGGAGGTTGGTCCCCGGTGTTGCTGCCTACTCCGAGATCTCTACTTATAGCGGTGTGGAAGGTGACGTTGATGATGACGTGTCTAGTGATGTCACGTGGGTGCCCACAAGAGAGGAAGAGGAGGGGAGTTCAGAGGGAGATATGGACCAGCAGATAGGGAGGAGAAGCAGGAATAACTTACATTGCACAGGAGGGACAAAGCAGACTGCAAATGTATCAGGAGCGAGTCATCGACCATGTACGGTCACATCTGGCGCTACCATGGCACATGGCTCCGCAGTGTTGGCTTTTTTTTAACGTGTCCGCTGCTGACAATACCGTTGCCATCTGCAATCTTTGCAGTCAATGCATTAGTCGCGTTAAGCCCAACACTCACCTAGGGACGACCGCCTTAAGAAGGCACATGAGCAGCCATCACCGAGCTGAGTGGGAGCAACGGAACACACAAAGCCACACTGCAGGCTCTCACCGTCCAGCCTCATCTTCTACTTCTCCTTCTCCTCTCTCCTCACAATTGTCCTCCACTCCACCTTCCATCACGCCAAGCTCACGTTTTTCTGCAAAAAGGTAGGCTTCCGTGGGCCTAATGTTCGAGCGTAAAAAAATGATGGCGCCGGATAACCCTCTTGCCCAACGGTTGATGGCTGGCTTGTCAGAACTCATAGCCCGCCAACTACTGCCATATAAACTGGTGGACTCGGAGGCCTTTCGCAAATTTGTGGCCATTATAACACCACAATGGAAGGTCCCAGGAAGTAAGTATTTCTCAAAGAAGGGCATCCCAGAGCTATATGGCCATGTTCAGCGGCAAGTGAATGTATCTCTGGCACACAGTGTCGGTGCCAAGATACATCTGACCACAGACACGTGGTCTAGCAAACACGGGCAGGGAAGGTATATCACTTTTACTGCCCACTGGGGGAACCTTCTGACGGCCATCAAGCATGTAACCTGTGGCACCCGTGTAGATTTGGTTTTACCGCCACGGATTGCATGCAGGGCTGACTCTTCTTCTCCTCCTCCTCCTACTCCATTCTTCTCCCTCTCCTCCTCAGCTGACTCCTCCTTTTCCGCTGCTAGCGTCTCTTCCGCTGCGCCGCCCAAGCTCCCCAGAACCTATTCGACATGCCAGGTGAGACGTTGCCATGCCGTACTGCGTCTGTTGTGCCTGGAAGCCAAGAGCCACACTTGCCCGGCACTCCTTTCAGCTTTGCGTTCACAGGCAGATCAGTGGCTAACACCGCTCAATTTGACAGTTGGTAAAGTGGTGTGTGACAACGGTGCCAATCTGCTTAGCGCATTGAAACAGGGCAAAATCATGCACGTGCCATGCATGGCACACGTCTTAAACTTGGTCGTGCAGCGATTCCTTGTCAAATACCCTGGGGTCCAGGACGTCTTGCGGCAGGCAAGGAAAATCTCGGCCCATTTCAGAAGATCTTACACGGCCATGGCTCACCTTGCTGACATTCAGCGGCGACACAATCTGCCGGTCAGACTTCTTATTTGCGATTGCCCGACGCGATGGAACTCAACCTTCTATATGCTTGATAGGCTGCTCCAGCAGAAACGTGCAGTTAACGTCTACCTGTATGAACTCTGCGGCAGAACTGGTTCTGGGGAGCTGGGTTTTTTTTCACAGCGCCAGTGGCTGCTCATGCGCGACGCATGCAGACTTCTGCGCCCATTTGAGGAGATCACCAAACTGGTCAGTCGCAGCCATGGCGCCATCAGTGACATGGTACTTTATGCCTTCTTTATGGAGTGTGCATTGTGTCGTGTCATTGATCAAGCTGTGGAGGAGCAGGAGCGGGAAGATGAGGAAGTCGCAATGCTGGATGAATTCCCAGGGGGGGCTACTCTATCTGAGACAAGTCAAAAACAGGAGTCTGAAGAGGAGTCAGAGGAGGATGGTGCCGGGGCGGATGAGGAGGAGCAAGAAGAGCATGCTTTAAACCTTTCTGGGATCCCTGTTGTGCGTGGATGGGGAGAGGAGAATGAAGAGGACGACATTATCCTGGATGATGAGCAGGAGCCAGGCCACCACACCGCTTCCACTTTAGTGCAAATGGGGGCCTTCATGCTCCAGTGTTTTAATAGGGACCCCCGTATAAAAAGCATAAGGGTCAAGGACCAGTACTGGGTGGCAACGTACTTAGACCCCCCGTACAAACACAAAATGGCGGAAATGTTACCGCCGTCACAGAGGGCTGTTAGAATGCAGCACTTCCAGGCCTTGCTTCAAGAAATGCTGCATTCTGCTTTTGAGTGCGCTGGCAGAGGAGAAATTCCCACTCCCAGAGAAGGAGTTGCGGGTACCAATCCAACAGCGCCTGCAAGAAGAGGCCAGTTTGAAGATGTGTTGGTGACTTCGGATATGAGGTCATTCTTTCAGCCGACCCATCGACAGGTGTCTTTCGGATCCAGCATCAGGGAACGCCTACACCGTCAGGTGTCCGACTACATCGGGTTAACGGCCGATGTGGACGCTCTGAGGAGTGATGAACCCCTGGACTACTGGGTGGGCAGGCTTGACCTCTGGCCAGAGCTTGCCCAATTTGCAATCAAACTGTTGGCTTGCCCCTCATCCAGTGTCCTGTCCGAAAGGACGTTCAGCGCAGCAGGGGGGATCGTGACCGATAAGCACATTCGCCTAGCTCAGGACAGTGTTAACTACCTCACATTTCTAAGAATGAGGCATGGATCTCGGAGGAATTCAACACATGTGACCAGTAGACCATGTATATGTCTATAAACAATTTTTTTAATCGAGCACAGAGACCTTCTTTCTTCATTTGGCTCACTTCCTTGTCCAAAAAAAGCACACCGTACTATATGCCCGTACCCTCCTCTTTGAAGAGGTTGAGCGGTGTCATATTTCTACTGGAGCTGCTTATTATGAGGAGCTCCCACCATCCCTGTGCTGTGCTGACATCCTCCTGGGGCTGTACCTCTGCTGTGCATATTATGAGGGGCTCCCACTATCCCTGTGCTGTGCTGACTTCCTCCTGGGGCTGTACCTCTGCTGTGCATATTTTGAGGTGCTCCCACCATCCCTGTGCTATGCTCATTATGAGGGGCTCCCACCATCCCTGTGCTGTGCTGACTTACTCCTGGGGCTGCTTATTATGAGGGGCCCCCACCATCCCTGTGCTATGCTGACATCCTCCTGGGGCTGCTTATTATGAGGGGCTCCCACCATCCCTGTGCTATGCTGACATCCTCCTGGGGCTGCTTATTATGAGGGGCTCCCACCATCCCTGTGCTATGCTGACATCCTCCTGGGGCTGCTTATTATGAGGGGCTCCCACCATCCCTGTGCTATGCTCATTATGAGGGGCTCCCACCATCCCTGTGCTATGCTGACTTCCTCCTGGGGCTGCTTACGGTGCAGGTGTCAGTGCTGTATATCACGGTGCTGATGTCAGTGCTCTCTCTCACGGTGCTGCTGTCAGTGCTGTATATCACGGTGCTGGTGTGAGTGCTTTATGTCATGCTGCTGATGTCAGTGCTCTCTATCACGGTGCTGCTGTCAGTGCTGTATATCACGGTGCTGGTGTGAGTGCTTTATGTCACGCTGCTGATGTCAGTGCTCTCTATCACGTGCTGTTGTCAGATCACTCTATCACGGTGCAGGTGTCATTGCTGTATGTCACACTGCTGGTGATCATCTCCTGCACCTCTTCTTTGCCTACCCGGGTCCCTGACCTTCCCTCTCCTCCATTGCCTTCATGCGCTCCACAGTCCTGAATTGTCACAACAATTTCCCATATAAAAAAGAATGCTTGTAGTTGTCGATCCCAGATTCACCTCATACATGTGTTATGTCATTGGCCATGTGGTGGGACTATGTTTGCACAGCTATTAATTATTTTGTGGCTGCAAATTTGACCTGTAGGTTTGCGAAGTTCGCCTCCCATTGAAGTCAATGGGGCCCGCCGCGAACGTTCCGGTTCGCAAACTATCGGCCGCGTTCGCGGTCCACGTTCGCGAAACGTCCCGAAGTTCGTCCATCACTAGTTATAAATAGTTTTTTGTCAAATTGCAATTTTACTTTACCTGATTATGATCCTGCATATTTGTCCAAGGATCAAATAATTTGTGATTCCGGGCATCATTATCTTGCATAATATACAAATCTGCTTGTAAATACAGTATTCAGACAAAAAAAAAGAAATGCTGTGATTATCTAGAAAAAAAAGTTAATGGATGTTGTATGATTAACACAGTTTTTGCATTTTTTGATCATCTTTATCAGTTTATCTTAATCTGCAGTGCTCATTTAAAGAGAATCTATAATGGACTGGAGATCAATTGTACATTTTAGTTGTTTTTAAATTTATACGAATACAAACTGCAGAGCTGTTTGCTTTGAGGCACAATTTGTCTGATTGGAACATTGTCTGATAAAGGATGAGACACTGAGATGAGTCACAACTAATGTGTCTTGGAGATGTGTAAAAAGAAGATTTTCAAGAAAGAGGGTAAAATAACTTGTAAAAGGGGGGGGGGGGGGGGGGGGGGATGTGAAGTTCCTTTTACTAATGTGGTTAATATGCTTACATGTCCAGTCAGGTACTACTGTGGTTCACTTACCCATACCCTTGTGAATACATTTCACTACATTACCCCCTTTCTGTGTTTAGAGGTTGGATGATTTTATATTAGGCACCTGTGGAAATCAAGCTTGGTTATGGTATATAGTAATACAAATGCATCATAATTCAATAAAACTACATGTAAAAAAAATTAAAAATAAAAAGCAATCTTTACGGACCAATAGCTCCTTGCAAGTGCTAGTACAAAGGTGCACAGCAAGCTTTCGCCACAAGATCCTCTAGAAATTTAGCTGTTGCTAATCACAGCTTAATCTGTTGCTAAAAATACACTTCCTCCTAGGAAACTGTTCACTAAATCAACTTGTGATTCAGTAATAACACATAGAACCATTACTGAACGTCAGTACTTACAGTTAGGAAACATATGTATACAAGGTTTTTTTGAATTCCCCTTTTCTTAACACCTTTTTTGTATAGGTTGCTTTCTGAGCTTGCCGTTGGTAAAGTGGTTGTAACCCTAAAAACAAAAAAGGATCCTGTTCCTTTAAATCATGATCAAAAGCATAGTGCTTGTGCAGTGTTATTTGTCCCATTCTAGGCTGTAAAATACCTGGTTGATCATGCCTGTTCCTGTGTGTGCTGATCACGGTAATAATGACTGCTGATCCATGATACCGTGGTCAGTTATGTCCCTCTGTCATCCCGCTGTGTGGTCAGTCTCTCCCTCTCCCCCTTCATCCTTCCTTTAAGCTTGGTAGTCTGCGTAATGAGAGCTGATCTCCTCCCCGCCTCTCACCTGGTGCCACTATTCCGCTGTAATATCTAACATGATGACTTGTATCCCCTCTGTTTATAAAGACATCAAATACAGTGTGTGTGTGTGTGTGTGTGTTTTTTGAAAATTATAATGATAAATACCTTCTCTCACACCGCAGCTGTGTGGTCACATGAACGCCCTCTGCTGGCTGGCTGATGTCAGAGGGGAATCTCAGCCCCTCCCACTGCTCTCCATAGATCAGTGCCGCCCATCAGTGCCCAGCAGTGCCACCTATCAGAGCTACTTATCAGTGCCACCTATCAGTGCCCATCAGTCCCATCTATCAGTGGTACCTATCCATGCCACCCATCCGTGCCACCCATCCGTGCCATCTTATCTTTGCCCATCAGTGCTGCCTTATCTGTGCCCATCAGTACCGCCTTATCTGTGCCTATCAGTGCCACCTTAACCGTGCCTATCAGTGCCCACCAGTGCAGCCTATCAGTGCTCACCAGTGCAGCCTATCAGTGTCCACCAGTGCCGCCTCATCAGCGCATTTCAATGAAGGAGAAAAATGACCTGTTTGCAAAATTTTATAACAAACTATTAAACATGATTTTACATTTTTTTATTTTGCATCTTTTTTTGTTTGTTTAGCAAAAAATACAACTCCCAGCTGTAATTAAATACCACCAAAAGAAAGCTCTATTTGTGGGAAAAAAATGATAAAAATTTCATTTGGGTACAGTGTTGTATGACCAGGCAATTGTCATTCAAAGTGCATCGGCGCTGAAAGCTGAAAATTGGTCTGGGCAGGAAGGGGGTTTAAGTGCCCAGTAAGCAAGTGGTTAAATACCAGCGAAAGTTTAGTAAATCAGTAAAGTACATAAATTAACACAAAGATTGTAAACCAAAAAAAAACATATGAAAACGAATAAAGACAAATAAAGTCTATCAGGTGAATACTTTTCACGCTCTTCAAAGTGTGCAATGTAAATCACAAATACAAAAGTGAAATATAGAAAAGAAGTGAAGTTCAGCCTCTGATGTAACGTTTGGAAGCATGGAAGAGATGACACCACCACCGTAGTAAGGGAAGAAGGCTTACCAGATGACGTGGACTTAAAGGGGCTTACACCTCTCAAGTCATACAGGTTTGTAGGTTATCATAAACCAAATGATAATGCGTCCTATATATCGTCTTCCGAAGAACTTCAAACCATTTAATCATCTGTGATATTCAACAAAAGATGTTTAGTCATCCAATGGGAATAAGGAGCTCGGGTATCATAAACCATGGGTCTTTGCTTAAAAATATGTATAATGTTTTGGGGTTCTAAGTAATTTTCTAGCAAAAAATACAGATTTTAACTCGTAAGCAACAAATGTCAGAAATAGGCTTGGGCCGGAAAGGATTAAAGGATTAAAGGGCAGTGAGTCTCTACAATATTTAGGGCTGCTGTGTTTGGAATATCAAACTATAATTGTCATTACTAGTGTTGGGCGAATGGTTCGGCTTGAGCATGAATTTGAGCTGAACATTGGCTGTTCATCTCATTTGGGGAACACTATGGGCTGCACAGTGCATTCTGCGCCCTGATTGGGCAAAGCTTCGCCCAATTAGGGCACAGTAAAAGCTGGTTGTTAAGGAGCGTGGTCGGGAAGCTGGCTGCAGCATCCTTTCCAACCGATAAATCATCAGCTGGCAATGGTTTTCCCTGCTGAATAAAAAAAAACATTTACTGATAAACAAATAGTAAAAAAAACCTTGTGGCCCCCCCCTGTCTAAACTAGACCCTTCGAGTCTGGTATAGATTTTAAGGGGAACCTCACGCCCAAAACAGCCTAAAATCCATACCAGACCCTTATCTAAGCATGCAGCATGGCATGTCAGGAAAGGAAAACTGTCTATGTTTTTTTTATTACTTTTATTACTTTTTTTTAATGGGTAGGGGTACAGTACCCCATACTCATTCACAAAGGGGAGCAGGATCTGGAGGCTCCCTTGTTAGTCCCGATAAGACCCCCACAGCCACAGCCCAGGGTTGTGGTGAAGAGACCCTTGTCCTCATCAACATGGTAGAGCCCCTCTGCCCCAAAAGCACCCTATCATGTTAAAGGCATGTGGCCTGGTATGTTTCGGGGGAGAACTCGCTGACCTGCCAGGCTGCATACTTAGATAAGGGTCTGGTATTGACGGGGGGGGGGGACAATTGCAACCGCGAGTCAATTTAAATGTTTTTTTTTTCTTTAGAAATGTAATTTTTGCTGCAGCATGTTCTATGCATGCTACAAATGCGCAATTTTACAGGCAGACTAAGGGGACCTCTCGGGCACTATATTTAAAGGAATTTTTCACTTTTATTGCACATTAAGCATCATTAAAATCACTGCTCCTGAAAAAATTACTGTTTAAAAAAAATGTTTACATTGATATATATCCACCAGAGCAGTACATGGTCCCCCATACCCATTTAATGGTCAATTACTTGCATACAAGCCTTTTTTTTTTTTTTTACAAATATGCATCATAATAAAAAAGGATTGGTTTAACATAATATTATTTATTGTTTCTTGTATAGCTTGCTTTGAAAAAGCTTAAAGTCAAAAGTGAATGATTATATACTTTTATGCCTCTCCGCCCTGTAGGTTATCTTCTGCACTCACCCAGAAAATGATTTGATGGAAAATGTTGGTGACTTCAACAGGACAAAGCTGAAATGATGACGGGAATAACAGTGTGCTCTTTTCAGCCTTACAGTCTGGAAGATTGGGCAGGTCACTTACACACTAGCAGATACAAGAAATGGTGTGAATCACTGACAACAGTGAATCATCTTGAACTCACAGACTCTATTTGATGAATAGATTTATGGATATAAATATAAAAATAAGAAATTGTCACTGAATATACAAAGCAGGTTAAGGATACACAGAAAAAAACATGTTATCTGATTTGTCTGACTTTGTTATTAGCTTTTAAACGTGATTAGGCAGGTTAGATGACTTTAACTTTTCACACTATAATTTGTTAAAATTTTGTTGGTAAGGCTTGCCGTTTTGTGCCATATGGGTCAGACTGACCCATTAAATCTACTATTTAAAGACCCAGACATATCGTAACAGTATATGTTACATGATTGTAGACAAACAGGGAGAGAGCATACACACTCATACCCAAAGCAAGCACCGCTGACACCAGCCCTATTTTGAAGGAACAATGGTGAAAAGCAAGATGATCTCTCAGTCACAAAAAACATACAGTTAAAAAGCTGACCATAGACATAAGTTGTTTTTACTGTTGGTAAATTAACCAATCTGTGAAAAATGTGTTACCTTTATCTTCCTTTTTTAATGAGATAGAAAATTACTTAGAACCCCCAAACATAGGGATGAGCCGAACACCCCCCTGTTCGGTTCGCACCAGACCTAAACTTCGTGTGAACTTTAGAACCCTATTAAAGTCTATGGGACTCGAACGTTCACAATCTAAAGTGCTCATTTTAAAGGGTAATATGCAGGTTACTGTCCTAAAAAGTGTTTGGGGACCCGGGTCCTGCCCCAGGGGACATGGATCAATGCAAAAAGAAGTTTTAAAAACGGCAGTTTTTTCAGAAGCAGTGATTTTAATAATGATTAAAGTGAAACAATAAAAGTGTAATATTCCTTTAAATTTTGTAGCTGGGGGGTATCTATAGTATGCCTGTGAAGGGGCGCATGTTTCTGGTGCTTAGAACTGTCACTGCACAAAGTGTCATTTGTGTAGGAAAAAAAGTCTTTTAAAATCACTTGCGGCTAAATTGTCGGCTCCCCGTAATACAGAGAACACTCAATGAGTGTTCTCTGTATTAGCCGACAATTCATTCATTCATTGATAAAAAAAAAAAAAAGTGTGGGGGTTCCCCTAAATTCAATTACCAGGCCCTTCAGGTCTGACATGGATATTAAGGGGAACACGGTGTCAAATTAAAAAAAAAATTGACGTGGGGGTCCCCCTAAATATCCATACCAGACCCTTCAGGTCTGATATGGATATTAAGGGGAACCCCGCATCAAATAAAAAAAAAAATTGACGTGGGGGTCCCCCTAAAAATCCATATCAGACCCTTTATCCGAGCACGCAACCTGGCAGGCCGCAGAAAAAGAGGGGGGGACGAGAGAGCGGCCCCCCCTCCCTCCTGAACAGTACCAGGCCACATACCCTCAACATTGGGAGGATGCTTTGGGGGTCTGTGACCCCTCAAAGCACCTTTTCCCAATGTTGATGATGACAAGAGCCTCATCCTCACAACCCTGGCCGTTGGTTGTGAGGGTCTGCGGGCGGGGGGCTTATCAGAATCTGGAAGCCCCCTTTAACAAGGGGACCCCCAGATGCCGGCCCCCCCCTGTTTGAAATGGTAAGGGGGTACAAAAGTACCCCTACCATTTCACAAAGAAAGTGTCAAAATGGTTAAATAAGACAAACACACTTTTGAAAAATTCTTTTATTAAAAATGAAAAAAAATAAAAAAAAGATTCCAGCAGTGCTAATCCATTCTTGCTATCCAGCGACGGATCTCCGGGGTCCAGCGATGGATGATCATATCCAGCGACGGGGATCTCTCATTCCAGCGCTGTCCATACATCCTTCTTCTGTCTCCACTCCGGAGACACTGCAGAGATCCCAGCGCTGACGTTTCTTATATTAGGAGGGCGGGCCACCCGTCACCTGACCGCACCCCTCTGACGCTGGAGAGGGAAGCCAGGGGTTCCCCAGTGAGGTGTGGGTGACCCCGCCCCCTCTGATGTAACGCAGGTTTCTGTTAAATAAGACAAAAGCCCAATCAGCCCAATTTTTTTAATATTGTGAATCATAATGTTACGCCGAGTAAATTGATACCCAACATGTCACGCTTCATAATTGTGCCCGCTCGTGGAATGGCGTCAAACTTTTACCCTCAAAAATCTCCATAAGCGACATTTAAAAAATTCTACAGGTTGCATGTTTTGCGATACAGAGGAGGTCTAGAGCTAGAATTATTGTTCTCACTCTACCGATCGTGGTGATACCTCACATGTGGGGTTTGACTACCGTTTTCATATGCGGGTGCTACTCACATATGCGTTCGCTTCTGCGCGTGAGCTCGTCGGGACGGGGTGTGTTACAAAAAAAAAATCTTATTTATTTTACTTTATTTTTATTTATTTTTACACTGTTTAAAAAAAAATTGGATCACTTTTATTCCTATTATAAGGAATGTAAACATCCCTTGTAATAGAATAAAGCATGACAGGTGCTCTTAAATATGAGGTCTGGGGTCAAAAAGTGCTCAGATCTCATGTTTGGACTTAAATGAAATAAAAAAAAAAAAATGTAATTTGAAAAAATTACATTGAAAAAATGTTCCTTTAAGAGGTATGGGTGGAAGTGACTTTTTGACATCGCTTCCGCCCTGCTATAGTATAGAGACAGGTGGGGGCATCTTAGCCTCACTCGTCTCCATACCCAGGACATGACAGGTCCCGATCACCTCCTCTACTACTGACGGCTCTGGTAAGCCGCGGAGGGTGCGGGAGAGTGGCGGGAGTGGGGAGGCATGCTGCCGTTACCGAGATATCCCTCTTCAAAAAATGGACATACATCGTCATGCGCCGGTCGTAAAGTGGTTAAAGGTGGCCATAGACATTAGATGACAACTAGTTGTAAAACAGAAGCTAACTTTTACAAATGCTTTCACGTGAGCTGCATGTGTTGATTGAGTGAAAATTTACCAGCAGTCCCATTCGTCGATCATTTAATCAATTCAACTTATTAAAATGGTTGTAAACCTCAGTCATGCAATCTGAGCAAATCACATATATCTGTAGTGTTCAATTATCTCTCTCCAAAGCTCTAAGTGTAATTTCTCTGTAGTGCTTTGTTACTCTGTTATCAGCATGAGTCCCTTCTGACAAGTTTTCCTGACACATGAGATACATTTGGAGAAGGGGGGTGGGGACCTCAGCAGACAACTTGTCTATTCAGACCACAGCTCCTCTGCTTTGTGGAGGGGGCATGTTCCCTTCCTCCAAAGCTCTAAGTGGCATTTCTCTTTGGTGCTTCATTCCTCTGTTATCAGCATGAATCCCCATCTGAGTTTTCCCGGAACATGAGATACACTTGGAAGGGGGGTGGAGAACTCAGCAGATAGCTTGTCTATTCAGACCACAGTTCCTCTGCTTTGTGGAGGGGTGTGTTCCCTTCCTCCAATCAGCTCTCACACAGTGCAACTACAGCCTCTCTGCCCCCTCCTCTTTGCTTCTGACAGGTTAAGAAAGATTTTAACACTTGTCTGCCCTTTTAAAGGGGTGCAGAGAAGAGAAGACTACAGATAAAGGGTAGATACAGTAAAACTTATGTAGGCGGATTTTTTAAATCTCTTTGTATCATCTGAAGCACTTCACTGGGGATATGTGAAGGTTTACAACCACTTTAAACCCTTCAGCCCCGGGAAGGATTTACCCCCTTAATGACAGCCCATTTTTTGCGATAGGACACTACATTGTTTTAACTGACAATTGTGCGATTGTGCAACCCTGTACCCGAACAAAATTGAGGTCCTTTTTTTCCTACAAATAGAGCTTTTTTTGGTGGCATTTGATTACCTCTGCGATTTTTATTTTTTTGCTAAAATAAATATCCCCCCAAAAAAATTATTTCTTCATGCGTTTAGGCCAATTTGTATTCTCCTTCATATTTTTGGTTAAAAAAAAATCACAATAAGCTTGTTTGCACAAAAGTTATAGCGTCTACAAAATAAGGGATATATTTATGGCATTATTATTATAATTTTTTTTTTACTAGGAATGGCAGTGATCAGCGATTTAATAGCGGGAGTGTGAAATTGCAGTGGACAGATTGGACACTTCTGACACTTTTTTGGGACCAGAGCTAAAAATAGTCACTGATCACTGTATAAGTGTTCCCTAGGGAGGTGTTTCCAACTGTGGGGGGGGGGGAGTGGACTGTTCCTGATCACTAGGAACAGACGATCTCTCTCTACTTCCCTGACAGAATGGGGATCTGTTTGTTTACATTGACAGATCCCTCCTCTGGCTCTGTGTGGAGCAAACGCGAGTGGCCAATGGACAGCGCAGCCGTCGACCACACGCATCGGCTCCAGCGCATGCCTGATATAGCCATTTAAGGGACTGCCGTACCTATGCTGCGATTCATGCAGCCGAGCCAACCTGCTGCAGTATAACTCTGCAAACTTGGCAAACGGTTAAATAACTCAACCAGATGAGATCATATGTTAGACATAGTACTGACAAATGAGGATCGATTTTCTGCTGTTGAAGATGGAGAATATTTGTCCATCCCTAATGTGTTTGGTTTGATAATAAAACAGAACCTGAAAAATCATATACAAAAGTTTTCGATTGCAAAAGGACAAATTCTTCTGAAAAATCTAAAAAATTGATTTAAATGTTGGCGTAAAACATCAGGAATCATTAATTAGTGGGCATCGTTAAAGTAAGAGTACATAAGGAAAAAAATATATAATTGACTAATGCCGCATGCACACAACCGGACTTTCCATCAGAATAAACTCTGACGGTCTTTCCGACGGAGATCCGCTGAAACACACTTGCCTACATACAATCACACCAAAGTCTGTTTGTTTAGAACGTGATGACATACGACGGGACTAGAAAAGGAAGTTTAATAGCCAGTAGCCAATAGCTGCCCTTGCATTGTACTTGGTAATAGCATACAAACGGTTTCCTGATAGGAATTGATTCCATCAGAAAGATTTAAAACATGTTCTATTTCTAGGTCCGTCAGAATTTTTGAAAAAAAAAAGTCAGATGAAGCCCACACACGATCGGAATATCTAATGAAATTATTCCGTCAGACCTTTTGTGCCGGAAAGTCCGGTCGTGTGTACGCAGCATTAAGAGGTAAGTAGGATGCAAAAGGAGAAGAAATCAGCATATAGGAGATACAAGGAAACAGAAAGTGTAGCTGATAGAGAAGTGCATAACAACAGACAAAAGGAGGCCAAACACATCAGTGCCATCAAAGCACAGAAAGTGGAGGAAAGGGCTAATCTATTAAGAAAGGAGAAACATCATTTTTTCGGAACATCAGTGATGGAAGGAAAAAGTACAATGGAATCACTAAAATGAAAACAGGGCACAACACTTATGTTGAGGGAAACCTGAATGTAGCAAACCATTTCAACAAATCTTTCTATTCAATCTTCTCAGAAATAAATTAAATGTTGGGGGAACATATTGGTTCTAGTAATGAGTTCATTTTCAGGATTTCTAGAGACAGAAGCAGCAGTGGAACTGGCTTGGTAAAGCTTAATAAAGCAATGGGTGCTGATAGTATTCATTGATTCTTATGCTACGTACACACGATTGGACTTTCCGACAACAAAACCATAAAATTTTGTTCAAAGGTTGTTGGCTCCAAATTGTCTTGCATACAGACGGCCACACAAATTTTGGCCAACAATTATGAACGTGGGAACATGGTGACGCACAAGATGTATGACGAGCTGAGAAAAAAGGAAGTTCAATAGCCACTGTGGCTCCTTCTGCTTGATTCCGAGCATGCGGGAACTTTTATGCGTCAGACTTGTGTACGCACAATCGGAAATTCCGATAACAATGTTTTGTTGGCGGAAAATTTGAGAACCTGCTAGCCAACATTTGTTGGCGGAAAGTCCGACAACAAATGTTTGATGGAGCATACACATGTTTGGACTCAGCCAACAAGCTCACATCCAACATTTGTTGTCGGAAAATCCAATTGTGTGCACGGTGCATAAGAGAACCTCAAGATATAGTTGTTGAACCATTACTGATCTCTTCAATCAATTTCTTTTGACAGGAAAAGTTCCCCATGACTGGTGAAAAGCTTATATTGTACCTATCTACAAAATGGGTAGCAAAGTAGAAGTTGGCAATTACAGGCCAGTGAATTTAACATCTGTTGTAGTGAAGTTCATAGAATCACTCCTGAAAAGAAGGATCATTAATCACTTGAACACACACAATTCATTGGATCCAAAGCAGCATGGTTTTACTTAAGCCAGATAATGTCAGACTTATCTGAATTTGTTTACTATGTCACTAATGTTTTGGCCCAGAATGGTACTTTTGTGAACCCTATTCTGATTTCAGCAAAGCATTTGATACAGTTCCACATAATGATCTAATACAAAAAGTTGTACAAGCTAGGACGGTTCAGTGGATATGCAGCTGGCTAAAGGATAGATATCAGAATGCGCTACATACAGAGTGCAGAGTTCAGGAGAGCACTGCACACAGAGTGCTGGATTCAGGAGAGTGCTGTGTACAGAATACATGAGTGTGCTATGCACAGGGTGAAGAGTTCAGGAGTGTGCTACAAAGTGCAGAGTTCTGGGGTGCGCTACACACAGAAGGCAGAGTTCAAAAGTGTGCTATGCACAGAAGGCAGAGATCAGGAGTGCACTACATACAGAGTGCAGGTTCAGGAGTGAGCTACATACAGAGTATATAATTCAGTAGTACACTACATACAGAGTGCAGAGTTCAGGAGTGTGCTATGTACAAATCACAGAGTTCAGGAGTGCACTGCACACAGAGTGCTGGATTCAGGAGAGTGCTGTGTACAGAATACATGAGTGTGCTATGCACAGGGTGAAGAGTTCAGGAGTGCGCTACTCAATGTACAGAGTTCAGGAGTGCACTAGGCACAGAAGGCAGAGTTCAGGAGTGTGCTACATACAGAGTGCATACATTTAGGAGTGCGCTACATACAGAGTGCATAAATGTAGGAGTGCGCTGCATACAGCCTGCAGAGTTCGGGAGTCCGCTACATACAGTGCGCATAATTCATGAGTGCGCTGTGTACAGAGTGCAGAGCCCAGGAGTGCACTGCATACAAACTACAGCATTCAGGAGTGCACAGAGTGCAGGATTCAGGAGAGTGCCGTGTACAGAGTCCAGGGGTGTGCTACGTACAAAGTGCAGGGTTCAGGAGTGTGTTATGTATAGAATTCCGGAGTGCACTAAGCACAGAGTGCAGAGTTCAGGAGTGTGCTACAAAGTGCAGAGTTCTGGGGTGCGCTACACACAGAAGGCAGAGTTCAAAAGTGTGCTATGCACAGAAGGCAGAGATCAGGAGTGCACTACATACAGAGTGCAGGTTCAGGAGTGAGCTACATACAGAGTATATAATTCAGTAGTACACTACATACAGAGTGCAGAGTTCAGGAGTGTGCTATGTACAAATCACAGAGTTCAGGAGTGCACTACCCACAGAGTGCAGGGTTCAGTAGAGTGCTATATACAAAGTTCATGAGTGTGCTGCACACAGGGTACAGCATTCATGAGCGCACAACATACAGAGTACAGGGCTCGGGAGTGCATGATATACAGAGTGCAGGGTTTAGGAGTGCGCAGTGTACAGAGTGCAGAGTTCAGGAGTGCATTACATACAGAGTAAAGGGTTCAGGAGTGCATTATGTACAGAGTGCAGGGTTCAGGAATGCACAGGGTACAGAGTTAAGAAGAATGCTATGTACAGAAGGCAGGATTCTGGACTCACTGGCCACTTAAAAAAAAAAAAAAGACAGGAGCGCACTATGCACTGAGTACAGGGTTCAGTAATAGTGTGCCACATACACAGTGCAGTATGTTCAGAGTGCAGAGTTCAGGAATATGTACATATTTCAGGAGTGAACTGTGCAGAGTGCATGATTTAGAAGAATGCTGTGTACAGAGTTCAGGAGTGTGATATGCACAGGGTGCAGTGTTCAGGAGTGTGCTGTGTACAGAGTCCAGGAGTGTGCTAAGCACATGGTGCAAAGTTCAGGAGTGTGCTATGTATAGAGTTCAGGAGTAAGTTAAACGCAGAGTACAGGGTTCAAGAGTGGGTCATTGTAGGCACCAATAACAATAACAATAACATAATCGTTTATTAAACACAAAATACAAAGGGGAATTTTCATTAAAACGTTATTTTGCAAAGTCAATACATGCAAAACTCTGAATTCTGCTAAAAAAAATGTGGAATACTCTACCAATGTACTTTGTTAGATTATGTATTGTTTCTTGTATTTGTATATGCTTATATGTCTCTCCCCCCTCTTTGTAGAACAGCTACTAAGCTCCCAATGAAGCATTCATATGCGAAACATGTAGAGCAAGCGTGTTACTACATACCATACACTGTTGCAGGACTAATATGATGTTTGGTATCATTTTTCTGCTCCTTTAGAGAGTAAACGCAACAACAGATTTTTGCATGTATTGACTTTGCAAAATAAAGTTTTAATGAAAATTCCCTTTTGTATTTTGTGTTTAATAAACGATTATGTTATTTTTATAATTGATGCCTACAATGTCCATTCTTTCTCCTCACATGCTTTTTGATTTAAAATTGTTCTATAGGACGTGGCACTGCTCCATCTTTTAAGACCCCCGCAGTACCATCCTGTGATGGAGTCTTAGTATACTTTTTGAGCCACAAGAGTGTGTAATGTACATAGTGCAAAGTTCAAGAGTGCACTACATACAGAGTGCAAAGTCAAGGAGTGTGCAGTGTACAGAGTGAATAGTTCATAGTTCAGGGGTACGCTACGTATAGAGTGCAGAGTTCAGGAGTGCACTACACACAGAGTGTAGAGTTCAGGATTGTGGTTCAGAGTTCAGGAGTGCGCTACATATAGAGTGCAGAGTTCAGGGGAATGCTACACACATAGTGCAGAGTTCAGGAGTGCCCTACGCACAGAGTGCAGGTTCAGGAGTGCGCTACATACAGAGTGTATAATTCAGGACTGCGCTACATACAATGTACAGATTTCAGGGGTTCAGGAGTGTGCTATGTACAGAGTTCATGAGTGCACTATGCATAGGGTGCAGGGTTCAGGAGTGCACTACATACACAGTGCAGGGCTCAGGAGTGCATAGTGTGCAGAGTACAGAGTTAAGGAGAATGATATGTACAGAAGTCAGGATTCAGGACTGCATATCTCACTGGCCACTTTAAACTAAAAAATACTCCTCCTTTCACCCTCAAAGCCTTCCTCTCCCCCAGTACAGAGTTCTCCTCCCATCCTATATCCCCATCATCAACAGACACTGATTGACATCCCAATTCTAGCACAAGTCCCCCTATCCCCCATCCAGTGTAAAACCGCCTCCTCTAGCTGTACAAATGCCACTATAATTTTTTTTATCTCCCCAAAATCCACCCTCCCAACAGAGACCTCAGATATAGTGCCCCTCAATGTCGGGCAGGATATGTTCTTCCTCCCAGGCTACATGGTCTGTCATAAGATGGGCTAGAGCTGAGGCGGTGCCTAGTGGAAGCTTCCCCTGCTCAGTTACACTAGTGTAACAGGCAGCAGTCAGTAGGGAGAGACTGGGTGTTGACAATCACAGCACAGCAATGCCTGTATGCCCAGGACCAATAATTCCATTGCCAACCCCCCCCCCCCCCTTTTCCGGTATATTACAGCAGCTGTAATGGCGAGGAGGGTTTGCTACATCGGCTCAGAGAGAAGCACTTTCACTTCTAAATACAAAAGCCAGGCTTCTGTGCTTAAAAGTAACAGTAGTGAACAGAAAGCACAGGGCCAGCACCAGAGTATGCAGCCCGGCAGACCAGGAAAAGGGGGGTGAGCAAGCAGGCCCACCCAAATCTTACCAAGCCAAATGCTCTCATCTTGGGAGAGTGTGCTTTGCGGGGGTCTGGTATTAATTTTGTCTGGAACCTTACGCTGTTTTAAAAAAAAAAGAAATTGGTCTGGGGTCACAAAGACATAAAGGGCCTGGTGTTGATTGGGAAGGGGGGGCACGCTGT
Source organism: Lithobates pipiens (assembly GCF_037356315.1). Classification (NCBI taxonomy): domain Eukaryota; kingdom Metazoa; phylum Chordata; class Amphibia; order Anura; family Ranidae; genus Lithobates; species Lithobates pipiens. The sequence goes on along the minus strand of NW_027507748.1, from coordinate 353,253,124 downwards.
TTTTTAATGTTCAATGCCGGCTCATTCTGTTGTCAGCGGGGTATACAGTCTCTTTTTTCATTTACATTCTGTTGTCAACGAGGTGAGCAGGTGAGTCAATGGTTATGTCCTTAACACCACTGGTTGTTAAGGACACTGGCAGGTGCTGGTAATAGAATTCCACAAGTTTTTATTACTGAAATACTGCATAATTTCAAGAAATAGCACATGCAGTATTTTAGTAGCATTTTTAATAAATAGCAAGCTATTTTACCGCTAATCCTAAAGTTTCATGAATTGAGCCCACTGTGTCCAGTTCTGGAGACCTTACAAAGAGATATTGATAAGATTGAATGAGTCCAGAGATGGGCAACAAAAATTGTGAAAGGTCTGAGGGAACTTCAGGAACCTAATATGTACAATTTGGAGGAAATATGTTTGAAATCTTTACATCAATAGTTACCTGAGCTCCATCTCCATCCAATGTCCATGAGTACCTCTGCTATCTGGGACTTTCCATCCTGATTGGCTGAGACACAGAAGTGCCATTGGCTCCTGCGGATGTCAATCAAAGAAGTTAGCCAATTAGGATAGAGAGGGGGCTGCCTGAACCAGGGCTTTGTGTCTAATTAGACACAGAAAACTGTGATTCGTCTTGTGTGCTCTCATAGCAAGCTGCTTGCTGTAGGTCACTCGGCAGGAGGGTGGGGCCTGGAGAGCCAAAGAGGGACCCGAGAAGAGGAGGATTGGGGCTGCCTTTTGCAAAACCATTGCACAGAGCAGGTATGTATAACATGTTTGTTATTTTTATAGAAAAAGAAAACAAGACTTTACAATCACTTTAAGGGTGTGGAAACTTGCAAATGTAACTTCTCCAGTGAACTTCTGAAAAGTACATCAAGGAGCTTGTGATCCTCCTGTATAAGCATGTGAAATTTTAACAGTACCCTATATGGTTTCCATGCAATAGACATAGGGACTAGGTTTTGTGGCTCAATGAAGAAAATGTAAAATGAACTGACTTTGACCAATGCATATAAAAGACCTTAACAAATTGTGAATGAACACGTGTGTGGGTGAAAACTATAGGATGTGTAATGTTGATATGGTTCGGGCAGTAATGGAAATGATTGAATTTTTTGGATGTATATGCAGTGTATGTATGTAGACTAGGTATGTAGCACCCCCTGACCCCCAGAAGCACTGTCGTAACCGCAGAGACAGGGTAGGCTAACAGGCTAAACTAGTTTTTGCCTCAACAATGTAAAATGAGCTGCATCCTGTCATTGTTAATGAAGTGTTTTGTTTAAATTAGGTCCACGCATTACATATTTGATACATTTTAAATTCTTACTTACTTTGTATGACCAGTTTGCTCTAACTTTAACTAATGCTGCAGGAACTTGAAGAAAAGACAAGCTATATGTCTTACATGTGTTAAAGCCACACTGTCACCAACACAGTAGGTAAAAATCAATATACCACTATTAATAAGATAAATATAGCCCCCCCCCCCCCATCACTGATTGAAGTTCTCTTCAAGAGCTATAGTGCCCAGAGAACTCTCTCAATGGATGCATATCTGGGAGTGTAGGCTGACTGTTCCATTGGCCTTATGTTGCTCGCTATAGGACACAGTAGCGATGTACAGGCCTGCAGAAATAATTCCATTTTTTTTGGGGACCAGATATCTAACACTCATAGCATAGCTATTAAAGAGACTAAAGGTCGGTGGTGGACAGGTACAGTAAGTATAGTATGACTCTTCTTTGTTTTTTTTACTTTCTAATTTTCTCAACAGTATTGCTTTAAAAGATTACATTCCTTCCCCCTACAACCTGCAGCACACTTAGTAGTGCTTGAGTAAAGCAGATTAGTATATGCAGTAAATGTATGCTGCTAGAGGAAATGCAGAAATCATGTGCGATCAAAGTAAAAAAAAAATAACAAAATGATCTGGATGAGGGTCTCACTTTGTGAAAGGTTCCTATGAACAATTGCCCTGATTTCAAAATCTAGATGTTGAACTGAAGGATTCAGAGTTAGCAGATACAATTAGGCTCTTGGGCCTTTATGTTCATTTCTACAGTACAATGGATGGTACAAAAAAATCACCATCAAAACATATTGTTTTGTTAGAAGAAAGCACTGTCATTTGATGTGTATGATAGATATTGTTAATTAGAAAATGTCATGGCCCATGATCTCATGTGGCAATAGTGCCCAGAGGATTTTAGCTACACCCCTATTTAAAACAGCTGCCAAATTGGCAGCTATTTTTATGAGCCCAACACCTCTAAGGTCTGAAGCCTGGAAAAACATACTAAAACAGGATCAAACTTATGGTTTCAATTTTGACCCGTACAAAGATATAACCTGCAACACAGCACGAAATTCAGAGCTGTAGAATCAATATCATTTTGTAAATCTTTTTTTTTTTAAATTTAAAACAGAAAGACTCTGAACAAAAAATGTATGTGACAAGGATCAAATGCAAAGGGATCTATGTATCACAGTTTAAATGGACAGTTGGGTTCCAAAGAGGATCTGTGTCTCCGTAACAAAGACAGTTGGAAGGCATGTTCCTGTAAATAGAAATTCTATTTAAAGCTGCATAGGAACACTGTGTCTTGGCTGGAAACAACATTGGTGCCAAAAGCTTCTACCATCTTCCTAGCGCGGATAATTATTTGCCAAGAAAAAGCTATGCAGCAAAGGCTGTTAATACTAAATGTAGTGTTTTCTGTTTCCTGGCATAGAAAAGAGGTAAGTTCCTAGTGTATTCATCTAAAATCATGTGAGGTCTTGCTGCCTGTACAAGTCTAAGAGATATTTTGGGGCAAAAACATACAATTTCTGCTTTCATTTTTATTTTATTTTTAACCTTTCATTAGTGATTGTCAAATTTGTTCAGGTTCGATTCAACAAGGGAAGAAACAATATAGTCCTCAAGCGCTAAAAAAGTCAGTCATAAAAAATCATTATTATGTCATGTCATAATCAATGTTTAAAATTGTCTGGAGCCCAGTGCAGCTGTTAGCCTCTGGAGAAAGGTGAACATCAAAATTACACAAAAAACAGCGCTCGATGGGACCAGAAAATTCCAGTTCATTTAATTGGATGCACCCTAAAATAAAATTAAAAGTCACTACAGTCAGATGAAAAGATAAAAAATAGAACTTAATAATGAAAAATCATTTTCATTGTTGAAATACTCCGAAAATTGACAAATAATTAATGCCAGCAAGTGTTTACCAAATCCTGATCCGGAATAGAAGACCCAATGGCTCAATATGCAGAAGGGATTCCCTTATGCATATTGAGCCATTGGGTCTTCTATTCTGGAACAGGACTTGGTAAACACTTGCTGGCATTAACCCCTTGCCATCTGGGCGGTATCGTATTTATCAATTTTCGGAGAATTTCAACGATGAAAATGATTTTTCATTATTAAGTTCTATTTATCTTTTCATCTGACTGTTGTGACTTTTAATTTTATTTTAGTTAACATCCAATTAAATGAACTTGATGACGCATATCATTTAATAGTTCCTTTATTATTCCCATCGAGTGCTTTCTTTTTGTGTAATTTCAATTCAACAAGGGTTCAACAAATCTTGTTCGAAATTTCAAAGAATTTAGAGATAAAATCCATGGCAGGTGTAGAAAGATTAACTCAAGGTAGCCACTATCCGCTTCTTCTTTTGAGGGCTTTCTTGAAAAACAATGCCTGCTGACAAGTGGAGGAAAAGAAAAAACACACGTCAGCCTGTCGAAATGATTTGCACCAAAGGAACTCCTAGCCGTGAATAACATTTCCTGACAACAAAGGGGCAGGGGATCTCAGGTGACAGCATTGGTCAAGTATACCAGCTAGGGAAATGTAATTCAAGGCATGAAGTCCATTGGGGGCGAATGAGTAACCAAGGATACATACTGATTCATGTAGGGCTATTTCAAATTCAGATAAGTTTCCCCCTTCCTGCAGGCTTTCTATCAGGAGCATCTAGCTCCTTATTCCAGCATCCTAGTTTTGGCTATGGCATTCTCCTTATCTGTCTGTTCACCAGCAAGTTCATTGATATTGCCAGGCTCTGGGTGGAGACCAAACCTGATATAAGCCAATCGAGCTTGCAGTCAAATGCTTGTGATAATATTTTTGTAATATGTTTTCCAAGCTACCTGTTTGTCTGCTCTGCTGATTGGATTTCCCTGTGTATGACCTCAGATCATATATCGACTATTCTCTAAACTCTGCCTGCCTTGTACCTGGACTGCCTTGAACCACTCTGCCTGTCTGCCAACCGCAACAACCTGTTTGCTTTACTCAGCTCATGCATGCCCTGGCTTGGTAGCCAGGCCCTATAGCATTGTATATAGGTCCTAGGGGTAACTGAGTACTGGTAGGCCGGCTTGCCTTATGGTAAAGGGGGCTGCTATGGGTGAAGAACACAGAAGTTAGCTAAAATGTCTGACCACCTGCATTGAGGTAAGCATTAAACTTTCACATCCACAGTTATGTGAGGAAGAGGCACTTGTCTTCATCAATAGAGATGGGCCAAACGACCAGCTTACACTGCTCCCTAATTGGCAAACCATTGCCCAATCAGGGCGCAGAATGATTTGTGCAAGAGCATTGCAGGGTGTTCGGCCTAAACTCATGCTCGGGCCGAACCCTATTCATCAGTCTGGAAATAAGTTGCCCTGCCAGGGTGCCCTCCCTATGTTGAGGGTATGTGGTCTGGTGCAGTTCAGGAAGGAGGGGAGCATGCTTACGGCTCTCTTTTTTCTCACTATCATGCTGCATGCTTGGGCAATGGACTGGTATGGATTTCAGGAAAGGGGCATGCTTCTTCATTCTTGTTTTTTTTTGTGGGGTATGGTCCATGCCAAAACCCGTCTAGCCACTGTCACTGCTTGCATTGGTCTGATGAATCACTGGCCTACTCTTTCAGTAGTATTGCTATTATTAATTAGCTGGCAATCAAGCAGAATACTGGAACACTACCTTGGTGCCAGCCTCTTATTTACCACTATAGAAATATCACATTATTATTTTCACAGAATCTTACTATCTCAAAAAGAGTAAATCAACTGAACTAATCTTTGGTGCTGTAATTTTTTTTCATTTTTGAGGTGTGTGTGTTATTTGTCATAGTATGAGACCTTTCCCCTATCTGTATTATCCCATGTATCCTAGGAACCAGTTTTGTCCTCCTATTGCAACAGCCATTTATCAGGGGATGAAATACAGGGGCATGCTGGTCATATAAAAACCCATCATGCAGCTGGAGAGTGTCATTTGACTTGCGGTGAGGGGGAGGATGAGAAAAGGTCGTAGGTGTTAGGCAAGCAGGCAGGTGGCAAAATACAACCACTTTCGCTATTTTGTAGAAAGAGAAAAAATGCCACTATATTCAAACTGTTAGGCAGGCAGAGGCAGTGGGTGGTTTTAAGGACATTAGTACATTGACTCACTATGTTTGCTGATTAAACCTTTCATTATTGTTAGAGAAAGCATTTTCCAAAATACAATTATTTTCCAAACAAGAGCTATGACAGCCTATTTCTATACCCCGGTTATCTATTTCTACAGTTAGATTGTTAAAGTTGTTCAACACTGTAAACTTTTTGTACTTAAAACTATTTAAAAATAGTTCTATGTTTTGACAGAGTATATTGCTGTTTTAGCCTTAGAAATACATTAAAGAGGAAGTAATGATGAGTTTACTGCACACGGGAGCCGCCACTCACGGCATATCGCCGTTGACAGCGACACGCTCAGTGTGCCTGTGTGCCCGTGTAGGTTTAAGAGATATTTATTGGACCCTCAGGTAAGTGGTTTGTAAGGGTTTACAACCACTTTAAGTGCACAAAAATCTTAAAGAGACAATAAACCCTTACATAAGCCCACTGAAGTGACTAGCATCAGGTGATACACAACTATGAATTAAACCCTTCTACATAATTTGTATCTGTTTATCTGCAGCCTTGTCTTCTCCACAGCTTTCCAATGTAAAAAAAGAATGGGTAATGGATATTCCCATGCTACTATGGGAAAGTTACGAAAAACGAAAGGTGCTGCAGACACCGTGAGAGTCAAACACTACCCACAGAAGAGTATATATAAAATCAATGGTTGGTGTTGCACTCCCAAATAAAAATATTAACGGTAATAAGAGCCCTTTCACACTGTGCCGCCTAGGGCATCAGCGGTAAAGCGGCACTATTTTTAACGCCGGTTTACCATCATTTTAGCAGCGCTATTCGGCCACTAGTGGACTTGTTTTTAAGCCCCCGCTAGTGGCTGAAAAGGGGTTAAATCTTCCCGCAAAACACCACCGCAGCGGCGTTTTGCCTGCGGTATAGCAGAGCTACCCCATTGATTGCAATTAGGAGGGGGCGGTTGAGGAGCAGTGAGTTCACCGCTCCTTCGCCGCTCCAAAGAAGCTGCTGGCAGGACTTTTTCTGATGTCCTGCCAGTGCACCGCTCCAGTGTGAATGGAGCAGCTTTTTTATTGCGGTTTGCGGGTGCTATTTTTAACGCTATAGCGCCTGCAAAACGCCCCCAGTGTGAAAAGGGTCTTAGTTACAATAACTCTAAAAATTCATATGATATGATGTCTTCCAAATAAAGTCCACTTTGTGTAAAGACACAATAAATCCAATAAAGTTCAAATTAACATAAATACAAGTGCAAAAGTGCTAAACAAGTGACTGTAGTGAATGAAATAAAGAAATATTTTTCCAATAAAATAAGTGAATTTACAAAATGTAGCAGGTTCAAAGGGAGTCCATGTAAACAATGGCGGAGGTGCAAAATAGTGCTGATGAATCACAGAAAAAGTTCTTCTGGATCCAAAGTGCAAGGTGCAGTGTGAAGGTGCTCTGTAGTAACAGCAGATAACACTGTGACTTCAGTGATTGTGGGTCTTCGGTGTAAGTAACAACCATAGGTGTACTAACTTCTTACCTTACTGCTGAAAGGTAAGCAGCATTCAAAGAGAGAGAGGGGGTTAATCACTCAGGTGGGGGATGTTTCCTGCGCGTTCGTTACTTCCTTCCAGGGGGTCCCGGTGTATGCAGAGCTTAAATGATGCTTCCTTTCATTTAGGTAGAGCAAGTGATAAGGGCCGTTCAAATGCATCAAAACTGGACATGTATGGGAAAGATTTCAGAGAAAATACACTCTGTATTCTCTCAAATTTTTCCCATACATGTCCGGTTTTGATGCATTTGAGCAGCCCTTATCACTTACCACAATGGCTCAAAAGGGATATGGTCCAGAAATACTTAGACAGAATAAAGGTGGATAAAGCACCTGGACCTGATGGCATCCACCCACGGATCCTAAAAGAATTGAGCTCTGTAATTTCAGAGCCATTGTATCTAATTTTTAGGGACTCATTAATGACGGGAATAGTCCCACTGGATTGGCGCAGGGCGAACGTGGTGCCTATATTTAAAAAGGGATCAAAGTCTTTACCAAGTAACTATAGACCTGTTAGCTTAACTTCTATAGCTGGGAAGATACTGGAGCGTTTAATAAAAGACCACATCGACGAGTTCTTGCTGAACAATAACACTTTAAGCAACAGACAGCATGGATTCATGAAAGACAGAAGTTGTCAGACAAATCTGATTTCTTTTTATGAGGAGGTAAGTAAAACCTTGGACAGAGGGGTGGCGGTGGACGTGGTATACTTGGATTTTGCAAAAGCATTCGATACAGTTCCGCACACACGGCTCATGTGTAAGGTAAAGTCTACAGGTTTGGAAATATCAGTTTGTAAATGGATAGAAAATTGGCTAGAAGACAGAATTCAAAGAGTCGTGGTTAATGACTCTTACTCTGAATGGTCTAAGGTTATCAGTGGTGTACCCCAAGGTTCAGTGTTGGGACCCTTACTTTTTAACATCTTTATAAATGATATTGGGTCTGGCATCAAAAGTAATATTTCTGTCTTTGCAGATGACACCAAGATATGCAGTGGAATAACGTCTTTACAGGATGTCTCCAATTTACAAGCCGACCTCAATACACTGTCTAATTGGGCGACTATGTGGCAGATGAGGTTTAATGTTGATAAATGTAAAGTTATGCACTTGGGGCCTAAGAATATGCATGCATCATACATGCTAGGGGGAGTACAACTGGGGGAATCCATAGTGGAGAAGGATCTGGGGGTTTTGGTAGACCATAAGCTCAATAACAACATGCAATGCCAAGCTGCTGTTTGCAAAGCGAGCAAAGTCCTTTCTTGTATTAAGAGAGGTATGGACTCCAGAGAAAGAGATATAATTTTGCCCCTGTTCAAATCATTAGTAAGACCTCACCTGGAATATGCCGTTCAGTTTTGGGCACCAGTTCTCAAAAAGGATATCGGGGAACTGGAGAAAGTGCAGAGAAGGGCAACCAAACTGATAAGAGGCATGGAGGAACTCAGCTATGAGGAGAGATTAGAGGAACTAAATTTATTCACTCTTGAGAAGAGGAGATTAAGGGGGGATATGATTAACATGTTCAAATATATTAGGGGTCCATATAGTGAACTTGGTGTTGAGTTGTTCTCTGTACGGTCAACCCAGAGGACACGGGGGCACTCTTTACGTCTAGAGGAAAAGAGATTTCAGCTTCAAGTACGGAAAGGTTTCTTCACAGTTAGAGCAGTGAAAATGTGGAATAGACTCCCACCAGAGGTGGTTCTGGCCAGTTCAGTAGATTGCTTTAAGAAAGGCTTGGATACTTTCCTGATGGTACATAATATAACTAGGTACTAACATAGGTAAAGTTGATCCAGGGAAAATCCGATCGCCTATTGGGGGATCAGGAAGGAATTTTTTTCCCCTGCTGTAGTAAATTGGAGCATGCTCTGCTGGGGTTTTTTTTCGCCTTCCTCTGGATCAATTGTGGGCATAAAATTGGGTATCTGGATTGTACGATTATTTTTTATTTTATTTATTTGTTTTTAAGGTTGAACTGGATGGACTTGTGTCTTTTTTCAACCTGGCTAACTATGTAACTATGTAACTATGTAACTATGTAACTTACGGTGTGCAAGGTTACCCATGCAGATACAAGAGTAAAGAGAGAGAAGATGGGATCCACACTAAGTGCTATGGACTGAGGCAAGTGCACACTATATGAGTATATGCTTTGTTCATTTTTCATTTCAAAGGTTTATACTATTTTAATTTTTTTTTTTAGGGAAATAGATATTAATTTCCCACAATAACTTGCTTGTTCAGTTTTTATACCTGAAAGTTTGTATCGAAAATCAGAATTTTTGTCCATCCATCTTTTTTCCATCTCTTTTTTTTTTGACCATCTGTTTCCACAATAAATCTGAATCTGATTAAGCTGTATTGCATGGTAATATATATTTTGGATTTATTTATTTGAAGCACAACATTTTTTTTATTATAATTGTACCTCTAGAGATAAAGAAAATAAAAATAAAATAAAAACAGCAATACTCACATTTAAGCTGCAATACTCATTCTTAATTAAGATTTGTCCCCTGCAATCTCTTGAGATTCGGACAAAATTCAAATTCAAATAGATTTCCAATAGGTTTCAAATAATTTTTGAATACTTTTCATATTTGAAAAGTTTTCAAATTCCCAAAGAGAATAAAAAAAAAAATAATTGAAAATAATGGAATAGAACAAAATAGTATAATAGAAAAGAATATAACAGAAAATAAAAGAATATAATATAATAAACTAAAACAGAACAAAATAGAATAGAAAATTAAAGAACAGAATAGATTAGAATATAATAGAAACACATAGAATAGAAAGAATATAACCATCTTCTGAAATTAGAATTTCAAATAAAATAAATGTGAATTTGAATACATTAGAATAGAATAGAAACAAATAATATAATAGAAAAGAATAGAATAAAAAAAATAGAATATAACCATTTCCCAAGATTCAAATAAAATTAATTCAAATTTGAATAGAATAGAAAAGAATAGATTAGACTAGAATATAAAATTACATGACAATATAGAAAATAACAACAGATCAGCAAGCTTGCGCATAGATTAGCAAGTGCACACACGCATACCTTTGCCTGAGATTATGCACATCTGCCTGGCCATTTGCTGGTCTGTGTATGCGCATATGTGTGTGCCAAGAGATTCCATCAGCACCATGAAATGCCATTGGCATCAGGTTAACCACTTCAGCCCCGGAAGAATTGGCCCCCTTCCTGACCCCCCCTCCAAAACATGTCGTCGTAGTAATTTTTTTTAGTAACTCGAGCAGTGAGCGTGATCAGTCTTCCTTCTTCACCCTCCCCCTGGGATAGCCGGCTGGTCCGTGCTAGAGTGAGAGCGGCGTGCGATAGTGGATAGCAGGCGGTTTATGCCTGCAGATCCCTTTTTGTTTAGTTTGCTGTAAGCCAGTGCAAGACCCTACAGACCAGGAGAGGAGGTTGATGTGGTTGTGGTGTGATTCATGCTGTTTATACACCAGTAATCCGTGAGTGCAACTGTTGCTCTTTTATCAATTGAATCTTTGTAATAAAACGTTAATACACCAGGGCTGGCGTGCACTCTCTTTCGCTTTATACTTTCTAGATACACATCTGCCACCCAGTGGACTTATGAGAGCTGCAACACCCAGAGCAGAATTAATGTACAAGTATTCAGATCACTTTGTATTTAAATGGGGAAGTGGTGACAGCACTAATTTTGTATACCGTATTTGCCGGTGTATAAGGCGACCCGGCATATAAGACGACCCCCTAAACCTACAGGACAAAAACGCTTTTAAAACTGTACTTACCGTATAAGACGACCCGGCTTTCGAGGCTTCCGAGGCTTCATATTTCTTCCTTCTTCCTGCATTTGCTGGAGCCAATCACGGCGAGCGATGTATTCTATTAATGAATACAAAGCCTGCTTGGATTGGCAGAGGCTGTAACATCATCAGCCCGTGCCGCTCTGACTCTCCAAGCCAATCAGAGCAGGCTACAGAGTAGCCTGCTCGGATTGGCAGAGGTCGTTACTCCAATCCGAGCAGGCTTTGTATTCATTTGAATACATCGCTCACCAGGATTGGCTCAGCGGTATATACTGTATGTAGCCGAAGCTACATACAGTATTACCGAACACCCAGCCGGCATCCGAGGGGCTGACCCGGCGTATAAGACGACCCCTGCTTTTTGGCCAATTTTTTTACATGCAAAAGGTCTTCTTATACGCCGGAAAATACGGTATATTAATACAGCGATCAATGCTATAAAAATACATTGATTACTGTAAAAATGTCACTGGCAGTGAAGAGGTTAACACTAGGGGGCGATCTAGGCGTTAACTGTGTTCCCTGGGAGGTGATTCTAAATGGAGGGGTAGGGGACTGACTGTAGGAGTTGACGGATCGTGGTTCCTACCTAATAGGAACACACAATCTGTCACTCCTCTCAGAACAGGGAAGTGTGTTTACACACTCGTCCCTGTTCTATGTATGCTGGTCACGATCGCTAGTGGCCAGCGGTCATCATGACCGTTGGCGCCGAGCATCGGCACCCTCGCTGTGTACCGGGCACACGCGTGAGTCTGCTATCCCAGCCCTGCAAGGCGACGCATAGCTACAACGGCTTGCACAGGGGAGCCAACCTGCTGCAGTATACCTATCACATAAAATCTTAATAAAATGTATTTATGCTTTTTGGTTTTAACATGACAAAATGTGGAAAATGTCAAGAGGTATGAATACTTTTTCAAGGCACTGTATGCCTGAGGATCTGTTTTTTTGTGGAAGGCACTGGTGCACCCTTTAGTCCCGCTGCCGGCAGCCTGTAAAAGATTTGTCTATGAAAGGCTGAAAGCTGCTGCTGCTAGAGAGTGTAGTAAGTGGTACTGATATTTAAAGCCTCATGCAACCAGGAACAAACGCCTAGAATGCAAGACATCTGTTGCGGGCATTCATCCTGGGTGCATAGGGCACTAAAAAGAGTACAACTTGGTACAGCACTCAGCCCTGTCCAGTTTCAGCAAATTTCAGCCTGCCATAGATTTTGACTGGCTTCAGGCAGCAGGGATAGATACGTGTGCTGTCCTAGCATGCAAGAATGCTTGGAATGGAGGTACAGAAATTAGATGTCCCATGTGTAAAGGGAATGTACAGACGAAGGCCTCATGCACACTGGACTTACAAAATTCCACTTTTACAGGCATTTGGCTTTTTTTTTAGCCTGTAAAAGTACCTCTATGTAAGCCCAGGCACATATAGGCATTTACAGGTTACTAGAAAGAAGAGAAGCCTGTAAAGCTACCTCTATGTAAGCCAATGCACATATAGGCATTTACAGGTTATTAGAAAGAAGAGAAGCCTGTAAAATTACCTCTTTGTAAGCCAGGGGTGCCCAAACTTTTGAAGAGCAAGGGCCACTTAAGCGGCTTGGCAACCCGGTCGCGGGCCACAATGAGCGGAGTGGGTGAATGGCGGATTGGATTGGATCTAGGCGTTTGTAAACTGACACATCTTCCACTCCTTAAGCCCCATACACACTATCAGATTTTCTGCTGATTTTTCCCTTCAGATTTACCAAAACCATGTAGTGCAAGGGCCTGCCTGGTTGCATACAAATTGAAACTCCTAAGGTTTGACCTCATATTATATGGTTTTGGTAAATCTGAAGAAAAAATCAGTAGAAAATCTGATAGTGTGTATGAGGCTTTAGAGGTGAATGGAGGGTCCCATTGGGTTGGACTGACCATGTGAAAGGGGCCTAAGGTTGCATTCACACTGATACACTGTTGTTTACCCATATCACGGGTGCAGTGCAGTTCACCTATGGCAGTGATGGCGAACCTTGGCACCCCAGATGTTTTGGAACTACATTTCCCATGATGCTCCACTACACTGCAAAGTGCAGGAGCATCATGGGAAATGTAGTTCCAAAACATCTGGGGTGCCAAGGTTCGCCATCACTGGCCTATGGCTTTCCTGCAGGTTATCTGCACTTTGCCATAGACTTCTATTATATCCTGTAAGTGTGGTGCACTTTCAGAAAGCACACCAAACTTTCAGGTAATAAAAGTCTATGCACGTGTACACACGGTCGGACATTCTGACAAAAAAATCTGTCGGATTTTGTCCAAAACTTGTGTTGCATACACACGGTCAGCCAAAGTTGTCAGAAAATCCGATCGTATGTAAGGTGATGATGTTATTTTGTTACGACGGGACTACGTTCAGGCTAGTAGCCAATAGCTTTGATCTAGGAATTTGATCTGAGCATGCGTGGCACTTTGTCCAATCGGAATTCTCTACACACAACCGGACAAAGTCTGATCGGATATCATGTTGTCGGAAAGTTTTATAGCCCAGCTCTAAAACTTTGTCCGCTGGATATTTCGACAGAAACAGTCCAATAGAGCCCACACACAGTCGGATTATCTGACAACACGGTCCGATCGGACATTTTCCGTCAGAATGTCCGACTGTGTGTAGACCGTCGGAATGTCTGACCGTGGATCAGTGCAGGTAACCCACAGGTGCACTTCTCTGCACCTGTGGATCAGTTTGAAAGCAGCGCAGTAACTACTGCAGAACAGAAATGCCCAATATACAATGTGATTTTAGTAATAAACCTTCCTTTAATAACAGTATTCTATTTTATGCCATCCCAGAGCAGGGGGTCGCGGGCCACATCAGGGGGCTTCGCGGGCCACATGTGGCCCTCGGTCCACTGTTTGGGCACCCCTGATGTAAGCCCATGCACATATAGGCATTTACAGGTTATTAGAAAGAAGAGAAGCCTGTAAAATTACCTCTATGTAAGCCTATGCACATATAGGCATTTACAGGTTTTTATTAGAAAAGAAGCGTTTACACCAAAAGTGTATTCTGTCTTTCTACAGTAGATCATTTGGAAAGTTGTAATTAACTCCATATCATTAGAAATGCTATTTAATCACACAATATATGTGTACACTATAAATAAAAGTAAATTAAAAATAAATTGATGTGCGCCTCTTAAGTGTCTGGGTTTGATGTGAAGAAAAGGTGGCAACCCTAACTACCTTGGTCTTGAAGGAAATGGATGAACATTTAGTGATGAACAGCTCTTGTGTAGACTGAGGCAGAATATGGTCCAAGAAAGGATCACTGCCTGCTCCACACCCTGTTCTCTATACCATGATATTCTTTTCTTTTATATGGGGCATTCAGAAAAAAGAACCGATACAGGTAAAATGCTTTTCATTGTTTGTAATTTTGTTATAATAAATTTCAAGGTTTCCTCATGTTTGTTAGTGCTCTGGAAAATGTGGTGTAAGCCCTTGTACACACGGTCGGACATTCTGTCAACCAAATCCGTTGGATTTTGCCCGACGGATTTTGTCCAAAACTGTTGCATACACAAGGACAAAGTTGTCGAAAAAATCCGATTGTACATAACGTGATGACGTTATTTTGTTACGACGGGACTATGTTCAGGCTAGTAGCCAATAGCTTTGGTCTAGGAATTTGATCTGAGCATGCGTGACACTTTGTCCGTCGGAGTAGGCTACATATGATCGGAGTATGTCCGATCGGAGCATTTTGTCGGAAAATTTTACCGGCAAGTTGGAAAAGTTGGTCCGTCGGATATTCTGACGAAAACAGTCCGATGGAGACCACACACAGTCGGAATATCCGACAAAACGGTCCGATAGGACACATTCCGTGGAATCTCTGACCGTGTGTACAAGGGCTAAGAGTCGCATTTTATTATGAAAAAAATAAATAAAGATTATATACAAAAAAAATCTTGACTATTACAGAATACATAACAATGAGATATTTGATATGGTCTTAGAAATCTGTTGTTTTGAAGAGACCAGGAAATTACATTTACGTAATAATTTTCTGAAAAAAGAAGTACTGTTTAATTGATAGCAAGACAAGGAAAACTAAGGTTTGATGATGCACACTTTAAATAGTGTAGTGGTAAATATTTTTCGGCTGTCAGCTATTACAAATAAACATATTTGAAGGTACCAAAATATAATGAGTATTTTCTTTTTTATACCAGCCGTAATTTTGCTAGCTCTGATTCTTGGAAATTAAACCAGCCTGTAAAGCAATTAATAGTTAGTTTTTGGTACACGTGACACTGAAATGGTTAAACCATGGGTGCACACCTGGCTTGTGCCCGAGCAGGAACCCTTGCTAATGACCATTTTCTGCCAGACACAAGGTTTGTTTCTTTCTTTCTCTCTCTCTTTTTAAAATCACATTTTATTTCCACACCAGCTGCTTAGGCTTGGAGACAGATTGGAAGATCAGTTATCACAGCAGTGAATGAATCTAATTTTTCAATATAATTTGAGATAATTCTATATTCATTGTCTATTTTGGAAATAGCTCTGGATCATTGCCAAGGAGTTAACTTTGACTTTTCAGACTTTGGAACGTCCTATATAAACAGCCAGTAATTAAAAGCATTCGTAGATCTGTATCACAGTGTTATATTAAAGCGGTTCCAGCTTTCCTAGTCATATGAAGGTAATGCATTTGATAAAATCACAGAGGGAAAGCATAATTTGGAGGGAGGATAGGTGGAACATGAGTTTGCATACCCAACATATCAAATGGACAAAAAGGGACATTTAAGATTTGTAAAAACAAACAGACATTTGCTATGTATTTTTGTCAAGATTAATTGCACACTCCAAACCTAGCCAAGCTCTTTTAATGGAATGAATTTCTTGCACTGAATATTCCAAAACCTGTGAATGTGAAGACTTGTATCCAGCACAATTCTGATAGTTAACATGCAAAAGACGAAACCTCCATAACAGAAATGACAAAAAGAATAAGATTAAGGCTGGGTTCACATATGAGCCAAATGCGGCTCACAGCAGGGGTCCAGTGTGTCCTGGTTCACCATTTCAGATCAAATTTCAGCCCAAATTTTGAGTTCGGACCTAAAACGGACCAAAAGACGCACAATATTTTTGTGCAAATTGTACCGGACCCGCTGCAGACATATGTGACCCAGGTCCATAAAGAGCCAATCAAAATCTCCTGGTATTGCAAATTGGATGCGGAGAACCCGCATCTAATTTGCAATGGTGTGAACCCAGCCTTAAACAATACAAAGTAGTACTGAAGAATACAATAATCCTGAATAATATTAAGGGGGATTATATGTAGCACTGACCCCCGAAGGAGCTGCTGGTTTTGTTGGCCTTGCCTCCATCTAGGGGTTCCCATGGTAGAGGGCCCAAAGAAATGCAGAAACTGACACTGAATCCTCTTTTGGGTTATTTATTTTAGAAGATAACACAGTTTCTTAATAAAGGTAGAGAGTTATAAAGGAAGTTCAGGTATTTTTGGAACTGCAAAATCCAGAGAATAAACGTTTCACAGCTGGATTCACACAACCTCTGGATAGACCTCCTCTCACTAGGCCTAGCAGCTGGCAGGGTGTTAAGTAAAGCAAAGTCTCTGCCACAGACTTGGATGTAGAACAGTTGAAAAACAAAAGTCTCTGCCACAGACTTGGATGTAACTGAGGGACGTAGACAAATTTAGAGTACTATCATACGGTACCAGTATCTCTCAGCTGGTCTAGCGATACCGTCTGAATATAGAGCCACAACGTGTCCTTCAACTGAGGCTCCAGGCTCCTTCTGAGAAACCAGCCTTAAGCATGGCCTTCTCCCAAAGAGTCCTCCCCTGGATGCCTCTCCAGTTGCTGGGCCTCTCCCTATATGAGACAGCACCGGACCACCTTTGAATCATTACGGCCTCATATCCATTCAGGCCTGTCCCTGCAGTTGCTTCTCCTCGGGTATTCAGCCCCGCATCTCGGAATTGCATGGATCTGCACACTCCATGCCAGGAGGGCCATGGGGGGCTGGTCAGGAGGACCAACAGACAGAAAATCTCTTCTGAAGCACCTGATCACAGTACCTTAAAAACCACCTCCCAGAATGCACAACAGGAAAACATCCCACTGGGCTGGTTCTGAGACAAGGATGGCACTCAATACACCAACTGGACTGTGTTCTGCCACTTGCCGGTGGTGACAGTGACACCTGCAGCCAAGGTGAACCCAGTGCAATCCATCTAGACTGGTACTGAAACAATAATTTAGCATAATTAGCCCCAAAACCCAACTGTGGTTTTAGGAATATTAATCTTCAAAAACATATAGCATGTGCTCATCAGGAGCCGGCGCTACATATATGTTTTATAACAAAGAGCTTTTAAGAGCATTCATAGGAAAATTAACAGAATGGTGCAAAAATGTTCCCGTATATGGAGCACAAATGATTGTAATAGTGAACCTTTACGAAGCTGGCATATCAGCTTGAAGGAATCCAGCAGGCTGGAAGGTTGCATCAGATGTCCTATTAATGTCTGCTGATGAAGCAGCCTTTCATTTTCTTGATGCTTTCTAAGCTATAGTGAGGAGATTTCCCATTAAGAATGTTGAAGGAAGGCTTGCTGGAGGATCAAATCCTCAGTTTCTGTACAGTCAAAACCCTTGGAATAATGTTTTGCAATATGTTTATGTAGCACACCCCTTGTAAGAGTTGCTGATGTTCAGATCCCCTCTGCTGCACAGCCAGTCACTTAACATTTCTTTCACTTGCTCAGACACAGAAATCAGTCCTTGGCTTGTTTTTTTGTTTTTTTTTATTAGGGGATAACGTGGATGGGCTAGAGAAATATGGGATGCCCAACTTAAAAAATGTCCAGAACACAGACAAATGGGGAACAACTCCCTCGCTATCTGCATGAAGATCCACTTCTTCCTTCCTTGGTTCACTAGTGTGAGGATACAGTGCCTGCTGATCACTCCAGGGGAACTAACAGTCTTGTCAATTCAGCAACAGTCCAACACAGGCTAGGAACATCCTGCCCTTGTGTGGATAAGGTTTTGTACATTGTGGAGTGAACTGCATTATCTTCTGTAGATACTGAACCCAGTTTTACCATTGCAGAAGACTACCAGCCAACCTGGCTACTTGCTTCCCCCAGTCCTCCGGAGTGGCACACTTCCCCCAGTCCTCCTAACTGGCACAGACTCATTGAGATTCCCCAAGGCAAGATTAGATGAAGACTTGGCACACCGTGCTCTTCAAAAGAGCACTGTTACTGCTGACAGTCTCTCCCCTTGTCTGTCCCTGCAGTGTGCTGATCTGCTCACTGTCTCTGCTTACTCCTTCCATCTACCTCTCCGGCATGAATCCCATCAACTGCCTCCTGTGGTAAGTTCCTTCCAGGCCAGCTTTCCTAATCCGAGGTAAAACCCGACCTCAGAAAGGGTCCCTCAAGGGCCACCAACAGCCTCTCTTCAGCACTGCTTCTCCATCTTCTACCCAACTCACCTACTGACATGGCCCATGTCTATTTATGGGTTATGTCAGGTTCCTGCCAGGCCCACTCCGGGGATTGGCTGAGAGACCATGAATATTCAAGGCAGCTCCTCCTCACCACCACTCACTAGTTTTAGAATGTTCTCCAACTTTCCAAATACCAGGCAGAGGCACCAGAGAGCTGCCAGGATGAATCATCCAGCCCTGGCCTTTAATAATCCCGGCCCAGATTTAATGACTCAGATCTAACCCAGAGACAGCTATGTTTATCCTACTCTCACTACTAGTAACACACACTAGAGAGTCTAGCCCAGAGCCAGAAAATGCTTTTACCTGTACTAGTCTTCTATTAGCACACACTGGCAGGTGCTACACTCACCTCCCTCTAAAAAATCAACCATGTCCCATTGGCTGGATAAAAAAATATATCCTGTGTCCAGGAGCAAGGGCATGCCATAAGAAAAAGGGGAAGGGGGAAGAGGGAACAAACTTGGACAGAGTGTATCAAAAATAGATATGTACAGTTTTTATTTCAAAGTATATACACAGCGAAAGGTACAGCCTAACTACAGATCCCTGCAGCTAGCAAACACAAACATATTTATATTTGTTTTAAATGGCATATCTTTACCAGAGCACCTCCTCCTAAAGGGAAGCCCTTCCAACAACTGTAGGATACAGGAGTGTTCAAAAAATCCATTACATGAGCCATTCATGAAGATACCAGCAAGTAAAGAAACAGAGGAAATCCTCGCACTGTACATTCTGTCAGCAGGGGGTTATGATCCTGTTGGCAGAAACAAACATTTTTTTTCCCAAAGAGTCTCTGAAAAGAGGAACCCCTCCACATGGTCAGTCTCTTTAAAGTAGCACTCTAGGCCTTACCACCGCTGTCTTCTCCAACAGTCCCACATCTAGCAAGGATCTAGTCTGTTCATCAGGAGGAAAGTTTAAACACATTGGCTGCCTTGCTTCAGACTGGAATCCAGCTTTAGCCTTTTTTTACTCACTTCTACATCTCTGAATTTGGCAGTCTGACAACTTCTCCACTAGGACACCTTTTGGCAATGGAGTAGCTTCTGCTGGACCGCCTGGCTTTCACAATGACTACTCGGTCCCAATAGATGGCTCTTCCTAGACTTCATTCACTCCAGATATCCAGGAACCTCTCCCAGGCATCTTCATTGTGAAATCCCCTCTGGGCTTTAGGAATATGCAAATAGTTCCTAATTAATTACTCTTCTTAGCTGGCCCAGGAGACTTCAATGATGTCCATGACATCTTGCAGCACATATGGAAAGTCCAATCCCCACTCCAGAGCAGTCCTTCTCTGCAACCTTCCTCTGAAACAGGGTGAACTTTGGAAGCTCCTTGCATTTTCCATTGCTGGGTAAGAAACAGGCCTGTGGGGACCGAATGATCCACTTCTTGTAGGCCGTGTCTCATGCCTGTAACCTGCCCCTGGTGATAACTGGCTCTGTCCTGACCAAGGATGGGGCAAGAGCACCAAGGGGCTTTTGACAAGCTGCAAGCGAGATGCTCACTGAGTAAAGAGATGGCCAGTCAGGAGAGGGCTGTCTGGAGCCTGCAACACTTGTCCCAGGGAGAGCTCTGATGAAGCAACTGCCAGAGAATGCTGTAGCTGTCAGGATAATGCGTTTTGGAGGGCAAGCCCTTCAGGAGGCCACGCCCTCGGAAATGCATTATCCTGACAACTACCGCTTCCTCTGACAGGTGGCTCCATCAGAGCTCTCCTTGGGACAAGTGTTGCCGGCGCCCCACAGCCCTCTCCTGACCGGTTGCCTCTTCAGTCAGTTAGTGGCTCACTCGCGGCTTGTCGGCAACTGCTTGATGAGCCTATGTCTGTGGAACCAGCCCATCAATCCATCTAGCAGATCTCTCATCCACTCCGAAGCACGGTTGTGTGCCTCGTTAAGGCTCTTTATTGGAGGAACTGTTTGACGTTGTTGATTCACCTTCACTTGTGAGTGTGTCAATTTTATCCTTTTTATATCTAATAAAAAGACGTTATTGCACCATGAGCCTTTGTGCTCGTATTCCCTTTTGTTTTCACAGCTATCAATTTCCCGTTGAACACTGAGCTGCAAGGAGTATGGTGCTGGCCAGCAAGTTTGACATTAAGCATCCTCGTTAAAGAATTCCTTGGTCAGTGTGTTTTCAGTTTGGATTGGACATTTTTAGCACAAAGATTATTTTTGTTTTATTTACCATGGGGTTGTTGTATAAGTACTAGCTGTTCATCTGTGCATGTAGATGTAGGATGCTGCTCCTCCGCTGCCCACCCTGCTCTTTCAGGAGTAGTTTACCTCTCACCCCACTCTCCTTATGGAATTCCTGGTGGCAGATGTTCAGCTTCCTGAAGATGCATGGTCCTCCACAACTTAATCCTTCCAGGTGGGACTGACAGGGTGGATGTCAGTTTCTCCACGGGGACATCCTGACCTGGGCTTGGCTCTCTCACCTCCAGCCATGGCTCTTCCTCCCTGGCCGCAGCAATTTTTCGGCTTTCCCCACATGAGTAGTGATAGACACTTAACAGGCTATGGGCCTGCATGCCACTCACCCTTGAACTTCCTCCAGCTGGGATTCCTCTCTCCACTTCATTCTAATTCTGATGACAGGTTCACAGCATAGGTCAGTGGTGAAGGGTTGCTGGGCATCAGCATAGTTAAAGTGATTATAAAGTCTCCTTCTTTTTCCTACAAAAATAATAAAAATGTTTTACTTACCTGCTCTGTTGCAGTGGATTTGCACAGAGCAACCTGGATCCTCCTCTTCTCAGGTCCCTCTTCTGTGATGCTGGACTCTCCCTCCTGTTCAGTTCCCCAACAGAAAGCAGCATGCTATGGGGGCACTCGAGCTGAGTCACTTGTCCCTGTGTCCATTCAGACACAGAGCCTCAACCTGGGCCCATCCCCTCTCTCCCCCGATTGGCTAGATGACTTTGATGACAGCAGCGGGAGCCAATGGCGCTTCTGCTGTGTCTCAGCCAATCAGGAAGGAGAATCCCAGATGGCTAAGACACTCATGGACATCACTGGACAGAGAGTGACCTCAGGTAAGTGTTGGGGGGGGGGGGGCTGAGGGGGCTTTTTATCTTAATGGATAGAATGCATTAAGATTAAAAAAAAAAAAACTTCTGCCTTTACAACCCCTTTAAAGTCTCTTCGCAGTGCTCATACTTCAGCCAGGCTCTGGCCGCTGCTGTAGGCTTCCAGCATTTACAACACAACAGGCACAATTTCTCCATGCCAAGATCATGCCAAGAGCAAATCTCCCTCAGTGCTCTAGCCACACCCAAGTGTCCACCATCCAGTACCAGCCATCAGGAATGCTTACAAACGGGTTGAAGGACTGTAAGTAACCCGCCAGGAGGCACTGTGTACAAGGATGGGGTAAGATGTACAGGAAGGGGTAATATGTTCAGGAGGAAGCATTGTGTACAAGGGATGGGGGGGGAGTAATATATACAGGGAGGGGACATTGTGTACAAGAAGGGTGTAATGTGTACAGGAGGGGGCATTGTGTACAAGGAGGAGGTAATATGTACAGGAGGGGGCATTGTGTACAAGGGTGGGGTAATATATACAGAGAGAGGGTAACATGTACAGGAAGGGGGCGGCATTTACAAGAAAGGGGTGTTTTATACAGGAGGGAGCATTGTGCACAAGGAGTGGGTAATATGTACAGAGAGGGGGTAACATTTACAGGAGGGGCATTGTGTACAAGGAAGGGATAATATGTACAGCAGGGGGCATTGTGTACAGGGAGGGGAATAATATAAACAGGAGGAGGTATGTACAGGAGGGGGTAACATTAACAGGGAAGGGGGTAATGTGTACAGGAGAGGGAAATGTGTGTACAGGTAGGGGGTAAAATGTACAGGAGGGGGAATTGTGTACAGGGAGAGGAGTGATGTGTGCAAGAGGAGACAGTGTGTACATGTAGGGGGTTAATGTGTGCGGTAGAGGGGAATGCGTAAAGAGAAGGGGGTAATGTGGAGGGAACAATGCAAAAAGGAAGAGTTTTCTTTCATTGATCCATTGATCAACTTCAGTATAAACAGCCTATCGTTTTTTTTTTTTTTTCATAACTGCTGGCGGCTATAGGCGCTAGCAGTGATCATTGTGTTCCTCCGGCCAGGAAGGCTCCACGCTGCCAGAACAGAATAGCGCTGCAGGAGGGATTCCGCCATCAACACTGACTGTGTTGATAGGGGAATTGGGCAATTTCTTTCCTTAAAAACACAGTGAAAGAAAGTAAAATTCTTATCTTTAGGCTCGGTTCACACAGGGGGCGATGCGAGGCGACACGACTTGCCGCGCCGCGACCTGCCGCGACCTCAGCGGCGACTTGCAAATGACTTCTGTATAGAAGTCAATGCAAGTCGCCCGAGGTCGCCCAAAAGTAGTACAGGAACCTTTTTTCTAAGTCGGAGCAACTTGAGTCGCTCCTCTTAGAACGGTTCCGTAGTACAGAACGGGGGCGACTTGTCAGGTCGCGGCACAGCAAGTCGTGTCGCCTCGCATCGCCCCCTGTGTGAACCGAGCCTAAGGCTGCTTAACTCATTAGCTACTTGGAGTATTATGGAACATGGTGGTAGTGGGGGGGGGGGGCCCAGATCAACTTTTGCACTAGAGCCACAAGCTTCAAGCGGGTCTGTGGTTAATGGAAATGTGTCTCACTCTCTGGCTGCCAACCACAGATATAAGATTGAAATCTGACTGTTGTTGCTACTGATGTGCACATTGTGTGGGAAATGTGGTTCAATATGATTCCCTCATTCTCTCTACATAGTTTAAGATTTGTCAGAACTCCATTGTCATTGCAACCTCAACATTGGAGTTTGAACATTTAAGTTCAACTACTGTTGTAAATTGCCTTAGTTAATTCTTCATATATTAGTAAGAAAAATCAACAGGAAGATGAAAAAACACTGGGGATCATTTACCAAAGCAGGAGGGTGCAAAATATTGTGCAGCTTTGCATAGAAATCAATCAGCTTCCAGATTGTATTGTCAAAGCTTAATTGAACAAGCTGAAGTTAGAAGTTGGTTGGATACTATGCACAGGTGCACCAGATTCTGAGTGTACCAGTTTTAGTAAATCTCCCCCATTGTGTCATTGTTATTATCATTATGAAATCTATTAAAGCACTAATTGCTTAGTATAAAAAATAATTATGGTGTTGAAACGTCAAGCATGTAAATAATAAAACACCAGAGAAAAGGGACCAGACTGGATGACATAAAAAATATAAGAGATATAGTAGATAGGTGAGAAAGCAAATGTTGGAGATGATGAGTTCTTTAACAATAAATGATTGCCTAGAGGAAACCATAGTAGATAAACCTCTTCTTAAGAGGTGAGTTCCAAGGGGCTATATGACCAAAACACATAAGTGAGAAATTCCACCCTGTTTGGTAATTTTTTCCTTGAGGGTTCTCAGGCAAGCTTGATTGGGACATGAAGCTATAAATATACATTTACATTCCCCAGTTCAATAGTAAATAGTCAGATTCAGTGATTGGTGTCTAATATCTACAAACCCCTTAGATGAAAAAACAAGTAAGGTAGTTATGGTATTACATGCAATGTGTCTATAAATTCAAGTGGGCTAGGAAGTGTTTGTGGATGAAATCAGATATATAGTTGGGGTGAAGTATTAATTTGTTCTTAAATTGGCAAGAATCCAGGGGTGAGATTGTCCAAGTGGAACAGAAAATGAAGGCCAGGAGGGAAGGGGAGAGATGGGGAGAAGGAGACAGAAGTGAGTTGCAGTAGTCACAATTATGATGGCAAGATATACAATTTGGAAGCTAGTAATGTGTGTATTTTATAGACATTATGCACATGAAACAGGAGTGAAACTATACCTAAAGGCATTGTTTTTTTTGTTTTGACAGAGTGTGAGGGATTAGAAAATCTATTAGGTTTTTATTGCTGTCGATGCCCCCCGTTTAGAGAGATTCACCCTTTCTATTTGTCCTATTTACCATTAGCATTAAAAGTCAAAATAAAAGAAACTATCAAATGTTGGGTTGTCCCCAGAAAAGTAATAGAGGGGAAAACCTTCAAATGTTGTGGTGACATGGGGGTCCACAAGGAATTTCCTAAATTTCCTCTCACTTCCTGTTTGGCTATGGGACAGGAAGTGAAGGGCAATCTAAGCAATAGGACACAGATGGTGAAAAAAATGACATGGGTTATAATCCTCCCTTGCTCTGTTGAAAATGGAAAAAAAAGTTTTGCCTAAAATTTTACATTAACAATGTTTCAGATATATAAAATAAAGGAAAGGGCAGAGGCAGCATCTCCTTCATCAAAGCAAGTTGTTTTTAGAGATAGATAGTGACATTGTTATTTAGAGAGACAGAGATGATAGGGCATTGTTTGTAAAGTGAAACAGGTTTTAGATATATCTCACATATCAATAAAAAAGAAAGAAATGGCTAACATGAATTAGATCTTGTGTTTGCTGTCTATAGGTGGTATTGGAGGAGAAGTAAGAGATGATTAAGCCAACAGTGGCCCTATAGCTAGGGAGAAGTAGGTGACCAATGACTGAACCCCTTAATTCTCTGGCACAGGACCAATCAAGCAGACCTTGAAGGATCAGTCTGTCGTGCATGAAAATAATTGTATGTGGATATTAAATGATTAGACTGAATTATTTGCCTTCCACTTGGCCCTGCATAGACATATACAGCATAAAGAGATTGCTGGTGACACAATTAACTCATCTTTCAACATGTTGCACCTAGATCAAGGGTAGAAGATAATGGCCAATACTAAGTACATGGTAACAAACTGGACTTTGACCCTGCAATTGGGATTGCTGTATTCAATACATGGGACAATGACAACCTAAGACTAATGCCGCGTACACACGATCGGAATTCCGGACAGAAAAAGACCGATGAGAGCTTTCCATCGGAAAATGCGACCGTGTGTATGCTCCATCGGAGATTATCTGTCCGAATTTCCGCCAGCCAAAAATTTATAGCATGTTCTCATTTTTCCCAAAGGAAAAACTTTCTATCGGTAATTCCGATCGTGTGTATGCAATTCCAACACGCCAAAAATCACGCATGCTCAGATTAAACTACGAGACAGAAGCTATTGGCTACTGGCTACTGAACTTCCTTTTTCTAGTCACGTCGTACGTGTTGTACGTCACTGCGTTATAAATGATCGGAATTTGATGTGACCATGTGTAGGCAAGACAGCTTGAGCCGAATTCCGTCGGGAAAACCATCAGAGCTTTTTCCAATGAGAATTCCGATCGTGTGTACGCGGCATAAGAGGTATATCAGTTTATATATTAAAATCATATAGAATGGGAGTAATTATCAGGTCCGTACATAGATAGAAGCTTGATTTTATAATATGGTATGCTGTATTATGCCGTTGTAATGAAAATTTTCAATAAAAAATTGGCCCCAATGTGCATTTAGGCTGAGAATGATTTCTGGTTGTAAATCACCTGAATGAGCTTCTAATGAACGGTTGAAGTTCCATGCAAGGCAGTCACAGAGGGATGAGATAGATTACCAGATGTCTCCCCCTTATTAAGGATGAGGATGAGCAGACGGTAGCAAACTCCTGAAGCTCAAACTTTTCAAATGGTAACCATTCCCCTGCTGTCATACAATAAATTAACTCATTGATATATTACTTGCACATTAACAACTTCTTCAGCATATCATGCTATGCTTTTAAAAGCAGTTAGCTTTATAACCTTTGTGGAAATTTGGAGAATATGATACAGAAAGGCATATATTAACTGTGGACTTACTGTATATTATAATTATTGCCATGTCATTTCAATATGTTATACCATGATATTTCTGAAAAGCTGAGGAAATATATTGTCTAGCCGTCAGGATGGACAAACAAGGGTAAAAAACTGGGCACAGGTCTGACTATATGAATGACATGATATTAAAATGTATCTTTTTTTAGTTTTGGATAGACTGTGGAATATTGATAAGATTTGTGTTTGGGTTGAACCTGGGTTTGAGGCAAACTTAGTCCATTCACCATTGGCAGCCATTCGCCTGTCTGAATCCCTGTACTGCTGCAATATAAACACAACCCAGACGATCCCCCAGAGACATCACTGACCGCATAGGGTCATGGTAATATTTGGTCATTTACATCCTCTGGGATCCTTGCCACTGTCTCCACATTATATCATCTCCACTCCGGGGATCTGTCATTTAGCGACAAGAGTGTGGCAGGTTAACATTAGCTGGCAAATGTGATTAACACGGATTTACATTGCTGGTTGCATTGACTGACAATGGATTTACAGAAGAAGAAATTATTGACATCTTTAAATTGTTTTCTTGTAATATAAATAAATGAATTTCACAATGTGTTGTGTCTGGGAATGAGTAATAAAAGGTATTAAAGTATCACTGTACTCATTTCCGTGGGAGGGGGTGAATATCCGGATGTCTGGATGCTCCTTATTATAAAGTTATTCGAAATTTATAAAAATTATAAATACAAAGTGCATAATGAACTGCATTATGGTGACCTGTGGTGCCATGTCTGCATTTTTCCACACTGTGCCCTACTGGTGATCTGCATTGATCTGGTGCAGAAAAACGCAGATCATTACAGTATGCGTGAATAAACCCTAACTGAGGTGTTCACTGTTGAGTATTTAATTGAGTTAATCACCATTGAGCTTTTCATTACTGTGATATGATCAGCTTGTATAGATATATGAATGGCCCATACAAAAAACTGTCCAAGTTAAAGTGGTTGTAAAAGCCAATTTATTCTTCTAAAAATACAAACATGTCAAACTTACCTTTTCTGTGCAATGGTATTGCACAGAGCAGCCCCAAGCCTTCTTTTCTGGGCTCCCCCTACCGGTTCTCTTGGCTCCTCCTCTACTGTTTCTGCTCCTATAGCAAACCATTTGCCCATGTTGGCAGATGTGCTGGCTTGCACTGGAGCCGGGCTGTGTGAGTCCATAGACACACACAGAGCACCTCTGTCCCCTGCTTCCTCCTCACAGGATTTTATTGAGAGAAGCAGAAGTCAATGGCTTTCGCTGCTGTCTCTGTGTGCTCTGAGGAGCAGGGAATGCATTGAGGTTAAAATGTCTTGCCTTCACAACCACTTTAAGATCACCCCAAAATATACTCACATTCCTCATTATTGGTAGAAAAAAATGTTTTATTATATATGGACTGCTGTGTATTGGCTGGTTGAAAATACCATCTCCATTAGTGCTGAAGGACTATTTCTGGGCTTCAAGCCATTTTAAGTTTCTCATGCGACTTTGCTACTCACATCATACTTGAAATGTTTATGAATTTATGAATACATGTTTATTTAATACAATTACATATGTATACACTTTGCACTTTATTGGGAGTATAGTTATTTACATTATATATAGAAGGTTGATGAAGTCACATTTTATATTGGATGAATTCCTCTAACACCATTATATTGATATGCACTTTACGCTTGATTATTTACAGCGCTGCGCAATTTTTAAATCAGAAAAAAAGTTCAACCTCCACATAATAAGGTTTAGAGATAAGGGTTCTTTGCTGTAAAAGTTGTGAACAGTCTTCTTCAGAAATGTATTTTAGTACAGTTGCTTGACTTAGAAATGTATCTGAATTGTTAGATTTAGTCCCAACTCTATAAAAACAGAGATGGAAGGGGCGCATACTGTCAGGGCTGGGCCCAGCCCTTCCTTGTCAAAGCTGGCTGCTCAGCTGTCGGCTAATTGCCAGCTCCTTTCTCTCCATATTGACTCACCTGTTGATGATATCCTCCAGCCCAGATGATCTCTGTCTTTGCTTTGGTCACATCTCTAGAGACGCTCTCCTGTGTTCCTGTTAAAGACTTGCTTGGCTGACATTCTGACTCCAGATCCTGCTTGCTGTTCTACAATGCTCATCTCTGGCACCCTGATGTTTTGGCTTGTCTGACTATCTGTTCCAGTTCCTGGACACTGGCTATGTTTTGTCTACATTTATTCTGTTTACCTTTTTATTATTATTATTATTATTATTAAACAAGTGTGATTAAACTGTACTTCTGTCTCAGTCTGATTCATGGTTTCTGACAGTAGGTGAAGGCCATGAATTCAGAAGATGCAGTCAATCCACTTGTTGGTAATATTTTTTTCAGATTGGATGAGCAGGATCACTGCATTGATCAATTTGCCATGGCGTTACAAACGCTCCTAAGTTGCACAGCTCGCCTGGAATCTCCCACTGTGGCTGCTCCAATACAACTTGTGTTGCAGGCTGTCCCTATTGCTGCTCCAGTCTCTGTGCAGACACCCGCCTCAAGTATTACCTCTATAAGTGGTATGTCTGGTTCTGCTCCACTTCCCCAGAGATTTGGGGGCTATCTAGTCCAACGCAGAGGGTTTCTCAACCAGGTTGAGATATACTTTGAGATGCTGCCCCAGGCTTTTCCCATGGACAGAAGCAAAGTAGGTTTTGTGATATTTCGTGAAATTATTAATAAGTAATTGAACAATATATGGCATGGCCATCACTACCTGTAACCTCCTTCTTCCTATGCCACATGTATTGGCATGCTCCACAGTTGAGGTCACCACACTTAAAGCTACCCATTTGGTCAAATAAACTGCTCCAACATTGTTTGGTCACAGTTTTGGGTTTAGGTACTCTGCTTGGATCAAAATGTCCCCTTAAGTTCTTGGGTCTACGCAAAATGACATTTGGGCATTCTGGAATAACATTGGTCAAACAAGGATCTCGGTCGAGAATACCCCAATATTTTTCTATGATCCACTTTTTTTTTTTTTGCACAAACAGTTTATTGAATTTTTCACAATGATACAAAAGATTTTGTTTTGCTTTCCCACCCCTTTGTGGCTGTTTTTGACACACAATTTTCAATTCTTCCATTCCCTATTAATACACTGGAGATCCACGCTATAGCCGAATGACAGCTACAGCGCGGACCTGCTTTTCCGGGACTACGTCTAATGATGTCATCCTGTGCACGAGCGGCCAACGCGCCCCCTGAGGGGTGCGCATGGCGCGCTCTGTGATCAGCGAGTCTATGAGACTCGCCTGATCACGGATCGGAGCAAGGGGTCGATCCCGACCCCTTACCACGTGATCAGCTGTCAGCCAATGACAGCTGATCATGTGACACAACAGAGCCAGTAATCGGCTATTTTTCCTCCTCGCGCTGACAGCACGAGGAGAAAAAAAAAAGCCAATCACCGGCGGCCGTGAGAGGGACTTCAGTCCCGATCACGGCCAGCTCATCAGTGCCCACCTGCCCCCTGCCAGTGCCAACTAAATATTAAAAAGTGCCACCCATCATTGCCACCCATCAGTGCCCATAGTGCCACCCATCAGTGCCCACAGTGCCACCTATCAGTGCCCACAGTGCCACCTATCAGTGCCCACAATCTGCCTCAACAACAGTGCTGCACCTCAATGCCACATACCCATGCCCATCAGTGTCATCTACCAGTGCCCATCAGTGCCCATCAGTGCCGCCCATCAGTGCCCAGCAGTGCCACCTATCAGAGCCACCTATCAGTGCCACCTATCAGTGCCCATCAGTCCCATCTATCAGTGGTACCTATCAGTGCCCCTTAGTGCCACCCATCCGTGCCACCCATCCGTGCCACCAATCCGTGCCACCTATCAGTGCCATCTTATCTGTGCTCATCTTTGCCCATCAGTGCCGCCTTATCTGTGCCCATCAGTACTGCCTTATCTGTGCCTATTGGTGCCACCTTATCTGTGCCTATTAGTGCCGCCTTAACTGTGCCTATCAGTGCCCACCAGTGCAGCCTATCAGTGCCCACCAGTGCCGCCTCATCAGCGCATTTCAATGAAGGAGAAAAATGACCTGTTTGCAAAATTTTATAACAAACTATTAAACATGATTTTTTTTTTGCATCTTTTTTTGTTTGTTTAGCAAAAAATAAAACTACCAGCTGTAATTAAATACCACCAAAAGAAAGCTCTATTTGTGGGAAAAAAAATGATACAAATTTAATTTGGGTACAGTGTTGTATGACCGCGCAATTGTCATTCAAAGTGCATCAGCGCTGAAAGCTGAAAATTGGTCTGGGCAGGAGGGGGGTTTAAGTGCCCAGTAAGCAAGTGGTTAAAGCACATCCATGGTGTACAAGTCTAGCCTAGCTCTCAGGGAATGCGCCCCCGAAACATGTTAGCTGTACCCCATGGTCTGTGCATGTCCATGCACTGTGTTTATGGCCTTTTGTCAGTTGCATTTTGTGAGTACCCACTTTTATACAAAAATTTCTGATTATTAAATTATCTCTGGTAATGTGTGGGCGCCTTCCATTTCTGTTTTTCTCGTAGTTCTTTTCGGATTACCTCATCTGAGGAAGGCAGCACCCGCCTAGTTCTGGGATACCATATCTATAACTTTCATACCACCATTTCATCTGAAATCTGTTACTCCTCACATTGGAGACCTATTAGCGCTGGAAGTGACATAAGACCAGTACAATAGCTGTATGGAAACAGCATTGTAGCAAGTTAAACATGTTTGACAAATTGTCTTAATAATTTTTTTTTTTTACTTTCCATGTTTTTTTAATGCTTCCACTTAAAAGCTAAATGAGTTCTAAGACACTGAAAAAAGGACAAGTTAAAGAAATGCAGTGAACATATATGAACACATTCTGGACATAAGATTACAAAAGGAAAGAAGAACATGCCGCATTAAGGTCTCTTGTAAAGCTGGAATTTATATTGTGGATGTGCCTATATAAATTAATTATATTATTCATAATAGGCATTCCACCTGTGGTCAATAATTGTTAGCATGTATTCAACAAAGGGTTACATTTTATTTTAGTGGCAGTAAAGTAAAAAAACGATTTAATTTTTCCTTGTTTGATTTTCGAGGTCTTACCTTAAGGAGGAGGGATGAGTTTATTGAGTCTTGTCATGACATAGAGGTAATACAATTCACCTTGGCTTCCAGTGTGACAGTAGCTGTAGCAAGTAACATCAAGGTAGCACAGTGAACTTGGAACTTTGAATGATGATGAAAAGTATGAGAAGAGAATACATTTTACTACTTTAGCCCCGGAAGATTTTACCCCCTTCCTGACCAGAGCACTTTTTACAATGTGGCACTGTGTTGCATTAACTAACAATTGCGCAGTCATGCAATGCTGTACCCAAATGAAATTTGCGCTATAGACAAAAAAAAGCGTTAATTTTGAAAAAATATATATATTTTTTACTTTTTGCTATAATAAATATCCCAAAAATGTTTTTAAAAAACAAATGTCTTCATCAGTTTAGGCCAATATATGTTCTTCTACATATTTTTGGTAAAAAAAACAAAAACAAATGTCAATAAGTGTATATTGATTGGTTTGCGCAAAAATGTCACTGGCAGGGAAGGGTTTAACACTAGTGAGCGATCAAGGGGTTAACTGTGTTCCCTAGGTGTGTTCTAACTGTGGGGGGGAAAGGACTGACTAGGGGAGGAGACCGATCGGTGTTCCTACTGTTTACACACACAGATCCCGGTTCTTGTTCTGCCACAAGCAACCGCTGGTGCCCGGCGGTCATCTTAAAGAGCCGACGTACAGCTATGACAGCTCGTGCAGGGGAGCCAACCTGTTGGAGTATAACTGCAGCGGCTGGTCTGGAAGCAGTTAAAGGGATGTAACAAAAAAAAACACACAAAATGCAGAACACAAAGTGCATGAAAACTGCGTTCAAAATGCATTTTCAAAAAAACAATAAAAAAAAACCACGGGTTTAAAAATGCAAACCGCACCACCAAACATGCCTGAAAAATGCTTCAACCACAACTGCATAGATGAGACTTACCTTGCAGGGAGAGTTTTTTTTTGTTTCCTTGATATATACTACTACTTTAAGGAACAAGCCTGTTAAAAATGCATAGCAGCTTAAACATCAACAACACATTTAAAAGAACCGCTTTCCGAAGAGAGACTTTCTGGACCTGCTAGGTTATTGAAGTTATTGAACATTTTATCAGGATATAAAGGCTTACTTAAATAAGTTGTAAAGTCAGAAGTTTTTTTTTTTTTTTATCTTAATGCATTCTATGCAAAAAATCTTTTGTGTGTAGCAGCCACCCTCAGCCACCCTAATTACTTACCTGAGCTCCATCTTTCTCCACGGATGTCTAAGCGTCTGGGACACTCCGCCTAATTGGCTGACTGACTTTGACAGCTGTGGGAGCCAACCAGGGACGAGAGAGAGAGGGCCGGGTCAGGGCTCCATGTCTGAATGGACACACCAAGCTGTGTCTTGGTTCCAGTGCCTCCATAGCAAGCTGCTGACTTTTGGGGCATTCGATGGGAGGGAGGGGGCAGGAGCAGCAAAGAAGGACCCGAGAAGAGGAGGATCGAGACTGCACTGTGCAAAACCTGAGGAGGTAAGTATAACATGCTTGTTACTTTATTTTATTTTTTTAAACAAGACTTTACAATTACTTTAAGTGCATATACAAGTATTATTCCCCAAGCGGTGAATTAATTTATTGTTTTTTGCATTGCTCATTTCTCTTGTAAAAATAATATTATTTGAAGGAGTATACATCTTTTATTGGTACTAGATTGTGCTTTGAATAGAAACGTATGCAATCACTAATTTCCTTCTGCGGTAACTGCAGGTTGTTGCGTATACAAATCCTAAGCCTAGATTCACATATATGCGGGAACCAGTGAGACTCCAGCGGCGGTTCCCGCATCGCATCTCTTCCACGGGCAGTTCACACTGCCCTCTGAGAACGGCTGCTGGTGTCAATACAATTTCCCACAGATCGGTTCACAGATCGCAGTGCAAACTGTGAACTTGCACTATTTATGTAATATAGGGCATGACTTCTGTGTTAAATTAGCATAAGTGCTGTGTTTCTATATTACACTCATTTATCAGAATGCTAACTACAGTTTTATCACAAAAGGTAGACTTAACAATCTCTTTTCTGCATTGTAATTGGAAAATCAAATCAAGGGAAATCGTGCATTCGAGACACTGTCCAACACAAGAAATTGGATTTTAAGAGATTGTTCCTATTAAACAGTCAAGTACTAGAGCACATGAAATTGTAAAATTGTCAGAGAATATAAAATGGGATGCTGTGATAATGACAGAAAAAGTTCTATTTTATACTCGATGGCTTTAAAAAAAAACTTCTTAAAGTACATCTTCAGGTTTTTTAAGTTTGGATAGAGATAAGAAGAGTTAAAACTTTCTTCAGTTTTTTTATGACCCCCAGTGGAGACATTTTCTCTTCTTGTATGGATGACAGTGCTGTCACTGGGACTGGAAGTGAGTGGATACTTCCCAAATGAGGTCTTAGACAGTACTTTAAAGAGCATCTTCTCCCAAAGCTAGCTCCCGCTGTAAATGTTAGCTGCAGCGTGTGTCATTACTTATATAGCCATGGGGCGTGGCCAGCTGGTGATGTCATCCAGAGACCCCACCCCATTGTGACATCACTGCCCCATCATGCCCCATCATGCCCCATGCAGTGACATCACAAGGGGGTGGTGTCACAGATGACATCACCAAATTACCACACCCCATTGCTATATAAATAATTTCACGCGCTGCAGCTAACATTTACAGTGGGAGCTAGTGTCGGAAGAAGATCGGAGGAAAAATGGCAGAGGAAGAAGACAGCAGAGAGAAGAAGAATCGGAGGAACGGAGGAAGAGCCGGCAGAGGAAGAAGACATCAGCTCAGCGAGAAGTACGTGAGGAGGAACCAGAGCAATAAGACATCAGCACAGTGAGAACCAGAGGGAGAAGAAATCAACTGATAGAAGAGACACTGGAGCTGCTTTAACCACTTTCAGACCGGACCATTTTGCTGGTAAATGACCAGAGGTCTTTTTACAATTTGGCACTGCGCTGCTTTAACTGGTAATTGCGCGGTCATGCAATGTTGTACCCAAACAAAATTTGCGTCCTTTTCTTCCCACAAATAGAGCTTTCTTTTGATGGTATTTGATTGCCTCTGCGATTTTTATTTTTTGCGATATAAATGGAAAAAGACCGCAAATTTTGAAAAAAAATGATATTTTCTACTTTTTGTTATTAGAAAAATCCAATAAATTCAATTTTAGTCATACATTTAGGCCAAAATGTATTCAGCCACATGTCTTTGGTAAAAAAAAAGTCAATAACTGTATATTTATTGGTTTGCGCAAAAGTTGTCACATCTACAAACTAAGGTACGTTTTCTGGAATTTACGCAGCTTTTAGTTTACGACTGCCTATCTTAGTTCTTGAGGTGCTAAAATGGCAGGGCAGTACAAAACCCCCCCAAATGACCCCATTTTGGAAAGTAGACCCCCTAAGGAAATTGATAAGTGGCATGTTGAGCCCATCGAATATTTTATTTTTTTGCCTCAAGCGATTGAATAATGACAAAAAAATATATATATTTTTTTTTTTACACAAAGTTGTCACTAAATGATATATTGCTCACACATGCTATGGGCATATGTGAAATGACACCCCAAAATAAATTCTGCTGCTTCTCCTGAGTACGGGGATACCATACGTGTGGGATTTTTTGGGAGCCTAGCCGCGTACGGGGCCCCGAAAGCCAAGAACCGCCTTCAGGTTTTCTAAGGGCGTAAATATTTGACTTCACTCCTCACTACCTATTACAGTTTTGAAGGCCATAAAATGCCAAGATGGCACAAAACCCCCACAAATGACCCCATTTTAGAAAGTAGACACCCCAAGCTATTTGCTGAGAGGCATGTTGAGTCCATGGAATATTTTATATTTTGCCACAAGTTGCGGGAAAATTACAAACTTTAATTTTTTTTTATTTTTTTTTCACAAAGTTGTCACTAAATGATATATTGCTCACACATGCCATGGGCATATGTGAAATGACACCCCAAAATAAATTCTGCTGCTTCTCCTGAGTACGGAGATACCACATGTGTGGGATTTTTTGGGAGCCTAGCCGCGTACGGGGCCCCGAAAGCCAAGAACCGCCTTCAGGTTTTCTAAGGGCGTAAATATTTGACTTCACTCCTCACTACCTATTACAGTTTTGAAGGCCATAAAATGCCAAGATGGCACAAAACCCCCACAAATGACCCCATTTTAGAAAGTAGACACCCCAAGCTATTTGCTGAGAGGCATGTTGAGTCCATGGAATATTTTATATTTTGCCACAAGTTGCGGGAAAATTACAAACTTTAATTTTTTTTTATTTTTTTTTCACAAAGTTGTCACTAAATGATATATTGCTCACACATGCCATGGGCATATGTGAAATGACACCCCAAAATAAATTCTGCTGCTTCTCCTGAGTACGGGGATACCATACGTGTGGGATTTTTTGGGAGCCTAGCCGCGTACGGGGCCCCGAAAGCCAAGAACCGCCTTCAGGTTTTCTAAGGGCGTAAATATTTGACTTCACTCCTCACTACCTATTACAGTTTTGAAGGCCATAAAATGCCAAGATGGCACAAAACCCCCACAAATGACCCCATTTTAGAAAGTAGACACCCCAA
The DNA here is from genome assembly GCF_037356315.1 of Lithobates pipiens. Taxonomy (NCBI): domain Eukaryota; kingdom Metazoa; phylum Chordata; class Amphibia; order Anura; family Ranidae; genus Lithobates; species Lithobates pipiens. The sequence goes on along the minus strand of NW_027507748.1, from coordinate 353,217,251 downwards.
GCTATTTGCTGAGAGGCATGTTGAGTCCATGGAATATTTTATATTTTGCCACAAGTTGCGGGAAAATTACAAACTTTTTTTTTTATTTATTTTTTCACAAAGTTGTCACTAAATGATATATTGCTCACGCATGCCATGGGCATATGTGAAATGACACCCCAAAATAAATTCTGCTGCTTCTCCTGAGTACGGGGATACCACATATGTGGGACTTTTTTGGAGCCTAGCCGCGTACGGGGCCCCGAAAACCAAGCACCGCCTTCAGGCTTTCTAAGGGCGTTACAGTTTTGAAGGCCATAAAATGCCAAGATGGCACAAACCCCCCCCAAATGACCCCATTTTGGAAAGTAGACACCCCTAAATTTAGGGGTACACTAGTGAGACTAGGTAATAAATGGCGGGTGCCCTGAAACTATAAAAAAATAACTAACCAACCAGCGTCACCTGTAACAGTTATATGGTGATCACTGGTGAAAGGGTTAACTAGGGGGCAATCAGGGGGCTTTATGCGGTAGTATATGGGGGTCCCTGGCGCTATAAAAAGTTGCGGCGAACCTAAATACCTACCTGCCTAACTAGCGTCACCTGTGACACTAATACAGCGATCAGAAAAATGATCGCTTATTAGGCTGGGTTCACACTGGAGCGATGCGGGAACGCCACGAATCCGCGGCAGGTTCCCACATCGCATGCCTCCCGGCGGCAGTTCACACTGCCCTATGCGAACTGCTGGGAGTGTCAGTGAAATGTTAATGACACCCCCAGATCAGTTTGCATATCGCAGTGCGATCTGCAAACTCGGATCGCATGGTGTGAACACCCATGCGATCCGATTCTGCTGCGGACCAAAAAAAGGGTCTCGTGCGAGTTTGCGGCGGGTGCGGCGGGTGCGACACGAATTCAGCCATACTATCTGTATGGCTGAACTCGAATCGCACAGAGATCGGATGTGATTTGCACTGCAGTGCGGTGCGAATCACATCCGTTCTCAAACCGCTGCAATGTGAACCCAGCCTTAGTGACACTGGCGACGGGGGGTGATCACGGGGTTAAACCTTTATTGGGGGGGTTAGGGGGGTACCTTAGAACTAAAGGGGGCTAACCCTAACTGCCCTAACAGTTATTACAGTCACAAATGACACCAATACAAAAAAAAAAAAAAAAAGCAATTGGTGTCACTGTGACTGGGGGGGCAGGGGTAATTGGGGGGGTGATCGGGGGGTAAAGGGGGGGTGTGAGTGTGCCTGGCATGTTCTACTGTATGTGTGGTGTGTTGGTGCAACTCACCGAACCTCTCTCCTCGGTGCCGGAACGAAAAATACCGACACGGAGGAGAGAATACATCACTTCCTCTCCTGTGTTTACATTACAGGAGAGGAAGTGATGTCACGAAGGATTTCCATTCGTCGAGAGCGATCGCGAGGGGGTGGCCATGAATGAATGGCCGCCCCCTCATCCCGGATCGCTCTCGAAGGAATGCCGACCACCGCAGGCACCGGGGGGGGCCCGATCGGGCCCCCCACCCGCGGGCAGGCAGGGACTTATATATACGCCCATATGCCTGCCCGTGCCATTTTGCCGACGTATATCGTCGTGCGGCGGTCGGCAAGTGGTTAATAAAGGACTTTGTCAAAAACCTGAGTGCTGGTTTTATTTCTTTTACACTTTTTTGGGTGAATGGATAGGGGTACAATGTACCCCATACTTATTCACATAGGGTGGAGGGATGGGATCTGGGGGCCCCTGGTTAAAGGGGGCTTCCAAATTTCAATAAGCCCCCACCCACAGACCCTGAAAACCAATACCCAGGGTTGTCAGGAAGAGGGCCTTGCCCCATCAGCATGGGAATAAGGTGCATTGGGGTGGGGGCACAGAGCACCCACCCCCCATGTTGAGGGCATGTGGCCTGGTATCATTCAGGAGGGTGCACTCACTCGCTCGCCCCCCCTTTCCTAACCTGCCGGGCTGCATTCTCAGATAAGGGTCTGGTATGGATTTTGGGGGGACCCCATGCTGTTTTTTTTTTGTTTTTTTTATTTGGTGTGGGGGTTCCCCTTAAAATTCCTACCAGATCGAAGGGTCTGGTATGGTCTTGGGGGGAAACTCTACGCCATTTAAAAAAAAATTGGTGGAGTTCCCCTTCAAAATCCTCAGAGCACAAGTCGCATGCCAAAGTCAATCAGTTAAGATGATGATCCAACTTTAATGATATTCAATGGGCTGATGTAGGACCAAAGTTGGACCAAAGTAGTGCAGGAACCTTTTTCAAAGTCGGGCCGACTTGTGTTGGACCAGTTAAGATGCATCTCATAGGGAACCATTCATTTTTACACGTCATTAGACATGTGCATTCGTTTTCGTCTGAATGCATTTTCGTCCGAATTTCAGGTATTTTCGTTTTTGTTTTGACAAACGATAACGAAAGTGCAGAATCTGAAAAACAAAAGATCCAACATAAATGCTTTATTTTCGTTTTCCTTGTTACAACAGTTCGATATAGAATAGGAGATTCGACATGACTCTGACAATAACAAACTGTGTCTATTGAACCTGTGGTCGAATGTGCCTAACCTTACCTCTATTAGTCCAAGATTATATAGAGAAAATATTTGACAGAGAGAAAATATTCGACATAGAGAGAAAAGATTTGACAGAGAGAAAAGATTTGACAGAGAGAAAAGATTCTAAAGTGCTAATTTTAATGGCTAATATGCAAGTTACTGTCCTAAAAAGTGTCTGGGGACCTGGGTCCTGCCCCAGGGGACATGTATCAATGTAAAAAAAGTTTTAAAAACGTCAGTTTTTTCAGGAGCAGTGATTTTAATAATGATTAAAGTGAAACAATAAAAGTGTAATATTCCTTTAAATTTCGTACCTGGGGGGTGTCTATAGTATGCCTGTGAAAGGGCGCATGTTTCCCGTGCTTAGAACTGTCCTTGCACAAAGTGTTATTTCTGCAGGAAAAAAAGTATTTTAAAATCACTCGTGGCTATAATGAATTGTCGGCTCCCGTAATACAGAGAAGTCTCATTAAAAGTCATTGATAAAAAAAATAAAAAAGCGTAGGGTTCCCCCAAATTCAATTACCAGGCCCTTCAGGTCTGGTATGGATATTAAGGGGAACCCAGCATCAAATTAAAAATTTTTTATGTGGGGTCCCCCTAAAAATCCATACCAGACCCTTTATCCGAGCATGCAACCTGGCAGGAAAAGAGGGGGAACGAGAGAGCGCCCTCCCTTCTGAACCCTACCAGGCCACATGCCCTCAACATTGGGAGGATGCTTTGGCCTCATCCTCACAACCCTGGCCAGTGGTTGTGGGGGTCTGCGGGTGGGGGGCTTTTCAGAATCTGGAAGCCCCCTTTAACAAGGGCACCCCCATATCCCAGCCCCCCCGTTTGAAATGGTAAGGGGGTACAAAGGTACCCCTACCATTTCACAAAGAAAGTGTAAAAAATAGTTAAATAAGACAAACACACTCCTTTATTAAAAATGAAAAAAAAATAAAAAAAGATTCCAGCGGTGGTAATCCAATCTTGCTATCCAGCGACGGATGATCATCTCTCCAGCGATGGCTGATCTATGGCGGATCCATCCATCTTCTGTCTCCATGGAGGAGACACTTTGGATTCCCGGAGGCCTGACGTTTCTTATATATGGAGGGTGGGGCCACCCATCACCTGACACCGTCCCCTCTGACGCGAATGGGGAAGCCGGGCTTCCCCAATAACCTATGGGTGACCCCGCCCCCTATGATGTAACGAAAACCTTTTTTAAATTTGACGCAGGGTTCCCCTTAATATCCATACCAGACCTGAATTTGGGGGAGCCCCACGCTTTTTTTTTTTATCAATGACTTTCAATGAGTGTTCTCTGTATTACGGCAGCTGACAATTCATTATAGCCGGGAGTGATTTTAAAAGACTTTTTTTCCTGCAGAAATGACACTTTGTGCAGGGACAGTTCTAAGCATGGGAAACATGCGCCTCTTCACAGGCATACTATAGACACCCCCCTGTACTAAATTTAAAATTTTAAATATTACACTTTTATTGTTTCACTTTAATCATTATTAAAATCACTGCTCCCAAAAAAATGGCCATTTTTAAAACCTTTTTTTGCATTAATACATGTCCCTTGGGGCAGGGCGCAGGTCCCCAAACACTTTTTAGGACAGTAACTTGCATATTAGCCTTTAAAATGAGCACTTTAGATTTTGAACGCTGGAGTCCCATAGACTTTAATATGGTTCTAAAGTTCACACGAAGTATGCTATATAGAGTTTAGCAGCTCCATTGAATCTTCTTTATACCTTCGACAGACACCATAAGCCTTCAAAGACAGATTCGACCGTAATTCATGTGGATTTTTGGACGAATACAATTTTTGAACGAAAAATTAACTAAATAAAAATGAATTTCGGGAGTAACTAAATTTTATTTTTTGGACGAAAACGAAATTCCTAAACAAAATATTTCACTCTGCACTCATGCGACATGTGCTTCCAAAGTTGGAGCGTATGTCATACCAGTGTGAACCCAGCCTTAGACATGAGTTCCTATTGGCAGTATCTCACCATTTTTTGTTTCAGGAGATGCCTGATATCTGACATATATCTTAGTGAAAACTTCTGGGAAAATCGGTGACTAGGGATGAGCCGAAACCCCTCCCCCGGGCCCGGTTTGCACAAGAACACAAAATTTGTGTGAACATGCAAACACCGTTAAAGTCTATGGGACACGAACATGACAAATCAAAAGTGTTAATTTCAAAGGCTTATGTGCATGTTATTGCCATGAAAAGTGTATGAGGACCCAGGTACTGCCCCAGGGGACATGTATCAATGCAAAAAAAGTTTTTAAAACGGCTGTTTTTTCAGGAGCAGTGATTTTAATAATGCTTACAGGGAATTAATAACAATGAAGAATTCCTTTAAATATCATGCCTGGGGGTCTGCCTGTAAATTAGGGCATCTTTCCCATGTTCATAACAGTACCGCAGAAAAATTACAATTGACAAAATTGACAGTCCCTTACCAGGCCCTTGGGGTCTGGTATGGATATTAAGGGGGGAACTCCACGTCAAAATGTAAAAAAAAAAAAAATGGCATGGGGTTCCCCCAAAATCCATACCAGGCCCTTATTCGAGCATGCAACCTGGCATGCCACAGGAAAAGGGGAAATGACAAGAGAGTGCCCCCTTCCTGAATCATACCAGGCACCTTGTCCCCATTCCCACAACACTTTGGTTTTTGGGGTTCTGCAGGCGGGGCACATATCAGAATCTGGAAGCCCCCTTCAACAAATGAACCCCCTGATCCTGCCCCCCCTCCACGTGTAGTCGTATCAGGTACATTGTACCCCTACCCATTTACTAAAAAAGTAAAAACGACAGGAGACAGTTTTTGACAATTCCTTTATTAAAAAAAAAAAGAAGTGTCCCGCGATGTAAATCCATTGTTAATCACGGCGTGGGCGGTCCTGAGAAAATAAAAAATAAAAACGGAAAAACTCTGCCTCCGTGGGAGGTGTCCCACCGACTGCCGTCTTTTCACCCAGTTATATAACAGCTGTCATCGCGAAAAGGCTGCAGTCGGCGGGATGCGTGGGCCACTTTTTTTTATTTTATTTATAAACATAATTTTTTTAAATTTTGGGGCAGGATTCACCTTAACCATTTCAATGCACTGTGTTATGTAAACTACACTGCCTGCATTGACTGAATGCAAAGTATATATATATATATATATATATATATATATATATATATATATATATATATATATATATATATATATATATATAATACATATCAAATACACTGACACTAACTAACCTGTCTGCCTGATCTAGCTCGATCTATCTCTGTCCACACACTATACACGACTGCTATATAAGCAGCCTTATATAGTGTGTGGCTTAGACTCCCTGATCCAAGATTGGCCAACTATGGCTCTCTCAGCAGAGCGCGCTTTGATTGGCCAAAGCATGCAGGTCAGGCGCATGCTTTGGCCAATCATCATACAGCAATGCACTGCATTCCGAGGGGGTCAAATTTCCATATGTTTGGTTTGTTTTATAACAAACAAACACCTGACGTTCGAGGTGAACTTACGTTAGACTCGAGCCGTGGGCTCAACTCTATCAGTGAGCCAATCTCACAAGCAGGAAATTATGTTTCTGGGGGGGAGTTCTGTGTGCAGAAGACCTCCAGGTAGCCATATTGCATTGTGTTTCATAGAAAATTACAGAGCTGTAGATTAAAAAAGGAAAGATCATTTTTATTAACATATAGCTACAATATGACTTGAGTCGCAAAAAAAGGCAAAACTTTTTCTTTTAGTTTTGACAGAGTGGGAGGGATTATTGGGTCTTTAGTGCTGTCTGTGCCCCCGTTAGGGAGATTCTCCCTTTCTATTTGTCCTGTGTACCATTATCATTAAAGGGAAAGTACAAGAAAATCACGCAATTTGAGCTGTCCCCAGAAAAGTAATAGAGGGGAAATCTTCCGAAGGGGACATTAGTCCTGGTGACCGGGGGGGGGGGGGGGGGGGGGCAACATACTCCCTTAATTTGCAGGGATTTCCTATCACTTCCTGTTTGGTTATGGGACAGGAGGTGGAGGGAAATCTCCCCAATGGGACACAGATGACAAGAAATAAACTTACAGGGGTTATACCCTCTCTTACCCTATCCAAAACTAAAAGAAAAAAAAGTTTTGCGTTTAGTTCTACTTTACCTGCAAGTGAGAAAAATTAACCTTGTTCTACTGTCTGTAGCGCTATTTATACCTTATACCTTGATAGGCAGAATTACAAATCCCTTCGGCAGGTAGCACGGCTTTCACATATACTGTATATTCTAATTGTGTTAGCTTTTCGTCAAAGGAGCCTTTTTGATTACAGCTTTTTTCAGTTCTGTAACGTGTATAACTTTAACAGTAGTTTAATGAAGATCCTACATCAACATTTTTGTGTATTATAACAGTTTGATGACAAAATGCACTTGCTTCATTTATATTTGCATCCATAGCATCATGTCTGTATCTCAAAACAGAATATTAGAAGTACCAGTTAGGAGTCAATAAAAGAAAAGCAATGGGCTAATGATAAATTTCAGCCTTGATTCCCAGATTTGTTCTTTTTATTAGAAACAGTTCCCTGGAGCAAAAGCAAGAAAACAAACACAGCAAGAAACTAAGCAATATAAAAAATAGAACAAAAGTGGATTTTTTTTTTCTACAAAATTAATTACCTTTGATGATTTCTGTTGAACACATCTTAGATTTTCCTAAGGGGAGCGCAATGCCTGACATGAGACAGTGAGAAATAGATAAAAATGCCTTTAAGGAATCACAAAGGGGAGAAGGTTAATGTAAAATGTCCAGGCCCAGAAAAAAAAAAGACCTTATGTTTTAGTAACAGTTGAAAATCAGTTTTATGGGAATCTGGGGAAATGGAAGATTTAAAAACAAAATGAGAAGTTGTTCACTCGGGCCTACAAAAGGATGCTGAATGATCTCCAATCCAGCCTAAAGGAGAAGGCTGGAATTAGAAAACACTCAGCTGTTTGGGAGAAATAATTTTGTACTGCTGAATATCTGCCTTTGGGGTGAGAAAGACATGATAACTAACCAAAGAGACTAATAGGAAAGATGAAAACTGGTGAAGAGAACACTTGTAGGAAAAAGTGCAAGTTGCAGAAAATAGCCCTGATTTTATAGTGGGAAATAAGATTAATGTGTCATCCAGTAGTAAGGAGATCAAGAAAGAATTTGCACTCACTTGGGAGATTATGTGCAGAACAAGGCTGGGGGTTGTATACCACTATGACAGAAAAAAAGAAGGACATATCTGATTAGAACTTTAAGCTACAGCTTCAAGCAACTAATAATAAAAAGTGTATATTCTGCACTCCTATCCCCTATTCTCAACCTATAGCTGCATTGCTCATTTTTTTTAAACAGAATTTTAGAACTTAGTATATTGAACTTTTTATATATTCTCTAAAATAAATAAATGTGATTTTAAATACAATCAAAACAAGAAATATATTTTCATGACTTAAAAATCCACTCCCAACAGGGGCAAAGTGGCTGGTCAGGACTGGTTTGGGGGGGGGGGGGGGGCAGGGAAGATGACGGTGAAAACCACAGAGCAGATACAGTGTGTTTGGCTTGCCTGCTCACTTGGTTGTGGTGAGAACTCTGTAAAGGGCTGAGGAACAAAGTCTACAGATACCACCTAGTCTTCACCAGAGCTCCCAAAGTTAGGGATATTCCAAGCAGGTCACAGCTGAGAGCAGGTGAAAATTCCCTTGCAGCACTGGGGCACTGGATTCACAGGGCAGCAAGGTACGCAGGGAAAGGGCAAGATAGTACAGGAATACACTGAGGTGACAACAAGGCTGGCTGGAACTCACAGAGGAAACACGCTGAGTAGCAAGTAGCAAACGGAAGTGCAAGTAGAGACACAGAGGTGAAGGAAGATTATTATTAACGATGTATATAGCGCCAACAGTTTACACAGCGCTTTACAATGTATAGGGGGGACAACGCAATAGATGGAATATAGGTAGAAGTGCACAGAGAACAGCAGAATACAGAGAGAGAAACTCAAGGCTGGAAGTAGCCTGGAACACATTTAAAACACAAAGCTGAGGGAGCCTGACCAGCGTGTGAACAAGATGGGCACATACCAGAGCCCGTCTGTCACCTATGCAACACCCGAGTGGCCATGTCACGCAAGAGTAAGGATGAGCAGAACACCCTCCTGTTCGGTTCACAGCAGAGCATTCAAACAGGTAGAACACACGAATACCGTTAAAGTCTATGGGACACGAACATGAATAATCAAAAGTGCTAATTTTAAAGGCTTATATGCAAGTTTTTGTCATAAAAAGTGTTCGGGGACCCGAATCCTGCCCCAGGGGACATGTATCAATGCAATTTTTTTTTTTTTAAACTGACTTTTTTTCAGGAGCAGTGATTTTTTTTTAATGCTTAACGAAAGTGATGTTCCCCTTAAAATCCATACCAGACCTAAAGGGTCTAGTAATTAATGGGGGGGGCGGGATCTCGTACTCTTTTTTTTCAATTATCTGTATCTATATTGCCGAGACCCAACAATTCATATTTCATTTTTATTGTTTCACTTTAAGCATTAAAAAAAAAAATCACTGCTCCTGAAGAAAATGCAGTTTAAAAAAATAAATAAATTTGCATTGATACATGTCCACTGCGGCAGGACCCAGGTCCCCTAAATAACCCCTTTTAAAACAATAACTTGAATATACAGATACGCCTTTAAAATTTGCACTTTTGATTTTTCATGTTAATGTCCCATAGACTTTAACAGTGTTCCGGCAGTTTTCGAATTTGCCATGAGCACCGCATATTGTTCACTGTTCGGTGATCAGGTGAACACCCGATGTTTGACTCAAACTTACATTCGAGTTGGTCATGGATGTACAACATTTGTAATAAATCTTTGTATATTTACTTTCATCTGTGTTGTGTACATTGGCTATTATGCCAGGTAACTCACAATTGTTGTTGCCGCTCTGTTACATAACATTTTGAAACAAATAAATAAATTGATTTTGTCTTAGTGTTTGCTGTGGACATTGGCTAAACCTCTCTCACCTCATTTAAAGTCCCAGTGCTATTTTTCTTGTTTTTTTTAGGTGAAGAAACGTCAGGTGGTATCACATACTGTAGCAATGTGATAAATTTGTTATAGTAAGCTGGCAGAACAAGGGGAAAACTTAAGAAAAAGTAAAACAAAACTTGCTCTAGGTCAACAACTAGATATCACTTCCTGAGGATAGGCACAACCAGTGCCAATGCAAGGTTGGGGGTAAAGAGTTCACAAAACTGAGTGTGGGCAAGCAACATGTTGGTCCGCCATTGTGCGGACATTCCTGCATCTTCTAATTGGTTTGACGGGTTCTGTTGGATCTTTGTGGTAATCAGTGAGATTGCTGGCACCTTTTGGTACTCTGATCCATGGGAGTTGCATCAGTTGTATCAGGAATAATGCCCCAATCCTGCAGGAGGCGTATCCCATTTTAAACTGAGGACACTGTGTGCTTTGATCCATTATATTTGATGGAGATTTTAGCTGGAGCTATCCATTGGTACTGGATGTGGTTGTTACGCAGTGACTTGGTGATGGCGTTGAGTTGTCTGCGGCAGCTCAGTGTGTGCTGGGATAGGTCCGCAAAAATTTAACACTCAGTATTGTTGAATAAAGACACCAGTCCATCAAGTTCAACCTGAGTGAGTAGCTACAATTGTCCCTATCCCTGTACATTGTACACTCACATTGGTCCCTACCCTCAAGGAGCCCACAATCAAGGTCCCCATTCATATACTAGGGCCAATTTTGTACAGAAGCCAATTAACCTACCTGCATGTCTTTGGACTGGCACCCAGGGAGGTGTCCTGGTTTGCCTGGGAGAGAGCGGGCTGCACAGATTGCAGGAAGAGGAGAGCCATGGGTGCATCTGTTATTGCTCTCACCGCGGCGCCATCTGGGTTGTGCTTTGTGGCTGGCTGGAACATATGTGCCATCAGCTTGCGGGGAAGCCAATTGTCCTTCCTCTTGAATAGGGATGAGCCCGATGTTCAACTCGAATTATTTTGTTATTCTCCTTGAGCGATGTATTTGCTCTGATATTCATGACTGCTTTGAAAAATGTTTGTATACTAATTGGCACCCTTTATATGGCAACCAAAGTTACCTCATCTTTACAAGCACATGTATTGTCTGTCTGACTTAAATCTCCGGGGGTAGATGGATTACTGGGGGGAAGTCTATAAGGTCTATGGATCAGAATTACTGCCTGAGATATTAGAGGTATTTAATACAGCATTCAAATGTGGCCATCTTCCACCCTCCATGAATGAAGCAATTATTATAGTTTTGTTAAACACAGATAAAATGCCCAATAACCCTGAATCATACCGTCCAATTTCATAACTTAAATCGGATGTGAAGTTATTGGAAAAAGTGTTAGCCAATAGACTGATGAAAGTAATATCTAAGATAGTGCATATAGATCAATCTGGCTTTATCCCGAATAGATCTATTGCAGTGAATATAAGGCACTTATTTTTAAACTTGCAGGTTCCATCTGAAAATATGGGTAACAGAGTTACATTGTCGCTTGATGCGGCTAAAGCTTTTGACAGTATAGAATGGGAACATTTATGGCACTGTTTAGAGAAATTTGGTTTTGGATCACAGTTTATAAGATTGATACAACTTCATGGGCACGGGTGCAGGTAAATGGACATATGCCAGCGCTTTTTTCACTGCATCGAGGAACAAGACAGGGATGCCCATCATCACCTTTGCTTTTTGCCTTGGCCCTGGAACTGTTAGTCGCCTCTATCTGTCAGTCAAGGAAGATAATTTGGTTTCGTAGACCATCGGGCGAGGATAAGATTGCTTTATATGCAGATGATACACTTTTATTTTTGGGAGACACATCATCTTCTTTGAAGGCAATGATGTATATAATTAATAAATATGGATCCTTCTCTGGCGTTACAATTAACTGGGATAAATCAGTTCTTTTACCTGTGGACCCCCCGGTCTGCCTCTCAAATAGCAGTAGTCTCTACATTTAAATGCATAGGTGTACAAGTTACATTACAAGTATATACATATGTGGAGAAGAACTTAGTCCCACTTCTTAAACGGTTTAAGCAAGTGGGAAAAAATGTGTAATAAACTTCCTTTAACAATAATAGGTAGGGAAAATCTGATAAAGATGATATGGATGCCACAATTATTATATTTTTTGCACAATTGTCCAGTATGGCTCTGTCACGATCAGTCTGGCGTTTCGGCCGTACACAGGAGACTTACCCGTAGAAACCTGACGTGGAGAACCCGTCGTTTCCCCTTGACGCGCGCTAAAGCTAACGAACGCACTGGCGTCAACTTGAACGAGCGCACGCACGCACGTGGGGTCACGAACGGGCGCACGTCTACTCGCGGGGGCGCGCTGACCCGTCGCACGACCGTTTTGGCGCCCTAAGCTCTTCTTAAGGCACTTGCTCCCTTCCATCCGTGCTGTCCAGTCTACAGCGTGTCCGTGACCTTGCTTCCTGTACCTGCACCTGTTACCTTGGTTCCTGATACCCGGCTTGTTCTTTGACTCTGATCCGTTGCTGCCTGCCTACGACCTCTGCTTGTCTGACCACGTCTCTGCCTTATCCTCTTGTACCTTGCTGATCGATTCCTGCTGACCCGGCCTGCACCTGACCCTGCTGTTCCTGCTTACCTGTTGGGGTTCCTGTATTTCCTGACGTCCACCTGCCTGCCAGTCTACCCACTTGTGCCTGCCTGCTACAGTCAAGTACCATTAGCTCTACCTACTCGCTGTCGGTGCCCTGCTGCTTATCCGGACCGGTCTTCATCCGCCAGGCACTTGTGCCCCCTGAACTTTTGAATACCTGTCTCCATCTCCAGGGGTTCAGTAGCCAGGGGATACGAGGGGCCGCTCCCTGCATTCCAGGCTCAACTACTAGGTACGTGACAGTACTGGACAGCCATGTCCGAGCCTGCGCAGGGAGCCTCCCCCATGGACGAGCTCTGCCACCACCTGGCCGGCCTTACTCAGGCAGTTAAGAGTTTACAGGAAGGCTACGGTAGACTGGAGGAACAAGTCCAGGCGCTATCCGCTTCTGCACCAGTTGCTCCAGGGGCCCATGTTCCACCGTCAGTCGTGATGTTGCCACCCGAACCCAGGGTCCCAACTCCGGAACGATTCGCGGGAGACCGGAACAAGTTCAGGGCCTTCCGCAACTCCTGCGAACTCTATTTCGCCCTGCAACCTAGGACCTTCTCCCTTGAGGCGACGAAGGTGGGATTTGTCATCTCTCTGCTAACAGATGAACCACAGGCCTGGGCACACCGTTTGTTGGAACGGAAGGACCCGTCCTTAGACTCCATGAATACCTTCTTCCAGGCAATGTCCAGACTCTATGAGGATCCCCAACTCGCTGCAACCGCAGAAGCAGCCTTACATGCCCTGCAACAAGGCCTCAGGCCTGTGGAGGACTACGTCTCAGAGTTCCGACGATGGAGCGCAGACACAGACTGGAACAACGCGGCCCTGCGGTATCAGTTCCGCATGGGCCTCTCCGAGGCTCTGAAGGACGAGTTGGCACGTGTGGGTGTCCCTGAGACTCTGGAAGCCCTGATAGACACCTCTGTCCAAATTGACAGGCGTTTGAGGGAGCGCCGCCAAGAACGTTCTTCCACAACTACTCGCCCGATCTGGATGCTACCACGGGTGCCTAGTCACCCAACTCCTCCTGTTCCAGTCGCATCCACATTGGACACCCCGGAACCCATGCAGCTGGGGCTACTCCGCCCATCTTTGACTCCAGAAGAATGTCAACGTGTCAACAATCTCTGTCTGTACTGCGGGGAACCGGGGCATTTTGTTCGCTCTTGCCCAGCTAAGATGCGTAAGTGCCTCCTTGTTCCACCTGTTCCCTCACCTGTGTTGTCTGATCACACCTCTCATCTGGCTGTTCCTGTTCTTTTACAGCTTCCAGGAAGGACTGTTTCAACCCACGCAGTTATTGACTCCGGGGCATGCAGTGGCTTTGTAGACTCGTCCTTCGCCCGAAAGAACAGGATTCCCCTTAGACCGAGAGAGAAGGGGCTCTCGGTATACCTGGCTGACGGGTCTACCTTGGGATCAGGACCAGTGACCCAGGAGACTAGCCCCCTATCCGCTGTCATCGCCGGAACTCACCAAGAACTCCTCTGCCTAGACGTCATCCAGTCTCCTCTGTTCCCCATCATTCTAGGTATGCCTTGGTTGAAGGCACACAACCCACGCATTGATTGGGCCACCGGAATAATTGAATTCCCCTCGGACTACTGTCTCCAGCATTGCTGCCCGACTCCCAACAGGGACTCCTTGGCCCTTCTCTGTCTGAAATCGGATGATGAAACCCGACAAGCTGTACCTAAGGAATACCATACTTTTCTAGATGTCTTCAGTAAGAAGGGGGCAGAGACTCTTCCTCCCCATAGGTCATATGATTGCCCTATAGAACTGCTCCCGGGGGCAGAAATCCCCTTCGGAAGAATCTTCCCTCTATCCGAGTCTGAGCTGAGTACCCTGAAGTCCTACTTGGATGATAACCTTGAAAAGGGATTTATCCGACCCTCTACCTCCCCAGCTGGCGCTGGGATTTTCTTCGTGGAAAAGAAAGACCACTCCCTGCGCCCATGTGTGGACTATCGGGCCCTAAACAAGATCACCATTAAAAATCGCTACCCCCTGCCGTTAGTACCTGAACTTTTTCAAAGACTGGGTTCCGCCAAGTTGTTCACAAAGCTGGATCTTCGGGGTGCCTACAACCTCGTCCGTATCAGAAAGGGTGATGAATGGAAAACAGCCTTCCGTACCCGCTTCGGGCACTACGAATACTTGGTGATGCCGTTCGGGTTGTGTAATGCCCCAGCCACGTTCCAGCATTTTGTCAATGACATTTTTAGAGATTATCTTTATTTGTTTGTAATTATTTACCTGGATGACATCCTAATCTTTTCCTCCACTCTAGCCATCCACCGGGAACATGTTAAGAAGGTTCTGACCCGTCTCCGCCTTCACGGTTTGTACGCCAAGCCCGAAAAATGTGTTTTCGAACAGGAAAGTATTCAGTTCCTCGGCCTGGTCATCTCGGTTAGAGGGGTAGAGATGGATCCCCAGAAGATCTCCGCAATCCAGGACTGGCCTGCCCCCTCCGATAGGAAGGGAGTTCAGCGATTTGTGGGCTTCGATAACTTCTATCGTAAGTTCATAAAGGGATTCTCTTCTATTATCGCCCCCATTACCGGGCTGACCAAGCAGGGACAAAGGTTCCGTTGGACCCCCGAAGCACAAGAGGCCTTCAAGACCCTGAAGGATTTGTTTGTCTCGGCCTCGGTCCTGAAGCACCCCGATCCCGCTCTACCGTATACCCTCGAAGTTGACGCTTCAGAAATAGCAGTCGGAGCTGTACTTTCCCAGAGGCAGGGACCCAAGTCCTTACTCCATCCGGTTGCTTTCTTCTCTCGCAAATTGTCAGAGGCCGAAAGAAATTACGACGTCGGTGATCGTGAGCTATTAGCAATTAAGTCTGCACTCGAGGAGTGGCGCTACCTGCTGGAGGGGGCTATCCATCCAATCCTGGTCTATACCGACCACAAAAACTTGGAATATTTAAAGACAGCTAAGAGATTGAAACCTCGTCAGGCCAGGTGGGCACTCTTTTTCTCAAGATTTGTATTCCACATCACTTACCGTCCCGGATCCAAGAATACTAAGCCAGACGCTTTATCCCGCATGTTTAGTCAGCCGGAAAACTCGCCACCTACCGATACCATCCTCTCTGCTGGGAACTTTCTTCTACTCCAGGGAGATGTGGTGTCTCAGGTCAAGCGGGCCTCCATAGGCAATACACCTCCATCCGGTGCTCTGTTGTCCTCCAACGATGACCTTCTGTGGCATGGGAACAGGATCTTTGTCCCCCAGGCAGTTCGGACCCTGGTTCTGGCCTCCTGTCATGACCATCCTCTGGCTGGCCACTTTGGAGTATTCAAAACCCTGGAATTACTCAGGCGTATATTCTGGTGGCCACGGATGAAGGACGACTGCAAGAGGTATGTACAGGCCTGTGCCACCTGTATTCGGAGTAAGGGCGACAAGTCAAGAGCCTGGGGTCTACTAAGACCGCTACCTGTTCCTGATAGACCATGGAGGATGATCTCCATGGATTTTATCGTCGAACTCCCCCCTTCGGAGAACCATTCAACAATCTTTGTCGTAGTCGACAGACTCACTAAGATGGCTCACTTCTTGCCCATGAAGGGCACCCCCTCAGCCGCAGAGACAGCTAACGCCTTTGTTAAAGAAATTGTGAGACTTCATGGCATTCCCGCCAACATCACATCCGATAGGGGGGTGCAGTTCACCTCAAGATTTTGGAGGGCGCTCTGTGGAACTCTGAAGATCGATCTTTGCATGTCCTCAGCCTACCACCCGCAGACCAACGGTCAGACCGAGAGGACGAATCAGACACTGGAACAGTACCTTCGCTGTTTTTCGTCCTTCTCCCAAGACGACTGGGTCTCTCTGTTACCGATGGCTGAGTTCGCTTACAATAACACAATCCACTCGGCCACCAAGCAGTCCCCTTTTTATGCGAACTTCGGGTTCCATCCGTTGTTCTTGTCTGGCAGTCTTCCCGAGTGCTCGGTGCCAGCGGTTCAGAAGAAACGTAACTTCTTTGAAGAAAATAACAAGCTCTTACAAGAAACCTTGGCCAAGTCACAGGAGCATAACAAGAAAGTCTTCGACAGAAGGAGAAGAGGGGAGCTGGATCTTAAGGTTGGGGATCGGGTCTGGTTGTCCACCTTGAATCTTAGACTGTCCTGTCCCTCCAAGAAGTTGGGCCCAAAATTCGTGGGTCCCTTCCCGATCAATAGGAAATTAAATGACGTGGCGTTTGAACTCAAACTTCCTGAATCTTTCCGAATTCATCCAGTGTTCCACGTATCGCTTCTCAAACCCGCAGTCGCAGACCCCTTCGCTGACAGGATCTCCAGTCCCCCGGAACCCGTGTTGGTCAATGGAGAGATTGAGTTTGAAATCGAGGCCATTCTGGACTGTAGGAAGAGAAAGAACCAGGTCCAATTCTTAGTCAA
Organism: Lithobates pipiens; assembly: GCF_037356315.1. Taxonomy (NCBI): domain Eukaryota; kingdom Metazoa; phylum Chordata; class Amphibia; order Anura; family Ranidae; genus Lithobates; species Lithobates pipiens. The sequence continues at coordinate 353,200,531 of NW_027507748.1, read as the reverse complement.
GTGGAAGGGGTACGGACCCGAGGAGAACTCCTGGGAGCCAGAAGCTAACATTCATGCCAAGAGACTCATCCGTGCCTTCAAGAATTCCCACCCGAATAAGTTAGCTCAGTTGGGCATCCGGAGGCTGCCCCTTGGGGGGGGGCAATGTCACGATCACTCTGGCGTTTCGGCGGTACACAGGAGACTTACCCGTAGAAACCTGTCGTGGAGAACCCGTCGTTTCCCCTTGACGCGCGCTAAAGCTAACGAACGCACTCGCGTCAACTTGAACGAGCGCACGCACGTGGGGTCACGAACGGGCGCACGTCTACTCGCGGGGGTGCGCTGACCCGTCGCACGACCGTTTTGGCGCCCTAAGGTCTTCTTAAGGCACTTGCTCCCTTCCATCCGTGCTGTCCAGTCTACAGCGTGTCCGTGACCTTGCTTCCTGTACCTGCACCTGTTACCTTGGTTCCTGATACCCGGCTTGTTCTTTGACTCTGATCCGTTGCTGCCTGCCTACGACCTCTGCTTGTCTGACCACGTCTCTGCCTTATCCTCTTGTACCTTGCTGATCGATTCCTGCTGACCCGGCCTGCACCTGACCTTGCTGTTCCTGCTTACCTGTTGGGGTTCCTGTATTTCCTGACGTCCACCTGCCTGCCAGTCTACCCACTTGTGCCTGCCTGCTACAGTCAAGTACCATCAGCTCTACCTACTCGCTGTCGGTGCCCTGCTGCTTATCCGGACCGGTCTTCATCCGCCAGGCACTTGTGCCCCCTGAACTTTTGAATACCTGTCTCCATCTCCAGGGGTTCATTAGCCAGGGGATACGAGGGGCCGCTCCCTGCATTCCAGGCTCAACTACTAGGTACGTGACAGGCTCCCTCAGAATTTTTTAAGACAAATAGATAAACTGTTTAGAGAACTTATTTCGAGACACAAACAACCTCAGATTAGAATGGAAACTTTGCAGCTGCCTAAAGATGAGGGAGGGTTGGCCTTTCCGAATGCTAGACTGTACTATCTAGAATCTCAACTTCAGCAACTGAATAGATGGAACGTTATAGATTATGAGGATCCCATACAGAAGATTATATATTCCCAGCTGCCAATAGATCCCCTGGTACAGTTAATAGCTTATCATTTCTATAGTAAACGTAGGTATCTTACATTTAATTTAATACATTAGATCTGGATTAATAAAGTACCCAACAAGTTACTCAACATGAGGGATATACTCAATATACACCTATATGGAATAGTGTGCAATTGTCAGGTTGCGAAGATTAAAAATTTTGATTCATGGAAGAAAGGTGGTATTTTGCAACCATTTGATAAGTTGGCAGAGAGATATCATCTATCCAATAAGATATTTTTCCAATATCTACAACTATGGCACACTTTGCAGAGTCAGGCATGGACTTTTTTATTAAAATATAATCCTTCATCAATTCTAATGCTGGCAGTAACCATAAAACATTCTAAACAAGGCCTTATAGGGATTATATATTCTCTTTTTCAAACGACTGCTAGAACTAATCCACAGGTGAATAGCTTTGGGCAGTGGAGAAGGGACTTAGAAACATTTAGTGACGAGGAGCAAGAACAAGTATTGAAGAATTTATTTAAAGTATCTCTTTCATCTTTGCAGTGCTTAACTCAGTTATTTATCATTCATAGATCCCATTATACCCCTTTAAAGCTATATTCTTGGGGTAAAGCAGATACACCAAATTGCCCAAGGTGCATTACTGATACAGGTACACTCATACATATGCTGTGGAGATGTCCAAAACTGCATCGCTACTGGGAGGGTGTATTTGATATTCTAAATCTGGTATGCTTTACACAGATCCACTTAGACCCAAAAATGGCATTGCTAGGGATCATACAGGAGGGCACACTGCCAGCAGAAATGCATGTGATGTGGTTGGGAACTATGTATATGGCTCGTAAAATTATATTACAAAAATGTATATCAAAATATCCGCCAAAGATAGATCAATGGGTTAGGGCAATTAATCAAAATCTAAGATATGATGAATTGACATATAAAGGAGGAGTTCTAAAACATGTTTTAAAATTTAAAAGGAAGGAGCAGCAGGCGGGACTTTGTATGAGGTTTTGTGGCCTTGCTCGTCTGTGTCATGTCCCGGGGTTGTGACGCGCACTGGGGATTTCCCCCCGCCCTGTAAATTTCTTTCTCCTAAATGGCGCTTCAATGTGTCATGTATTTGCATATGATTTGTGCTTATTTAGTGTTTGACCCTTCATGTGTTTACTACTAAGTCCTTGTTGGAATGTGTAATCTGATGTAATAGAAAATACTGGGGGGCGTGGCCTAACTCCGGACGAAGATGGATGCCTGATCCCTTAGCTCCGGCACTCGGGAGTACAATCCTCTGCAATCAGGGCGAATCCTGCAGCATCCACGCCAGGGAACATAAGATCTGAGTCCCCCAGCACCCCAGGCTTAGATGGAGCAGCAGCAGCAGCCGCCGGTAAGCATTCCGGCGATGTTCCGGACAGCGCACGGAGAAGGCCCCAAAGCCGCGGCCTTGCCTAAACAGCCCATGCCGCCCGGCGGCTCCGCGGCCTCCGCGGACGCCGGTAATAGCGCGAACGGCGCTCAAAATCAAGGGGCATATCAACAACACTCGTTCACCCTAGCAGACCTCCAGACCAACCTGCAGGCCATGTCAATGGACATAAAAGCCTCCTTTTCTGCTGCTATTATTGACATCAGATCTGACATACAGAGCATTGCAGCCAGGACAGGAGCAATAGAACAAACAGCAGCTCACCAGGCAGAAGCAATAAAGCAGGTGCAAAGACATGCAGACATCCATCTCAATCACATTATTGATATGCACCGTCGCATAGAAGATTTGGACAATAGGGGGAGGAGACACAACATTAGAATCAGAGGGGTCCCTGAAATGGCTGATCAAAACCCAGTTGAACAAACGGCAGCCGCTCTATTCAATGACATCCTGGACAGACCCCCTGACTCCCCTATTGAATTTGAGAGGATACACAGAGCTCTTAGACCCAGGGGTAGAGATGATGATCCCCCTAGAGACATAATATGCTGCCTTGTTAATTTTCCCCTTAAGGAAGCAATCCTCAAGAAAGCCAGAGAAAAAGGTAGAATCATATTTAATGGAAATTAAATCAAACTGTACCAAGACCTATCAAATATCACGCTACAGCAGCGCAAAGCTCTACGCCCGATCACAGAACAACTGCGCACCAGAGGCATTCCATACAGATGGAAATTTCCGTTCTGCCTCCCAGCTACATGGAGGGGCCACACAGCACTACTACGCACACCAGAAGACCTCCAGACTTTCTCTGAAACTCTAGATCTTCCCAGAATTGAAGTTCCGGACTGGTACAGCACCTTCACTCCGAACGAATCCTGGATTGCAATCTCTAACAACCTCACTCCAAGATCCCAGAGGAATAGAGACCGCCGTCGCAGATCAACGTCTCCACACTTCAGCAGAAGAAACGCTCAACAAAGAAGTCCCGGAATTTCTCCACCCAGACGCAGAGATCGCATAGATCACCGAGAGCAAATGGACACCTGAATACTTACCTCCCAGGATAAGTTTTACTCTTAGAAACCCTTAATAACTTTGACTTTGTTCACCTCACGCTACTAAGTCTCACCTCTTTTCTCTCTAATTGCTATATCTCCACTTTGTCGCTCCTTACTCAGCTCCGTGCTGGCTTACTCCTCTCATTTCTCTCCCTCTCTCTATGAAGGACTCCTTAAGCACCGACTGGTAAAAAACTTTGGGAAGGGATCAAAGGTTCTTAAGGGGGAGGCGGAGGGGAAGTGTGAGGGCATATCTTCTTTACTTAACTGTTATGATCTCCGTTGAATAAATGTGGTTTTAGATCACCCCACTAACTTAGTTTAGAAACATCCCCTCCCCCCCATCTGATGTGGATCTTTCGATCATTCATGGTAATAATCACCCCGGTAGTTGAGATAATTATCTAAACAACTCAGACATGCCAAATCCCAGATTAGATAACCAATGCTTAAGGGTATGCTATGATACCAAAAAGAAATAAGGAGGGCAAGGAGAATAAGGAAAACAGGGAATACAGAGATTTCTAAGGCAATTAGATTACCTTATTGCTATGTCAGCAATTCTCACTAACCCACAGAGACCTTATTTTAGGGTTAACAGAAGAAAACAAAGGTAAAAAAAAAAAAAAAAAAAAAAAAAAGAAGGGAGGGTGTGTGCAGTACCACACTCATTAAGGTTAACGAACATATCGCTCAGCTTACAAATTGATAGATATATATTTGCTTTTTACGAAATGTTTTTTTTTCTTTTCTTACACGCTCTTTATCTCAAAGTTAAGACTATCTAGTTAAGAAAACTGGGTATAAGTTGTTTACGATGTTTACAATGTTATTACGGGTTAATATTGTTGTGCAGTTCGAAATGGCAATAGAGTTGTTTCTAATAGTGGTAACCCCGAGGGTGCGACCTGCCCCCTAGGTAGTATGGAGGCGGTTCCACTAGTCATTGGAAAGCAACCCAAATCCATTTTTTTTTTCCTTTTTTTCCCTCCTGTATTCCACCAGGAGCGACACTACTTTCAGAACGGAGCCAACACATTCAGTTTCTCCATTCTGGACAGTTATTACTAGCATTTGGTAAAAATTTCTGTGACTACATTACACAACACACACCATCTCCAATGTTTTAAAATAAACACAAAGATATGGTCAAACACTTGTTCCTAATGTTATTACGTTGATTACAAATATGGGTCACTGGAGTGGCTTAAAGCGGGCTCCTTGTTTTCATCACGATATTCATCTGGTGAAACCATCCTTTAGACCGGACCTAGAGCCATACTCCAAAGACCAGTTTATCGCTTTATTAATCCCCTTAGGGCGCTAGTCATACAAGAATGCATCGTTAAAAGGTATACGTTTTGGTACATCTAAAAAACAAGCTTCCAAATATGTTTCTACAGGTATACACATAAGTTTGTAACACAACATATCATTTCTAAAGCCATCCAATTGATACGAGGTTGAACACCCTCCCTCTCCCTGGCCTACAATATTGATAAATGTCCTGAACTACCCAATTTTATGTTAAATGACTTCTCCCGAGTGCAGGAAGTTACTATCTGTTAGAAAAAGTATCTTTAACCACTTGACCACTGGGCACTTAAACACCCTTAATAACCAGACCAATTTTCAGCTTTCAGTGCTCTCACAATTTGAATGACAATTACTCGGTCATGCAACACTGTACCCATCTGAAATTTTCGTCCTTTTTTTCCCACAAATAGAGCTTTCTTTTGGTGGTATTTGATCACCTCTGCGTTTTTTATTTTTTGTGCTATTAATGAAAAAATACCGAAAATTTTGTAAAAAAAAGCATTTTTCTTCATTTCTATTAAAATTTTTTGCAAATAAGTAATTTTTCTTCATAAATTTGGCCAAAAATGTATACTGCTAAATGTCTTTAGTAAAAATAACCCAAATTAGTGGATATTATTTATTCTGCGTGAAAGTTATAGGGTCTACAAGCTATGGTGCCAATCACTGAAAATGTATCAATTTGATCACAGCTGATGTACTGACAGTCTATCTCATTTCTGGAGACCCTAACAAGCCAGTAATGTACAAAAACCCCCCAAATGACCCCTTTTTGGAAAGTAGACATTCCAAGGTATTTAGTACGTGGCACGGTTAGTTTTTTGAAGTTGTAATTTTTTCCCACAATTCTTTGCAAAATAAAGATTTTTTTTATTTTAATTTTTTTTCACACCAAATTGTCATTTTACCAGGCTATTTCTCTCACACGGCATATACATTCCACAAATGAAACCCCAAAATACATTCTGCTGCTCCTCCTGAGTACGGTGATACCACATGTGTTAGACTTTTACACAGCCTGGCCACATACACAAGTCCAACATTGAAGTAGCAACTTCAGGCGTTCTAGGAGCATAAATTACACATCTAATACCTCAACCACCTATTACACTTATGAAGGCCCTGGAGCACCAGGACAATGGAAACGCCCACAAAGTGACCCCATTTTGGAAAGCTAACACCCCGACGTATAATCTATGAGGCATAATGAGTCTTTGGAATGGTTCATTTTTTTCCCAAAGTTTTTGGAAATTGTGGAAAAAAATGAAAATGCATTTTTTTTTACTAAAAGTTGTCCATTTATAAGATATTTCCAACACATAGCATGTACATAGCAAAAATGACACCCCAAAATATATTCTGCTACTCCTCCTGAGTATGGCGATACCACATGTGTTAGACTTTTACACAGCCTGGCCACATACACAAGTCCAACATTGAAGTAGCAACTTCAGGCGTTCTAGGAGCATAAATTACACATCTAATACCTCAACCACCTATTACACTTATGAAGGCCCTGGAGCACCAGGACAATGGAAACGCCCACAAAGTGACCCCATTTTGGAAAGCTAACACCCCGACGTATAATCTATGAGGCATAATGAGTCTTTGGAACGGTTCATTTTTTTCCCAAAGTTTTTGGAAATTGTGGAAAAAAATGAAAATGCATTTTTTTTTACTAAAAGTTGTCCATTTATAAGATATTTCCAACACATAGCATGTACATAGCAAAAATGACACCCCAAAATATATTCTGCTACTCCTCCTGAGTATGGCGATACCACATGTGTTAGACTTTTACACAGCCTGGCCACATACACAAGTCCAACATTGAAGTAGCAACTTCAGGCGTTCTAGGAGCATAAATTACACATCTAATATCTCAACTACCTATTACACTTATGAAGGCCCTGGAGCACCAGGACAATGGAAACGCCCACAAAGTGACCCCATTTTGGAAAGCTAACACCCCGACGTATAATCTAGGAGGCATAATGAGTCTTTAGAACGGTTCATTTTTTTCCCAAAGTTTTTGGAAAATGTGGACAAAAATGAAAATGCATTTTTTTTTACAAAAATTTGTCCATTTATAAGATATTTCTAACACATAGTATGTACATAGCAAAAATGACACCCCAAAATATATTCTGTTACTCCTCCTGAGTATGGCGATACCACATGTGTGAGACTTTTACACAGCCTGGCCACATACAAAGGCCCAACATTGACGTAGCAACTTCAGGCGTTCTAGGAGCATAAATTGTGCAGCCAATTTCCTTACAATCTATCACATTTTTGAAGGCCCTTCATATTTCTAACATAGCACGTACATACCAATAATTACACCCTAAAATACATTCTTCTGAGTAAGGGGTAAACAAAAAAAATTAACTGTGGTTTTAGTAGTCCAATTGTCCGCAGGAGAGCCCTGATCCAGGCAGCAGGCAGGGACATGGTCAGCGACAGTAAATGGAATTGTCCAGGTAGCAGGCAGGAATATTGTCCATCCTGGGAGTAAGCAGGGACATGGTCCGAGTAGCAGGCTATGAAATAATGGGGACAGGGGTAGAGGCTTCTCCCGCCCAAATCTCTTTGAAGCCTCCGAGTCTCCAGACCCTAATCCGGGAATGAGAAAACTAAAAAATTAGTTTTCTTCACCCAGAAAACAATTCTGGAGCCCCTCACATATGTGAGACCCCTTTGTTCCCACTAGCCTAGCAGGGTAAAAGATCAATCCAAGAGGCAGGCAAAAAACGTGGTCAAACAGTCCATGGTCAGTTCCAGAGCAGGCAGAGGTAGGTACAGTTTAGCGTTAGGCAGAAGCATGGTCGTATAACAGGCCAGGGTCAGTTCCGGAGAAGGCAGAAGTATTTTAGCGTTAGGCAGAAGCTTGGTTGTATAACAGGCCAGGGTCGGTTCCGGAGAAGGCAGAGGTACGTTTAGCGTTAGGCAGGAGCTTGGTCGTATAACAGGCAAGGGTCAGTTCCGGAGAAGGCAGAGGTATGTGTACAGTTCAGTGCAGTGGCATAAAGGGTGTGGAGGAAAATGACAGGAAATGAGAATTACGTTTACCATACTTCCCTAATAATGTAGAGAAGTATGGTAACGGCGGAAGCATTCACCTATACAGAGGCCTGGTTGGGAAGGACAATCGGGACAATAAAACGTGGTGTCTCTTCTAATTCCTCCTCTGGAGCACACCCGGCATTTCTTCTGACGCCTGTGGCCTGTTTCGGGGAGGGGGATTTTGTCAGGAAAGTGGCGCTCGTGGAGTCTGCTCACACAATCAGAGCGAATAGTTTCTGGTGGGCCTTCAGGGTACAAAAGGGCGGAAATAACTTCTTCTTGGTAGTACAGATAGGATACGGGGTTCACTGTAGATTTTTGGTAAAGGACATAAGTATTATACATGGCCAAACTGAAAAGATAAATGGACACTTTTTTATACCAGTGGCGGGATTTTCTTGTGGGAAGGTAGGGTTCAATCATCTGATCGTTAAAGTCCACTCCTCCCATAAACAAATTGTAATCATAGATGCAGGCTGGTTTCTGGATTGGGCCGTTTCTTCTGGAGACTTCTATGTAGGTGTCATTATGTATTGTCGTCAGCATGTGGACGTTTCGTTTGTCCCTCCACTTGACAGCCAATAGCTCCTGGTTCCGCAAAGATGCTGTCTCCCCTCGTTGTAGCCTTTCATTGACTAGTTTTTGCGGGAAGCCCTTTCTATTGGCCCTCACTGTACCACATGCTGGGGTGTCTCTCCGGTGAAGATTGCGGAAGAGGGGCAAGCTCGTATAAAAATTATCCACATAAAGATGGTATCCCTTTCCAAGGAGTGGATAGACAAGCTGCCAGACCACTCTTCCGCTGGCTCCAATGTAGTCTGGGCATTCAGGGGGGTGCAGTTGGGAGTCCTTTCCTTCGTACACCAGGAAGGAGTAGATGTACCCCGTGGCTCGTTCGCAAAGTTTGTACATTTTAACCCCATATCGGGCCCTTTTGCTGGGGATAAACTGTTTGATGCCAAGCCTGCCTGAGAATTTTACAAGGGACTCATCCACGGAAATGTTCTGATCGGGGGTATATAATTGGGGAAATTTTTCTGAGAAATAATTTAGGAGTGGCCGAATTTTAAATAATTTGTCAAAAGCTGGGTCATTTCGGGGAAGGCACTGGGTGTTGTCATTGTAGTGGAGGAACCGCAAAATCATTAGGTATCGTGATCTTGGCATATGGAATGAGAAGAGTGGAATGTGGTGGACAGGTTTGGTAGACCAATAGGAGTACAATTGGTTTTTTTTTGAAAGTCCCATTGAAAAAGTTAGGCCTAAGAAAATTTTGAATTCCTCTACGGTTAGTTCTCTCCACTGAAAGGGACGGGCATAACTAGAGCCAGGGTTGCTTACTATGTGCTGCTGTGCGTAGAGGTTGCACTGGGCCACAATGGATGATAGTAAGTCTTCGGTGAAAGCCAAATGAAAAAAATCTAGCATTGAAAAATCATCGGTGTTCACCTGGACACCTGGCTGGGCGGTGAAGGGGGGGATATTTGCTTCTCCGGAATTAGAGGGCAGCCACAGGGGGTGTTGAAGGGCATAGGGAAGGCTGGCATGGCCCCTATTCAAGGTGGACGGCACTGCTCTCGGGGTGGGCGGCACTGCTCTCAGGGTGGGCGGCACTGCTCTCGGGGTGGGCGGCACTGCTCTCGGGGTGGGCGGCACTGCTCTCGGGGTGGGCGGCACTGCTCTCGGGGTTGACGGCACTGCTCTTGAGGTTGACGGCACTGCTCTTGAGGTTGACGGCACTGCTCTTGAGGTTGACGGCACTGCTCTTGAGGTGGACGGCTCTGCTCTCGAGGTGGACGGCTCTGCTCTGCCGTCCATGGTAGTAGGCTGCGGCTCCACACCAGAACGCCTTCTTTTCACTGGCACACATTCCTCTTCTGATTCTGTATCAGACCCGCTGCTTGTAACGGGTTCATAGGCCGAATCCGTATCAGACTGAGACTCAGAGAGCTCCCCGCTGCTCTCGCTGGTCATACTTAGAAGCTTGTAGGCTTCCTCACTACTAAAATATTTTTTTGCCATTCTTGTGGCTGGTGAGGCTGCACTGCAGAGCACTGTCGTGGCACAGGCGGCACAGGTGGGCACTGATGGACACAGGCGGCACAGGTGGGCACTGATGGGCACAGGTGGGCACTGATGGGCACAGGTGGGCACTGATGGACACAGGCGGCACTGATGGACACAGGCGGCACTGATGGACACAGGCGGCACTGATGGACACAGGCGGCACTGATGGGGCACTGCAGTGGCACAGGTGGCACTGATGGGCGCAGGTGGCACTGATGGGCGCAGGTGGCACTGATGGGCACAGGTGGCACTGATGGGCACTATAGTGACTTTGGTGACACTGGTGTGGCTCTGGTGGCACTGATTAGCACACAGATGGCACTGGTGGGCACAGGCGGCACTGGTGGGCACAGGCGGCACTGGTGGGCACAGGCGGCACTGGTGGGCACAGACGGCACTGATGTGGCACTGCAGTGGCGCAGATGAGCACTGATGGGCACAGATGGCACTGATGGGCACAGGTGGCACTGATGGGCACAGGTGGCACTGATGGGCACAGGTGGCACTGATGGGCACAGGTGGCACTGGTGTGGCACTGGTGTGGCACTGGTATGGCACTGGTATGCACTGTAGTGGCACTGGTATGCACTGGTATGCACTGGGGTGGCACTGGGGTGGCTCTGCTGGCACAGAGGTGGCACAGAGGTGGCACAGAGGTGGCACAGAGGTGGCACAGAGGTGGCAAAGGTGGCACAGGTCGCACAGGTGGCACAGATGTGGCACAGGTGATAGATGGCACTGGTCTGTCACTGGTCTGGCACTGTTCTGGCACTGTTGTGGCACTATTTGGGCACTGCTGGGCACTGCTGGGCACTCACGGTTATCTTTTATTTTCACTGGGATGTTCTCCTCTCCTCTCACGCTGCATCGGTGTGAGGAGAGGAGACTGATGACCTTAGCTTGACCCGGCAAGCCGAATTGTTTACATTTGTGATCGCTCCGTCATTGGACGGAGCGATCACGTGGTAAAGGACCGCTGCCATTGGTCCTTTACCGCGATCCGTGTTGCGCCGGGTCCCGTGAACTCGGCGAGCACGGATGTTCCGGCGTGCGCGCCCCAGGGGGGCGCGCACGAACGATTCTCCGGGAGGCCGTTAATTAACGGCCTCTTAGAGATAGCAAACCGACCTATAGCCGTTAATCGGCTATAGGCCGGTTATTAAGTGGTTAAGGAAGAAAAGAAAGGAAAAGTACAATAAGAGTTAAAAGAAATCACTTCCTTTTGATTAATATTTCAATAATTAACAAGCAAACATTAGCATCCATTGAACCCCGAGTGGACCCCGAACTCACACAAAGGGCAACTATCTTTGCCCTTTGAACATACCGGATTATTCGTTGGGTAGACTAGCAGGTCTATATCTACCCCCGGTCTAACACCAATCACATACCCCTATTCCCTCCCACCCTATCCCCACTCCTTTTTTTTTTGTTTTGTTTTTTTGTTTTGTTTTTTTGTATCTGGAACTGAACATCAAAACTCCAAGATGCCTGATTACAAACAAACACTAACTCCACTAACGATTAAATTTCTCTCAATTAATGCCAAAGGTCTTAACATACCTGAAAAAAGGTCTAGACTTCTTGATGAGCTTCATAAGCACAGAGCAAATATTATTTGTATCCAAGAAACACATTTCAAATCTGAAAAAACCCCAAAATTACAAGACAAAAGGTTCCCATTCGCATACCATGCCACAAACCCAGAAGGTAAAACAAAAGGGGTCTCGATTCTGATTTCCAAACAGACACCTTTCCAACTCCAAGACACTATGACAGACCCTGGAGGCAGATTTATTTTTCTGAAAGGCAAAATAGGACATCATCCCATAACCATTGCTAACATATATGCCCCTAATATTAAGCAGGTAGCTTTCTTTCGCCGAACCATAGACCTTCTAACAACCTTCGCGTCGGGAATTATTATTCTAGGGGGAGACTTTAACACCCCCCTTAACCCCGCAATAGACATCTCAAATGGAACATCGAGTCTCCCATATAGAGCACTGAAACAAATCAAAATTCAGTTACAAAACCTTATGCTACATGATTCATGGAGAACCCTTAACCCCCTATCCAGGGACTACACATTTTTCTCCAATGTTCACCAAAAATATTCAAGAATTGACTACTTTTTTATAACACAACCGGACATTCCACTTCTGAGCAACAGCACTATTGAACCGATGACGATATCCGACCATCATACAATCACCATGACACTGACCTTCCCAGAGAAAATTACCAGCACCAAAACATGGAGACTGAACACATCCTTACTGAAAGACCCCAAAGACATTTCCGAGTTTAATGACACATTAAAAGATTACTTTACAAGAAACGACAACGGGGAGACCTCTTCAATCACACAGTGGGAGGCTCACAAATGTGTTATTAGGGGCGAATTTATAAAAAAACTATCCAAAATAAAGAAGGAAAAACAAGCCAAAATAAACTCATTGATATCCCACATCCACAATCTGGAAAAAACGCATAAACAAACTATTGCAGTCTCAACATTTGAGGAACTTACAAACGCACGAAAACAGCTTGCAGAGGAACTTAATATAAAAACCAAACGGCAATATATACTAAGACACAAAATTTACTACGAACAAGGCAACAAGAGTGGGAGACTACTCGCTAAAGCAGTACAAAGCAAAAAGTCCTCAGCAACGATCCATCAGATAATGGATAAACAAGGTAAATTACGATCCTCAAATGAGGAGATTGCAAAACAATTTGAACTCTACTACCAATCTCTTTACAATATCCCCTCCAATCCCAAAAGCCCACAAAACTCTGACCTAAGAGCCAACCTCATTCAGGACTTTTTAAGTAAATATAGTCCGCCCCGAATTTCAGATAAAACAGCCCAAAAACTAGAAGAACCGATTTCTGGCACAGAATTAGATAAAGCAATAAAAGAGATGAAGATAGGAAAAGCCCCAGGCCCTGACGGATTACCCCTACAATACTACAAAACTTTAATTGAAACATTAAAACCTAATTTCCTGAATTCTTTCCATTCTCTACACACGGAAAATCATCCCCCTAAACAATTATTAGAAGCACATATAACTGTAATTCCCAAAGAAGGTAAGGATTTAACCCAAGTCACAAATTATAGACCAATTTCATTAATTAATGTAGATGTAAAATTATACGCAAAAATCCTAGCAAACAGAATCTTACCTTTACTAACATCCTTAATAACATTAGACCAAGTGGGCTTTATACCCAGCAGAGAGGGTAGAGATAATACGACCAAAGCGTTAAACATTATCCATTGGCTAACCTCGAAACAAAAACAAGGATTCTTTCTCTCCCTCGATGCAGAGAAGGCATTCGATAGGGTGGCATGGGATTTTATAGACGCAGTATTAATTCATATAGGGATTCTACCCCAAATGAGATCCTACGTCAAGGCGCTCTATTCCAATCCTACAGCACGAGTCCGCGTAAATAACCACCTATCGAACGCCTTCAACTTACGAAACGGCACCCGTCAAGGATGCCCGCTTTCCCCACTCCTATTTGTTCTTACTCTAGAACCACTGTTAAATAGGATCAGAGCTAACAATGACATCAAAGGAATAGAAATTCAGAACAACACCTACAAAATTGCAGCTTTTGCGGATGATATGCTCCTCTTCCTATCAGAACCACACACATCCCTACCCAACCTCCTTAAAGACCTGGAACATTTCCATCTTCTCTCTAATCTCAAAATAAATCATTCCAAGTCAAATGCACTTAATGTTACATTACAGGCGAGCTCAGTGGAACTATGTAAGAAAAACCATCCATTTACCTGGGCAGACAAAAGCATCACTTATTTGGGCATTGAAATTCCCTCGGACTTAGAAAACCTATTCCAGCTTAACTTTTTACCCATTTTAAAAGAAACTCGAGAAGACTTGAAAAGATGGAATGCCCTAAACATCTCGTGGTTCGGCAGAGCCTCACTGATAAAAATGACAATTTTACCTAGATACCTTTACGTTATGCAGACAGTTCCCATCAGAGTGCCCTCATCTTTTTTCACAGCCTTCCGTAAAGCATGCTCCTTGTTTATTTGGAGAGGCAAAACCCCCAGAATAAAATTTGCCAGATTAAACCTCCCTAAACACAAGGGTGGCATAGCTCTCCCAGATCTTAGGAAATATTACCAAGCTACTCTTTTAACGCGTATAGTGGATTGGAACATTCATCAATCTGTAAAGGATTGGGTGACGCTAGAACAATCCCAATTTCCCCTACCAATTAAATCACTCCCGTGGATTAACCCTAAATTTCACTCTAGCAATATTAGGACACATCCCCTAGTTGGACCCACTTTAGAAACCTTTAACAGTACATTCAAATCCCAAAACTCTACCCCCTGGTATGGCCCCCTCACCCCCCTAGCAAACAATCCTGATTTCCCACCAGGTCTAGAAAGAAATTTTCTCAAACAGAACTGGCCATATAAGGAAATCCTCACCAAGCATTTCTTTAAATATGGGAAATTACTCTCTAGAGAAGAACTACAGGACACTATAGCACCCTTCCAAATACCCCCTTGGTCTTATACCCAAATTAGACATTTCCTAACCAACAAACAGTTATCACATCATTGGACAAAACCCCTAACGACAGTGGAAGACCTTTGTTCGAAAAATACACCACATAGACACCTCATCTCAATCATATATAACTCACTATTCGAGGGTGCACCAGACTTAGCCAGTACAACATGCAAAATCTGGGAAAGAGACCTCGACATCTCGATCTCCGAACAACAGTGGGAGAAAGTACATATTTATGCACACAAAGGGTCTCTAAATGTAGCTACTCAGGAATGCAGCTATAAGATCCTATCCAGATGGTATAGGACACCCTCCATCTTACACAAATTTTCCCCCACAATCTCAGAAAAATGCTGGAGATGCAACCGAGAGGAAGGGTCGATGATCCACATATGGTGGTCCTGCCCCTTAATCCAGACTTTCTGGGAAGCGGTTCATGATACCATTAACAAGATATCCTCAGAACCCCTGAGCTTTAATGCCGCACAGTACCTCATTCATGTAAACGATATCCCTAGGAAAAAATATCTAAAATCATTACCAATGTTTATGGTCAACGCTGCACGTCATTGTATCCCCTTCCACTGGCGCTCCGAATCCGTTCCAACGAAAAAGGAATGGTTTCGGAGAATAAATAAGATAGAGCAAATTGAAGAACTTATTAGTATTTCTCAGGAAAAAATCACCAGATTCTATGCAACATGGCATGAATGGATAGAATACAAGAATTCTCAAGAATATAAATCAACTATTACTCAGTAATGAAGCAAGGTTTTAGGAGATGTACTCGTTTATTAACGAAATTGTATCTGTAAATTTCAGTGTTATTGCTTTTTTTTCCCTTTTTTTTTTTTCTTTTTTCTCCTCAACCCTCCCCAACCCCCCCCTTTCCCTATCTATTTGTAGTCAATTTAACAAACAGCTATTCTCCATTAATACGGTGTATAATTATGACTATTCGATCTCTTACTTAATGTATTACCTATTTGAATATTGTCCATTTGTAACAATGCAATTGTACCCGACATGTGTTACATATACAATATGCGCTTCTATGTATTTTGTTACTTTAAGTTGTATTTTATCCACTTTTTCAACCAATAAAAACTTGTGAAACAAAAAAAAAAAAAAGAAAATACTAATATATGGCTACGTGTATTAATATGTAAATATATGACTACCTGTATTTATTAAAATATTTTTTTTTATCAAATTTTGTGCTTCTGCTCCCGCGTGCCTCATACAAAGTCCTGCCTGCTGCTCCTTCCTTTTAAATATGAAACCGGGATGGAGGAGGGGATTTGAATGGCCCCTATTACCTCATTTAAAGTCCCAAATATTTTCTTTATTTTCTCTTTGTTTATGTTTTAAAATTTGGCACTGGTGGCTAGCCTCCAATATGGTTGAACAAATAGCTGAGTGAAACAATGACACTGTCAGAAGAGGGAGACAAGTATATATATATATTCCATTAGGGAGTATTAATGAGATGAAAGGCCCTGAGTAATTAATGCAGCGTAGTCTGGTAGGTGCAAACAAGGAAGTGTGTGGTTTCTTGGTTTGTTTTGTAGATGTGATAGGGCGGGGTTATTTGTGGGAAAGGTTTTTATGTTTTGTATTATTGTTGAATTGTGAAAAAAAAACAATAAAAATCATACGAGTGAAAAAAATGTTTTCAAACTAGAAAACACAAGGGTGGAAGCAGGGTGGGATACATTGAAAACATAAGGCTGGAAGTAGGCTGAAACACACGGAAACACAAGGGTGGGAGCAGGCTGGGATACACTGAGAGCAAAAGTCTGGAAGCAAGTTGGGACACACTAGAAACACAAGGCTGGAAGCAGGCTGGGATAATTTGGCGATGCAAGGCTGTAATCAGGCTGTGACACACAGAAAGCACAAGGCTGTAGGCAGACTGGAACACATTGAAAACACAAGGGTGGGAGCAGGTTGGGGGCATACTGGGAATACAAGGTTGGGCGAAAGCTGAGATAAACTGGGAACTCAAGGCTGGAAGCAAGCTGGGATACACTCAGAACACAAGGCTGGAAGCAGCCTGGGACACATTGGGAACACAAGGTTGGAAATAAGCTGGGGCACACAGGGAACTCAAAGCTGGAAGGAGGCTGGGACACTGAGAACAGGAGGCTGAAATCAAGCTGAGACGCACTGGAAATACAAGGCTGGAAGCAGGCTGGGAAAAACAAACATACAAGGCTGGAAGCAGGTTAAGACACACTGGGAACCCAAGGCTGGAAGCAGTCTGGGACAAACTGAAAACACAAGGCTGAATTCAAGCTGGGAAACACTAAATGCACAGGGCTGGAAGCAGGCTGGGATAAACTGGGAGCAAAAGGCTTAAACACACTGCAAACAAAAGGCTGGAAGCAAGCTGAGATACACTGGGAGCGTTCTTAATGTAATTTCAAAAATAAAACTGTCCTCCTGCAGTCACTAGAATACCCCATTATCTGGCAATAATCTGAGGTTTTCACTTATATTCAACATAGTGCCAAGGATTATTTACCAAAATTAAGATTGATTAGTGGTTTGGTAAGCGTGATATGGCCACTACTTCAGGTGTAAATAAGTGATTCACTGTTTAGGTTTTGTGACATTTATTGATTTTTCTACTCAGTTTCAAGAATATCAGCGGTTGCTTCTCGCTGAAGAAGCTTAACTAGACGAAACAACGTTGGGACTGTTCAACACCTTAACCACTTTGAAATTAGGACAATTAGACCATATTGAATCTAAACACTGTTTTTATTTGAAATATTTTAATATATGCAACTCAATAAATTCTGTAACAGTTTTAACAGTTTATACTACCTGTTAGTGTTGATGTCAGTGTTATAGTACCTGAAAAATCCCTTTACTATACCTTCTTGTGGGAGCAAAAGGCTGGAAACAGGCTGGACACACTGGAAGCAAGCTGTGATACACTAGATGCATGAGAAAGCAAATGAAGAGAACACAGGGGGGTCCAGTAACTACCATGTGGACACATTGCTTTAACACTGAACAATGCATATGCTAGCCCTTTAGGACAGCGCCCCCTCTATTACCGGCTGGAAAACAGCAGCTGCACACAGAGTGAAAGACCCAGCAATGTAGCATAGAACAAGTCAGTGTGACATATATAACCAGTGATTAAACTAATAATCCACCAAGTGCAAATAAAAATAAAAAATGTTCAGACAGTGTCCACAAATATGTTCAACAATACAAACAAATCTAGCATAAAAATCTGTATTCTAGAATCCATCAGTCAGCCTGCACTATAAATATGATTAAGCTGGTTGCATGTCCTAAGAAATACTACACCATGCTTTTCTGTAATTATCCCCAAGCTGTATACTTTTTGCTGTATTGCATTTGCCAATAACCATGGTATGCTTTACTATTTTTCAGAGAGCAGCAAGATTTGTTTGGCACCTCTAATGGGTTCTATTATTTCTTGACGTATTTTGGCATTCTGTCAGTTTTAACCCAAAGTTAGAATATTTTTGCACACTTGACACTTTATTCTGGAGAGTTGTTTTATACTTTACTGGTTCACTGTAACCATAAAGTTAATTTCTTGTTATTGTTCTTCAGTTGCTATAAAGCACAGTAGCTGTAAAGGCATTTTTTGTTGCTGCAATTCTATTGACTACCTCAGTAAATGTACAACCTTCCTTAGAGCAGGTTGTTTATTTGTATGTTTGTCTTTGCCCAGGTTGCCAGTCTACACAGAACCAACGCATCAATGGTAGTGATCTATTCACCCAAAAAGAAATTTAGTCTGACTTGATCAAATTAGTGAATATTCATAGTCGTTTGGACAAACTGATTCACTTACTGAACAGGTAAAGACAGCCTTTTGACAGATAACCCAACCTGCACCCTGGAATATTTAGTCGTTTGACCCATTACCAACCCTGTAACCTGACATTTTCAGCTTTCAGACCCATTACCATACCCCTGCTCTAAAATACTCAGCTTTTGGATCCCAAACCAAGCCTGTGCACAGAAAATGTCAATCTTTGGACCCAAAACCAAGCCTGTGCCCTGGCATTTTCAGCCTTTGGGCCCATTTCCAATCCTGTGTCCTGAAATGTTCAGCCTTTGGACCTAAAACTAAGCCTGTGCCCTGAAACCCCTTTGCTAGTTCACTACACTGTGTCCTATACTTAGACTTTCTTATCACTGGTGTATGGTATATTGAGTCAGTTTAGAAAATATGAACAGGCATCCTTGGCCCCTAGTGCAAATGTAAGCATTAAAAAGTGACTTTGTTGTCCAAAATAACTCTTACATGAGTTATCTAAGACAACAATGTGTGTCACCTATGCACTTTATGAATAGTGAATTTTTTTAATTTAAATAATCTTTATTCATTTACTTCATAACTACAATCTTTGTGTAAAATTACATCAAGTTTTTAACAATATAAAAACTAAGGCACAGAGAATGACGGTAACAAATATTCAGTCACTCCTTCATAGGTTTAACAGTTATCCGATTTCACAACATTACTTTCCTTCCCTTCCCCTCCCCCCTCCCTTAATCAAAAAAAAAATAAAAAATTAATAGTGAATTTTACTTTGTCGCAAGTTGTTTTCACCAATGTATGGCATGTATGCACTTTATTCATTCATGTAAGTTATTTCTTTGATTTTAGTGTTTGTTTATTTATCAGTGTGTTACACATATTAGTGTGTACATTTTTCACTGTTTAGCATATAGTAATTTGATTTATTTTTGGAGAGCACCGCCATATATTGATTTTCATTTACTTGCCTGGGCGGGGGGAGGGTTTGCACCCCTGTCGGTGGGTTGCTGCAACCATAATTTATTTGCACTATCTTTCAACACATTAGTAGAGCGGGAATATCTTATACCCTTTTGTGTTCGAAAAATTACGGGGCAAATACCATGCGAGATAAAAAGTAGCAACATCCACCATTGTATTTTCTAGGGTCTTTGCTAAAAAAAAACTAAAAACATATATAATGTTTGGGGGTTCTAAGTCATTTTCTAGCACAAAAATTATGAATTTTTCATGTAGGAGAGAAATGTCAGAATTGGCCTGGGTGCGAATTGTAATGACATTTTCATATTATTCCCCAGTGTATTTGTTTTTACATTAATCATTGTAGTGCTTTCTTTAACAGCTGTTTAGTGAGCATGGTCCTTGATATCCATGACATCAGTTTCTAAAAATAAGGCCAGTTATCCCTGGTAAATGCAGAGATAATGTTAATGGTGGGAAAGACATCAATGTAATTACATTTGTATTGACAAGAGTAAAAGCCTTTCTAAAGCTGGAACTTTAATTATTTCAGAGAAATTGGCATGTGCAGTATATATGATCTATCTATCTATCTATCTATCTATCTATCTATCTATCTATCTATCTATCTATCTATCTATCTATCTATCTATCTATCTATCTATCTATCTATCTATCTATCTATCAATCTATCATCAATTATTTGCTATTCACTATACATTTACATGCATATATACACACATGCATATATTTTTTAGAGAACGTAGGTAATATTTTAATCACATATAAAGGGCTGATGTGCCAGCCAGATGACTTACTCTGGACAGTCAGACTGATGTATATTCTGTTTATAATGCTTCAAAGAGTTGGCATGTTCACTGTGATCTCAACAGCTCACACAAGACATCAAGATATCCCTCTCTTTCTTGTTCCTGTCAGACCTTGGCCCCATCATGTGATCTTTTACCCTCTCTCTGAATGATGGACATGTCACATATAAACTGTTTTAGTCCAGAGAGCAGAAAGAAAATAGATCTATTAAACTTGCCAACAAAGAATGGAATTGCAACATTATCTCCCTTGTCTGTGTCACAGTCCTCAAATTGTTCTTTTCCAATACTCTACTTTAGTAGCACAAAATTCTATTTTTTTTGCCATATAATATTCAACAGGAAAAAGACTATAAATAAAAATGTAAGAGCGGCTGAAAATGACACGGAACCCATAGCAGTAACCATTAAGATATTGCTATGGATTGAATTATTTTTTATTATTCCATAAAGAATTATTTGTTTACTATGCATGCAGATTAATCCTATACCTCCTTCTTAAAGTAGATGTAAACCCTAGCTGATTGACATTTAGTTTGCTATTGCTCCATAGAAAACAGCAATTTTTTAAATAAACTTGGTTTTACCTTTTTCATTCTTTGTTCTGATGATTTCCTGCAGCCTTTTTGCGTACACTAACTGTCTGCATGCATACACTCCAGTAATCGCTATATGGTAAGATGGTGACAACAGTAGATCATGTTTGCGTAATGTGTGTTGGAATGGCCAATTATAGAATCAGTCAGAAACCCCTGTGACAGGATCACAACACAGTAGGGAAAGGAAGTCCTAAAAGTCATGCATTACAGTAAAACCTTGTGAAGAAATGTATGCCAGCCTCAGCCCGTGCTCCAACCAGGCCATGCCCCCAGTGCATGACGAAGGGACGTATGCTGACCATGGTGGTCAGGGTTCAGCAGCCCTGATTTTTGTGGTCAGCACAGAGAGGGGGACACAGGAAGTGGCAGGATCAGGCAGGTTTTTCACAGTTTTGAGAGGGGGAGATTACACACCACAAGCACTGTGCTGTTTAATGTGCTTTAAGGGAACAGGATCTCTATTTTTTTAAGCAACCTTAGACATGTTTAAGCACCAAAAGCATTAACTGGCATTTTATATGTGTTGTACAGGCATTCGTGTTGTGTAAGGCAACATCTCTTAAATGCCCTGTGAGTAGGGTTGCCACCTCATCCCTTTAAACCCAAACATATATAAATTACACAGGTTCTGTGGCTGATTAAGGTGGTAATTAAACTCACTTAGTGCCTTACCTGCATTCAATTAACCTCAGATCCTGTGTAATTCATATGTGTTTGGGTGTAAAGGGATGAGGGGGCAACCCTACCTGTGAGATGTTTTTTTTTTTTTTTGTACAAGGCTAAAATAGGAAATAATGCTTTGCAACCACACTGTAAATGCACTGTGAAAGTCATAAGCACATTTACAGTGTGTTTACTGCACGCTTATGGTGCATTTCAATAGATGTGAATGGAACCTCAATGCCTGCCATTTTTTGTATTCATAGGAGCTCCTGAGTGTGTTGCTATTCCACTACTACCCACTTGAAACTCTGTATTGGCAAGTTACTCTTCCCCTACTTATGAGTGGGTAGCCAATAGCCATTCATGCTGATGAAGAGGCAGATACACCTGGAAACGCATTCATTGACTATGCATGCTCCTTGAGTGATGTCAGTACCAGGTGGAAGAGGACATTCCCTTTGATTGCATCCTCTTTCTGATCGGAAATATGACTCCTGGCTTCTATACAGTTACACCTAGTGGCCAACACCAGCTCTTTGTCTGTCACCAGTCAGCTTCCCTCATGGTTGAATGCTGAGCCTGTCATTCTGTCTACTACTTGCTCTTGAGAGTGCAACTTACAATGTTTAAAGCATTTGTTAACCTAAAAAAATAGAGATCCTGTTCCCTTAAAGCACATTAAACAGCACAGTGCTTGTGGTGTGTAATCTCTCCCTCTCTAAACTGTAAAAAACCTGCCTGATCCTGCCACTTCCTGTGTCCCCCTCTCTGTGCTGACTACAAAAATCAGGGCTGCTGAACCCTGACCACCATGGTCAGCATATGTCCCTTCGTCATGCACTGGGGGCATGGCCTGGTTGGAGCACCGGCTGAGGCTGGCATACACTTCTTCACAAGGTTTTACTGTAATGCATGACTTTTAGGACATCCTTTCCCTACTGTGTTGTGATTCTGTCACAGGGGTTTCTGACTGATTCTATAATTGGCCATTCCACCATGGTCAGCATACGTCCCTTCGTCATCCGCAGCCCTGCTCTGCTCTCCCCTCTCCCCCTCACCCCCTTATCCCTGCTTGTCAACTTCGTGTCTGTGTCTCTGTCTCCACCCCCCTTCCCCTTCTGCTATTAGTAAAAATAAAAAATTAGAAATGGTCACTGCCAGCCCGTTTATTATAGATAGGCATACAACACTGTATAAGTCTTTTATTAAAACGATGCATGTAAATACCTTTTTAGAGCCATTTTCAGGCTGGTCACGTGACTCTCAGATGGTCTCCAGGGCTACGGCAGGAGGTGCTGAGTGGCCATGTGACCTCCCTGGATGACATCAGAGGGAGATGTCAGCCCCTCCTGCAGTAGCTGGAGATGTAAAGAGGTCACGAGTCACGTGACCGGCCTGAAGATAGCTTTAAAAAGGTATTTACATGCCTTGTTTTTATAAACACTTATACAATGTGGTATGCCTAGCTCTAATAGAGGGGCCAGTGATTTACCAATTTGTGTTAAAAAACACTTTAAATAAAGTGCTTTTTAATACTACACTATAGTGACCTTTGAGTCAATTATGTTTCTCTTCTCTCGTTTTAAATTAATCTGACCTAGCCCAAAATGTTTCCAAAGTAAAAACACAGTGCAAATGTGGATATGCATCTTCTGCTGCATGCAGTTAGGATACATGTGTTAAGCCCCATACACACTATCAGTATTTTCTGCTGATTTGTGTCTTCAAATTTACTAAAAACCCATATAATGCAAGGCCCTGCCTGATTGCATACAAATTGAAATGCCTAAGGTTTGACCTCATTTTATATGGTTTTGGTAAATCTGAAGGAAAAAATTAGCAGAAAATCTCATAGTCTGTATGGGGCTTAAGGCTTCAAGGCACCCTCTCTGGTGCAAGAATTCCAAGCTCAAAGTAACAGCATTAATCTAAGTGTGAATCAACCCTAGGCTCCAATACTCATGGGCAAGATGCTAACCATGTAGCCAGTATGTTGCCATTACAGTGGATATAGAATATAATCACCTCCTTTTAAAATCACCACATTTTGTTGCTTTGCAGCTTGAACTGAAGACAGACATTGTTTTTGTTTTATTCAACTGTGTTTACTCAGTGCAACTTATAACATACAAGTCAAAGATATAAGACCAACATGTCAGAAAAAAGAAAAAAAATCAAAAACAGAATCACTGAGTTGGAAAAAAGGATCACCCCTTGTGTTAGTATGTGGTTGAACCACCTTTTGCTTTAATTACAGCCTTTAGTCTGTTGGTATACATCTCTAAACTACTACTACAACTACTCTACTAACTTTGCACAGCTAGACTAAAATATTTGCCCACTCTTCTTTGCAGAATGTCTCAAGTTCAGGTAAATGTGACGGTGACAGTGTGGACTACAGTCTACAAGTCATTCCACAAATGGGGTTAAGTCTGTGCTCTGACTGGGCCATGCAAGGACATTCACCTTTTTCTCCTTCAACCACTGTTCTCTGAATCTTCAAGGTGCATTTTGACAAAGCTAAGTTGTGACTGAATGTGGCCTTTCTAGGAGTGTTTTTTTTCTTGCAATCCTTCCATACAAGCCGCATTGTGGAGAATTTGTAATATTGTTGTCACATGCACACAATGACCATGCTTTGTCATAAATTCCTGCAACTGCTTCAGATTTGCTGTAGGCTTCTGGATAGCCTCTCTGATCAGTTTCCCCCTGGCGCTTTCATCCAGTTTGGAGCAATGTCATGATCCACGGAAGGTCTGTGTTGTACCAAATACATTCCACGTTTTAATAATAGATTTAATTGTGCTTCTAAGCATTGATAAAGCCTTTGACATTTTTTGTATCCATCTCCTGACTTGTGCATGTACACAACTTTATCCCAGTAATCCCAGTGACAATGCCTTGCCACCCATAGTTGATTGTTTGTTTTCAGCTGCACTATCACAGACTGGAATGCTCCAGGAAAGCTCATTTCATGCTGAGCTAATCAAAATAATCACAGCTGATCACAGTTAAAAGTCAAATGGCTTTGCGTGTTACTGAGAAGATGATTTGCTACACTTTATTGAGTTCTCAAGTCATTTTTTTGAGGGGGTGATCCTTTTTCCAACTCAGTGATTCTCTTTTAGTCTTTTGTTTTTACTGAGATGTAAAAAGTTGCATACAGCTGGATAAAACAAAAACTGTGTCTGTCTTCATTTCAGGTTGCAAGGCAACACGATGTGATTATTTTAAAAGGGGGGGGGGATTCTTTTCTATATCCACTGTAAATGCCTTTGAACTAAATGCTAAAAAATTACACTCACCCCTGGTCTCTTCAAATACCCAGTTAAGTTAACATTACTAGAAAATAACCCGTTATCATATCACTTCTGTATATTTTATTTATATCTTCATCAAAGTAACAATTTCAACCATGAAGTTCTGCATTTAATTTGCAAACTAGTAGAGAAGATTCCCATATGGTATTTGCAATATTCATTATACTGTTCTTGAAGTGCTTCCATGCTATTCTCTGTGCCCCTGCCATTTTCTTCCTTATGTTTGTAATTCCCCCCGTATAGCACTGTGCACCTGACATTATTCAAGTGTATCTTGTTTAATTTGCCTGAACTTCTCCTAGCTTTTACTCCTAATGTACAATGTGGATTGTATTGCTCATAGGAATTTTCTGATTTCTTTAGTTTTCTTAATACATTTTAGTTTACTGTAATCCTTCATGGTTCTATCTTTGGTTTGTAATCAAAGATAGTGTGCTATATTAGATATTTGTTGTCTATTACACCCAATACCTTGTACAAGTCCGTTACATACAGTGTATTATGCCTATGTAAGATGACCCGCAATAATACTTTATACCCCCTGAATACATGCACGGCTTGTGCTTTAGAAATGTGCATTGTGCACTGCTTAAAATGAAATGGTGACGGTTGCAATTTTTGTTATGTAACACAATATTTTAGCTACTGTCTATAAAGTCTATATACTATAGTAAAAATACACTCAAACTAATTTAATGCACACAGACATAATAAAATCCTCAATTTTTTGGCAAAAATTGAAAGACAAAGACATGCCTAATAAATATGTACACAATTTGAAAAGCATTGGAATTGTTCTCGTTTCATAGTTTCATAGTTTGTAAGGTTGAATAAAGACCCCCAGTCCATCCAGTTCAACCTGAGTGAGTGTCTACAATTGTCCCTATCCCTGTACATTACACACTCACATTGGTCACTGCCCTCACGGAGCCCACAATCCAAGGTCCCCATTCATATACTAGGGCCAATTTTTATTTTTGGACAGAAGCCAATTAACCTACCTGCATGTCTTTGGTTTGTGGGAGAAAACCAGAGTACCCAGGGGAAACCCAAGCAAGTACAGAGAGAACATACAAACTCCAGGCAGGTAGTGTCATGGTTGGGATTCAAACCAGCGACCCTTCTTACTGCTAGGCGAGAGCGCTAACCACTACACCACTGTGCTCATGCACTGCATAACCTTATATGTGTAATGTAATTGTTGTTTTTGTATGCATGTTCAACCCAATGTTCACATTTGCATTAGTATATGCATGTACATTGGTTCGGGTAAACATTTTTTGGGATTTTTTTTTTTTTTTTACATAGTTGCATAGTAGATGAGGTTGAAAAAAGACATACCTTCATACAGTTCAACCTGTGTGTGTGTTTATGTTAATAGTACAATGTATACCCCTGTATGTTGTGATCATTAAGTTACCCATCTACCGTATATACTCGAGTATAAGCCGAGATTTTCAGCCTCTTTTTTGAGGCTGAAAGTGCCCCCTCGGCTTATACTCGAGTCACCGCTGTCTGACTGCTCGATCAGCGTATCGAGCAGACAGACGGCGGACATTAAAATTCAAAAGCCGCGCCTCCTTCTCCGCCTCCGCCTGTGATAGGCGGAACACTGAATTTCCCAGCAGTCAGTGTTCCGCCTATCACGGACATCCGTTCATTCTCATACTACGGACGAGTATGAGAGGATGTCCGTGATAGGCGGAACACAGGCTGCTGGGAAATTGAGTGTTCCGCCTATCACAGGCGGAGGACGGAGGCGCGGCTTTTGAATTGTAGAATGGCCGCCGAGAAGAGCGGCGATCCATCGGCACGACACGGGACGGAGGAGGCACGGAACGGAGGAGGCACGGGACAGAGGAGGCACGGGACAGAGGAGGCACGGGACAGAGGAGGCTCGGGACGACGGCGGCTCGGGACGGAGGCTTGGGACACAGGTAGGCTGGACACACACACAAGGCTGCACGGACACACACACACACACACACACACACACACACACACACACACACACACAGGGATGGATGGATGGATGGATGGATACACACACACACACACACACACACACAGGGATGGATGGATGGATGGATGGATACACACACACACACACACACACACACACACACACACAGGGATGGATGGATGGATGAATACACACACACACACACACACACACACACACAGGGATGGATGGATGGATGGATACACACACAGGGATGGATGGATGGATGGATGGATGGACACACACACAGGGATGGATGGACGGACACACACACAGGGATGGACGGACACACAGGGATGGACAGCCATGTCTCACCCTCGGCTTATACACGAGTCAATAAGTTTTCCAGTTTTTTGGGGGTAAATTGGGGGCCTCGGCTTATATTCGGGTCGGCCTATACTCGAGTATATACGGTAATCATTTTTTGAAATTATCGATGCTCCCCACTGAGACCACTGCTTGTGGAAGAGAATTCCACATCCTTACCGCTCTGACAGTAAAGAACCCTCTACGCAGTTTAAGATTAAACGGCTTCTCTTCTAATTTTAGTGAATGGCTGCGAGTCTTTTTAAATCCCCTTTGATAAGGGAAAAGTTTGTTCTCTATGCTAGGGTCACCAGTATAGTATTTGTAAATTGATATCATATCCCCAAGTGTCTCCTCTCCAGAGAGAATAAGTTCAGTGCTTGTAGTCTTTCCCCATAGCTGAGATCCTCCAGTCCCTTAATTAGTGTTGTTGCCCTTCTCTGGACTCTCTCCAGTTCCAGCACATCCCTCCTGAGGATTGGTGCCAAGAATTGGACGAAATACTCCAGGTGCGGCCGTCTTGAAAAGTGTGAGAATTATTGTTTTGTCTCTAGAGTGAATCCTCTTGTTAATGCATGCCAACATTCTGTTGGCTTTGCTTGCAGCAGCTTGGCATTGCAAGCCGTTGCTGAGCCTGTCATTCACTAGGACCCCAGGTCCTTTTTTATACTAGATACCCCCTGAGGTTCTCCCCCTAGAAAGTAAATTGCATTCACATTTTTGGCACCCAAATGCTTTACTTTACATTTTTAAACATTAAAACTCCTTTGCCATGTAGTTGTCCACCCTATCAATTTGTTTAGGTTTTCTTGTAGGCTTTCCACGTCCTGCGTAGATGTTATTGTCCTGCTTAACTTTGTATTGTCTGCAAATACTGAAATTGGGCTGTTTATCCTGTCCTCCAGATCATTTATGAATAAATGAATAAGGATTGGTCCCAGGACAGAACCCTGGGGGACCCCACTTTCCACACCGGTTCATTCCGAGTATTCTTTTATATGCATTTTTACATTGGAGTGGAGCCACCCAGAATCTTCATTAGCTCTTCTTTGTTCCTAAGATTTTATCTCATTTAATATCTTCTAGCAAAGAGTGTAGTTTAGGGAAGTTGGCTCTTGAAATTCAGTGTCTTTGTATTATCCTTGTGCTTCTTATTTCTGTGATTTATACTGAAGCTAATTGACCTGTGAACGCTGTTTCCTAAGTTGCCCCTTATTTCCACATCCGCGATCAGGTCTGTGTTGTTGTAATTAATAGGTCTAGTAATGCATAGTTTCCTGTTGGTGCAATTGCCATCTGACCTATGAAATTGTCCTACAAGACATTTAGGAAATGACAAGCCTTAGAGGAACACGCGATACCTTCTGCCCAGTCTATATCTGGATAGTTAAAATTCCCCATTGTAATGACACTTCCCATCCTTGTCACCATTACAAACTGTGATAGGAGATCCACCTTCCCCTCCTCCCTCTGATTAGGGGGCATATAGCCTACACCCAGTATTACTTTCCTCCCTTTGGAACTCCATCCATAAGGACTTCACCTTGTTCCATTGGTGATGTCGTCCCTCACAATCACTTGCACATCATTCTAGATGTAAAGGCATAATCCCTCCCTCTTTTTTACTCTCCCTATCTCTGCAATATAGGGAATATCCCTGGATGGTTGCCAACCAATCATGAGAGCTGTTAAACCAAGTCTCTGATATTCCCACAAAATCTAAATATTCCTTGAACATCAGCAGCTCCAGTTCTCCCATCTTGTCAGACTTCT
This sequence comes from Lithobates pipiens, assembly GCF_037356315.1. NCBI lineage: Eukaryota > Metazoa > Chordata > Amphibia > Anura > Ranidae > Lithobates > Lithobates pipiens. Next base: position 353,171,654 of record NW_027507748.1, on the reverse strand, counting down.
AGCATTAGTGTATAAGCCTCATAATTTTGTCCAGTCGCATACTATCTCCTTGTTGTTAATGAGGCTGCAATTTGGATTTATCAAGCTACCTACCTTGGGTTTAGGTAATTTAGTCTCCCTACCACTAATACTCCCAATATTACCACTGAACTTTATTCCATGCTAGCTATCTCTACATCTGGACCCTCCCCCCCCCCCGTCACCTAGTTTAAAAGCCCCTCTAACTTTTTCAGACATATTTTCTCCCAGTCGAGCTGCACCCTCCATATTTAATCTGTCCCTGCTAAAGAGTAGATAGACGACTAAAAATTCAGCCCAGTTCTCCAGGAGCATAAACCCCTCCTTTCTACACCAGCTCCTCAGCGACTTGTTGAGTTTCCTAATCTCCCGCTGCCTCTCTGGTGCGGCTCGAGGTGCCGGTAGTATTTATGAGAATACTACCTTGGAGGTCCTATTCCTCAATTTAGCTCCTAAATCCCTAAAATTGTTTTTCAGGACACTCCATCTTCCTATGACTTTGTTATTGGTGCCAACGTGTACCATGACAGCTGAGTCCTCCCCAGCTCACCCCCCCCCCCCCCCAATATGCTGTCCACCAGATCCGTGATGTGCTGAACCTAAGTGCCCGGTAAACAACATACAGTTCGGCACTTCAGGTCTTTGTGACAGATAGCTCTCTTTGTCCTTCTAATAATTAAGTCCAACAGAATCTGTCTTTCCTTTCCCTTGGCTTTGCCCCCACACTCACTGAAGGAGTTATTCCCCTGGAAGCTAGGGGTGTCACTCTACTCCCGGCCTCCCTGACACTTTCCCCTCTACCTTTCCTGACTGTCACCCATCTACTCTGCTCTGGTGCCTGCACCTCTTTGTCTCCACCCACCTCAGGGTATGATCCCAACTCTCCCAACTCTCCTGAGAGGACTCTCCTAGTATGGAGAGCCCTCTCAGTATTGCCAGTTGCTTCCCTAGATTCAGGACCTTGGCTTCCAGGGAAGAAGTAATCAGTCAGCTGTCACTTCTACTACATAGCTGGCAGCAAGGAGCACAAAAGGTAAAAAAAGAAAAATAGTTTGTGTACATATCAGAACTGCCGTAGTAATAGTTGAAGTGTCTAAAAATTGTTTAACGCCTGGTTGGGACTTTGATAACACACAATTATATTAAAATTAAGCAAGTTTATTGTAAGCACATTAAAAACCATAATAACAAAAACAGGCGTGGTACATAAAATTACATAATTCCATCAACAGCATGGTATATAATCAATACCAAAGGTTGCTGGAACATATTTTTGAACCCCAAAACATTTCAATTCATCCAGAATCTTCATCGGTGGGTATACTGTACATACCCAGGCCTAGATATAAATCGTAACAGATCATAAGTATATAACATGTTAATATGGGAATCTGCACTTACCACCCATCCTATTACTGATACACCAAGAATCCAAATAAACACTCACTTTCAACTATAGAACCCAGTGCTCAATATAAAATATTTAGATATGGTCCATCCCAACACAAAGATCTCATGAGACTATAGTAGTGATTATATACCAAGATGTTGATGGGATTATGTAATTGTATGTATAAGGCCTCATGCACAGGAGACGCAGTTAAACGCACGTTCAGATGCAGTTGGACAGTTTTTTCAACTGCCCCTGAACTCATTCAATGTTATCCTATGTGTCCATGCACACAGTCTCGTTTTTTTCCGTTTTTATGCAGTTGCGTTTAGTCTCGTTTTTCCAGAAGCAAAAAAATGCGTTCAGAAACAAAAATTTCCACGTTTCAGACGCAAAACGCGGCAAAACGCGGTAAAACGCGGCAAAACGCTGCTACCGCGTTTAGCCGCGTTTGCGTTTATATGCGTTTTTAAAGGTGACCTTTTTTTTTTACATTAAAAATCTCAAAAATGATTGCAAATGATGAAAAACCATTAGAAAAATATTTTAAACAATTGCAATTGCAAGTGGACAATCCACAACTTGTGGCAAGTGACATGGCAGGTGGCAAGTGACGTGGCAAGTGGACAATCCACAACTTGTGGCAAGTGACATGGCAGGTGGCAAGTGATGTGGCAAGTGGACAATCCACAACTTGTGGCAAGTGACGTGGCAGGTGAAGTGGCAAGTGACGTGGAAAGTGGACAATCCACAACTTGTGGCAGGTGACGTGGCAAGTGACCTGGCAGGTGACGCGGCAAGTGACCTGGCAGGTGACGTGGCAAGTGGAAAATCAACAACTTGTGGCAGGTGACTGGCATGTGACGTGGCAAGTGGACAATCCATAACTTGTGGCAGGTGACGTGGCAAGTGACGTGGCAAGTGGACAATCCACTTGTGGCAGGGGACGTGGCAAGTGACGTGGCAAGTGGACAATCCACTTGTGGCAGGGGATGTGGCAAGTGACGTGGCGAGTGGACAATCCACAACTTGTGTCAGGTGACGTGGCAAGTGGACAATCCACAACTTGTGGCAGGTGATGTGGCAAGTGATGTGGCAAGTGGACAATCCACTTGTGGCAGGTGACGTGGCAGGGGACGTGGCAAGGGACGTGGCAAGTGGACAATCCACAACTTGTGGCAGGTGATGTGGCAAGTGATGTGGCAAGTGGACAATCCACTTGTGGCAGGTGACGTGGCAGGGGACGTGGCAAGGGACGTGGCAAGTGGACAATCCACAACTTGTGGCAGGTGACATGGCAGGGGATGTGGCAAGTGATGTGGCAGGTGATGTGACAAGTGGACAATCCACATCTTGTGGCAAGTGACGTGGCAGCTGACGTGGCAAGTGACGTGGCAAGTGGAAAATCCAAAACTTGTGGCAGGTGACGTGGCAGGTGACGTGGCAAGTGACGTGGCAAGTGGACAATCCACATCTCGTGGCAAGTGACGTGGCAGATGATGTGGCAAGTGACGTGGCAAGTGGACAATTCACAACTTGTGGCAGGTGACGTGGCAGGTGATGTGGCAAGTGATGTGGCAGGTGATGTGACAAGTGGACAATCCACATCTTGTGGCAAGTTACGTGGCAGCTGACGTGGCAAGTGACGTGGCAAGTGGACAATCCAAAACTTGTGGCAGGTGACGTGGCAAGTGACGTGACAGGTGACGTGGCAAGTGACGTGGCAAGTGGACAATCCACAGCTTGTGGCAAGTGACATGGCAGGTGGCAAGTGATGTGGAAAGTGGACAATCCACAACTTGTGACAGGTGACGTGGCAAGTGATGTGGCAGGTGATGTGGCAAGTCACGTGGCAAGTGGAAATCCACAACTTGTTGCAGGTGATGTGGCTGGTGACGTGGCAAGTGGACAATCCACAACTTGTGGCAGGTGGCATGGCAGGTGATGTGGCAAGTGACGTGGCAAGTGGACAATCCACAACTTGTGGCAGGTGATGTGGCAAGTGACGTGGTAGGTGATGTGGACAATCCCCAACTTGTGGCAGGTGACGTGGCAAGTGATGTGGCAAGTGGACAATCCACAACTTGTGGCAGGTGACGTGGCAGGTGACGTGGCAAGTGGACAATCCACAACTTGTGGCAGGTGACGTGGCAAGTGAAGTGGCAGGTGATGTGGCAAGTGACGTGGCAAGTAGACAATCCACAACTTGTGGCAGGTGATGTGGCAAGTCACGTGGCAAGTGGACAATCCACAACTTGTGGCAGGTGATGTGGCTGGTGACGTGGCAAGTGGACAATCCACAACTTGTGGCAGGTGGCATGGCAGGTGACATGGAAAGTGGACAATCCACATCTTGTGGCAAGTGACGTGGCAGGTGACGTGGCAAGTGACGTGGCAAGTGGACAATCCACAACTTGTGGCAGGTGATGTGGCAAGTGACGTGGCAGGTGATGTGGACAATCCCCAACTTGTGGCAGGTGACGTGGCAAGTGACGTGGCAAGTGGACAATCCACAACTTGTGGCAGGTGACGTGGCAGGTGACGTGGCAAGTGGACAATCCACAACTTGTGGCAGGTGACGTGGCAAGTGAGGTGGCAGGTGATGTGGCAAGTGACGTGGCAAGTAGACAATCCACAACTTGTGGCAGGTGATGTGGCAAGTGACGTGGCAGGTGATGTGGCAAGTCACGTGGCAAGTGGACAATCCACAACTTGTGGCAGGTGATGTGGCTGGTGACGTGGCAAGTGGACAATCCACAGCTTGTGGCAGGTGGCATGGCAGATGACGTGGAAAGTGGACAATCCACATCTCGTGGCAAGTGACGTGGCAGGTGATGTGGCAAGTGACATGGCAAGTGGACAATCTACAACTTGTGGCAGGTGATGTGGCAAGTGGACAATCCCCAACTTGTGGCAAGTGACGTGGCAAGTGACGTGGCAAGTGGACAATCCAAAACTTGTGGCAGGTGACGTGGCAAGTGACGTGGCAGGTGATGTGGCAAGTGACGTGGCAAGTAGACAATCCACAACTTGTGGCAAGTGACGTGGCAGGGGATGTGGCAAGTCACGTGGCAAGTGGACAATCCACAACTTGTGGCAGGTGATGTGGCTGGTGACGTGGCAAGTGGACAATCCACAACTTGTGGCAGGTGGCATGGCAGGTGACATGGAAAGTGGACAATCCACATCTTGTGGCAAGTGACGTGGCAGGTGATGTGGCAAGTGACGTGGCAAGTGGACAATCCACAACTTGTGGCAGGTGATGTGGCAAGTGACGTGGCAGGTGATGTGGACAATCCCCAACTTGTGGCAGGTGACGTGGCAAGTGACGTGGCAAGTGGACAATCCACAACTTGTGGCAGGTGACGTGGCAAGTGGGCAATCCACAACTTGTGGCAGGTGACGTGGCAAGTGACGTGGCAGGTGATGTGGCAAGTGACGTGGCAAGTAGACAATCCACAACTTGTGGCAGGTGATGTGGCAAGTGACGTGGCAGGTGATGTGGCAAGTCACGTGGCAAGTGGACAATCCACAACTTGTGGCAGGTGATGTGGCTGGTGACGTGGCAAGTGGACAATTCACAGCTTGTGGCAGGTGGCATGGCAGATGACGTGGAAAGTGGACAATCCACATCTTGTGGCAAGTGACATGGCAGGTGATGTGGCAAGTGACGTGGCAAGTGGACAATCCACAACTTGTGGCAGGTGATGTGGCAAGTGGACAATCCCCAACTTGTGGCAAGTGACGTGGCAAGTGACGTGGCAAGTGGACAATCCAAAACTTGTGGCAGGTGACGTGGCAAGTGACGTGGCAGGTGATGTGGCAAGTCACGTGGCAAGTGGACAATCCACAACTTGTGGCAGGTGACGTGGCAAGTGACGTGGCAGGTGATGTGGCAAGTGACGTGGCAAGTAGACAATCCACAACTTGTGGCAGGTGATGTGGCAAGTGACGTGGCAGGTGATGTGGCAAGTCACGTGGCAAGTGGACAATCCACAACTTGTGGCAGGTGATGTGGCTGGTGACATGGCAAGTGGACAATCCACAGCTTGTGGCAGGTGGCATGGCAGATGACGTGGAAAGTGGACAATCCACATCTCGTGGCAAGTGACGTGGCAGGTGATGTGGCAAGTGACGTGGCAAGTGGACAATCCACAACTTGTGGCAGGTGATGTGGCAAGTGGACAATCCCCAACTTGTGGCAAGTGACGTGGCAAGTGGACAATCCAAAACTTGTGGCAGGTGACGTGGCAAGTGACGTGGCAGGTGATGTGGCAAGTCACGTGGCAAGTGGACAATCCACAACTTGTGGCAGGTGACGTGGCAAGTAACGTGGCAGGTGATGTGGCAAGTGACGTGGCAAGTAGACAATCCACAACTTGTGGCAGGTGATGTGGCAAGTGACGTGGCAGGTGATGTGGCAAGTCACGTGGCAAGTGGACAAGCCACAACTTGTGGCAGGTGATGTGGCTGGTGACATGGAAAGTGGACAATCCACAGCTTGTGGCAGGTGGCATGGCAGATGACGTGGAAAGTGGACAATCCACATCTCGTGGCAAGTGACGTGGCAGGTGATGTGGCAAGTGACGTGGCAAGTGGACAATCCACAACTTGTGGCAGGTGATGTGGCAAGTGGACAATCCCCAACTTGTGGCAAGTGACGTGGCAAGTGGACAATCCAAAACTTGTGGCAGGTGACGTGGCAAGTGACGTGGCAGGTGATGTGGCAAGTCACGTGGCAAGTGGACAATCCACAACTTGTGGCAGGTGACGTGGCAGTTGGACAATCCACAACTTGTGGCAGATGACATGGCAAGTGACGTGGCAGGTGATGTGGCAAGTCACGTGGCAAGTGGACAATCCACAACTTGTGGCAGGTGCCGTGGCAAGTGACACGCTAAATACAAGTACACTGCAGCTCTCACAGCTGCTGCTACTCACTCTGGTCTCACAAAATTGCTGAAATAGTTAATTTTTGAGCTGGGGAGGGTCTATGATGTTAGCTTAACTAAACGCTTCTAGACGCAAACGCGGTAAAACGCGGTAAAACGCCGCTAAATCGTGGTAAAAATCGCGGCAAAATGCGCGTTTCTAAACGCCAGTTTCAACATGTGTCCAGCAGCGTTTGCATCTGCGTCTCGTGTGCATGAAGCCTAATGCCCCGTACACACGAGCAGACTTTTCGACATCCAAACTCCGACGGACTGAGTCCGGCGGACTATCCGCTCGTGTGTGGGCTGCAACGGACTTTAGCTTCGCAAAAGTCTGACGGACTTTAGAAATGAAGCATGCTTCAAATTTTCCCGACGGAACTCCGCCGGACCCAGGTCCGATGTAGAAGTCCGCTCGTCTGTATGCTGTTCCGACAGTCCTAAAACGACGCATGCTCTGAAGCAAGTACGAGACGGAAGTGCTCGGTCTTGTAAAACTCCAGTTCGTATTGGAAGTAGCACATTCGTCATGCTGCAAATTCTGTGCTCGTTTAAATGTATAGCGCATCTTCTTTATAATGCTAGAAGAACGAAGCCTTTTTATTTATAATGCTAGAAGAACGAAGTTGCTTTGCTGCTCATATTCACTCACAGAGTTCTCACCAAACACATTTCTGTTTTATTTCTCCTCATCTCATGAATGATCTTGTTTTTATTTTAAAGCCCCATCTCAATATTTTTTTTTTTTGTTTTTTTTTTTATAATTTTTTTTACTCCATATTTTTGGTACAATTCTTTACCATGTTTTTCTTGTGATCTCCATATTTAATTATTCTGTCAATTAAAACCAAAAAAAAAAAAAAAAGTTGTTAACTTGACCGAATAATTAAATATGGAGATCACAAGCCAAAAAATGTTCATGATTTCACCCAAAAATATTGATGAAAAAATTACTCCCAAAAAATAAAAAAAAAACAAGAAAAAATGTTGGTGACTAATTTTTGGCCTACATATTTTTGGTACAATTCTTTACCATGTTTTTCTTGTGATCTCCATATTTAATTGTTCCGTCAAGTTAAAACCTCAAACTTTATTTTATTTTATTTTTTTTTTCATTACCACAATAACCTTTTTATTTTTATTCTGGTGACAAGTTACCACAATAACATTTTTATTTTGTTTATAACCTCAAGGAGGTTAGTGTCCCTTGTTAATTTCACATTGTCTTTTATAGAAAGGTATTTGACCAAAAAACACATAGGCAATTATATTTTCAAACAAAAATATCCATTTATTCTGGTTGAACAAACAAAAAAATGAAGGCAACACTGGAGAAACTTGTGACATTTGTGTAGCCTTTTGGCCCCAGGGCAAACGTGAAACTCTGTGGACAAGAAAATTAAAATATTACAAAATCCAATATGGTCCCAGAATCGCAGACATCAAGAGCAGCATCAGATGGTATATATGTCCCCAGGCTGTGGTACAACAGGCTGTTTTTTTTTGCTCGGACCAGAGTGAAGCCAGGTCATCACCTTCTTCTCTTCGCTCCACCCTTCACTGCACCCTTCCCTGCAGACTTCCCTGTAGCCTTCCTGGGAGGCTGTGTCTCCGGTGGTGGACTCGTGGCAGGAGGAGGAGGAGGAGGAGGAACAGGAGGAACTTGCTCCACAATAGTACTGTTGGCCGATAAATCTCCACTGAGCCCCTTCTGTAACGACAGGAAAATGAGCCTTTCGCAGTGGAGACGTTGGCCCATCTCTAGTTGCTGGAGCCGGCTGGCAATGTAGCAGCCATAGGCCTCTTCTGCGTCAGGGGGGCTGTTTAAAACATTAGTCGCCTCTCTAATTAGTCGCAGGGATTCCTCCTGTGCCTGTGTATTTTTTTTGGCCCTTTTGGATGGAAGACGGAGGGGAGGCACTTGAGAAGTCGTCATGCTTCTACTAGGCCCGGCCACCTCCTGCCTGACAGAGGGCATGGACTCCTCCTGGCTGAGAGTGGGCATAGCCTCCTCCTGCCTGCCACTTTCACCACCTTCCTCCTGGCTGAGCTCCTCCTGTGTATAAAAAAGGGACATTGTTTTAGTTTTTTGTTCATCAATCCTAAACATTTTTCAGCTCCTGACTTCAAAATTCTGTTAATACATATAAAAGAGTATCATTATGACACCACTATTTCTTGTTTCTGCTGGTGACAAACATTTGTGGCCACTACTGTAAATTGATATGTCCAAATTTTAACTATTTTTTAACATCAATAATAGCGTACAAATTCGAATAACATCTAGTTAACATCATTAATATTCTGAATATCACTATTTTTGGTAAAAAAATACCTGGCTCCAGCTGGGTGCATCCGCTTCCTCCAGGATGGAAGGCTCATCAGCCTCTGCTGAGGTGGAGGGAATGCTGCAGGGAAGGGTGGAGGGAAGGGTGGACGGAAGAGTAGAAAGCGACTCCCTGGGTCTACACCGGTCGTCCAGGAACCGTAGCTTTTCAAAGTACCACAGCCTGGGTACATATACATCACCTGGTGCTGCTCCTGATGTTTGGGATTTAGCGATTTTCCTCTTTTCCTTTCGGAACATATTTTGCAATATTTGAATTTTCTTATCCACAAAGTCCACGTCTGCCTCTGGGATCCAAGTCTGCACAAATGTCACAAATCTCTCCAGTGTTGCCCTCCTTACTTGTTTATTAAAATAATCCTTGTGCTTGGTATGCCACAGATTAGACATTTCTTTATACTTGTCGATAAACAGACTTAAAAATTCTGGATCCCTGAATTTTTTATTCATTTTTCTGCAAGACAATACACAAGCCAAAAAACATAATGTTAGCTCAGACTCTCCTAATCTTAGCCCAAGATAGACTCCAGGATCTGCCACTTATTTGGGGAAATGGTTTAAACTTACCTTCGTTTTTCTTGCTCCCAACTTCTGTTCCTATTTTCGCAAACGAACATACGACATGTGATTTTTGTCGTTATATACAGTGCGTACGCGTAGAACTACGCCTGCGTTGCCCGCCCCTGACGTTCTTTTAGTCAAGTTCATGTTTTCCCGCCCCTTTCTGCGCACTTAACGTACGTACGACATGTGCATTTTGGCTTAAGATCCAGTGCGTACGCGTAGAACTATGCCTGCGTTGCCCGCCCCTGACGTTCTTTTAGTCAAGTTCATGGTTTCCCGCCCTTTCTGCGCACTTAACGTACGTACGACGTGTGATTTTGGCTTAAGATCCAGTGCGTACGCGTAGAACTACGCCTGCGTTGCCCACCCCTGACGTTCTTTTAGTCAAGTTCATGGTTTCCCGCCCTTTCTGCGCACTTAACGTACGTACGACGTGTGATTTTGGCGTAAGATCCAGTGCGTACGCGTAGAACTACGCCTGCTTTGCCCGCCCCTGACGTTCTTTTAGTCAAGTTCATGGTTTCCCGCCCTTTCTGCGCACTTAACGTACGTACGACGTGTGATTTTGGCTTAAGATCCAGTGCGTACGCGTAGAACTACGCCTGCGTTGCCCGCCCCTGACGTTCTTTTAGTCAAGTTCATGGTTTCCCGCCCTTTCTGCGCACTTAACGTACGTACGACGTGTGATTTTGGCGTAAGATCCAGTGCGTACGCGTAGAACTACGCCTGCTTTGCCCGCCCATGACGTTCTTTTACAAGAATATTTCCCGCCCCCTTTTCTCTACGGTGCGCAGTAGGAGAAACATGGCGGAAACACAACAGGTGCTTGATATGAACGACTCCAGTAGTCAGGAATCCCCGGAGCCACAAACGTCCCGATCCGGAAAGAGGAGATTTAAGGCCTCAAATATGGCATTTCAAGAGATGGTGGAGATGGTGGGAATCTTGCGAAGTAAGGATTATGATGGCAAGCATGGACCATACACCCATCCGAACTTGCGCAAGGCCAGAATCATGGCCAAAGTAGTTAAGACCCTGCATAATCGTTTTGGGGTACGACGGTCAAAAGACCAATTGAGGAAACGGTGGTCCGACCTGAAATTGAGGGAGCCGGATCAATACAGAAGGATCAAGAAAGTTCTGAAAAAAAGTAAGTACTTGTCGTGTGTTCCTATTTTATGATTATTGCATACAGATCCATATGCTTTACCTTTGTACAATGTAAAAAATTGCTGCTTTCATGTTGTATACAGTAAAAGAATCGTATCGTTTTTTCAAACCCTCGTAAATTGTTCGTGGCAAACCTCGTTTATGATACAGGGTTTGAACAGCATTTTTTGGGTGTGTAATTTTTAGGACACAACAAATGATTAGGACATTGTGGTTTAGATGTGTTTCAAAATACAATGACTAGAAAAGAACATTCAGTGTAATTGAAGGAGAGGACACTTGGCAGCTGGGTAAAAACACATCTGCACTCATGAGCAAAGGTGTGGGACACCAGAGAACATTTATTAGGGTAAACCACACGCCACACGGGGTTCCCTGGTATACTTGGGGGGGGGGGGTTGGGCATGTGTGAACCTTGGCACAAAAAGCAAATTATTTGCTTTTTTGGCAAAGTGAATTGATTTCTCATGTCTTCACATTTTGCATCTCTTCCTAAACCGACAATTGTACAACACTTCTAATCAAGGTTTCATCTTCCTAGTTCTGGCCTTAAATATCTGTGTGCTAAAGTATACCTTTTGGTTTGTTAATTTCTCATAGGGGAGAAAAGCCTCACAAAGCAGAATCCCAGGGACCGCCATCCTTGCCAGCAGGAATGTGAGGTTAGCCCCTTCCCCCCCGTGGATGTGCATGTGGAGGAAGGAGAGGTGGAAGAAGGAGAGGAGATGGGCACCCCACCAGGTGAGTGTCTGACACCACAGCTTCAGGTAATCGATGTATACCTGCATATTTCCAAACACATGTTTTTACATCTATTTTAGGTGATGTTGTGGTTGTGGAAAGCGACACATTTCCAAGCACCAGTGCCCCCCCCGAGGATGTCGAGGAAGGAGAGGTTGAGGAAGGAGAGGTGGAGGAAGTAGGGGAGCTGGGCACCCCACCAGGTGAGTGTCTGACACCCCAGCTTGTTGAAATCCATGTATGACTGCCTAATTTTTGACCCAATTTTTCCCATCTATTGTAGGTGATGTTCTGTTTGTGGAAAGGGCCCCATTTTCCAGTGACAGCGCACAAAGGCTGATTGGCCAGATAATGGGCTGGAATGGGGAACTAGATGACATGCGGACTAGCCTGGATCTCATGAAGACTCAGATTGACAATATGCAGCTGGAAATGAAGAACATGATCGATATTTTGGGGAGAATATAATCCGTTTCTCCATAATATCGATCATGTTCTTCATTTCCCTTGTTTTAGTTCAAAGATTGTTTTACTTCACCAATTTTTACGATTGTGGCTGATTGTTGTTTTATACATTTTTCATATTTTTTCTAGAAAAATAAAAACCACCAAAAAAAAAAAAAAAAAAAAAAAGTTTATAAAAAATTGAAAAAAAAGGAAACCAAAAAATGTTTGGCAAAGAAAGTTAAATAAACCCCAAAAAAATTTTAGATCACTAAATATTCAATGGCACATGTGAATGTGGCCAAATTAAAATTTTGAATAATCAAGAATGTGTGGCGTATTCTTTCAATGCTTAATACCAGTTTGGGAAAAGGGATTTTGTGTATCCAGTGACAATGGGCCTTATTGAATTTAATGAAAATACACTTGGCACTACAAGTGCACTAGGATAACATAGGAGACAGCACAAACCAAAAGCAAGCAAGAAAACACATTTCAGATTTGAGGTTATTTTATTATTTTCCTCTTTTTTAAAATTAAATATTGGGTGGCATTGCAATGGCCCCCCTACCATTAAAATAAGTCACATATCTTTCACGCACTTCCCGTGCACTTTGGGGGGCCAAGCCAGTACGGCCAGTATCCAGGCCTGTCATGGATTCTGGCCCAACTCCAGCCTCCGGCATTATTCCTGATAAATATGTATTGGAATATTTGTGCAAAAAGTTGTGCAAAATGCAGCACGTAAGGATGACATAGTTCAGTTTGTATTCCGCTAGGTTGAGATCCGTCAGAAATACACGGAACCGGCTGGCCATTATTCCAAAAGCATTTTCCACCACTCTTCTCGCTCTGGCCAGCCGGTAGTTGAAAACCCTCCTCTCCGGGGTGAGGGCTCTTTGGGGGAATGGCCGCATTATGTGGTTGTCAAGAGCAAAAGCCTCATCCGCAATGAATACAAAGGGTAGTTCCTCCACATTCTCCGAATCAGGTGGCAAGCCCAGGCCACCTGTCTGTAGACGGCGGTAGAACTCCGTCTGGGCGAAGACTCCTCCATCCGACATGCGGCCATTCTTCCCCACGTCCACATAGAGAAATTCATACTGTGCCGACACCACCGCCATTAACACAATACTGTGAAACCCCTTGTAATTAAAAAAGTATGACCCCGAATGGGGTGGTGGCACAATGTGGACGTGCTTCCCATCTATGGCACCACCGCAGTTAGGAAAGTCCCACCGGGTGGCAAAATGGGATGCCACAGTCTGCCATTCCTGTGGCGATGAAGGAAACGGGGGAGGCAAAAAGCAGAAAAAAAACAAAATAAGTACTTTGGCACATTAAACATTGTACATTACAACACAAACTTTATTTCACGCTTCTGCCTAGTCACATGACACCGATCGTCTGCTCCCTGTCATTGGGAGCAGTGATCAGGGTCATGTCACTGCTAGCCCATCCCCCAGACAGTTAAGAAAAACACTCACCCAGAACACACTTTAAACCATTCCTTGGCCCCCTTGTGCTTAATAAAACACCTTCACTGCATGTGACATTTTTACAGTAATCAAGACAATTTTGGACAGCATTGATCACTGTATTAATGACAATGGTCACAAAAATGTATGGAAATTGGCCAATGTGTCTGCCATAATGTGGCAGTCACCAGAAAAAAAAAAAAAAAAAAAAAAAAAAAAAAAACGTTAGCAACGCCATTACTATTTTCAAAAATGGCAAGATTTTACAAATGCCAGCAAAATAGACCATATTTACTAAACGATAGAACTTTAAAAAAAAACAATCAAGAAACGCTTAAATTGTGATTCATTTTAACACATTTTTGTTTACTAAAAGACTACGTATCAGCATCAAATGATGTCCCAAAAAATCATGGTGATATATTTTTGTGACTATCTTTCTTTAGAGCGAAAAGAGAGAAAAAAAAGCATATTTAGAAAAATGCATTTTGGGTTTGTTGGTGGTTAATCACCAAAACTAAAAAAGCAGAGGTGATCAAAGACAACCAAATACAAAATCGCTTTGTGCTAATAAAATGAAGATAATTTACTAGGAGGAGCCATGTTACAAGGACGCACAATTGTCAATTCAAACAACGCACTGCCAAATCACCCAAAAAAGTGATGAAGGTCAGGAAGGGGGGAAAATCATTCCAGGGTTGAAGTGTGTTAAAAATACAATATATAATTCAACATTAATTTAAGGACACACAGACTCGTTGGAATTATATTAAGTGTGTGTGGGGGGGATCCAGTTAAAGGACACACAGACCATTTGGGATACTATTAAGGGGGGGGGGGGGGATTCAGTTAAGGGGACACAGACCATTTGGAATAAGCTTTAAAATGTTTGGTTTTAGGATAAAGCAATAGAATGGAGCTGACAAAAGACATTTTAAGTGACTAGACTAGGTGGATATGGGCCTACCATAGCATGTTGGTGAGGTTTAATGAAGGCAAATATGCATGAAAAAGAAAAAAGGAGCATTAAAAGATTGCAGCATGCATGAGGACAAAGGGGACATTCACAGCATATTGCAATCATGGTAATTAGAGATTGAGGAAAGAAATACAAGGCATTAGCAAACATTAAAGACAATAAAATGTGATGTTAAATGCTAAAATCTTACCTTAATATAGTCCTCCTGCAGGACCTGTATAATGGCAGAACAGGTCTCTGGGATAATGATCCCCAGAGCCTGGGGGGAGATGCCTGTCGAGAACTTCAAGTCCTGAAGGCTTCTCCCTGTCGCCAAGTAGCGCAACGTGGCGACGAGCCTCTGCTCCGGAGTGATGGCTTGCCGCATGCAGGTATCCTGCCTGCTGATATAAGGGGTCAGCAAAGCCAGCAGACGGTGAAAAACGGGGTCCGTCATCCGGAGATAATTCCTGAAATCATCAGGATTATTCTCCCGGATCTCACGAAGCAAAGGCATGTGCGAGAACTGGTCACGCTGGAGCAACCAATTCTTCGTCCATGAACTCCTCAACACCCCGTCCAAGGACTGTTCTTGGGTTGCAGAATGAACTACAACACCAAGCGCAAGCAAAGCACGAACTCGACGACGAGTACGTACACGCAACATGGCTTCAAAACGGTCGGATTGTCAGAGCGAACTTAACAGACGTCACTGAAGAACAGCAAGGCCTGTGAAGAGCGAGCTGAAAGTCAGCGAGCGCAGTTAGATCGCACTGCAAAATACAGACACGAACTGACTACACGCACTAAAAAACAGATACAAACCTCACAAGCACAAACTGAAAAGCAGTGAAAAACGTTCTGAAAAATACGAGTCTGAAAACCGCGAATCGTCTCTCACCAAACTTCTACTAACACGAGATAAACACGAAATTAGCAGAAGGAGCCCAAAGGGTGGCGCACTTGGTATTGAACTTCCGTTTTATAGTCTCGTCGGACCTGGTGTACGTCACCGCGGACCAGAGGGGCGGACTTTAGTGTGATCGTGTGTAGGCAAGTCCGTTGCGTCGGAACTCTGTCGGAACTCCGGCGGAACTCCGGCGGAACTCCGTTGGGAACTCCTTCGGAATTAAGTCCTCTCGTGTGTACGGGGCATAACACCTGTTTTTTGTTGTTTTTTAATGTATTTACAATAAACTTGTTACATTTTAATATAATTGTTCAGTGCCATCAAAGTCTCTGCCAGTCAATAAAATGTATTTAGATGCCATATTAGGGATAGGGGCACAGTGCAATCACAACAGACATAGTTAATTTAACATAATTAACAGTTGCAGTGAAGATAAAGGGATAAAGGGGAATTTTGGAAAGGGCTTGCCTACAACTGTGGTCATTAAGCTTAACATCATCCTGTTCTGCCAAAGTAAGCAAATTGGAGATGGAACCCTTTTTTCAAAATAACATGGTGCCACAGAACCCTGAATTTTGGTGCATGTGAAAACGCACATCTCAGCATATGTGTGAGGGTGTCATTAACAATCAATGGCAATGCTGTGTATCTACTAAAGGGTAGCACATTTCTGTGGTGTTAGGAAATCGATTTTCATGCGTTCCTGACACACACAAATGTGAACGCTGGCTAAATGTCTCAGTTACATTGGTGGTCAGTGTAAATCTTCTCATTACATTGGGGCTTGGTGTACAATCCTTCCATTCACACTAGTGGCCAGTGTAAATGCCCCCCTTACATTGGTGGTGAGTGTAAATCCCTACTTACATTGGTGGTTACTGTGAATGCTCCTATTACATTGGTGGTCAGTGTAAATCCCCATTACATTGGTGGCAAGTGTTGAAATTCCTCTTTATATTGGTAATCTGTAAGAAAAAAATCCAAAATCGCATTTGTGGTCAGTTTTGAATCCTTCCTTATATTAGTGGTACATGTAGAAGTCCCCTTTAAATTGGTGGTGAGTGTAAATCTCCCCTTACATTGGTGGGCATTGCAAAAATCCCCCTTTATTGGTTGTTGATGTAAATTCCCCCATTACATCGGTTGCAAGTGTAAATTCTTTATTACATTGGTGATCAGTGTACATTTCCCTTTACATTGGTGGTAAGTGCAGAATTTCCCTTACACTGGTGGTCAGTGTAAATCCCCCTTTATATTGGTGGTCATTGTACATTCCCCTTTATATTAGTGGTCAGTGTAAATCCCCCCTAACATTGGTGGTCATTGGAGGTAGTGTGCAGGCAGTGAGGAGATAATGTGCTATAACCTTTAGCAACCGATCAGTGAGCAGTAATGATATGCACTAACCTCTTGCAACCAATTTGTGAGTGGTAAGGATGTCCAGCAACCTCTAGCAACCAATCATTGAACAGCATTGATGTACAGTAATCTCTAGCAACCAATCAACAAGTGGAAGTCATGTGCTGTAACCTCTAGCAAATAATTAGTGAGCCATAATGTGTCCTGTACCCTCTAACAGCCAGTCAGTGAGTGATAATGATAAACACTGTAACCTCTGGCAACCAATCACAATTGCTGCCTGATCAGATTCAGTAAACTGACTTGAAGTCTAGCTGCTATTTATTGTATGTCTCAGAGCAGGTGAAGAGTGAAATTGCATGATGGCAGGGGAGGCCCAATAAAATGTTTTCCTAGGGTCCAATCAATATTAAAGACAGCCCTGGTTGGGAGGAGTGGTTTTCATAAGGAAGAGTCAGTACAGGAATCACTGCTTGCAGGCAGCAAGGTATTGTGGGATATGTGGTCCTTAGAAATGCAAAGTATGCAGCAGAGGAAATGCTGCAAACCATGCAGGGAATCCATGTGCAGCGGGCAGGCTGCACTCATAACATGAAAAGAGATTTTTCAAGTAACCTTATGTTGGATTGTGAAAAACATCCATTGTTTGGGTTGCTATTCCAATACTAATGCTATAAAATGAAGGTGTATTATGTGACTATAGGTCACCTTTACGTATAAATATACAGTGTCTTTGTATGAACATTCCAAATATAAAATAATGGAAAAGTTCAACAACTACTGTACATATAGCTTCTTTTTTTTTTTTATAAGCAGGCGAAACTGAAGATAGACATTTTCTTCCTTACTAACGTTAATCATGAATATCCTGCTGTAATATTTCAAGTGTTAAAAAAGAATTGAGTCCATGAGCATTTTTATATCAGATAGTTGTGAAGGAGAGGCAAAAATCTCATTAAGGGTTTGGAGCCTCAGTCCTGCCCTCTCTCTGGCTGATAATGCTGCTCGTTCACAATTTACAACCCTGGAAAATTCGTTTTACCCTTGTGCTCCTCCCTTGCTTATCAAATGATCTCCGCCAGTCTGGAAAGAGAGGAGGTGATGGGATGAGGCACCAAAGACTAAACATTATTCTGCTGCAATACTGATCACTACATGCATCTGCCAAAATTAAGATCATTAGATTCTGCAAGCATTAGTAACCCCTTTTAAAAAAAAAATATGCTTTACAATAAATAGTATACAGTATATTTGGTCACGCTATATCTTGTCAAAGGTGCAGAGGCCTCTACACAGAACATAGAGATAACATGCCCCTGTAAAAATAATGCTTATTTTTTAGAGACAGAATTTTTCAGGATGTAATGACTTAGACCTTGCTTGATTCCTCCATTTCATTGAAACTATAAAAGCATTATCATTATGTATGAATATATGGCTCCCTAATACTGGTTTACATATCTGTGTTGTATACTAATGTTTATTAAATAATTTTATTGTATCAAAACACTGTGTGGTAAGGTGGATACAGAAAAAGTCAAAACGTGCCGCGTCCTACATTTAAGTTTTGAGGAAAAGAGCAAATAAGTGGGCTATGGACTTTTTAGGCACGGATTACAACAACTAAGTAATTAAAAAATCATTTTATTTACAAAAATAATACGAAAACAAAACAATAGTCAGTACATAAAAAGAACCTCATCAGATATCCACACCAATTATTCCTCAATTGTGTTACCACTTAAATATAATGTAAGTACTCTATATTAGTGGAGCAACCACATAATCATCCAAAGAGTGGAATAAAGGGTAAAGGGTAAAGGTAAAGGGTAAAGTAGTGGAACAACAATGAGGGTTGAGTGGCGATGTTACAGTCGACATGTTTCGCGTCTCTCAACAAACGCTTCTTCTGGAGCTTAATGTAACTGACTAGTAAAATAAAATACAAAATGTAATTGAGTAATATCAAAATATTCATCAGTCAACATGTGCTATAACACATTTTATAGGATATATAAAGATTGGTTAGGCGACAGGCAAGAACCGGTGTATAACAGGACACTAAGAGAAGGAACACCATGGGGGCGTGTGTAACATAGTACCAAAGAAGTTATACCAGGTAATACCAGGTAACCCTTTTAACCCTAGTATAACTTCTTTTGTACTATGTTACACATGCCCCCATGATGTTCCTTCTCTTAGTGTCCTGCTATACACCGGTTCTTGCCTGTCGCCTAACCAATCTTTATATATCCTTCAAATGTGTTATAGCACATGTTGACTGATGAATATTTTGATCTTACTCAATTACATTTTGTATTTTATTTTACTAGTCAGTTACATTAAGCTCCAGAAGAAGTGTTTGTTGAGAGACGCAAAACATCTCGAGCATAACATCGCCACTCAACCCTCATTGATGCTCCACTACTTTCGTATTACCCTTTATTCCACTCCTCGGAAGATTATGTGGTTGCTCCACTAATATAGAGTACTTACATTATATTTAAGTGGTAACACAATTGAGGAATAATTGGTGTGGATATCTGATGATATTCTTTTTATGTACTGACTATTGTTTTGTCTTCGTAATATTTTTGTAAATAAAATGATTGTTTTAATTACTTAGTCATACTAATGTTTATGTTTGTTCCATAACCTCACCCATTTCTGTTTTTTATAGGAAATGTGTTTTTAATAATCATAGGTGCTGTGGATGGCCAGGTAAAGACTGTAATGAAGGGGTATCACTCAGGAAAAATCACTCAAGGGTTCTGGTCATAGGTTACAAGTTACATTGGAGCATGGGAAAAAAATTGTAATTTTGGCAGGCCAGCAGTAGTGGAAACAGCTCGTAATGGTGGCAGTAACTTGTAATGTAGTCAGGAGTGGGTAATATTGTCCACTCACCACCAGTTTCCATAAAAATGTTTTAAACCTTAGCATAAGCTACAGGGGATTTGTACTAACTGCTGATATAGTATTCGTTCATTTGTGTAAAAGTGGTTCATTCAACTGTGCCAGAGAACAAGCAGATACTTTTTTTCTGTCAAAAAACATCTGTTACAGTGAATTCCCATTGCTGACAGCCAGAGGGCAACACAACAGCTTGACTGTGTACTGGGCAAACTCTGGTTAATGGTCTAGTCTAGACATCCAAAAATGTATTGGATCCTCAGTTCAAAGATTGTCTGCAGCCACTTTGGGTTCCAGGTAATCTAAAATTATATGTTTTAAGCACTGCCTCTCACTGCTGCCTGCAGTCATGCCTGGCTAATGTATTCTAAAGAATGACTTTGAAGCACAAACAACTCTAGATCCACAGTGGCTTTGTTTCATACTAGTACAAATTCTCATTAACAGCCCACTTCTGCAAGTACAGCCATTGAAGCATGGTCAACATCAAGTTCTCGTGCTTGACTGTATTACATATCAAGTGAATGACAGGCAGTAGACATGTGCACACTGAAATATTTCGTTTCGGAACTTCGTTTTCATCCGAAAAATACATTTATTTAGTTACTCCCGAAATAGTTTTTTATTTATTTAGTTTTTCGTCAAAAATTGCATTTGTCCGAAAATCCAAATTAATTAAGGTCGAATCTGTCATTGAAGGCTTATGGTGTCTGTCGAATGTTCAAAGAAGATTTGATGGGGCAGCTAAACTGTATGACTCCATATAATTTAGCTGCTCCGTCGAATCTTCTTAGAACTGTCAATAGACACCATAAGCCAAAGATTCAATGTTTGTATGTTTTTCGCTGCTTTGTCGAATCTTTGTCGTTCATGTTGAATGTATTTAGTTCAAACAGAAAATGGACTGGTGATAGTGATCACTGATCAGACAGGTAACAAGATAGGGTATATAGAATCTATATAGAATCTCAATCTATAATATAACCCCCCCCCCCCCCCCCTCAACACGGGCAGCCTCTGAGGCTATCACAACACTAGCAACACTAGTATCACTATTAAGTTCACAACACTAACACAATAGCAGCATATTATTCTGCTGCTGTGCTTATGCTTAATTGCTAATTAATTTAGGTTCTGTGACAAACGGACCAGCTAAGATTGACTGTCTTATGAAATGATTCAGTGTGTGTGTCTCTCTCTGCTAGCAATCGTAAGTGAAAGTAAGTTGGCTGTACGTATGTACTTAGTTCTAGCTATTTTACTGCTCCTCCTCTTTGGATACAATCAGCCAATAACATTCATCATCATCATTATTTTTATTTTACTTCCCCCACCAAATTCCAGCAGCGATCTTTTCTCTCTATGTCGAATCTTTTCTCTCTATGTAGAATAATCCTGGACTAATAGAGGTAAGGTTAGGCACATTCAACCACAGATTCGATAAACACAGATTGTTATTGTCAATGTCATGTCGAATCTCCTATCTATATCGAACTGTTGTCATAACGAAAATGAAAAAAAAAGCATTTGTTTATGTCGGATCTTTCATTTTTCGGATTCTGCACTTTCGTTATCATTTGTTAAAATGATAACAAAAATACCTGAAATTTGGACAAAAATGCATTTGGAGAAAACGAATGCACATGTCTAACAGGCAGCTGATGTTGGCACTGAAGAGCAGACAGCAGGTCACAACCTTGCAAACCACATCTCAGCCCTTCCCCAGAAGACAGAATCTTTGGCCCAGTGTGGCTTCCATTCCCCAAGCACACTAACTGCAAAACAGTGTTGTGTTTTGTCTTGGCCGCTGCATAGGTTCTTGGTTGCTTTGGGAGTGCTAGTGGGTCTGACTACTCACCTTATGAGACCATTAAGGAGAAGTGGGTAGAAGTGATTGAGCTGTTACCATTATAATGTATGACACCATCCTCAATGGTGTTTCCTATCCTGCAAACTTCCCAGCTGCAGGCAAATTTACCCAGTGCTCTGTATAAAAGATTTAACTTCCCTGTCCATGCTTGCTAGACCACATGTCTGTGGTCATGTTGACCCTGGTTCTCACCACATGGTCCAGAAACATGGTGACATTACCTTTCCCATGCCAGGGAAAGGCAAGGGTAGCCTTCTAGGTGAAAAAGTGGAAACTGGGTACTTGTCGTTGTAGTGCAGCACAGACCATAAAATCACAAAAGGGGGCATATTTTATCAGCTAGAACAGGAGTACCTGTAAAGCCAGTAATTTTGCCAAGCTGACATTGATACTCTTTGCACGAGGGTGATTTGGTGACAATTAACTTCCAGCAGGAAAGAAAGAGGCACCTGCCTGTTTAAGGATGCCGGTGATGAGTTTCAAGTATATTCTTGAATCAGTTACAGTGGTGTGAAAAAGTGTTTGCCCCCTTCCTCATTTCCTGTTCTTTGCATGTTTGTCACACTTAAGTGTTTCGGAACATCAAACCAATTTAAACAATAGTCAAGGACAACACAAGTAAACACAAAATGCAATTTGTAAATGAAGGTGTTTATTATTAAAGGTGAAAAAAAAATCCAAACCATCATGGCCCTGTGTGAAAAAGTGATTGCCCCCCTTGTTAAAACATACTATAACTGGGGTTGTCCACACCTGAGTTCAATTTCTCTAGCCACACCCAGGCCTGATTATTGCCACACCTGTTCACAATCAAGGCATCACTTAAACAGGAGCTGCTTGACACAGTAAGGTCCACCAGAAGATCCTTAAAAGCTACACATCATGCCGAGACCCAAAGAAATTCAGGAACAATTGAGAAAGAAAGTAATTGAGATCTATCAGTCTGGAAAGGGTTATAAAGCCATTTCCAAAGCTTTGGGAATCCAGCGAACCACAGTGAGAGCCATTATCCACAAATGGCGAAGACATGGAACAGTGGTGAACCTTCCCAGGAGTGGCCGGCCGCCCAAAATTACCCCAAGAGTGCAGCGACGACTCATCCAAGAGGTCACAAAAGACCCCACAACAACGTCCAAGGAACTGCAGGCCTCACTTGCCTCAGTTAAGGTCAGCGTTCATGCCTCCACCATCAGGAAAAGACTGGGCAAAAATGGCCTGCATGGCAGAGTTCCAAGGAGAAAACCACTGCTGAGCAAAAATAACATCAAAGCTCGTCTCAATTTCTCCACAACACATCTTGATGATCCCCAAGACTTTTGGGACAACATTCTGTGGACCGATGAGACAAAAGTGGAACTCTTTGGAAGGTGTGTGTCCAAGTATATCTGGCGTAGAAGGAACACTGCATTTCATAAAAAGAACATTATACCAACAGTAAAATATGATGGTGGTAGTGTGATGGTCTGGGGCTGTTTTGCTGCTTCAGGACCTGGAAGACTTGCCGTGATAAAAGGAACTATGAATTCTGCTGTCTACCAAGAGATCCTGAAGGAGAATGTCCGACCATCTGTTCGTGTACTCAAGCTGAAACGAACTTGGGTTCTGCAGCAGGACAATGATCCTAAACACACCAGCAAGTCCACCACCGAATGGCTGAAGAAAAACAAAATGAAGACTTTGGAGTGGCCTAGCCAAAGTCCTGACCTGAATCCTATTGAGATGTTGTGGTATGACCTTAAAAAGGCCATTCATGCTCGAAAACCCTCTAATGTAACTGAATTAGGACAATTCTGCAAAGATGAGTGGGCCAAAATTCCTCCAGGACGCTGTAAAAGCCTCATTGCACGTTATCGCAAACGCTTGGTTGCAGTTGTTGCTGCTAAGGGTGGCCCAACCAGTTATTAGGTTTAGGGGGCAATCACTTTTTCACACAGGGCCATGATGGTTTGGATTTTTTTTCACCTTTAATAATAAACACCTTCATTTACAAATTGCATTTTGTGTTTACTTGTGTTGTCCTTGACTATTGTTTAAGTTGGTTTGATGTTCCGAAACACTTAAGTGTGACAAACATGCAAAGGAACAGGAAATGAGGAAGGGGGCAAACACTTTTTCACACCACTGTAATTAATCAAGTAAAAGATTCATATATATTAAAAACAATAAACATAAATAGTAATGTGTAAAAAAAAAAAAACTTTCATAGACAATCCAGTAAAGTCAATCAGAAAAAAAAAGTTCTCTTGTGCAGAAAGCCCAGGCTTTTTAAAGAAGGTTAAAACAACTTACAAAAAGGCAGGATTAAAATCACATATTAAAACATTCAAACACATGCAGACACCCCAGGGGTGTGATAGAGTCACTGCTATAGCTCCTCCGTACACGTCTTGTTCAAAAGAACATTAGCAAGGGATCTTTCTCCCTTGATAATGTTCTTCTGAACGGAACATGTTGGGAGGAGCTACACTGGTGACTATCACATCAGTGGGGTGTCTGCATGTGTTTGACTGTTTTAATATGTGATTTTACTTCTGCCTTTTTGTACTGCACTGGTGCACAGTCATGTTAGAACATGAAGGGGCCACCCCCAAACTGTTCCCACAAAGGAAGTGGTCAAGAGTTCCCTTAACCACTTCCCGCCTGGCCTATAGCAGAATGATGTCCAGCAGGATAACAGCCTCCACGCGCCCGTGGGGGGAGTGCATCGCATAGATCAGAGGTGCGGTGTGTCAGTCTGAATTTGAGCGGAGACTGTGAGACAGGCCTTCTCATCCAACATCAGTGGCTGACCTCACAAATGCGTTTCTGGAAGAATGGTCCAACATTCCTATAGACACATTCCTAAACCTTGTGGACAGCTTTATGAGTAGAGTTTAAGCTGTTGTAGCTGCAAAGGGTGGGCCAACTCAATATTGAACCCTACAGACTTAGACTGGGATGCCATTAAAGTTCATGTGTGTGTAAAGGCAGGTGTAATACTTTTGGTAATATAGTGTATATATATATATATATATATATATATATATATATATATATATATATATATATATATATATATATATAATGTGTATAACTCTATAGCACTGTATAGTAATGTATAGCAGTAACTATTAATCCCTGAAAACGCTCTGGCAGCTGTCCTTATCTACTTCAAATCTCCACCCACACTAAAAAAAGGCTGCAGGGAACCCTGAATTTTATAGGGAAGAGGGCTGACACATTGGAGATGCCTCCATATTTAGTCCTTTTAAGCCAACTGACCACATTTCAAAGGCCCAGATGTGCATGATTGGTAATTGGGTGGTGCTATGGCAAACAATCATATTTGTTTGCTGTTTTCTAGAACTGTAAACAACTTGAGATGGTATTGGGAGATGGACCCAAGCCTGAAGTGCATCCCTACTTATGAGCATCTTAGGGCCGGTTCACACAGCGAGGCGCGGCGAGGCGTCTCCGACTTACCTCGCCGCGACCTGCGGGGAGCTCAGCGGCGACTTGCAGAGGACTTCTGTATAGAAGTCAATGCAAGTCGCCCCCGAAGTCGCCCCGAAGTAGTACAGGAACCTTTTTTCTGAGTCGGAGCGACTCGAGTCGCTCCTCTCAGAACGGTTCCATTGTACAGAACGGGGGCGACTTGCGGGAGCGAGGCGAGGCGAGCCGTGTCGCCTCGCCTCGCCTCGCTGTGTGAACCGGCCCTTATGCTTGCCTCAGCATATACAGTATGCACATACACATCCTGTATATGAGTACAACTGATGCACATGCTGAGTGAATCAAAGCATCTTTTTAATTTCTCACCAGCTGTACTTTCAGAAATGTGTCATCTGATAAAGAAGCAGAGAGCAGGAAGGATATCCAGGACTAGGATTTTTCTAAAGCTTCCTGTAGGTAAGAGATCTTCAAAATAGTACCTAGAATGTTAAGATTCATTCCTGGATACTGTTTTCCTTGCGATATACTAAAATGTGAACCAGATTAAGAAATGTTATCTCCTGTGGTTGCTGTAGTACACACTATCTTTAACCTACATGCATTATCCCTGTATTGATTTCTGACTCGTTCTTTTAGCTACCAATACAGATATCTGTATATAGTTGTTAACAGAAGACATTTCTAGGCTCTCTTGTAAAAGGGATTTTTAGGACTGAAAAGCTTCTGTCTGTTGTGGCATACTCCTTCAGCTTCTGGTATTCCCAATACAAAGATCTGTAATTACAGATTTCAGTTCCAACACAACCGGGTATTTAAACACAATGTTATATTCACATAATACTGTAAGTCAGTCATATTTTCTGCTTGTTTGACAATCGCTACATACAAAAATGGGGCAGGCAGTCTAATGCTGTTTGACAACTGTCAGGTGAGCATTCTGACACAGAAAGGCCCCAATCAAGAGAGTTTCTATATTCTAGAACAGGGGTCTTCAAACTTTAAGAAAGGACCAGTTTATTGTCCTTTAGATATTAGGGGGGTTGGACTGTGCCCAGTGGGCGTAAACAATGCCTAATCTTTTATATTAGAGGGAGAAATAGTGCCAGTGGAAGAAATTATTCCCCATAGCTGGTGTCAGTGGAAGGAATAGTGTCCCATTGTTTGTGTCAGTGGAAGGAATAGTGTTCCATTGTTGGTGTCAGTGGCATGAATTATGGCCCATTGTTGGTGTCAGTGGCAGGAATAATTGCCTCAAGGGCGATAAAGGCAAGCAAAGACCTGCATCCGGCCCCAGGGCTGCAGTTTGGAGACCACTGTTCTAGAAGATCCTTCTTAATCAGATAGGCTTGGGGAAGATGCTACAGCACTGTGTGGAAAATTCTGAATATGCGATGTTAAAGCGTTTGTTACCCCATTTCATATTCCTGATATGTGCCTGCTTTAACATGTTCTTGTATGAGACAGTATCCTGTTCTCTTTGTATTGCTTTCCTAGTGTTCTTGATAGTTGCCTTGCTTTCCTATTAAAAACTGACAAAAATAGAAAGCACACTGGTGTAAATAAAAACACAGCTGCTGGCAACCAATAGTAAGACAAACTAAATAAACACATATATCCTATATATAGTAACAATATATTCCTAAAAACCAAAGTCTATATCAAAGTGAGATCTAGCAAAGGTAAAAAGAGTATATGAAATGGTCCAAATACAATATGTGTCTTGAAGAAAACACCACTGATGTAGTGCGAAAGTCGTGCTACTCCGTAAATGTAATTACCACGTGAGTAGTCACTATTGTAAGAAATGCACTCTTACCAGACTGAAATTACCCCACTACAGAGTCTGAGTCGCCTGTTGTAAACACTTCCACCGGGAACTTTCAGTTCACACCCATTGGTTCCAATATGTCAGACTGGCTTTCTCTCCAAGATTAGTAGAGTCAATGTTGGCCATATATATATATATAATCAAATATCCCCATGTAATCAAAGCAAGGAAAGCCACACAGCGTGAATCGGCTAAAAACTTTAATGTAAACCCATGACTCCCTCTAAAAAGTGGGTAAGCACATTACAAATCAAATTTTCAAGCTGTACAGCACATTTTCGAACTCCAAAGAAGCGTGGCAGTGTCACACGCATAGGTTCTGCCCAATCTGCCCATAACCTACGCACATGATACTGCCAGAAATGTATCTTTTCTGTAGATGTAATGCACACCTTCTTTAGAGATTCAATGAAGCTTTTTAATGGCAAGCACCGCCTATAGGTTTCTTCCTTTTCCTGCATTGGTGAGCCTAGCATTGAATGATAATACAACATAGAACAGGGCCAACACCAAACCCTACTGGGGGTGTTTGCAACAGGAATTAGACATTCAAGCACTAGCAATTGCCAGTTAATTGGTGCTTTCACAAGGTGGACCCTTAACACAAAAGGAATAACGGTATTATATTGCAGGAGAGTTCAGTAACACTTTGGAAGCTTGTTTCCCAGACCCCTCAACACCAAACTTCTAATTTGCTTTTAACGTATTACACAGTGTTCACTGAGCAAAGTTACAGGTGGGTGTCTTATCCCAGCATGTATCTGTGACTACTGGCATTACCCAATTGGAGGCTGGAAGACAAGATTGCAATATGTCTATCATAGAAACACACTGCAGGAGTGCCTAGACAACAGCCCATTAAGATTCTTTGGCCAGTTGTTAAAGGCTCTTGGCAACTGTCTAGCTGACTGCCCTTCCAACTCCAAAATGCTATCCCTGGTTATAGTTATCTAGGAAGGAGAAATGTTAATAATTTAAGGTTTACGCATGAAATTGAAGAAAAGTAGGTCAATAATAAATTTACAAAGCTGAAAATATGTAGGTCAATAATGAATTAAATGCACTCAAAAAAAGTACTGAAAGTAAATCTGTGTGAAAGCAAAAATGAGTAAAAATAATAATAATAATAATAATAATAATATTAGTAAAAAAATATATAATATAAAAATAATATTAATAATACATTGTTGCTCAAGAAAGCAGGACAATTAACAAAAATGGCCTACACAATTTACTACTTTGCTTTAGAAGCACACATATACTGAACTGTCAAAAAGTTTATGAATGAATGAAGGTGGAGTTGTTTGTAAGAAATAGAGAGCAAGTTAATTCTACATGATTTTAAGAAACAGATGAGGTAAGTTTGAAGTATGCTGGACACAGGGCAATTTACTGAAAGGCACTGCTTTGTCTGTCTCATGCATATCACAATTTTTTGACACCCTACTGTATAAAAGAGCGATAAAGAAAAAAATGATAGTGAAACATATGACAATTTCTGGAATGAAAGTCCAAATATGGGCAACTGCATCCTGGGTACCTAAAACACATGCAAAGCAGGATGCCAGGTAGTGCTCAAATAGGAGTTTGAGCAAAGAGAAAGAAGAAATGTGTTCCTCCCACCTGCTTTCACTGGATCAGGTGCTAGTAGTGTAAGTATAAGGGTAAATGGTGCTACCTTTATAATGAATGGTGACAGACCCTGTTCCCTTGTTAGGTTCTAAGTGCCTCTATAGTGACTAATAAAAGTGCATATACCAATAGTGCAATCCTAATAAATTACCAATGTGCATATACCAGTGGTGCAAACCTCTCTAGGTTGCCAAATAAATATAAACTTGATTTAAATAAATGCTTAAAAGTGATACATAAACCGTGATACTCCAATACCAAAAATACAAGTATATACAAAATAAATAAATGAAAATAAATGTATATATAAAAATAGTCCCAAAAGTGTAAAACAAATATTAAATACAAAAATAGTTGAAATGATATAAAACTACCCCAAAAAATTAGCGTGCCAAGTCAAAAAAATAACATAAAAAAAATAAATCCAACCAAAGTCTTATGTGATAATTAAGTGCTTGATGACGATAAACACAGGAACAAAATCCAGGTAACTTTTTTTTTTTTTTAAATGTATATTTATTGAGAAAAAATTTTCATTTACAGAACAAAAATAAGATTGCTTTCAATACATACAGACAAAATTAACATTGCAAATGTAACAGCAAAAACCGCCGCAGGCGGGACATCAAATGTTGATATCTTGATATAAAACATAGGGGGGAAAGGAAAAAGGATACACCACAGGTCTGCAAGTAAAGATGCATAAGTAAACCAAATGCCGTAAACTATGGATAGGATCCCGGGGGGAAGCCTCAGGGAGGCTGACTCGGGGGCTCACATCCATACAGTAGGGTGTTGCCTCAGGGTTCAGTATGGAGTTGTCCCATCTATCCCATATTTTAAAAAATTTAGGTAGGGAGTCCTGTGCCAAGGCAGTCATATGTTCCATTCTGCGTATGTTTGCCACCGCGGATATCAATTGCGAGTGAGTGGGTGGGGAGGAGGACAGCCAAAGCGCAGGAATCACTCTTTTGGCAGCTAGAAGGACATAAGCTGTCAGCTTCTTAGCGCTTTTAGATAGTGTTGCCACCGGCAAGCCCAATAAATAATGCCTAGGATCCAAAGGGATATCAATCCCCAGCACAGTATGGAGCAGGGATTGGACCATAGACCAAAAGGGTACAATCATAGGGCAACTCCAAAAAATATGATAATGAGTGCCCTCATGTCGCAGACATCTCCAACACAGCTTAGATATAGAGGGATCGTATTTATGCAACATTTCAGGAGTCTTGTACCAGAACATCAGTATCTTATAAGCCGTCTCTCTCTGCTCCACACACCTAGAGACTTTGGAGGTAGACATCCAGATATCCTGCCATTGAGAGATAGTTAAGGGAGACTGTAAAACAGAGGACCATCTTCTCATATAGAGGTGAGTGTCCGTGTTGGGGGTGGTTGAGTTATGAAGTATGCTATATATGGAGGATATTAGACCCTTCTGGCAAGGACCCTGGGAGCATAAGGTTTCAAAGGTACTAGGGTTGACCAAAGCCAGATCTGGGGATCTGGAATGAAAATAGTGTTTGAATTGAAGATATGAGAAAAGAAGTTGGTTCGGGATATCATACTTATTCTGAAGCTCTAAAAAGGATAGAAATTTACGGGATATCGGATGTACCAAGTGGCGAAGTTGGAAGATACCCGAACTAAACCAGGGGAACATGTTCTTCAGGGAAAGGCTGTCTGGAAGGTCTGGGTTGAAAATAACATTCAGCAAAGGTGAGCATGGAGAAGAGAGAGAGAACCTCTTGTGACATTTTTTCCATATGGATAAAGAAAATAGCATCGGCCCAAGAAGTATGCGTCTAAGCTGGACCATAGATGAGGGCAAGTCTGACCACAGCATAGAGCATGGGTGAACCGGACTGACAACGCTCATCTCTAGTTCCGACCATCTACTGGAAGCGAAATACGACGACCAGGAGATAGCCGGCAGGAGGTGAGTCGCATAGAAATACTTCAATATATCAGGGGCTCCCAACCCCCCTTGGGATCGTGGAGCAAAGACCACGGTCTGGGCGATTCTGTGCATTTTATTTCCCCATATGAATTTGGTGAAGGCCCGTTGAATATTTCTAAGCTGAGGCATGGGTATAGCAATTGGTAACGTTTCAAAGAGATATAAAAACTTAGGGAGTATGGCCATTTTTAGTACATTAATCCTACCCAGGAGGGATAGCGGGCAAGTCGACCAGCTTCGGAGCAAACTATGTGTTTCCGCAATCAGAGAAACAAAGTTTGCTACGTATAAGGAATCATATGTAGCAGTTAAATTAATGCCAAGGTACTTGAGGGAGACAGGGCACCAATGGTAGGGGAATTCATTTTTTAACGAAGCCAGAAGTGGGGGAGGGATGTGAATGGGGAGCGCTTCAGTTTTAGTCGTGTTGACCTTATATCCCGAGAGTCTACTGAATGCATCTAGGAGTGTATGAAGTTTGGGAAGGGA
The DNA here is from genome assembly GCF_037356315.1 of Lithobates pipiens. Taxonomy (NCBI): domain Eukaryota; kingdom Metazoa; phylum Chordata; class Amphibia; order Anura; family Ranidae; genus Lithobates; species Lithobates pipiens. Next base: position 353,141,217 of record NW_027507748.1, on the reverse strand, counting down.
GATGTGGGGTTTCGTCAAGGTGAGGAGAATGTCATCGGCAAAAAGAGACAGCTTATAGTCCTTCGACCTGAGGGAGACGCCGCTTATGTCCGGGTCATCCCTTATAGCTGCGGCCAAGGGCTCAAGGCATAATATAAACAACAGGGGGGAAAGAGGACATCCCTGTCTAGTACCATTACTATGCGTAAAGAGTGGTGACCTATAAGATGCCAGTTGGACCTGAGACGTGGGTAGCGAGTACAAGGCCTGCAGAGCTGACAGGAAAGAACCAGAAAATCCAAAACGCTGAAGTGTGGCAAACATATACGGCCATCCCAGCCTGTCAAAAGCTTTTTGTGCATCTAAACTTAAAATAATGGCAGGGCGGGATGTCTTGTCGAGCAGGTCTATGAGGTCGATGGTACGTCTAGTGTTGTCACCAGCTCGTCTACCCAGGACAAATCCCACCTGGTCATTATGGACCAGGGCGGGAATCATCAAGGAAAGTCGATTAGCTAAAATTTTGGTAAAGATCTTATAATCGGAGTTAAGTAAAGCAATGGGTCTGTAATTATCCGGTAGGGTAGGGGATTTACCCGGCTTCGGGATAACCGTTATGTGAGCATGTAGAAACTGGGAATGAGGTACTATTCCTTTCTGTAAAGAGGAAAAAAGATTTAGTAAATGAGGGCTAAGCGTCGGGAGGAAAGATTTGTAATAGATATAAGGAAGTCCGTCTGGGCCTGGGGATTTGTGGGACGGGAGTGCCTTTACTACCGCTGCCAACTCCTCAGGCGTGACGGCAGCATTCAGGGTGTCCACCTGAGAAGAGGACAACAAAGGCAATTTCAAAGAGGTACAAAAGTCATTAAAGTGTTCTTGAGAGAACACATGGTTGGGATCGGAGGTCAGGCAGTTATATAATTTTTTATAAAAAGCACCAAAAACTTTAGTCATTGTTAAGGGGCAGTAAGTCGGAGTGCCATCTGACTGTATAAGAAGATCAGGATAAGAGTGAAATGGGCGGGGTTTAAGCTTATTCACCAGCATCCTATGAGGCTTGTTGGCGAACTCGTAAAATTTCTGTTTTGCCCAGAGTAGGGCTTTAGAGCATTTATGCATGTCCAGAGATTTTAACCTTTCGCGTAAGGAGGTCACTGTGCGAAGACGGGGCACCGAAGGGGAGGATAAGAGCAGAGCCTCAGCTTTTTGCAATTGCAAAAGGATGTCAAGTCTCTGCGCAGCCGAGTCTCGCTTAAGGCGGGAGCCGGCAGAAATACATATTCCTCTGAAGAAGGCCTTGTGAGCCTCCCATAAGGTGGACACGTCCCGCACAGATCCTACATTCAGTTGAAAAAAGTCAGTTAAACTTTGGGACAAGTGAGCTTCAGTGACCGGGTCACGGAGAAGGAAATCATTAAGTCTCCAGTGGCAAGTCCGGGGTGTAGAAGTGGAGAGGGCAAGGTCAAGCTGAACCGAGGCATGATCCGACCATGTCATGGGGTTCAACTCCGCGGCTACTGCCGACGTCAATAGAGGTGCCGTTACAAAAATATAATCTAATCTAGAGTACATCTTATGGGGGGGGGAATAGAAAGAAAATTGCCGATGTGTCGGGTGTTTAATCCTCCAAATGTCTAGGAGGTTATGGGCCCTAGTGAGTTTGCGAAACGCAGTGGATTGGCGTTCAGATTTACAGGAAGGGTTACCTGAAAATAGGGTTTGTCTATCCCTCCTAGCGGACATAGTCATGTTAAAGTCCCCGCCGATGATCATGAACGGCTGGGCGTATGCGCCCAGCGTATCCAAGACCCCAGTGAGGAACTGAACCTGACCCGAGTTGGGGGCATAAATATTAATTATAGTAAGGGAGCGAGATAGGTAGTCACAGTCCAGGAGAATATATCTACCCTGCGGGTCAAGGAAAGAGGACTTCACCCGCAACGGACAGGTTTTTTTAATCAGTATCGCGACCCCGGCTTTACCAGAGGGGTCGGAGGCCATAAAAGAAACTGGAAAATGCTTGGCAGCAAATTTAAGAGAACTCCCTGGGCGGAAGTGAGTCTCCTGGACTAGGACCACATCTGCGTTGGAGGACTTGAACTCCTTCAGAGCCAACCAACGCTTATGAACAGAGTTCAAGCCCTTAACATTATAAGTAAGTACCCTCAAAGCCATTGTGCATGAAGTAATTGGAGCTTAAAGTACCCATAATTAACATACAGTAACCAAATATACCTGTACAGACCAAGGAAATACTGGAAATCGTGGTGTATCCTAGGGATGAAAAGCACGTGAAAACATAACATATCAACAATGCATCTAATGAGTGATAAAGAAGGCATCCAAAATAAGCAAAAAATGAAAAAAAGGCCAAAAAAAGGCCTAAAAAATGGAAAAATAAACCATAGGTAACAGAAAAAAGGCCTGGGGGGTAAAAACCACCCAGGAGTCCGCAGCCGCGGCCGCGGAACAAAAGGAGGCACATCAGGGGTTCCAGCTCATCTGGAGAGACCCCGCCACCTTCCAGCAAACGTTACAATCAATAGGAACAATATACCATAGTCCCAGGCACCCAAAAATGGGAAGAAAAGAAAAGTCACAACCTATAACTAAGGGTGCGTACATCCCCTGTCAAGGGGAAAAAACATGGTGAAACAAGGACCGAAATCGAGTCCAACCAGACCTAACGTTTGAGATTTCTCTTCAAGGAGGCAATCTGAGATGCAAGTTACGCTGGGGAGTAGAGAGGGGTTTCTGCGATTTCTGGCGAGCTGGTGTCCAAATCCGTGCCGGGATAGACGAGGGTCTGGGCGTCGTTGGAAGCGGGATGGGGTCTTCATCTGGCAGGGGTGGTAAACCCAGATTGCGTATGAAAGCCTCACTTTCCTGAAGATCTCTCATGGAGTATTGAGTCCCATCTTTAGAGGCCGAGAGACGAAAGGGGAAACCCCAGCGATACGGGAACTGATGATTTTGTAGATGCGTAGTCACAGGACGAAAGCTGCGACGTTTGGCCAAGGTTATAGGGGATAAGTCACTGAAGATTTGTATCTTGGCCCCTTTAAATTCCAGACGGGACTTGTTACGGGTGGCCATGGTCAGCGCTTCTTTGCTGTCGTAGTAGTGGAAGCGCACAATGATGTCTCTAGGGTTGGCTCCAGCTGGGGGCTTTGGGGCTAGAGATCTGTGGGCCCTATCCAATCTCCAATCTATGTCTGGAATTTTAGGGGCGACAACATTGAAGAGGCTGAGTAGGTATGGTTTAATCTCCCCCTCACTAACCGTCTCAGGGACTCCTCTGATGCGTAGGTTTTGGCGGCGTTCCCTGTTCTCCAGATCCTCCTGTTGAGATTGGAGCTGCGAGACTGATTGCTTCAAACCGGCGTTGTCTTCTTCCAAGACGTGTACATATTGCAGTAGGTCGTCAAATTTGGTTTCCAGAACGTCGGTCTGTTCCCCAATCTCAGCAAGCTCCCCCCGCAATTCATGGGCGAGTTTACCCATTTCCTTAGAGACATTGCTGGTCAAGTCCTGCAGGAGAGCTCGCAGTTTATCATCCAGTACTTCGACGGTAACAGGGGCGGACATCATGTCCAAGTGGCTCCTAGACAGAGGACTTGGGTTATCTGGTGCGGACAACTGGGAAGCCACTTGTGCATATGTAGAAGAGCCTGGAGTTGGAACAGGGGTGGCCGGTCTGCTTAGAAAGCGATCTAGAGTCTGTGAGGGCCGCAGATCAGGAGACAGCGACTGAGGGAGGTGTTTCGGTCCGTACTTCACCATGAGGCGATGGGACTAGGCATACATTCAATTACACGTGGAGCTCCCCATGGGAAAGAAGCGACTGTAAGCGGTAGGGGAGCATTGGAAGGTGGGTAGGACTCGCAAGAAGTGATCACATGTCTGTCAAGCAGAGGGACCCGGAGTGTGACCCCGAAGCGGAATGTATCAGGTTAGAGAGCTAGTGGGGGAGGGGGAGTCCAAGAAACACCGCCACACTAAGGTACAGGGAGAGTCCAGGCACTAAACAGGCTGTAGAATGGGCAGAAGTAGGCCTCAGGAGGATGGAAGAAGGGACCGGGTGTACCAAAATGGCCGCCGACAAGGCCTAGACTATACAAAGGACTCAAAGAAAAGGGTGATCCAGGCAGGCAGCCATCCAGGGGGGGGGGGACAGGCTGTGCATAAACTGGGGTACTGTCCTCGTTGAAGGATTATGCAGGACAGCTGGGAGGAAGGGTGCAGGTGAACTGTAGTAGGCCTCAGGTGTACCAAGATGGCCGCCGGGTCTCACCTCTCAGCGCTGGTTCTCCTCCAGGCCCCAACGAACGATCCGCAGCTCCCTGTCCCCAGCGGGGGGGTCCCATGAGCCCAGCGGTGGGCGATGTCCTGGATGCCGGCCCGGTGTGAGCCCCGCGAGGCGCCGTTCGCACGTTCCGCGATGCGGAGTAGGCCGCAAGATGGCGGCGGAGACCAGCCTGTCACGTCGTCTGCGGCCCTGTTTACAGGCTCAGCGGTGGATCGGCTGAAAATAATGGCTCCGTCCGGAGCTAGGACGTTCCCCCGGTCAGATGGAGGATCCGGTGGGGCGAAAAAACGCCCGACGAGCGAGGATGGACGGGGATGCTGAGAGGCCTCGGCGGAGCTCAGCCCTGGCACGTCCGTCCACTACGACTTCCGGTCACGCCCCCTCATCCAGGTAACTTTTAAGTGCTCCCCCTCTTGAGTCCCCACTCACCAGCTCCAATAACCCCTACAGGGCTATCTCGCATAGCATATAGACTTGATGTACCGATACTGTTTTCCAAGATAGATCATGCAGCCAGGCTCCAACCTTTCCAACCAGTAGCCAGCTCCTATGGACTTTCCAAGGATATCCTGCAGCTGGACCACATTAGGTGTGCAAAAGATCTCTCTCCAAGCCCAGATCAACCAGCTGTGCGCCTCTCCTAATGCTCTCTCCAATATCCAGTATAGATGTGAGGTTTTCATGCAAAAAATGAGACTCCCACAGTGCAGTACCCAAATAAGGAAACACTTCCACTCCAAAATTAAAACAGTAAAAAAAGAGACAAAAAAGTAAAAGTAAAAAATAAAAACAAATGTTCCATACTATGGAAACTCCTCACAAAGTCCTACAACTACAGGAGAAATGACAGCTTCAGACTGTGGTACGTCTCACTTGCAGTGTGCTCTCCAGCTGCATTCCACAGGCTCATTGACCGCTATCACACCCGAAAATTACGTCAGTGCATGAGTCCGCCTTACACACGTTTCGTTATCAAACGTCTTCTGAGGTGGTCCAGATGCTCTGGGACATCTTTGGCCATTGCTGGAGCCTGTAAAGGTAAATATGCTGCTTAAAAAAATATATATTTTTTGTTGTCTTTTTTTTTTCACACTTTTAATTACAAGCAAATTGGTTAGAGACATTCAAAAACCAGTTCACCAGGAAGAGGCCGATTGCCTACTTCACCCCCATAGAGAAGCAGATGCATATTGCATGAGCCCCTTCCTTCCTTACACCCCCTCCTGTGCACCTGGGGTGCCTAAAAGCCTTGTTTCTGTCAGTATCAGGCCTGATTATTTGGGCAGACCCTTATTTATGGGTAGAACGCAAAGGAGCCCGCCTAAAAGGGTTTTTGAGCTGGTAACAATATTGCAGAGTGATGCACACTTGCTGTTTTCTTTCTATGGGGATACCTCCTTGCAAGTCTAGCGTATATAAGCACAGTGCCCCCCTTTTCCTGAACTAATCAGCCCTCAATGCCATGCATGTGGGTTGGGAGCTTGATAGCAGGGAAGTAGCAAACCTTCACCCCTCCTTTTGTGCTAATAGCAGTACACATCGGTGATCCTTTTGAAAGGGTTTCCTCAAAAAAGGGGGATCCCGCCTAATCAACATAGCCCTACATTGAATGGCACTAGGCTTTTTGCATTGCCTTTCATACAATGGTTTAGAGGTCCTTTAGAACTCCAGTCAGATTGCCAGTAAATGCAGGTTAAAAAAGCGTATTAAAACACACACAAACAAATTTTATTTTTCCAAGTTCATGTAGTAGGTCAGAGGAAAGGGGAGGACATGTTCCTATTTCTGCTTAAACTGAGGAATTTCTAGTCACTGGAAGTTTTAAATACCCAGGACATTCTGGGGAAAGGGCTCCCCATGACATCACTGCCCATATCTAGTATTCATTCAAATATGGGATATGATATCATTGCCCATAATTGGTATTAGTCCAAAAATGGTCAGTGATGTTACAACATTACTGCTCATATTTGGTATTAGTTCAAATATGGACAGTAGGGATGAGCACAGGCATGTTCGCATACTCCATCTGCAGAGCCCGCCAGGAAGTTGGTGCAGCATTGGGCTAATCACAGGCAGTTAGACATTACCCCGATGCACGGCAGCAGAGATCGGGCACTGTCTCACTGCCTGTGATTAGCATGGCGCTGCGCCGACTTCCTGGCGGGCTCTGCACGTGGAGTATGCAAACACACCTGAGCTCATCCTTAATGGACAGTGATGCCACTGGTAACCATGGTCAGTGGCAAAACAGTTTGAAGAGTAAGGCTCCTTTCACACATGCGGACATTATGTCCGTATTTCATCCATCCATTTGTGGAGGCATTCCTATGGGATAGCGGGTGTCTGCGGATGAACAACACGCAATTGTCCGATTCTGCAGACGGAGGAAAATCCTATTTTTCTATTTTTCGTGTGAAAGGGGCCTAACTCCTCTCTGGGTACTCACTGTACATTGCAGGGATTTTAACAAACTTAGTTGCAGATTCCTACCTACTGTTATTCAAAAGGAATAGTTGTTTGTTTGTCTGTGTTGTTTGTGCCCGTGTGTGAGTGAATCTGTATAGGAGTGACTTTATAATTACCAATCAGTTTCTGCAGCTGCAGGACTCTGAGGAAAATGTCAGGGTTTGCATCCCTTTAGATGTGCTTTCCCTTTGGGGAGAGGGGGCGTTCTGTACTATATCTGAGTACAGAATACTTCTAGGTTTCATAATCGCATTGCATGTGGCAGCACAACTAGCTCAAGCAACGTTCTGGTCCTGCATCCTTCCCAGCCAGAAGAAGCTTGACCTAATGTGCCATGAAGTGTCCCTAGCCAAGCTTACTGGACCACATATTTATGGTCATATGGGACATATGTAAAATCCTTATTTGGAAATTTGAAACAATGACTGAACAGTGGGGAATATTCCAGATAGCAAGCAATTGAGCTGCAAGTTTGAAAATTACTTGCTAAGCTATTGCTAGACTTGTCAGGCTTCACAAGTTTCACAATTGCGGCAAATCTGCATTGCATGACTCCAGAATTTTCTTTGCAAACATTCTCACAAAACTTGCAAGTCTGTTGCAAGTTTTGGTTCAGTTATGTTGTGCAATAGTGATCCCACCACAGGGGTCATTGTGACTTGCAGAGCTCTTGCTGTAGACTCACCACTGCAACTGTGCTCTTGCTGAAGGCTTGGCGCGCAAATTTACTACAAATTGGAAAATTATCAAATATAACTTGTGCTTCAAGTGCTCAGCAAGTGTACAACTGCACAGTGAAAATATGCAGCAGTTAACAAGACTTGCAATTCAACACTGCCACAAATGTGTGGCAAGTTATCATTGCTATCTGGGATAGCACACATATATATAGGGATGCACATGGTATTATATAAATGTTATATCAATATTTATATATGCTGTAGTTAATGTTTTGTAATGTACTAATATTAAAGTGGTTCCAAAGTCAAAGTCATTTTTATTCCTAATGCATTCCCTGAATGAAGGTACAACACGCCCCACTACCTGTCCCCCTCTGCCCCCCCCCCCCCCCCCAAACATGTGGCTCCAACGATGTCTCAGCTGCAGCACTGCTCCACTCAGCGCTGCTTGGGAGTACCTCCTTTTGCTCTTTTGCCATCTGGCTTTGATAGAGAGGCACCCATAGGAGGGAAGAGTGGACGGTGCTGTTGGGGTACTGCCAAAGAGGAGCTACAGTGCCTTGAAAAAATATTCATACCTCTTGAAATTTTCCACATTTTGTCATGTTACAACCAAAAATGTAAATGTATTTTATTGGGATTTCATATGATAGATCAACACAAAGTGGCACAAAATTATGAAGTGGACAGAAAATGATAAATGGGTTTCAATATTTTCTACAAATAAATATGTGAAAAATGTGGTGTGAATTTGTATTGAGCCCCTTGTACTCTGCTACCCCAAACTACAATCTAGTGGAACCAATTTCCTTCAGAAGTCACCTAATTAGTAAATAGAGTCTACTTGTGTGTATTTTAATTTCAGTATAAATACAGCTTTTCTATGAAGCCCTCAGAGGTTTGTCAGAGAACCTTAGTAAACAAACAGCATCATGAAGACCAAGGAACATACCAGACAGGTCAGGGACAAAGTGTAAAAAGTTTAAATCAGGCTTATGTTAGAAAAATATAACTCAAGCTTTGAACATCTCACTGTTCAATCCATCATCAGAAAATGGAAATATGTATGGCACAACTGCAAACCTACCAACACATGGTCATCCACCTAAACTGACAGGCCAGGTATGGAGTGCATTAATAAGAGAAGCAGCCAAGAGGCTCATGGTAACTCCAGAGGAGCTGCAGAGATCCACAGCTCAGGTAGAAGAATCTGTCCACTGTCCACAGGACACCCAAAGGATGTCATTTTTCAAATAAAAAGCTGCTGTGTTTTGACTTTGCATTAAAATGAAGGCCCCTTGAACCCTTTAGGTAAAGACTGATGGAAGCATGACATAAGGCCTGATTCACACCTATGCATTTTCAGTGTTTTTTGCATTTTGCACTACAGGACGTGTTTCATAGGAAACCATGGTAAATGGACTGGTGCAAATCTGCAAAATGCAAAAAGCACCAAAAATACATAGGTGTGAATCAGGCTTTACAGTGGGCGTTAACCCAATGCAGGGAGGATAAGTGGCTTCACCAGGATTGTCCACAAGCTTACGCTGAGGCACGTCCCACTGATCTGAGGAGAATTTAGCTTACAGAAGATTTGACTGCCCACCCACTGATGTTTGTCTCAACTTTATTGGGGGTTTTGACCTTGCCAACAATCAACGTTGCTTTAATGGGCTTTGCACGTAAGGTAATCCTAGAGTTTAGTCTAATGCCTGTCTGGCACTGATGGTAAGAATAAGCCTCTTAGTTAGGTCAGTTTATGGTTTGCGAGTGCCATGTATTAGCTATTTATGGTCGAAGCCCTATGATCGATACGTATCCGAACAAGACAAACTTACCATAAGATAAACCATGCAAAATGGACCTGAAGTGTGCCCTGGTCTAATGGACGGTATACCAAAATAAGGGGGGCATACCCAATGATTAGAAATTAATATTGTTTGAAGAGAAATTATTTGAGAAATGCCCTAAAAGGGGGATGGGAGGGTGGGTATCGTGCACAGGAAACCGACAAAGACCACAGGCGAGTGGGCTGGTTAAATACCCCCGGGCTCATCCCATAAATTCAGGCCACCATACTGGCCTTCCTACTTATGGTTCGAAGCCCTATGACCGATACGTATCCAAACAGGACAAACTTACCATAAGATAAACCGTGCAAAATGGACCCGAAGTGTGCCCTGGTCTAATGGACGGAAAAAACAAAATAAGGGGGCAAAAACACTTAGGTAGGGGTGAAAGATCTTTATTCATTTCCAGTCTTATTCATTGAGCAAGTTGGGTGAATGCTCGAGACATCTCCACCTGAGGATTAGGGATATACCGGGCGAAGCAGGCCGACTTCCACCTGCCTAACATTTTAACAACGTGGTCTGGGACCCCATGCTGGGATGTGGATGAGGCTGCTCCAAAACGGAAAGAGTGGCCGGAGTACTCACCGGGATTGAGAAGTAAGTTACGAAGGAGAATCCTCATGTGTTTCATGAACTGGCAGGTACTCAAAGGTTTGACCGGAAAGGGCAGAAGGGGAATAGAGTCCAGCTATTCGGGCAGGAGTGAGAGTAGCTGATTGAGCACGGTGACCGGACACCAGGTATTGTTAGTCTTATAGAGATGGATGTCTACCCCAGAATCTGCCTGCTGGGTTTTGGAAATCGTGAGGTGAAGGACGAAATGGTCCTGATAGCAAACCAAGTGACATCTGCGTAGGACTAGCCTGGCTGAGTTGTTACAGGTGAACTCGCTAGGCCGCAAAAACCCATAGTAGGCCAGGTAAATGGCCGCTTGTATGACCAGGCTAGGGAGAACACCAAATGGGGAACTGGCAAGCATAGTAGACATATCTCTAAAGATGGTACTGGTAATAGGAAGACGTTTGGCTTTAACTACCGGCTGCCGCTTCTGGACGCCATGCAGGATGGCTCGGATCGCATGGGATGCGAACACGGACAGTTTTGCAGGATCTCGGAGTACTAGAAAGTGCTGTATGTCGGCTAAGTATAGCCGGATAGTGTTGTAGGATAGGCCAATATGAGACAAAGGCCAGTATATGCCTGGCGTCTGTTGGTGTACCCGCTGAGCAGGTAGCCAGGAACTTGTTAAACGCATCCCAAGCTATACGGTAGGCTTTCAGTGTGTTATTTGACAGAGACTGGCTGATGAGCTGAGTGGCTCCATGCAGATGCGGCTTTAGTCCAGGGCCAGCTGAGACCAAACAGAGATAGGGGCTGATACTGTATCGGCTTCGGGAACCTGCCGGAAGAAGGAGATAAAATTAAGGCGTGACAGTGCGTCTGCTGAAAGGTTGTATTTACCTGGAATGAATGCACAGTGAACATTAAATTGATGCTGCAGAGACAGCTGTACCAGCCTGCATAGGAAGGACATCACCGTGAGCGACTTAGACCTGCCTTTGTTGATAATATCAGCCGTGGCCTGATTGTCGGTGGTGAAGCCTACTGTTTGTCCTGTCCAGGTATGACCCCAGAGCTGGACAGCTGCTACAATGGGGTAGAGCTTGAAGAGGGAGCAAGACTGGCTAAACCCGGGGATTAAAATTATCTGTGAAGGCCAGGGTCCAGCTAACCAATGGTGGCCAAAAATAGCAGCGAATCCTGTGGAGGCTGCGGCATCTGTCGCCACCTGCGGTGACAGGGGCGAGATAGAAAGTATGAACATAGATATGCCATTCCAGGTGGAAAGGACCTTGTCCCACATCGATAAGTCTGCTATGGCTGCGGTGTCCAGGCTGAGGATTTGATCGCGGTCTTGTGCCTGTGAAAGATAGACCAACAGACACGAGACAAAGGACCGACCCAGGGGAATGAGCCGCATGGCGAAATTAAGCATGCCCAATAGTGACTGTAGCTGTTTCTTTGTACACCCTCTCATACGGGTGAATTCTCGGAGAACTGACCTAATGCGGGTCAGTTCATCGAGGGGAAGGCTGGCCTGCATGGAGCAAGTGTCCAGGTTGACTCAGAGAAAGGTGATGGAGTGTGTAGGTCAGTCGACCTTGTGTTCAGCAATGGGGACATTGAGGTTCCCAAAGACGACTCTCAGTTTGTCGAGGTCCTCTGGAGGCACACCAGGCTGCTCTATTAACAGGAAGTCGTCCAGGTAATGGATAAATTCCTGGCACTGGGCTTTGTGTACCGGGCTTTGTGTAATAAAATCCAGGTAAGAGATTGTGCGAATGCGTTGAAAAGCCAGGGGCTGCTCTTAGAGCCAAATGTCAGCTTAGTAGCAAAATAGTACACATCTCTCCATTTAATACCGTGCCAGCACCAAAGGGACGGGTGGATAGGCAAAAGCTTAAAGGCATCTGAGATATCAGCCTTGGACAGCCAGGGGCCTGTGCCTGCCTTAAGGATGGCCTGGATTGCTATGTCAACAGAGGCGCACTTTAAGGAGAACTCTTCAGAGGGGATCAGGGAATTCAGGCTAGGAATGTGAGAAGAATGAGGCACAGACAGGTCATACACCAAACAGACTTTATTTGAGAACTTGCCCTTCACAAGCCCAATAGCGCTAACTTTCCAAGTGCTGAAAGGGGGCTGCGTGATGGGACCTTTGACAAAGCCTCGCTCTAACTCAGTTTGCAGCAACTGGTCTATGGCCTGCTCGTCGGTGGACACTGAGCGAAAGTTCCTACAGTCATAGGTTGTGTGGGGCAGGGAGATGAGGCCGGTATGAAAGCCTGCTGTAAATCCTCGGGTGAGGAAGGTGGCTAGTGAGGGAGTGGGGTGTAAGGTGAGATAGAACCCCAACCACAGGACATCTATACGGCTTAGTCATAAGCCCTTTTGTTTGACCTCACATAAATTTCTTGGGTGACATATGACACAGACGTGCAGCAGACGGCATTGGCTAAAGTTACATGAGCCATAATTGTAATTGTTGCAGATAGCTGCCCCTCCTACGGTCCGAACAGAGCATCCAGACTTGTCTACCTGGAGTTTCTGTACCGGGGCTGATGGGCCTTGGGCTGTACCGGAGGTAGAGGGGAACTCAAAGGGGCGACTGACTGCTGCGTTGGCGCACCAGGAGGTGGTGTGGGTAGAGGACTGGCAGATCACGCACAGTGGTGAGCACGAGCCGGCAAAATGCCGGCAGAACAACTCAGTGTCCATAAGGCTCCAGTCCGTGGCTGTCTGAAACTGAGCCAGCCTGGCAGCTGCCTTGGCGGAGAAGGACCAATGGTAATCGTAAAACAAAAACCCTCCGTACTTGTAGTCCAGGTCCAAAACGGTGTGGAGATATAAGTCCAGCTCTTCCCTTCTGCCGGGGTTGAGCATATGACGTCCTTCAGCATGCCAAAGGCTAGGGTGAACTTTGGGACAGACAACTTCCGGTTGAGCCTAGGGTCTTTGGTCTTGAGAACCACTGAGACATCTCCCCAGGTATAGGCTTTGTTTTCTGCCAGGTCGTGGACAGAAATGATTAGGGAGGCAAGGTTAATGTCCTTGCCGTCCAGGATGTCCTTCCTTATGCTGGCTGGAACTAAATGTGCTGGGCAGACAAAGGGACTTGTTCCTGTGATACCTGTTGGAAGTGGTGTCAGAACTGCGGTTGGGTCAGGGGTGGTCGTGGCCGGGCGAGCCTCCAAGAGCGCCACTCTGGCCTGGACGTCCGTGACTGTTTTTGCCAAATACCACACCATGGTGTGGAGTTGCCATATGGCAGCGGAAATTGATTGGAGAGAAGCCTGGGGTTGGGTACGGGGCACAGCTGCGGCTGGCGGGGGGGAGAGGAGCCTGAAAAGCTCTGCCTTCTTGGCTGTAGCGGGGAAAGGTACACAGCTGTGCCTCAGTTCTGCAGTCAGCTTGGGGATGGTCCATTCCCTGAGGGACTGCACGCTGATGCTCACTGACGCTGGGTGAGGTGACAAAGGGGCGGTGAGGTCTTCGCTGCCAGCTTGAGACATGGCTCTAGGTGGTCTGTGCCCTAGATGTGATATCCTATCTCCTCAAGGTCGCAAGATGGTCGACCGGAACCTATTGAGGCTGACACAAGTCAAGACTGTTTCTCTTTCCTATAACAAGCGCACACACCCAGCTGCTATCCTCTAAAGACGGGTGTGTACATACACGTATATACATATATATATATATATATATATATATATATCTCGACATATGCACCCATATATACATATATACACATGTATTGTTTTTTTTTTGTTTTTTTTTAACATTCCTTTTTTTTTTTTCTTCCTTTTTTACCTGGTGAAATATCGTCCAACCTGGTGCAGGGTGGACCTACTGAACTTGACTGATCTGGAGAGAGAAACAACAGATGACGACAACTGATGAGAAGTTTGATTAACTATCTTAAAAGGTGACCTAAGTGACTTACTCGTATAACTCCGTAGTGCGTCCCGGCGACTATATAGGTTTGAAGTGGTTTTTCGAATCTTTGACTTGACGTGAAAGTGGCGTGAAAGATGAAATGAGTGAAATGTTTCGTGCTATTACGAAGACACAAATTAGTGCTGCAACTGTGACTAGTAATTGAGATAACTTGTGGAAAACAAAATGAAATGCGGCCAAGTCAACTGGGGCACGCCGGGACGAATCGATGCATCACAGATGCCACTGAATTTGAATCAGAGCGCGGTAGGTGACAGTGAAATGAAGTAGGAACTTGCCATGACAGAGGCATGAAACGGTCATGCTGCAACTGCGACTGACAACGAAACGGACTCTGGAACATGTACTGAAATGTGGCCAAACAAATCTGGAGCGTACCGGAATGAATCGGTGCATGTTGGATGCGACTGGATTTGAATCGGAGAGCGGTATGTGACAGTGAAATGAATAAACAATGTTCATCGTGACAGAGGCACAGATGGACCGGCCGCAACTGCGACTGACGACGAACCGGACTCTGGAGCATGCACTGACATGAGGCCAAAAAATACCTGGAGTATGTCAGAACGAATCGGTGCATAAGGATGCAACCGGATTCGAATCGGAGCATGATACATGACAGTGAAATGACTCTCCCATGATAGAGAAACGATTGGAGAGGCCGCAAACTGCGACTAACAACGACCGGGCTCTAGCACATGCACGAATCGATGAGCCAAAAACTGTAAATGACAACGAGAAGACTCTGGAGCATGTGCTGAAATAAGGCCAAACAACTGGGGCACACCGGGACTAATCGGCGCATTACGGATGCGACTAGATTTGAATCGGAGCACGGTACATGACAGTGAAATGAGTGAAATGATTTAGCCATGATAGAGGCATGAATCGTTGTGCCATGTTTTGAGACTGGCAACGACCTGTCTGTGGAGCATGGTACAGAGGCAAAGACACAATATGCGATATGTCCGAACGAAGCGGTGCGTCACTAGACATAACTAAGTTTGAATCGAGTGAGGCACCTGAAATGAGAAAATGTCAGTTACAACAGCAGTGCGATCGAGTGTCTAACAATACGGCTGTGTGTAGGGTCTCTAACGAATGACTTGAGAGTTTAGATCTCGAGATTCGTGACAAGATATCTAACAGAAATGCATGAAATGAAGGCCAAACAAAAAAACCCTACCTACGACAGCCGAGCCAGAGATGTTGTACAAAACACGATCGGGAACGAAAACCACAAGACTTCTGGAGACGGAAGTTGCGAACGCTAACGAATCTTGAATAGTCGGCCTAGTGACGTAGTATCGCGCACAGGCAACCGACAAAGACCACAGGCGAGTGGGCTGGTTAAATACCCCCCGAGCTCCTCCCATAAATTCAGGCCACCATACTGGCCTTCCTACTTATTACATTTGGAAATGTTCAATAAAGTTGTGGCCCTGCCTGTTTTCCAACTTCTGTGTCACTCTTGGGCAAGATATTGGTTTGTTAATTGGTTGTGTATGAACATATGCTTTTCAGCAGTCATGAGAACCAACTTAATTGCAAATTGCTATTGCATATTTAGAGACACTACGGTAAATCAGTTGACTTCAAAAGCTGTATATAGGGTGTTAATCGAAAATTTCCCTGCCCTGATGTCTATAAAATGAGAAGATTAATTGTCTATAATTCCAACACTAAACAAAGACAGTATGCTTTAGTTTAGCATGATTTTTAAAATGCCACCATTTTATTTGCTGACTATAACAAAAGCAGATCCCTTATCTCTCCCTGTCCACCACAGCAACATTCTCATAAAACATTGGTGCTGTGCACAGAAGTCATCTCTTGTCAGCAGAGACTATAGAACAAGATGATGAGTGGGTCACACAATAACTGCATTAACAAAGCATCTGTATTGACTAATAATCAATGTGCTGTGCTGGGCTTCTGGAATGTTCCTATGCTCACAGCATACAATTATAACCTTAGCATTGTAATAACAATACAAACAATAGTTATTTTTAGCAACTCAATATGAGCTTACTTGAAAATCCCCTTTCAGATTTCAGACGGATGGACTCCGCCAACGGATCTGCCTGCTCAGCTGGAATTCTGTCCACTGATCCCCGTACCACTTATGCAGAGTGGACATGGATGTAGCCCACTTTCCCCTATGCCCTTGTACACACGATCGGAGATTCAGACGGAATGTGTCCGATCAGAGAGTTTTGTCGGATATTCCGACTGTATTTGGTATGCATCGGACTGTTTCCGTCGGAATATCCGTCGGACCAAATTTTCAGACAAAATGCTCCGATCGGACATACTCCGATCATGTGTAGAGAATTCCAATCGGACAAAGTGCCACGCATGCTCAGATCAAATTCCTACATCAAAGCTATTGGCTACTAGCCTGAACGTAGTCCTGTCGTAACGAAATAACGTCATCACGTTCTGAACGTTCGGATTTTCCGACAACTGCGTCCGACCATGTGTATACAACAGTTTCGGACAAAATCCGATGGATTTGGTTGTCGGAATCTCCGATCGTGTGTACAAGGGCTATGAGAGGTTGGATGAAAACAGACTAGAGATGGACGAACTTCCGATGGGACGTTTCGCGAACGCGAACCGCGAACGCGACCAAAAGCTGTGCACACATAGTCCCACCACATTGCCACTGACATAAAAAAAAGTATGAAGTGAATCTGGGATTGACAACTACAAGCATTCTTTTTTTATCTGTGAAATTTTGACAATTCAGGACTCAGGAGCGCATGAAGGCAATGGAGGAGAGGAAAGGTCAGGGTATGAAGAGGGTGCAGGAGATGATCACCAGCACCATGATAGAGAGCACTGACACCAGCACCGTGATAGCATGCACTGACACCAGCACCGTGATATAGAGCACTGACACCAGCATCATGATAGAGTGCACTGACACCAGCACCGTGAAAGGGTGCACTGACACCAGCACCGTGAGAGCACTGACACAGCACCATGATAGAGTTCACTGACACCAGCACCGTGATATAGAGCACTGACACCAGCACCGTGATATAGAGCACTGATACCAGCACCGTGATAGAGTGCACTGACACCAGCACCTTGATAGAGTGCACTGAAACCAGCACCATGATAGAGTGCACTGACACCAGCACCGTGATATAGAGCACTGACACCAGCACCGTGATAGAGTGCACTGACACCAGCACCGTGATAGAGAGCACTGACACTAGCACTGTGATAGAGAGCACTGACACCAGCACCGTGATATAGAGCACTGACACCAGCCCCGTGATATAGAGCACTGACACCAGCACCGTAATAGTGTGCACTGACACCAGTACCGTGATAGAGAGCACTGACACCAGCACCATGATATAGAGCACTGACACCAGCACCATGATAGAGTGCACTGACACCAGCACTGTGATATAGAGTACTGACACCAGCACCGTGATATAGAGCACTGACACCAGCACCGTGATATAGAGTACTGAAACCAGCACCGTGATATAGAGTGCACTGACACCAGCACCGTGATATAGAGCACTGACACCAGCACCGTGATATAGAGCACTGACACCAGCACCGTGATATAGAGCACTGACACCAGCACCGTGATAGAGTGCACTGACACCAGCACCGTGATAGAGTGCACTGACACCAGCACTGTGATAGAGAGCACTGACACTAGCACTGTGATAGAGAGCACTGACACCAGCACCGTGATATAGAGCACTGACACCAGCCCAGTGATATAGAGCACTGACACCAGCACCGTAATAGTGTGCACTGACACCAGTACCGTGATAGAGAGCACTGACACCAGCACCATGATATAGAGCACTGACATCAGCACTGATACCAGCAACTCACTGCTGGGCCCCAAAAATATGACACCGCTCAACCTCTTCAAAAAGGAGGGTACAGGCATGTTGTACGGTGTGCTTTTTTTGTACAAGGAAGTGAGCCAAATGTAGAAAAAAGGTCTGTGTGCTCGATTAAATAAATCGTTTATAGAGATATACATGGTCTACTGGTCACATGTGTTGAATTCCTCCGAGATCCCCAGAACCTGTTCTGCCGCAGAGTTCATACAGATAAACGTTAACTGCACTTTTCTGCTGGAGCAGCCTATCAAGCATATGGAAGTTTGAGTTCCATCACGTCGGGCAATCACAAATAAGACATCTGACCGGCAGATTGTGTCGCTGCTGAATGTCAGCAAGGCAAGCCATGGCCGTGTAAGATCTTCTGAAATGGGTCGAGATTTGCCTTGCCTGCCGAAAGATGTCCTGGACCCCAGGGTATTTGACAACGAATCGCTGCACAACCAAGTTTAAGACGTGTGCCATGCATGGCACGTGCATAATTTTGCCCTGTTTATATGCGCTAAGCAGATTGGCCCCGTTGTCACACACCACTTTACCAACTGTCAAATTGAGCGGTGTTAGCCACTGATCTGCCTGTGAACGCAAAGCTGAAAGGAGTGCAGGGCCAGTGTGGGTCTTGGCTTCCAGGCACAACAGACACAGCACAGCATGGAGCTTGGGTGGCACAGCGGAAGAGACGCTAGCAGTGGAAAAGGAGGAGTCAGATAGGGAGCAGGATGGAGTAGGAGGAGGGGAAGAGCCAGGCCTGCATGCAATCCATGGTGGTAAAACCAAATATACACGGGTGCCACGGGTTACATGCTTGACGGCCATCAGAAGGTTTACCCAGTGGGCAGTAAAAGTGATATACCTTCCCTGCCCGTGTTTGCTAGACCATGTGTCTGTGGTCAGATGTATCTTGGCACTGACACTGTGTGCCAGAGATACATTCCCTTGCCGCTGAACATGGCCATATAGCTTCCTTCCTGGGACCTTCCATTGTGGGATTCCAATGGCCCCAAATTTTCGAAAAGGCCTCCGAGTCCACCAGTTTATATGGCAGTAGTTGGCGGGCTATCAGTTCTGACAAGCCAGCCGTCAACCATTGGGCAAGAGGGTTATCCGGCGTCATCATTTTTTTACGCTCAAACATTTGGCCCACGGAAGCCTGCCTTTTTGCAGAAAAACATGAGGATGGCGTGATGGAAGGTGGAGTGGAGGACAATTGTGAGGAGAGAGGAGAAGGAGAAGTAGAAGACGAGGCTGGATGTTGAGAGCCTGGAGTGTGGCTTTGTGGGTTCCATTGCTCCCACTGGGCTCGGTGATGGCAGCTCATGTGCCTTCTTAAGGCGGTCGTCCCTAGGTGAGTGTTGGGCTTACCGCGACTAATGCGTTGACTGCAAAGATTGCAGATGGCAACACTATTGTCAGCAGCGGACACATTAAAAAAAGCCCACACTGCGGAGCCATGTGCCTGCGTCCTGGGAGCGCCAGATGTGACCGTACATGGTTGATGCCTCGCTCTTGATACATTAGCAGTCTTCTTTGTCCCTCCTGTGCAATGTAAGTTCTTCCTGCTTCTCCTCCCTATCTGCTGGTCCATATCTCCCTCTGAGCTCCCCTCCTCTTCCTCTCTTGTGGGCACCCACGTGACACGTCATCATCAACGTCACCTTCCCCACTGCTATAATTGGAGATCTCAGAGTAGACAGCAACAGCGGGGACCAACCTCCTCCTTGGGCTGATCTGGCTACTGTCGTCAGACTGCTGAGTGGCAGTTGTTGCTACCTCCTCTTCCTGATCCACTGCCAAGAGTGGCTGCGCATCGGAAATGTCTTGATATGGATCGGAAAATAACTCCTGTGACTCAAGCGGAAGGTATATGGTGGTGGTGTTGGTGGTAGTGTCTTTGGGGGTGCACACAGCAGAGAGTGAAGAAGAGGGTGCAGATCGAGAGGATGCGGAGGGTGCAGAAGAGTAAGGCTGAGTGAGCCACTCAACCAAGTCTGGTGCATCCTTTGACGTAATCACATGCACCTTCTGCAATTTGCCACTTTGGCTCAAGCCTGTTGCTCCTGCCCTACCCCTACCACCCCTGCAGAAGGGCCTGCCTCTTCCTCTGCCTGTCATTTTTTAAATGACCCTGTAAGTGCAGTATGTATGTGGAAGAAGGTATATAACACCCCGCGTCAATCTGACGTTTTTGGGGGCCACTGGTCTATCACACCAGTTATAATACTTTTTTTTTTATTGCGTTTGTCATTCTTTGTAGTATCACTGCAGAACCGCTCAGCAGTCAAAGTGCTGCAGAGTGGAAATGCACTATACTATGCTTTCTATATGTGCAAGTATTTTATACGTGTATTACACCCCTTTATACTGCACACCAAATAGTACACCTATACCAGTCCTTACAAAGACCTTTGTGGACCTAGTAGCTAGTGATTTGCAGACTGTCCCTCAGTCCCTACACTGATAAATGACAGCTGCAGAAACGAGCAGTAATCTGCAGCACAGCAATGCAGCAGCACCCTATACAGTATATTGTACACCTATACCAGTCCTTACAAGGACCTTTATGGACCTAATAGTAATAGCTAGGTAGTGATTAAACTGACTGTCCCTGCTGCACACAGCGTCCTGTCCCTACACTGACAAAAGGCAGCTGCAATCACCAGCAAAGCAGTGCACTGAACCCTATATACTGTGCTACACCTATACCAGTCCTTAAAAGGACTTTTGTGGACCTAATAGCTAGTGATTTGTGTCACTACAGTCTCTCCCTGCTCCACACAGCGTCCTGTCCCTACACTGACATAAGACAGAATGTAAAATGGCTGCCAGATCAGGTCTATTTATAAGGTAGGGGGAATGTCCAATTGTCCATGTGCTGAAATGTCTCAATTGGCTGTCCTATACCCCATGATGGATGTGTCATCATGGGTCAAAGTTCTTTCACACTGTAAACACATATGTCCGCCGGGCGAACAGCAGCAATAGTCCGCCGATCAGGCGAATCGCGGACATGCACAATTTGCCGCGAACCGATCGCCAGACGAACAGTTCGGCCATCCCTAAAACAGGCCACCTATCTGTTTCCATCTGACTGTCATCCAATCCGATTCACCAGACAGATATGGAACAGATTCCCCATCCATCTGTTATTAGCAGATCGGATCGGATGTCTGTGGGTGTCAACATCTATCACTCCATAGAGGGAAATGGATGGTCCGATTGGATCCGCTTGTCTGGTCCGCCCGTGTGAAAGGAGCCTTCATGTTGCGAGTTCTGCCTGATTACTGGTCATCTATTTCCACAACTTACCAGCTTTCCTGAATGTTTTGCAGCTTTTCATCTGCTGTTTACTTTCAATTTTTAAGGACTACGTATCCCATGGTACTTTGCTGCCTGTAAGCAGAGATCCCTGTGCTGACTCCACCTCCTGAAACTCCTCCTCTCAGCACCTCTGTAGTTCAGAAGGCATTCTCTGTGAAATTTGTGACACAGCAATACCTATTCACAGGACATAGAAAATACACATCACAGAATTCAAGGAAGTAAATGTGTGGGGATCATCACAAAGTTTACAAACTTCAAATCATTCAAATTGAATAGAAGTAGGCTATAAATGAATATGTGAATTTGCATTTTGACCATAGATATACTTTGAAGCTTAAAGTGATACTAAGGTCTCGTTTTTTTTGTTAAAAATAACAAATATGTTATACTTACCTGCTCTGTGTAATGGTTTTGCACAGAGCAGCACAGATCCTCCTCTTCTAAGGTCCCTCTTCGGTGCTCCTCGCCCCCCCTCCTTTTGAGTGCCCCCACAGCAAGCAGCTTGCTATGAGGGCACCCGAGCCAAGCCGCAACTTTGTGTGTCCATTCAGACATGGAGCAGCGGCCCAGCCCCACCCCCTCTCTCTCCTCTTTGGCTCACTGACTTTGATAGCAGCGGGAGCCAGTGGCGCTTCGCTGCTGTCTTAGCCATTGAGGAGGGAGAGACAGCCAAGTCTCTTGTGCAACATCCTGGAGCGAGAGGGGGTTCAGGTAAGTATTAGGAGGGCTAAGGGAGGCTTCTGCACATGTAGCAGCCACAAACTTTGCTGTGTGGCCTTGACTTGTTGGGCTTACCAGTTACCTTCTCTCGGCCTTCTCTTCCACGTCTAGGGGTTCGATACCCAATGACTTGAACACTGACACAGATGAAGTCCTCTTTAAAGGGTTTTATTTTGTGATAATAACTTCCAAACAACACAGTCTCTTAGGGAACAGAGGGCACGGGTGAAGAACTCAGGCACCTTGAATTGCAGGTCTAGCAAAGTCTCTAATTCCACCCAGAGAGTGTCAGAGAATCTCCAGACTTCAACGTCGGCACTTCCCCGTGCGCCTGCGGGGAAGAGCTGCACAACGACGCATGCATATGCGTCGTACGATACAATGTCGTACACGCATGTGCAAACCTATGCACACGGCTATGGGCCTTACCTGATTGGCCTGACAGTCCTATAAAAGGCATCAATGTGCTCTGTGTATTTGCTGGTTTGTCTCCTCAGCTCACCTGTGTTCCTGGTTCCTGGTTCCTGGTTCCTGGTTCCTGGTTCCTGGTTCCTGGTTCCTGGTTCCTGGTTCCTGGTTCCTGTTTCCTGTTTCCTGTTCCTGTTGACCACTTCTTGTTGTGACCCGGCTTGTTTGAAGACTACTCTGATTCTCTCCTGATCTGACCCCTGGCTTGTTTAAACTGACTTTCTGCACTTAGCCTTGCTGGCTTACGGACTGATACCTGTGCTTGACCCTCGGCCTGCCTCTGGAATATCCTTTATCTCACGGACTGTACCTGTGTTTGACCATCGGCCTGTCTCCGGAATATCCTCTGTCTCACGGACTGTACCTGTGTTTGACCCTCGGCCTTCACTCCAGGTGTTGGAACCCCTGGCAGGCATTTACTTCTACCAGTTCCAAGATCTTCTGCACGGGCATCTCTTCCTTCAGAAGACCTGCTGCATACAAGTCACCTGCTGGCAACCCGTGCCTCTTCGTGCCCTGTGCCCACTGTTCCAACCTCAGGGGTACTGTGCACCCAGCTGCAAGGGAAGCCGCTCTCAGCACTTTGGCTTTGGTGAGTACCTGACAGTACAAACCAGCCAATGTCAGAAGCCGACAGAGCTGGCTCACCTCTTGAGGCTCTCTGCCAGCAGGTTGCAGCCCTCACTCAGGCAGTGCAGCGACTCCAGGATGGCTACTTTCAGATTGAAGGCCGGCTACAGCACCTGGCGATCTCTCCCAATCCATCGGATCCTTCGCCTTCTACAGCCAGCAGCTCTTCCGCTTTGCAGATTCAAGGCAGTGCTACACCTGCAGTAGTCATGAACTTTCCGGAACCCAGGGTCCCTACTCCTGAGTGTTTTTCAGGCAACCGAAAGAAGTTTAGGGCATTCAAAAACGCATGCCTCCTGTACCTGGCCCTGCAGCCCCGGACTTTCCACTCTGAATCAGTGAAGGTGGGTTTCATCATCTCCCTGCTTTCCGATGAACCACAGTCCTGGGCCCATAACCTCCTGGAGCAGAAGAGCTCCCTTCTCGATTTCGTAGAGTCCTTTTTTGTAGCCATGTCACAATTGTATGATGACCCTCAACACACCGCTACAGCCGAAGCCATCCTGCACTCCCTAACCCAGGGAAAAAGACCGGTAGAGGACTATATCGTAGAGTTTCGCAAATGCTCTGGGGACACTGACTGGAACGAGGCTGCCCTTAAATATCAATTTCGCCTAGGCCTCTCTGAGACCCTAAAGGACGAACTGGCCCGGGTAGATACCCCTGCATCTTTAGAAGACCTGGTCCAGTTGGCTACCAAGCTTGACCGACGTTTACGGGAGCGTCGCTCTGAGCGCCTTCAATCATCTAAACCCATGTGGATGCTACCCCGGGTACCCCCCTTGCCTATACCTGCTCCAGTCCCTTCCTCCTCTGCTGACAGTGAACCCATGCAGCTGGGCCTAGTCCGGGCTCCACTCACCCCTGATGAGAGACTCCGTCGGCGTCAAGCCAATCTTTGTCTGTACTGTGGTGAATCGGGCCATTTCCTGCGCAGCTGTCCTGTAAGGCCCAGTAAGTGCCGACCTCATGCTGCGATGAATTCTCAAATTTCAGGTTTCACCCAATCTCATCTTGTCCTCCCGATTTCATTACAGGTGGCGGAAGAGGAGGTTCGGCTGGGAGCCATCATTGACTCAGGAGCCTGCAGTTGTTTCATGGACTTAACTTTAGCTCGGAAACTGCACATTCCTCTCTGCACTAAGAAACAACATCTACAAATCCACCTGGCTGACGGCTCCCTACCCTGCTCTGGTCCCGTGACCCAAGAAACGGTACCAATCTTGACATCCACTGATTCCGGCCATCGCGAATTTCTTCGCTTCGACATTATCCATTCTCCGATGTTTCCGATCATCCTCGGGTTTCCTTGGTTACAAGCCCACGACCCACTGATTAAATGGAATAAGAAGGAAGTACGCTTTTCTTCTCCCTACTGTTCACAGCACTGTCTCCTGCCAACCTCCCACAAGTCCACCTCTTGCTTGACAATACAGACTAGTCCTGATAATCTCCTGCATGTCCCCTCAGCTTATCATGACTTTTTGGACATTTTTGACAAAAAGAAAGCTGATACTCTGCCGCCCCATCGGCCCTATGACTGTCCGATTGATCTGCTACCCGGTTCCGAAATACCATTCGGGCGGATCTTCCCATTATCGGAAACCGAATTGGAAGCTCTGCGTTCTTACATTGATGAAAACCTAGAAAAAGGATTTATCCGACCATCCTCTTCTCCAGCTGGCGCAGGCATCTTTTTCGTTGAGAAAAAGGATGGTTCACTCAGGCCCTGTGTGGACTACAGGGAACTTAATAAAATTACTATTAAGAATCGGTATCCACTTCCCCTCATCCCTGAACTCTTCCAACGCCTAAGAACTGCTAAGGTATTCACTAAACTAGACCTGCGGGGAGCATATAATTTAGTCCGAATCCGCGATGGAGATGAGTGGAAAACGGCTTTCAGGTCTAGATTCGGACACTTTGAATACCTAGTGATGCCCTTCGGGCTCTGCAATGCCCCGGCCACATTCCAACACCTCGTCAACGATATTTTCCGTGAGTATCTAGACAACTTTGTAATTGTGTATCTTGACGATATTTTGATTTTCTCCAACTCACTAGAAACACACCGAACACACGTCAGGAAGATCCTCCTCATCCTCAGAGAGCATGGGCTCTACCTAAAAGGAGAGAAATGTGAGTTTGAAAAAGACACTATCCGTTCATCATCACCACAGGGGGAATATCAATGGACCCACAAAAGGTCAAAGCTATCCAAGAATGGCCAGCACCCACAGACAAGAGATCTGTTCAGCGATTTGTTGGCTTCGCCAACTTTTATCGCAGGTTTATTCAGGGATTCTCCACGATCATTTCCCCTATTACTCAACTAACCCGTCAGCAAGTTAAGTTCCAGTGGTCTCAGCAAGCTCAGGAAGCTTTTGATGAACTAAAGAGACTTTTCACATCAGCACCTATCCTCCGGCATCCCGACCCAAGTCTTTCTTATGTATTGGAGGTAGACGCCTCCGAATCCGCAGCAGGGGCGATTCTTTCCCAAAGGAGTGGCCCGAAGGCTCTCCTTCACCCAGTTGCCTTTGCCTCCCGGAAACTCAGTGCTCCAGAGAGGAATTACGATGTCGGGGACCGAGAACTTCTCGCTATAAAATTCGCCCTGGAAGAGTGGAGGTATCTATTGGAGGGTGCGTCTCAACCCATCATGATCTTCACAGACCACAGGAACCTGGAGTACCTTAGAGCTGCCAAACGCCTCAGACCCTGACAAGCACGCTGGGCCCTCTTTTTCTCCAGGTTTAATTTCCACATCACCTACCGCCCCGGTTCCAAAAATGGAAAAGCGGACGCACTCTCCCGAATGTTTCCAGAAGCAGAAGAGCCATCTGAACCTGCAACTATTCTGTCTCCACACAACTTCCTCCAAATCATTCAGCCAGACCTAGAATCAGCCATTAAACAAGCCACCGGTCAAATTTCCGAAACTACAGCATCCTCCCTAGAAAAGAAAGAGGGTTTACTATGGGCACACAACAAGATATTCATTCCTCCCTCTGTAAGGCTCCGGATTTTGCAGACCTTTCACGATCATAAGATGGCAGGACATTTTGGGGTCCAGAAGACTGCTGATCTGATCTATCGTTCTTTCTGGTGGCCAGGTTGGAGGAAGGATTGCAGGAACTATGTCCAGTCTTGTATTACCTGCCAACGAAATAAGGGTGCTAACACCAAAGCATGGGGACTTTTGAGATCCTTACCTGTTCCCGAACGTCCCTGGAGAGAGATCTCTATGGATTTTATTGTGGATCTGCCACCTTCAGACAAGTTTACCACGATCCTAGTAGTAGTAGATCGTCTCTCGAAGATGGCGCACTTCCTACCCATGTGTGGCACTCCCTCTGCTGCGGCTACAGCAAATATTTTCATCAAGGAAGTTGTGAGGCTACATGGTGTCCCCTCCAATATCGTGTCTGATAGAGGAATTCAATTCACCTCCAAATTTTGGAAGAATCTCTGCAAGGCACTGGAGATCAAGACCTCTCTATCTTCCGCATACCATCCGCAAAGCAATGGGCAAACAGAAAGGACGAATCAAACGTTAGAGCAATACCTCCGCTGCTTTTGCTCCTGCTCCCAAGACGATTGGTCTTCTCTCCTGCCCTGCGCGGAATTTGCTTATAATAACTCTGTACATTCCGCTACCAACCAAACTCCATTTTGGGCGAACTATGGCTACCACCCTTCTTTCTTGCCAGATTCCGTCCCTGAAGTCTCCGCTCCTGCAGTCCAAGAACGGGTAAAATCAATTCAGGACAATTTCCTTCAGATTCAGGAGGCCATGAAGAAGGCTCAAAGAGACTATGAGGTGTACTATAATAGAGGAAGAAGGAGTTGCCCAAGTTTCAAGATCGGGGATAAGGTTTGGTTATCTTCTGCCAACCTGAGATTGCCATACCCGTCTCGGAAGCTCGGTCCCAAGTTCATTGGCCCCTTTGAAATCAAAAGGGTAGTAAACCCAGTAGCTTTTGAACTGGCGCTACCTAGTTCATACAAAATTCACCCGGTGTTCCATGCATCCCTATTAAAACCAGTGATTCCAAGCTCCTTCACCGGAAGACAAGTGGCACCACCTCCACCCGTCAAAGTCGAAGGTGAGGAAGAATTCGAGGTGGAAGCCATAATGGACTGTCGAAGAAGGGGAAGACAGACCCAATACCTCGTAAAATGGAAAGGGTATCCCCCTGAAGACAGTTCTTGGGAACCCTCCAGTAACATCCACGCTCCTCGCCTGATACGGGATTTTTACCGGAGACACCCCAAGCAACCAACCAGATTGGGCATCCGGAGGCTGCCCCTTGGGGGGGGCACTGTCAGAGAATCTCCAGACTTCAACGTCGGCACTTCCCCGTGCGCCTGCGGGGAAGAGCTGCACAACGACGCATGCATATGCGTCGTACGATACAATGTCGTACACGCATGTGCAAACCTATGCACACGGCTATGGGCCTTACCTGATTGGCCTGACAGTCCTATAAAAGGCATCAATGTGCTCTGTGTATTTGCTGGTTTGTCTCCTCAGCTCACCTGTGTTCCTGGTTCCTGTTTCCTGTTTCCTGTTCCTGTTGACCACTTCCTGTTGTGACCCGGCTTGTTTGAAGACTACTCTGATTCTCTCCTGATCTGACCCCTGGCTTGTTTAAACGGACTTTCTGCACTTAGCCTTGCTGGCTTACGGACTGATACCTGTGCTTGACCCTCGGCCTGCCTCTGGAATATCCTTTATCTCACGGACTGTACCTGTGTTTAACCATCGGCCTGTCTCCGGAATATCCTCTGTCTCACGGACTGTACCTGTGTTTGACCCTCGGCCTTCACTCCAGGTGTTGGAACCCCTGGCAGGCATTTACTTCTACCAGTTCCAAGATCTTCTGCACGGGCATCTCTTCCTTCAGAAGACCTGCTGCATACAAGTCACCTGCTGGCAACCCGTGCCTCTTCGTGCCCTGTACCCACTGTTCCAACCTCAGGGGTACTGTGCACCCAGCTGCAAGGGAAGCCGCTCTCAGCACTTCGGCTTTGGTGAGTACCTGACAGAGAGTAGCCACTCGCAGCTGGGTACTTCAAGGCTGAACAGATCTCTAGCCAGAGATCATGGCAGTCAGCACGTTGACTCAAAACTTGAAGCAGTCCCGTGAACATGGACAAGTTGTAACTAAAGGTGAACAGGAACCTTTTCCTCAGTACCTGGAACGTTTCCCGTCTCCTCAATGGTACTAGAAAAGCGTGAATTTGTCAATGTCTTTCCCAGCTCAGTAACCAGGCACTTCCCAGGATGCCACTTGTCGGCCCTCCTCCGAAGAGTCCTCCCCCGGTCACTTTCACGAGCTGTGGTGCCTCTCCAAGCCGAGAGCACACCCGGACACCTTGAATCCTCCCTCAGTTACAGTGCCTCGGACCAGCCGGGTCAGAGTCTCAGGAACAGACGGATCCCTACCCCAGACCAGATGGGTCTATCAGGGGCCTTCCACAGGAACATGTTGCGGGGTATTGAACCCCCCGTGACCGGGACCCCTCATGTGGCTACCCCAGTCCTGGAACCAGAACAGACCCCATGGGTCTCACAAACGCCTCTCCCCAAAACACGCGACCCACACCCCTTAAGTACCCCTTCCCAGACTCCTCAGGCACTCCCACTGATTGGTTCGGAGAAGGCTGATACTTAAACATCCAACCAGACCTGTTCTGGTCTGTCATGTGCACCTCACGGTTCACATGACAAGGCAGAACTTCCAAACACAGCCTGACCAGACTGATGTTAAGGCCTACCTACACAATTAGCCCTCAGAACCCCTACTGTTCTGAGGCAAAAAAACTAAATTGACATGCGTTTGACATTTTGTCCAAAATGTCATCCGCTACACACACATAAGGCTTTTTTTATCTTAATGCATAGACTGCACCCCCCATCCCTGCTGCCCTATAGAGATGACTGTTCTCTGACAGGAAC
Source organism: Lithobates pipiens (assembly GCF_037356315.1). Classification (NCBI taxonomy): domain Eukaryota; kingdom Metazoa; phylum Chordata; class Amphibia; order Anura; family Ranidae; genus Lithobates; species Lithobates pipiens. The sequence continues at coordinate 353,112,418 of NW_027507748.1, read as the reverse complement.
TAATCAAGAGAGTGATATAGCTTCTATGAATGAAACACAATCTATGAATGGGGGAGCAGACCATTCGATCCTCTCTCATCCTCCATTCATCATGAATGAGGGCTCATTTTTCATTAATAGAAGCTACTGTATAGTGCACTCTTAATAAGTTCACAGCTCTATTGACTCGGGGGGGGGGGGGGGGGGGGATCAATAGACGATTTCAGCTAATAGAGGAGACAGAAGCACCAGGGACACATCCTACTGAATGTAGGGCTTCTGAGTGTGCCCCTGTACCTTTAAGAGGAATGGGCTCCTTCCAGGCATGCCTTAACTTATTCATTGATATTGTAATGCTACCCCCGCAGGAGCCATTTGGTAATTTTGGTTCTCTGTTCTATGCCTCAACTCCAAGAATACCTTCAGCCCCTCTGACACATGAACACTTAGGGCTCATGCACGCAGGACGTTTTTACAGCTACTGTTAGGGGCGTTTGACATTTTTTTTTTATCTGCCTCTAAAAGTCCCTCAATGTTAGCCTATGTGTCCATGCACACATAAACTGTGAGAGTCGTTTGGAGGCATAAGCGTTTAGGGGCAGTAGAAAAAAAATGACAGCCTGTGCTTACAGCTGTAAAAACGAGCTGTAAAAATGAAAAACACCAAAAAATGTGGCTAAACGCAAATAAACAAACACAAGGGGCAAGTTCAAAACAAAGTCTGTAAGAATCACTAAGCCCACTAAAGTTCTGTACCACTAGACAGAGATGAACTCTATATTTTCTGTTATTTTTGTATAGCCTTTTCAGCATGCTGAACTTCAATGTCACCGGACTCCTCACCCTTTCCTTTCGTTAGCAGATGGAGGCACTTGGGGAAGGGGGGAGGAGTCCGGTGACGTTGATGTCTGTGACATCACTGGATCTCAGACGGAACTCCCTGAAGACCCAGAACATTTAAGATTTAATTTTTGTGTTCAAACACAAACTACTCACATAAAGATGATAAAAACACAGCATGTAGGGGGGCGTGGCCGGCGCGTGACTGGAATGGCCGCCTGAGAACTGAGCTCTCCACATACATAGCGGCATAGAGCGACTTCCAGCGAACCTCAGCCTACACCGAACGTACGGTGACCGTCCTAATCTCCCGCTTTATCACGGGAGAATGTCGCTGAAGCGAAAAGATTCCCGACCGCCCCGCAAATTGACGGCTTTTATGTACCAGCCGTCGGCGCGGCGAGGCCAAGATGGCGCCACTCCGTCAGGCAGCCTTTCGTACGCAGCGGCCGTATCTTCCTCACACGGACACACTGAAGCCAGAGACTCACCTAACAATGCGGTAAGCGTCTCACAGGGTGGCGATCCACCCCGCTCCCCTCCTGGAACTCCTACTACCCAAAGCCCTGTCAAAAGCAAAATGAGGCTGGATGCCTCAGGGATAGATGGAGATGGCTGTAATTTGAGAGAGCTCCCCTCTCATACACCTGCACTAGGCCCACAGCCAGATGCCATAGCCTCTTTCCCCACCATGGGCCAAACTGTTCTTGATACCACCTTAAAGGAGATGCTTATTTCACTCCGTAGTTCTTTACAATCCGATATGCTATCATTTATGCACGGATTTGATAACAAATTGGGCCTAATAGATACCAGGGTCAATCACTTGGAATCTAACATGGATACCATGACTGCCACCATTAATGATCTAATTGATTCGCAGGAGGCACAAGCACAGGAAACTAAATGGCTGACTGACAAATTAGCAAATTTAGAGGACAGAGCCAGGCGCAACAATTTCAAGATCAGAGGAGTGCCTGAGTCCATTCAAAATACTGATCTCTCTGTCTTTGCTAAAGGCCTGCTTAAAACATTACTGCCTGAAGCAAAAAACATGGAATTGCTTATTGATCGGATACATAGACTGCCAAAACCTGCGTTTCTGCCGGATTCTGTACCCAGAGATGTTATTCTCAGGGTACACTTTTTTCACATTAAAGAACAGTTTATGCAAAAAGCGAGAGCGTTACCAGCACTCCCTGATCCATATGCTCAAATGCAGATCTTTGCTGATTTATCTCAACATACCCTGAGTAAACGCAGGCAACTTAACAACATCACTAAAACCCTGCGCAACAACCAAATCCAATATCAATGGATTGCACCTGCCAAACTCTCCATCACTCATGCAGGCACCAAACATGTCGTGTCCTCAGTACAGCAGGGCTTACAGATGCTGAAAATCTGGAATGTTATTCCTTCCAACAACGACATGATGCCTATGGATCAAAGCAACACGGGAACCATGTCGCATCATCCCTTACCTCAGAGGGATTATGGTCACATTCCATCTACATGAATGGCTGAGGTCTGTCTATTGGGCTATGTTCTGTGGTTGTGATCCCTGCTCACGCTCGGTTTCACTAGACTTTTACCCCCATCCAGGGCTCCTAGACACTGTTGTGTTGTGTCTCCGCCCTGTGCACTGTTGGTGCTGGTTTCTTTTTTTTGTTGTATATTTGTTTTGTTTTTCTTTTTTCTTTTTGCTCTACCATTCATCTAATTGACATATACTCCTGACCTGGAAGCAACCTTCCCTCAGTAATCAACCCTTGGGCACAAACCCCTTATCAGTACAGCTTCCTCTTGTGACCAGTGTTTTGTCCCCCTCCCCCCATCCTCTTTTTTTTTTTTTGTTGTTTTTGTTTCTTCTCTCTTTTTACAGGTACTCCGAAGTTGCACTAAAATTCTCTACCAGACCCTGCTGTCTTCACCTCTTATTGACTCAGCACACAGCCTTTTGAGGACTTCTCTACACACTACGCCACCTTCTTCGCATCTCCTCCAACTGTGCGGAAATCTGTTGGCATCCGATCTGCTAAATATTTATAAGGTACCCCCATTCATCTGTATTACACCTCAATACGCACTATGACTATCAAAATTGTCACGATTAATACCAAAGGATTAAATCATCCTGCGAAAAGATCCTCTCTCTGGGCCTTGGCTAATCAATCTAAATGCGATATAATCTGCGCTCAGGAAACACACTTTCTATCTAGTAATCCTCCTTCCTGCACCAATAGGAACTTTAGTACTATATACACCGCTAATGCACCTCAAAAAAAGAAGGGTGTTCTAATCGCTATTAGCAACTCGCTAACCTTTCAACAAGATCAATGCCTTTCTGATCCTGGAGGCCGCTTCTTAATCTTGAACTGTCATATTAATGACGCACCCTATACCATCGTCAACGTCTATGTCCCAAACACTCACCAAATTAGATTTCTTCGGAAACTGAATAGAAAAGTTCATTCAATGCAACAAGGTGCAACTATATGGTGTGGAGACTTTAATTGTACTCCCGATCCAGAAATGGATTCTACATCTCTCTCCAAAAGAGGGCGACCAGCACTGAATTCTCTACTTCATGAACTAGGCCTCTATGACGTCTGGAGATGCACACATGCAGACGAAAAGGATTTCACTTTCTTTTCCCCTTGCCACAATACTTACTCTCGCATTGACCTTTTTCTTACAGACCAATGGACCTTGCAAAAAATATCTTCGTCTACTATTCATATGACTTCTTGGTCTGATCATTCCCCTGTAAGCATCATTATAGAAGACACTAACAGAACTGCTTCGACTTACCTTTGGAGGTTAAATACCTCGATCCTGCAATCTCCATTGTACAACCAAACTCTAACGGATAATCTAAACTCTTTTTTTGAATGTAATGAGAACTCAGTTGATGATCCGGCTGTTTTATGGTCCGCGCATAAGGCTTTTATGCGCGGAATCTTTATACAATTAGGTGCTCAAGATAGAAGACAGAGGAGGCAGCGAATGAACAAAATATTAGCAGAAATACAATCCACTGATCTACTTAATAAACAAAATCCTACGCCAACATTGAAATCTAGACTCATTGCTCTCAGACTGGACCTTAGGACCCTACTCCTAGAAACTCACGATAAATTCCAAAAGCGACTTAAAATGAAATTTTACGCTGAGAATAATAAACCTGGTAAATTTCTATCTCATAGGATCAAAGGTTATTCCGCCAAAACCCGACCGCCCTACATCTATCATCCCCACACTAATTCTAAATTGACTAATCCGCAAGATATTGCCAATGCCTTCAGTGCATACTACAGCTCACTCTACAATCTAAAAGACGATCCGACTCAACCCAAACCCTCGACAGCGCAAATTAAATCATTTTTAGACTCCATTGATCTGCCTAGCTTAACCCCCCTACAATTAGATGACCTTAACGCACCTTTCACAGAGACAGAAATCAAGAAGGCCATCCAATCATTACCTCCCAACAAAGCCCCAGGTCCTGATGGTTTTGTAGGAGAATACTATAAAAAATATGACTATCTTCTCATCAAATATATCACCCCATTGTTTAATTCCGCTGCCTCCTCTGCCTCTTTCCCCCAGGAAATGTTGAAAGCACTAATCGTCACTATACCGAAGCCAGGGAAAGAACCCACTTTAACCCAAAATTACAGACCTATCTCCTTGCTCAACCATGATGTGAAATTGTATGCCAAAGTATTAGCTAATCGGCTTAATGATTTAATGCCATTATTGATACACCCTGACCAATCTGGTTTTATCAAGGGGCGCCAAACGTCTGATGCGACCCGCCGTATGATAAATATCATCCATCACACAGCGGCTCATCGGATGCCTTCTCTGCTTCTCTCCTTGGATGCGGAGAAGGCATTCGATAGGGTTCACTGGCAGTATCTCCGGCAAGCATTGGAAAAATTTGGATTCCAGGGTCATATACTGATGGCAATCTTGGCCCTATACTCCTCTCCATCAGCGCAAGTGTATTGCTCCTCCATGTTATCTACTGATTTTAAAATATCTAATGGCACTCGCCAAGGTTGCCCCCTTTCCCCCTTAATTTTTGACTTAATAATAGAACCACTTGCTGCTAAAGTTAGGTCCCATACTAACATATCAGGCATTCCCTTTGGCGATTGTGAACACAAGATTAGTCTCTTTGCCGACGATGTGATCTTTTCATTAACCAATCCTACCTCTTCCCTGGCTTCGGTACAAACCTTATTGGATGAATTTAGCTATGTGTCTTACTATAGGGTTAATGCGTCCAAATCTTACATACTACCTTTAGCAATATCCCCCGAACAACGACAACATTTGACCGCCCAGTACCCTTATGCATGGTCTACAAATTCTATCACGTATCTGGGTATTAATCTGACGAGCTCCACCAAGGATTTGTATAAAGCAAACTTCCCTCCATTCCTAGCCACTCTCTCATCTGACTTAACGAACATCTCCAAACTCACACTGTCCACCTCTGGCAGACTTGCGGCATTCAAAATGCTCAAGCTCCCTCAATTACTATACTTATTCAGGGCGTTACCCATTCCTATACCTACTTCCTTCTTTAGGCAGACTCAGTCGATAATTCATAACTTTATATGGTTAGGAAAAAAATCTAGAATATCACATCGCACGCTTATGAAACACAGAAAGGTAGGTGGCTTAGGATACATCGTAGTTAAAGACTATTATTTTGCAGCTATCCTGGCCCAACTCAAAGCCTGGTTCATTCCAGATTCTAGTATCCACTGGTGTGTGATGGAATCCTTTCAGGTGCCAGGAAATAATTTACATAACTGGCTTATCTCTAGACCTGATTCTAAATCGTCCAACATTTCCTTATCCCCAACCATAAAAGCGTCACTAGCAGCATTCTTATATTTCATTACGCATTTTCCTGCTTCAGCTCCCACATGTACAATTCCACTCCCCATTGAAACTCTTAATCTTCTGACTCACGACATTCAACTCTCCCCTTGGAAACACAAAGGTATTTCCTATATCGCTGATCTTTATGATAGTGACTTCCTACAATCCTTTACTTCCCTACAAAATAAATACTCGCTCCCACCCAAAGAATACTATACTTATATCAGAATTTCACATTGTCTGGCCCGATCACCTTCCCTCCGTCGCAATATCCCGAAAGTGGCATGGACATATTTCTCTAATGCCTCATCGTCCATCAAGGGGATATCCCTTTTTTATGCATTATTAGATGGCAAAGATATTTTTGAGAAATTACCCCCTTTACTAAAGTGGGAAACTGAACTGGGTTCCTCATTTTCCTCACAACAATGGCAAACTGCCTTAAGGGCCATATTTCTGGCCACAAAATCGGCAAATCTCTGGGACCTCACATACAAGATAAACCTTAGATGGTATATCACTCCATTGCAGATTCATAGATATAGCCCAGCGACTAGCCCTGCCTGTTGGAGATTATGTGGCCTCCCTGGCAATCTTTTTCACACTTTTTGGTCTTGCCCAAAACTAACCCAGTTCTGGACAGACGTATTTGTCATCATATCATCTCTCACTCACATTGTCTCCCCGCCTAACCCTGCTCTGGCACTCCTAAATATTGGAATTGACATCTACCCCCACCATGTTCAATATATTGTTACACATTTATGCCTAGCAGCACGGCTGACCATTACACGTAACTGGAAATCCCCAGACCCTCCCTCACGTTCTGAAGTCATACGAACAACACAGTTACATGGTGTATACGAACGTATGTATGCCTCTTCGGAAGGTCTATTGTCTAAATCCATCACCCGCTGGACTCCCTGGTTAGACTGGTACAAATCTTGCATGTCTGGGCCTCCTTGAACATTTATCTCACCTGTTATGAGAAGAATTTCTCACATGCCTACATGTACCTACTCCACCTTTTCATTCCCCCCCCCCCTCTCCTTTTTTTTTTTTTTTTTTTTCTCTTCCTCTCCCTTTCTTTTCACCCACCCTCATCCCTTCCCACCTTCCTATATATTTCACCTACATAACAGTTAGCGGATCGATCTTAGTCCATTTATTATGGACTTCTATTCTCCATTATTTTATTCTAGTTTTACGGTTACTGCTTCTTGTTACACACCATTACGGTACTTTGCATTCCTCTTGGTTTATTTTGATTATATGGTCATTGCAACAAAGTTTGACTTCTTTACTACCCTTACCATGGGAATACTCCCTTGCTCCTGTGTACAGTGTGTTCCCAATTGGGGTGCACGGTGCAAGGTGACGTCCTCCTTTTTCTTTTTCTGTTTTACTAATTGGATTATATATATTAGAAGTAATACATTATGTTTCACTTATTATATCTAAACATTCCGTCGCATTGTTAACATACACTGTAATGGTACAGATATTTTGCGAATGTAACCTTCTTTTTGTGTAATCTCTTGCACTTCTGTTTAATAAAAAACTATTGAAAGTAAAAACACAGCATGTAAAGACGACAATTGTGTTAGTTCCATAGGGCAGTAGCGGGGGACGTCATGCATAGCTCCTCCCCCGTACGCGTCACGTTCAATCAGAACTCCAACGTCACCGGACTCCCCCCCTTCCCTTCGTTAGGAGACAGAAGCACTTGGGGAAGGGGGGAGGGGTCCCGTGACGTCGATGTCCGTGATGTCACTGGATCTCTGACGGAACTCCCTGAGGACCCGGAAGCCGGCGGAGAGGTGAGTACCGATCAAAAGAATTATGATCGATCAAAAAAATTAACGATTAAAGAAGGAATTAATCTTTAATTTCCACAGCCCTAGTATAAAGGAAACCAGATACTAAAATGTGTATGTAATTATATATGCAATGGTGATAACAGGGTTTGTGCAATATACAGTGGCAACAAAAAAAAAAGTATGCAAACACAATGTGCTTATTAATATTAAAAGTTTTCTTTTTTTTTTAAAACAACCATGTCATACTTACCTGCTTTGTGCAATGGTTTTGCACAGAGCAGCCCCAATCCTTTTCTTCTCAGGTCCCCCACCAGCGCTCCTGGCTCCTCCCCTTTGACAAGTGCCCCCAATAGCAAGCCGTTGATGTCTGTAGTGGAAGATTTTCCACAATGATGATGCCAAGGACACGCGGTATAGGTAAAAGCAGTGGGGACAGAGCCAACAAAAAACACCTGCCTCTTTATCCAAAACTAGAAAAAACTTTTTTGTAGAAATAATACTTTAAAATACAGTTTAAATGAAGTTTAAAGCATGTAAGTTGAAGGATTTTTTCACGTTCAATGTCCCCCTTTAAAGTGGTTGCAAACCCTTACATATACTTAGTGAAGTGACTGGCCTTATGTGATACACAGAGATTAAACAAATCCTCCTACATAAGTTTTACCTGTTTTTCTGCAGTCGTCTCTTTTCTATATCCAATCAAAATCCAGAATATATAGCTTCTTTGAGATGTCAGAAAAAAAGTGAGTGGAGAGCTGAAATCACACTCTGCAGAACTCTGAGAGCTGATTGGAGGGAAGGGACACACCTTATCTTTTTTCTCTTGGTGTCAGGAAAACTTGTCAGAAGTAAATAATGAAGATAACAGATGAACGAAGCAGCAGACAGAAATTACACTTTTGCTCTTAACCACTACAGCCCTGGAAGGTTTACCCCCCTTCATGACCAGACCATTTTTTGCGATATGGCACTGCTTTGCTTTAAATGACAATTGCGCAGTCATGCAACAGTGTACCCAAACAAAATTGATGTCCTTTTTTTCTCACAAATAGTGCTTTCATTTGATGGAATTTGATCGGTTTTTATTTTTTGCGCTATAAACAAACAAAGAGCAACAATTTTGAAGAAAAAACTATATTTTTTACTTTCTGCTATAAAACATAGCCAATAAAAATATGGGGAAAAATATCTAATTTCTTCATTAATTTAGGCAAATTTGTATTCTGCTACATATTTTTGATAAAAAAAAAACAATTAGTGTGTATTGATTGTTTTGTGCAAACGCTATTGCGTCTGTAGCCTATGTGATAGATGTACTAATAATGGCAGCTATCAGCGATTTTTGCGGGACTGAGACAATGTGATGGACAAATTGGACACATAGGGGGTTATTTACTAAAGGAAAATCCACTTTACACTGCAAGTGCACTTGGAAGTAAAGTCGCTGTAGATCCGAGGGAGACATGCAAGGAAAATAAAAAAACAGCACTTTAGCTTGCACGATAGGATGATGATTGGATGATAAAATCAGCAGAGCTTCCGCTCTTTTCAGATCTACCTCTTAGATTTAGAGCAACTGCACTTCCAAGTGCAAAGTGGACTTGCCTTTCGTAAATAACCCCCCAAGTGACACTTTCTGGGGAGCAGTCACACCAATACAGTGATCAGTGCTAAAAAAAAATGCACTGACACTGTATAAATTACACTGGCAGGGAAGGGGTTAACATCGGGGCCAATCAAAGGGTTAAAAGTGTTCTCTGGGAGTGCTTTCTAACTGCATGGGGGATGGGTGCACTAGAGAAATAGAGTGATCTGTGTTCCTGATTAGTAGGAACACAAGATTGCTCTCATTGTCTGTGACAGAACAATGATCTGCCTTGTTCACATACCCAGACCACCGTTCTCTCAGTTCCCTGAATGATCACGGGGCCCGCTGATTAGCTCCTGCTGTGTCCAATCACAGCAGGAGTAGGTCGCCAATAGCACGCGAGCGCCCCAGACCAGGGAGCGTGTACAACATACAGATACATTGTTTCACGCAGCTGGGCTTCTCTGCAGCAGTATAGGTGCGGCGGGCGGTCCAGAACTGGTTAAATAAGACAAATACATACTATAGAGGAATATGCTTTGTTCATTTTTCATGGCTGAGGTTTACAACCACTTTTAGCCACATGGAAAAAATGGTTTCCCTGATCACATTTTTTTTTTTTTTTTTTGCACCGATGCATTTTCAACTTTGCAGTTACCAACTACCGATGCACATTTTTAACAATTACTTTTAAATTAGTCTTGAAAAAGACCAAAAAAATATTTGCAAGAATCAGCATCCATTGACTTTAATAGGATGTGTTGCTATGTTCAAGGTTTGTGGGCCTCCCTTTGGGTTTGAACTTTACTTGCTTTATGCCAATTCAGTATGATGAAAAACTGAAGTGAAAAATCACAAAGTACAATATGCAGGTACATATACAAAGACATGATGACGCTAAATGATTAAAGTTCAAAGTCATTAAAAAAATAGTCCATATAGTGCTTGAACACTAAAGTGCATAGTGGCAGATGAAAAGAAAGTCCATTGACGTAATATCCAAAGAAATTTAATTGTTTAGCTGCATATCCACCTGGTGCACTTCCATAACATAGTCTATGTCTGAACTAGCCACACCAATTGAGCTCATAGAAGTTGTTTTTATCCTGGGTGGGAACTACCAATTCAACTGCTGACTATTCACAAAATAAATGTGTTTACGGTTTTACACTATGTGGACCCCTTTTTCTTCCCTATTGATCACGTCTGAGGAACACCAGAGGTTTGCTTGGCCAGCCATGTTACCTTCCTTTTCGGTCTAACCACGTTGAGCGCTGGATCATTATTTAAACGCTTTTCTAGACTCCTATAACGTGGAGTCTAGCGTTCTGGTAAGCCCACATCCTGTTTATTATCACGTTTCTTTGGATTTGACTTCAACTGACTTTCTTTTCATCTGTCACTATGCACTTTAGTGTTCAAGCACTATATGGACTATTTTTTAATGATTTACTTTGATTTTCATTTATTTAGTGTTGCAATATTTATTATGTATGTTTTTGAACAATTGGTTTTGCTGTAATATTGCAAGCAGCTTTATTTCATTTAGGCTATTATCACCCGCACAGTAATATTTTTTTATTTTATGTAACATATACAGACATATTGGCAGGGGAATATTTAGCTTCCTAAGGAATATACAGTGAAAAAAGAGAAGATTGGGTTCACCCCACAGCGTCTCACAATGGGGTTAATTTACTAAAGGAAAGTAAACTGTGCACTTTGTAAAGTGCAGTTGCAATCTGCAAAAAATACCCAATCACATGCAAGGAAAATAAAAAAAAATAAAAATGCATTTTTGCTTGCACATGATAGGATGAGGAAAGTCAGCAGAGCTACTTTACTGCTTATTCACTAAGCTCTGGAGTAGGAATGAGCTCCAGCGTGTTTGCACACTCCCCGTGCAGAGCCCGCCAGGAAGTCAGCGCAGCGCTGTGCTAATCACAGGCAGTGAGACATTTCCTGATCTCTGCAGCCGCTCATCGAGGCAATGTTTCACTGCCTGTGATTAGCGCAGCGCTGCACCGACTTCCTTGCGGGCTCTGCGCGCAGAGTCTGCGAACACACCGGAGCTCATCCTTACTCTGGAGCAACTGCTCTTGCTAAGTGCACAGTCTATTTGTCTTTAGTAAATCAACCGCAATGCATCTCTAATAGGGTCACCGGTGTAAGGTGGGACTCTGATGTTGTCCCTGATGTAAGAAGAGACTCTGATGGGGAGTCTGGTGTATGTTTTTTTTGTTGTTTTTTTTTAGCCAGCATTTGCAATATATGGTATACAATCTGGCCCCCATACTGAAAAGTTTGGAGACCCTAGCTCTAATTAAAGTGGAAGTAAACCCTTCTATCGTTTTCAGTCAAGCAAGCTGCCATCTTGGCCTCTAATGATTCTTCAACTGCCATAATGCTGCACATGTGATCAGTTATAAAACCAGTCATTGGATAGTTTGAAAGTTTGGTTGAGAACACAACCAATGTGAAAGTTAGCATTTCCAGCATGCCGGGAATGTAAGTGTTTTTTTAAACTGGGTTTACTCCCGCTTTAGCTAGTGCAGTATTGATTTGATCTCCTGCACTCCTACTCTGAAAAGTCTTTGAAAGCTTGTCCTTAGGGTTGTGGCTCTCACTCAGCTATGCTAACATAGTGCACCACAGTGTCAGGCAGGATTCACTGAGACAGAAAGCCATTTGCAAACAAAAAAGTCACAGATCATAACGTGGGGGTTCAGGATTATAAAAAAAAAAAAGTCTGCAAATTCAGCTGGGCTTAAGTGCCAGTTCATATATATATATATATATATATATATATATATATATATATATATATATATATATATATATATATATGATGCGGGAACCAGTGCAATTCCAGGGCAGGTTTCCACATTGCATGTCACTTGCCAACGGTTCACACTGACATGGTGCAGGAATCAGATCCCATGTGATCCGATTCCAATGTGGACCAAAAAAAAGGGTCCTGTACCATTTTGATGCAAATTCAGGCATACAGTTTGTATGGCCGAATATGCATCGCACAGACATCGCATGTGATCTGCACAGCAGTGCAGTGCGAATCACATGCGGTATCTAACATTGCACAAGTGTGAATCCAGCCTTAAGCAGAGTTAATTTTATTTAGTTTATAAGTGTTATATTTATGTTAGAAATGTCAATCTTAATGAGCCTTTCAATATTGCTTAAGGATGTCATAGGTAGCATACATATGTAACACATTTAATTTTATTGTTGTACAGAAATTACTAACGGTGTGGAGAGAGTTAAATGAAGCATCACCACATAAAAAGCATTTGCTTTCTAGCTGGATATTCCCTTGGTGATTTTTTTCTACCTGTGCCTCACAAGGACTATGTAATTTATCCTGCCTGTGACAGCAATCAGGTATCTAGATCAAGAAATCATGCTGATTCAAACCTAATGAGCATCTATTTGTGCTCACTTTTGAAGACATTCTGAAAAGCCATATAGAAATATCTGCATATTTTCTTAGATAGTATGAAACCATTACATTACATTAATAATTTGACAGCTTGTTGCATCTGCTTCCCGTGGAATGGTTCTTATCAACTTGACAGTCAGTTGACTTCACATTTTAGCGAATGTCACACTTGTAAATATATATATATATATATATATATATATATATATATATATATATATATATATATATGTCATACATACACTTTAACATCAGGGCACCCTGCTACTCTGATGAATATACATCCTTTAGGTTCCTTTCTAACAACAAAGTATAATAATTGTCTAATAGCACTATGTACAGAGTTAGAAATGCTTACCTTCAATTTGTAAAAAAATAAAAATAAAAAATCTTTTATGTGGCATCTGTCAGAGCCTTTTACATAAAACTGAATTAAGACTGCTGAAATTATTTGCGTTGCAAATGGAACCATTTCTATTTCATTCAGTCTATGTGCAAATTCTAATAAATATGTTTTGTTCCTTTTTTTTATTTTCACCCAATAATACGTTTCAGTAAAACATTCCCCACCCTAAGGTGACAATGCTCACTTGCTGTAACTCTTATCTATGGAGAAGCAGTGTTGTCACCCTATGCTGCTCTCCTGATTTAGACTACAAACATCTCTTCCTCTACTCATTTTAATTTTAATGTGAAGAGTTCCCTCTCCTACAAAAAATGAGTCATGTAATATGGCTCTGGAAAAGCAAAGGAACTAGTGTGTGGTATTCCTGTACAACTTGATCCTTTCAGGTATGTTTTTTTTTTTTTTTAACATAGTTACATTGTTCAAGCTTGGACTATGGGGTTGACATATTAAAACTGGAGAATGTGAAATCTTGTGCAGCTGAGCATGGTAGCTTCCAACTTCAGCTTGTTCAATTAAGCTTTAACAAAAAACCTGGAAGCTGCTTGGTTTCTGTGCAGAGCGGCACCAGAATTTTCCTTCTCCAGTTTTAGTAAATTAACCCCTATGTATATACTATACCAGATCGATGACCCTGGAAGCTGGAAAGGAAGGGCAAAATGCAAAGCATTCTCTGAATGGGGCCTGTGCTGAGCAGCCAACCTCCTTTATTCACAAGGCATCAGGCAGTCCGAGAAATGGTAGCAAGTGGAGATCACTGGAGTAGCGTCTCCACTTCAGTGATTACCAACTTCCAGGGACATCAGCGGGGTATGATATATACATACTGAAGTTACATTTGTCCAAGCTGGACCTATGTAACTATGTAAAATTGGAATTGTTCTTTAAATTGTTAAACGGTCACTGTTATGAATATTGATGAACTCTCGATACCACAAGTGGTAGACTATTGCGGTGTTCTCCAACTGAGGTGCAGAGTCTAAAAAGAGGCCAATTTTCACCATTGTCTCTTCCCAAATAGACAACATTCTCCTAATAATACCTTCTTACGTAGAATGTGCTCTTGTTTTATTGTTTCTAACCTGGCTTAGAATCAGGGCTGTCTTTAATATTGATTGGACCCTGGGCAAACATTTTATTCCCCCCCCCATGCATTTTCTCACTTCACCTGCACTGGGACATACAATAAATAGCAGCTAGACTGAGGCTACTTTTTAGGGCGTTGTGGGTGTCTGCGGTAAAGCAGTACTATATTTAGCGCCGTTTTACCATAATTTTAGCAGCGCTATTCGGCCGCTAGCAGGGCAGTTTTAACCCTTGCTAGCGGACGAAAAATGGTTAAAACCACCCGCGCTGCAGCGGCACTTTACCGGCGGGTATGCGGTGCTGCCCCATTGTTTCCAAAGGGAAGGGGCGCTTTAGGAGCTCCTATAGCGCTGCAAAGATGCCGCTTGCAGGACTTTTCTGACCATCCAGCAAGCACACCGCTCCAGCATGAAAGCCCTCTGGCTTTCACACTGGAGACACAGGACAGGCAGACACAGGACAGGCACTATTTTTAGCGCTGTAGCGCTTGTAAAGCATCTCAGTGTGAAAGTGGCCTTAAAATCAATTTACTGAATTTGATCAGGCAGCAATTACGATTGGTTGCCAGAGGTTACAGTGTATCATTATCGCTCACTGACTGGTTGCTAGAGGTTACATCACACATTATGGCTCACTGATTATTTGCTAGAGGATTATTTGCTAGAGGTTACAACACATGCCTTCCGCTTGTTGATTGGTTGCTAGAGATTACTGTTCATCAATACTGTTCAATGGTTGGTTGCTAGGAGTTACTGGACATCCTTACCACTCACTAATTGGTTGCCAGAGATTACTACACATTATTACTGCTCACTGATTGGTTGCTAGAGGTTACTGCATATCCTTACCACTCACTGATTGCAAGAGGTTAGTGCACATCATTACTGCTCACTAGGGATGAGCTTCAAGTTCGATTCAAACTCGTGTTCGACTCGAACATTGCCTGTTCGCCTGTTCAGCGAACAGTGAACAATTTGGGGTGTTTTAAACCAATTAAACAGAAAAAGCCGCGCTTAGGAAATGGATTATGATGAACAGGATTGTGCGTTTATAATATAGGTCTTTTTGGGGATTACTCCCTTGTACTTTATTATTATATTTTTATAGAGGTTGCTGCCACCCTCAAAATACACGGGCTAAGTTCAATAACCTTTGGGGTGTTTGCAGCAAACTCGAAAAGCCGCGGAACACCCTGTACAAGTCTATGGGAGAAATCTAAAGTGCTAATTTTAAAGGCTAATATGCAAGTTACTATCCTAAAGGGTGTTTGGGGACCTGGGTCCTGCCCCAGGGGACATGGATCAATGCAAAAAAAAAGTTTTAAAGACGGCCATTTAAAATGAGCACTTTAGATTTTGAACATTCGAGTCCCATATTATTTAATAGGGTTCTAAAGTTCACACGAAGTTTAGGTCTGTTCCCAGATTCTGGTGCGAACTGAACCAGGGGGTGTTCGGCTCATCCTTACTGCTCACTGGTTGCTAAAGGTTATAGGACATTATCTCCTCAGTGCCTGCACACTACCTCCAATGATCACCAATGTTAGGAGGGATTTACACTGACCACCAATATAAAGGGGGATTTATACTGACCACCAGCGAAATTCTGCACTTACCACCAATGTAAAGGGAAATGTACACCGATCACCAATCTAATGAAGAATTTACACTTGCAACCAATGTAATGGGGGATTTAACATCAACAACCAATAAAGGAGGGCTTCTACAATGTCCACCAATGTAAGGGGGGATTTACACTCACCACCAATTTAAAGGGGGCTTCTACGTGGACTACTAATGTAAGGGAAGATTCTAAACTGACCACAAATACAAGTTTGGAATTTTTTTTTACTGATTACCAATATAAAGAGGAGTTTCTGCACTAGCCACCAATTTAATGGGGCTTTACACTGACCACCACTGTAATAGGAACATTCACAGTAACCACCAATGTAAAAAGAGATTTACACTGACCTCCAATGTAAGGGGGACTTTTACACTAGCCACTAGTGTGAATGAAAGGAGTGTACACCAAGCCCCAACGTAATGAGAAGATTTACACTGACCACCAATGTAACTGAGACATTTAGCCTGCATTCACCTTTGTGTGTGTCGGGAACGAATGCAAAATCTCTTTCCTGAAACCACAGAAGTGTGCTGTCCATTAGTAGATACACAGCAGTGCCATTAATTGTTAATTACACCCTCATGCATCTGCTGAGATGTGCATATTCACATGCACCAAAATTCCGGGTGCTGTGGTTATTTTGAAAAAAGGGTTCCACCTCCAATTTGCTTACTTTTGCAGAACAGGATGATATTAGGCTTAATGACCACAGTTGTAGGCAAGACTTTCCAGCATGCCCCTTTATCTCCCCAGTGGGCAGCATTCAGCAGAAGTGATTACATAAATATAAATAGATATAAATGCCACCTCTATTTACATATCAATGCCGTTGGTCCAACGCTATTTACATATTATTGCCACCGCTATTGACATATCAATGCAGGTTATTTTTATGTAAACATAGGGTCTGCAGGTGAGTCATCTGTACACGACAACAGGGCAGCATTAGTAACAGAACTTCACACTGAGATATTGGGAAACAGCACGGGATTAAAACTTCAAGGGAATTTAAACTGGGATTGTGATAAGTATGAGGCAACTGCTTTGGGCACCACAACAATGACTGGGCCCAAGGCAGCTGTCCCTATTTCCCTGCCTTTAAATCGGTCCTGCTTAGAATACAGTAATAGTGTGTTAGTTAATATGTGACTTTTTTTCCACTTACAATAGAGGAAAACATTAAGTCCAGTAACTGTGTCTAGGGAAAATCTACCTGTTTGTTAGCGCACACAAGAACATGTCTACTCCCAATACAGACAAAGGTACATAAATTCCCATGAACATTCCATGGTATCCAAATGTGATCAAATTCACCCGTGACTTATGTGTCTCTTCTTTACCAACATTCACGTGTGCCTCCTACTCACCGGAACGTATTGACCCCCATTACAGGTAGTCAAAGACAGCATGGTTGGATGTATCCACTTGAAGAGAAAGTCCACCCAGGGCAAGTTGTCGCTGGCATTGTTCCTAGATTCCTAGATACTGGCCCATGTAGAGGTAAAAGAAGAAGCCTTCTTAATTTTTTCCTTTGTCCTTATATTTTTATGTCAGTTTAATGTAGGAGAGCACATACCTTATTGTATTTGTACATTGATCAATACTGAAAACTACAGGGTGGAACTTTTACTAGTTTTCAGCATACCAAATTCTTTTTCTCATTTCAGTAGGAACAGTGTCTTTCCATTCTAGATGTCGTTAGCAGTCTCGCACCTCTAAAAATCGCTAAGGAAATCCAGTTTTAAAGTCATTAAGAGCATTAAAATAGACCTTCACCTACACGCAGTTTAATCCATTAATAACACGTTGTGTGAAGCAGAGATAATGGAACTTTTCCACTGCGAAATTAAAGGATTGGAAAGGAAAAAATACAAACTCATGAGACCTAGTGAAAAGGAAAAAAGAAAAAAGAAAATAGTTTTTTTCATTTTTAAATTATTGCTATTATTGAAAAGAAACAACCAGGTAGCTTGCAGAGTTTACTGTATTAAAGAGAAATTGTAGCTGAAGCTGATGTTGGGCTTATGCACAGGACTTTAATTCTATGTTCAGACAATCTATACGTCAATATTTCGATTTAGCACCCTCCTAGATAGGTTGCTAGGATGTTAGGTAAATTTAGTTCTTTTTAGCATCTCTGTAATTATTGGCGCAGCTGTTGATCTGAGCTGTTCTAAACCTCACAGGCTGCAGGTTTAATTGCTTCCCCCTTCATTCCAGAGGTTTCTGCAACATAATGGGCTGGACAATTCAGATGGGTTGCCAAAATATGTATTATGCTGCAGCCAATTCCTGGGGAGGTGTACCCAGTAGGTGGCTGGAGAGGTAAATAAATAGTATAAGGCCTGGAGCAGCCCTGGTCTTGTTCTGCTGTAAACTTTTACAGCTATGGTTTTGTGCTGACAGGGCAACTTTAAATAGTATAACCAGAATCCATTTTTACTGGTCTTACTTCAACAAAGAGTAATTTTATTTGTTGCTAGAGGTTATTGTTCTTCAAAATAAGAACCCCTTATTGAGTAAGGCTGTTTATAGTTTAAACATAAATGTTAAGTGATAGTTAGTTTCTTATGCTTGACAAGATTGTGTTTCAATTATTATAACTTAAATAGTGCAAATTTTTGGTTCCTGCTTAGCTGGCGTCTCTGTCACTGAACTTTCTAATATATTTGCGGAGTTATGAGGTAAAGTATGAAAGGTTATGAGGGCATATACTGTACAGTTTCAGAGAGAACATCGTCTGATAAGCACAAGCGCAGCCAACACAGTCAACTGACCGAAAGAGACAAAAGGACTTTGGGGTCAATTCCCTAAAGTTTACTGCATGAGATAACACAGTCACGTTACCCATTTGCATAAATGATTACATGCAATAAGAAAAAATGAAAATTCACACAAAAAAATAACCAATATGCGGTATTTACCGCAAAATGAAAAATGTGTCGGTAAATATCGCCAAAATACCATGCAATAAGCTCTTAAGTTCAATTCACAAATGGAACAGAGAGTAAAGAACCATTTAATATGTATCACCAGAGTTTTCCTGGTGGTACAGCATGTAGTATTTGTCAGAAACAGTGTGGGGGTCCCCCCCAATAGCTGGTTTCTAAGGAGCAGGCTGGGGAGCTAGGGTTCCCCGCTGACAGCTGAATGTAAAGAAAACATGCCAAAATTAAAAATTATGGAAAAAAAATGGCAAAATGTAAAAAGAAAAACAGCATGGGGTCTCCCCCAAAATGCATATCAGACCCTTGTCCAAGTATGCAGCAAAGCAGGTCAGAAAAGGGAGGGGACAAGCAAGCACTCTCCCCTCCTGAACCATACCAGGCCACATGCCCTCAACATGGGAGGTGCTTTGAGGTGAGAGGGAGCTCATCTTGTTGATGGGGAGGAGGGCCTCTTCCCCACACCCCTGAGATGTGGTTATGGGGGTCTGCGGGTGGGGGGTGATCAAAATCTGGAAGCCCATCTTTAATAAGGTGCCCCCCAGTGGGTAAATGCTGATGTCACCAGGTTACCCCTCCCCTTAGCTATTTAAGAACTGTCAGAGGAGGAGTAGGCAGTTGGCGGGAACCCTCGTCTGCGCCAGAGGTTTTGTGAAAATACGCTGATGCTTCTTTTTTCAGGTCTGGTGTTGTGCGACGGGCATTGTGATTGACGTTGGATCTATTTCAGGGGACATTTTTTTATGGATTCTCAAAAAACTGTGTGTGTGTGTGTGTGTGTGTGTGTGTGTGTGTGTGTGTGTGTTTTTATTTCTTTTTGACACTTTTTTGGTGAATGAGTAGGGCTAATTATTTTTTCATTACACTTTTTCCTTTTTTTTTACCATTTTTTTTAACACACTGTGACCAGAGCAATACAGTCTGGGGAAGTGATCAGGAATTTTTTTGCACATGTTTGCCTATAGCAGTGAATTTCATGAGCAACCATTTTTACTGAATTTAATTGATTCATTCAGTGTTTACTATTGTGTTTAGCTGTGATTGGCCACAGCTAATCACATAATACAGATGGGCTGTGATTGACCCTGTCTATGCCATGTGATCACTGTGAGCAATCAGAGAGTTCAACACAATTGAACAACAACACAGTCAAATTGAACACAACACAATCAAAGCCATTCATTGTGTACAATTGTCATGTGATCTGCTGTGTTTGGTTACAGCGATCACATAGCACCGGCAACATCTGGTTCACTAACCAGTCATCCGCTGTGTCCAGTGACACAGCGAGTGACAGATCGCTCTGCTGTGTGGCCCGTTCCGGTAGGGTGCCATATGGCGTTCAGCCGGAACGGCGAGTGTCTCGCCCTGCCATCATTTGACTATAGGCCGGGCGGGAACTAGTTAAACACGTAAATTCCCAGTATGCATATCAAACAAGACTGCAATATGTACGATATGTAATGCTCAAGATTATGTTTATTATGATGTGCAAAGATCAGAAACCTATAGCAATCTTCATCGAATGTGTTAGCCCTTGTACACACGGTCGGAGATTCCGATGGAATGTGTCCGATCGAACCGTATTGTCAGATAATCCAACTGTGTGTGGTCTCCATCGGACTGTTTCTGTCGGAATATCCGACGGAGCAAGTTTTCCAACTTGTCTATAAAATTTTCCGACAACATGCTCTGATCGGACATACTCCAATCATGTGTAGCCTACTCCGACGGACAAAGTGTCATGCATGCTCAGAACAAATTCCTAGACCAAAGCTATTGGCTACTAGCCTGAACGTAGTCCCGTCGTAACGAAATAACGTCATCACGTTATGTGCAATCGGATTTTCCGACAACTTTGTCCGACTGTGTGTATGCAACAGTTTCAGACAAAATCCAATGGATTTGGTTGTCAGAATGTCTGACCGTGTGTACAAGGGCTAAGAGCTTGCATATTGAACATGACATCAGTGACATATACACAGGGCTGTGTTTAATAAGGGATCAGCTAAAAATGTTAATAGCCTTTTTGTAAGCCAGTTGGACACAAATGACTTGATTCAGTAAACGGTGCTATTAGTTTGAACATCTTATTTCAGCGTGTTTTCACATGCTGACACATAACAGTAGTATTTGTGTTAACCTTGCCACAACATAGAACAAAGATCTGCATAAGCCACCAGCCTTTTAAATGAAGCCAAGACGTCTTTTATTGGCTCATTTCTTTTTCCAGTTGTATAATGCAGGCAAGCTGGCAGACAGCATATTTCAACCAGAAGCAAGGTGAGAGAATGACAGTTTGAGTAAACAGAACAGATTTTGCTTCTTTTAAACAAAATAGTGGTGCTAACTTTGTAAAAGTCTCCCATTTAAAATAATGTCACATATAAGCACTTGTGCTTTCTACCAGTTCATCAACAAGCTCAGTAAAGACTATTCATTCTATAAACCACTTCAATGTTTTCATTGTAAGATTATTCAGATGCTCATTTATTCCCCATTTGACAAGCAGCAAAACAGGTACTGTTGGCCTTTTCCCTCTCTACTCTATACTCTCAGTATTTGCCCTATCTGCATGCCGTCATAAAGCTTTCCCTTTGCACTAAATGCGGTATTCGTGTACCGCTTCGTCCTGTATGTCTCAGTGTGTTTCAAACTTCAAAAGGGTTAAAAATACCTTGGAGACAATCCTCAAGGCCTTTAAAAAGCCTCAGATACCATCTCATCCATCTTCCCCAAGCTCATTCTCTTGAGCAGTGCAGACTAACCGAGCATGTTTATAAAAACCTACAGTGTAGGAGCCCTGAGTTTGAGTTTTACAGCCAAACAGATTATACTCTGGGTGAATATGTCAGGTTGATTTATCATGCAGCTTAAAGGAGAAAATAAGCAATCCCTATAGAGTTTGGCTCTGCAGGGACTGAGTTGTACTGGAAGAGGAGCCTTTAAGCTGACAGTTTGTTATGGAACATCACTTACACCTATATTCCTTCTGAGATATTGTTTTGTCAAGCTGGAAATTTACAGTTGGATGCACCTCCACATCATCAACATTGTCCCAAGTCTTGAGTAGCTGGTCCAGAAACTGAATACCGCAGTGCAATACTGCGGACAGCTGCAATGTATATATGCGGTCTACACATGCCTTCTTTTAAAGTGCATCTGTCCCATGAAAGCTGTGCCAAAAATGAAAAGCAGATGGTGAATAATTAGTCACCAGCATTGGCTGTGGTCTCCCTGTAGCTTATCTTTTTCTGACTTACTCTGCCTTGTTCCACACTGTGTCCCTGTGTGGTGGTGGATATTTTGTTTGATATAGGGCTTGGTTCTTCATGGTTTAGCTGCCCCACTGGTGACTGGTGATCTGAAAACTGGTGGTGGAATATTCCAGAACCAGCAGGAGAGATTTAGAAAGCAAAAGTCCACAAAATTAATGAAATAAAAGCAGGTAGACGTTGCTACTGCAGATCATAAGCTACAGTTTCTTCTTCAGCAAGGATAACAGTGTGCAAAACAGTAGTGACATTACCAAAGCTACCTACAAATCTCACAAGCCTAGCAGTCATGTGCAGCAGCATATTAGATAGTCTCACACTACATATATTCAACTATGAGGCATCATTCATATAGGCGTACTTAACCGGTTACTGACCGGCGCACGCTGATGTACGTCAGCAGAATGGTACGGACAGGCAAATGGGCATACAGGTACATCCCTTTAAATTTGCCGCGGTGCCATTGCGTGCACGCCGCCGCCCATGCATGCACTGGCCGGGAACTCCATGAGTCAGATCTTGGGTCCTGCAGACTTGATTGCTGCAGGGATACCAGCGATTGTCTTACGGGGGGGGGGGAGATGTTAATGTAAACAAGCATCTCCCCATTCTGCCTAGTGACAGTGTCACTGATCTCTGCTCCCTGTGATTTTTTGTTTATAGTGCAAAAAAAAAAAACGCAGGGGTGATCAAATACCACCAAAAGAAAGCTCTATTTGTGGGAAACAAAGGACATCAATTTTGTTTGGGAGCCACGTCGCATTTTTCAGTTAAAGCGATGCAGTGCCGTATTGCAAAAAGTTCTCTGGTCAGGAAGGGAGTAAAATCTTCCGGGGCTGAAGCGGTTAAGCACATGTGTTTCGTGCATCCCCATTCAGACAGTCCCATTCTGTGTCTGCATGGCCACACTCCCGCACAGTTGTCATATTGGGAGCAGTATCCATGTCCATGCAGCTGCTGCATCCCAGTCGACATAAATGAGATTTACTGCACAGGGATTCATGGAACACTTGGGCATCCCTGTGCGAGTAACCACAGCACTCCATGGTGTATGCTTTAGTATGCTTATGTGAATGAGGCCTTGGGAAATGCACTGCTATTTTATAGGAAACAATTCAAATCTTTTAGGCTACTGCTTGAGCACAATAAACATTTTTAGATAATCCCTATTACATAGTAAGTCTTTTTTGGGTACAGGTCTTCAACTAAGGGTGCAAGGCACTTTTGAATTGGTAAAATTCAAACACAGAGTAGATTTTAATGGATTATTTTCTCCTTTGCAACAAATGGATAAAGGGAATAAAGAAATTGCCCAAATCTGCTTTACAAATAGGTGAAACTGTTGTAACAAATATTTTCTATATTAAAATGAAGCTAAATATTGATTTTGACTTTTTATTACCAGTCTGCTGTAAGCAAGGCTTATAAATAAATGAATGCATTTAAAAGAAATAAACCTACTTGAATTGCTTCTCATTTCAACCTGACTTTGTGGAATTTATAGTTGATATTTGATCCCTGATAATGGGAAATGTACCAAATATTTTGTTTTCGCCATATGTATAATTCCCTGCAAATTGGGTAAACTGGACACATTTAGAGATTTGCAGAGTCGCAGTGTATTCTTGGATCAATCTGTAAAAAATGGATGGGTAAACCATGAATTATATTTTGCCTGAAATGGAAAAAGTAGCTGAATTTATGAAATAAAAATATATACCATATGTCACAGGTTCTGTAGATTCTGTGTGTTTTAAGTGGGTACTGTAAGCTCCCTAGAGGAATTTACCCAGGCTAAAAGTGTAACTATGATTAAAGTAAAAAGCATTACATAGTATATGGTGCAGTTGGTATACTATAATAATACCACATCAATGTGTCAAAAATGTCTGATGTGTCCGCCATAATGTCTCAGTCATGATAAAAATCGCTGATCGCCGCTATTACTAGTAAAAAAAGAATTATTGATAAAAATGCCATAAAACCAGCCCCTATTTTGTAAATGCTACAACTTTTGCAAAAATATATAGAAGAATATGTATTGGCCTAAACTGAGAAAAAAAAGCTTTTTATATATTTTTGGGGGATATTTATTATAGCAAAATGTAAAAAATAATGTGTTTATTTTTTCCAAAATTGTCGCTCTTTTTTTGTTTATAGCGTAAAAAATAAAAACCGCAGGGGTGATCAAATACCACCAAAAGAATACTCTATTTGTGGGAAAAAAGGACGTCAATTTTGTTTGGTAGCCATGTCGCACAACCACGCAATTGTCAGTTAAAGCGACGCAGTGCTGAATCACAAAAAGTGCTCTGGTCAGGAAGGGGGTAAATTTTTCCGGGGCTGAAGTGGTTAAACCAGCTTTCCTATGCCCTCCTACTAATTCCAGTGTCATCCTCCCTAAGTAGGCCTTTTAGAGAGCCTGGGTCTTGGGAGGTATGTTTTTTGCATTGAGCAACATTTTAACCACTTCAATACAGGGCACTTAAACACCTTCCTGCCCAGACCAATTTTGAGCTTTCAGCGCTGTGGCACTTTGAATGACAATTGCGCGGTCATGCTACACTGTATCCAAATGACATTTTTATCATTTTTTTCCCACAAATAGAGCTTTCTTATGGTGGTATTTGATCACCTCTACGGTTTTTATTTTTTGCGCTACAAATACCGAAAATTTTGAAAAAAAAATGTTTTTTTTTTGTTTCAGTTTCAAAACTTTGTAAATAAGTACGTTTTCTCCTTCACTGATGGGCACTGATGGGGCGGCACTGATGGGCACCAATGATGTGGCACTGATGAGGTGGCATTGATGGACACTGATAGGCGGCACTGATAGGCGGCACGGATGAGCGACACGAATGGGCGACACGGATGGACACTGATAGGTGGCACAAATTGGCACTGATATCTGGCACGGATTGGCATGGATGGGCAGCACAGATGGGCATGGATGGGCGGCACAGATGGGCATGGATAGGTGGCACAGATGGGCATGGATAGGCGGCACAGATGGGCATGGATAGACGGAACAGATGGGCATGGGTGGGCACTGATAGGCGGCACAGGTGGGCACTCATAGGCGGCACAGGTGGGCACTCATAGGCGGAACAGGTGGGCACTCATAGGCGGAACAGGTGGGCACTCATAGGCGGCATTGGTGTTATACTGTACTAATGGATGCCAATCAGTGCCAAACAATAATGCATGCCAATCAGTGATGCCCATTGTGGGCACTGATTGGCATCCATTATGGGCACTGATTGGCATCCATTGTGCTGACTGGAATCCCTGGTGGTCTAGGGAGGATTACCTTTTCCCTGGTGGTCTGGTGGCGTCCCTGGTGGTCCAGTGTGGGCATCCTCGGGGGGGCTGTGCTGATAATAAATCAGCACAAACCCCCCCCTGTCAGAGGAGCAGCCGATCGGCTCTCCTCTACTCGCGTCTGACAGACGCGAGTGAGGAAAAGCCGATCACCGGCTCTTTCCATTTACACTGTGATCAGCCGTGATTGGACACGACTGATCATGTGGTAAAGAGTCTCCGTCGGAGACTCTTTACCGAGATCGTAGTTGCCGGGTGTCAGACTGACACCCCGCAACAACGATCGCCGCGATGCGCGCCCCCGGGGGCGCGCAGCGGCTCATAATCCTGATTACGTCATATGACATCCGATCAGGATTATGAAACCACTTTGCCACCGTCAATTGCCTATAGGGCGGGCGGCAAGTGGTTAAGAAAGAACAGACCTGTCCGGTGTCTACGTCCTTCAGCAGGGTGACTATACAAATTGAGTGAAATGCGTTAGCTTGAGGGATCAGATGAAACAGTCTGCACATCATATATCTGAATAAGCTTATACAAGGCTTTTAAATGGAGAGTGGCTTCCCTTTCTTTTCTTTTGCTTAACTGTGGAAATTATGGAGCAGCGAATGACTGACGAAAGCCTGCACCTTGAATAGGAGAAGGGAGGGGGTGTACGCCTGTAGGGGAACAAAATACTTTGCAGTGGAAGGGTGACAACCAGTGCCGGAACTACCAGAGTCGCAGCAGTCTCACTTGTGACTGGGCCCTGGTGTTCAGCCACTGTGGAAGGACCCACTGACTTTTCTAGTTACGCTCAGGTCGGAACAGGTACACTTACTGCACAGAAAAGCGGACCCCCCACATTGTCTCTTCGCCTGATCCACCCATTCCATTTGCAGCTCCAGGCTGATGATGGGGTGTGCAGTCGAGGAGCTTAATCGAGAAAAGTGCCAGCTGTCCCAGTACAGTGATGGGGAGGTCGCGAATGCTGTGTGAGGGGACCCCATCTCCTAAAAGATGTCAGTGGAGACACGTGGAGCGGAGGGAGCCGAAAGAGACACAGAGCAACACAGGGGAAACCAAGTGAATAGGGATGAGCTTCGTGTTCGAGTCGAACGTACGTTCGACTCGAACATTGGCTGTTCGTCCGTTCGGCGAAGTCCGAACATTTTGGTCCGTTCGTGTCAAATTTGTGTGGCGCTCACGGCCCACAATGCACTGCGATGGCGCAGTGCATTGCTGGCTCATGATTGGCCAAGCATGCACTGTGACCCCGCATGCTTGGCCAATCGCAGCGCCAGCAGCGAGGAGAGCCATGATTGGCCACAGGCAGGATGCCTGTGGCCAATCATAGCTCAGGCTGTGTAGTGCACGCCCCACACTATATAAGGCCGCCAGCGCGGCGGCCTTGTGTAGTGTGTTGGCGTCTGAAGCAGTGGGTGTTCTGTGTACCTTCAACACAGTACACACCGATCGTTTTCGGCCGATTTTCGATCTTGCTGTTGTGTAGTGGTTATTGTCTGCGTGCCCTGACCGCAGTATACACCGCTATATTCACCTCACCTATATAGCTAGTGATCTATCTTTTATAATAGAGCTTGCAGTCAGTAGTGTTAGGAGATAGTGCGTGCTGTCTGCGTGCTCTGTACCCAGTACATACCGCTATATCCACCTACATAGCTCTTCTCTATTTGAGACCACTTGCCATCTGCAGGAGTTATTGGAAGTTGTGTGTGCCTCCAGCACAGCACAGTATACATCTGTATATACCCCTTTATCTCTGGTGTTCTCTGGTTATTGTCTGCGTGCCCTGACCGCAGTATACACCGCTATATTCACCTCACCTATATAGCTAGTGATCTATCTTTTATAATAGAGCTTGCAGTCAGTAGTGTTATGAGATAGTGCGTGCTGTCTGCGTGCTCTGTACCCAGTACATACCGCTATATCCACCTACATAGCTCTTCTCTATTTGAGACCACTTGCCATCTGCAGGAGTTATTGGAAGTTGTGTGTGCCTCCAGCACAGCACAGTATACATCTGTATATACCTCTTTATCTCTGGTGTTCTCTGGTTATTGTCTGCGTGCCCTGACCGCAGTATACACCGCTATATTCACCTCACCTATATAGCTAGTGATCTATCTTTTATAATAGAGCTTGCAGTCAGTAGTGTTAGGAGATAGTGCGTGCTGTCTGCGTGCTCTGTACCCAGTAGTGTTAGGAGATAGTGCGTGCTGTCTGCGTGCTCTGTACCCAGTACATACCGCTATATCCACCTACATAGCTGTTCTCTATTTGAGCCCACTTGCCATCTGCAGGAGTTATTGGAAGTTGTGTGTGCCTCCAGCACAGCACAGTATACATCTGTATATACCCCTTTATCTCTGGTGTTCTATAATAAAGGCATCTGCAGGAGTTAGTGGGTGTTGTGTGCCTCTAGCACAATATACACTACCCAACTGCTTTTTTACCCAACTCCCTTCAGGCCATTACCATGTCTGGAAGGCCAGCAAGGAGAGGCAGACAGGCGTGAGCCGATAAAAGAGGGCAAGCGGGCTCTGTGTCTAGAGACAACAGTGCTGGTCGTGGACGCGGTGCATTGTCATCAGCACGTGGCCATGGGACACGCTTGTCCTTCTTTTCGGCAGCTGGACATGTTGAACCGCAACATGCCAACGACTTGGTAGAGTGGATGACCAAGCCCTCTTCATCCTCCTCATCCTCTCTCACCCAGTCTCAGGGTACTAGCAAAGCAGCTGCCAATGCATCGTCTTCCCTCCTCTCAATGTCATCATCAGTGACTCCTTCCCTAGACCCACCACGTCCTCCTGAGGAGTCTCCTGAACTCTTTGAGCACAGTGTTGGGTACATGCTCCAGGAGGATGCCCAGTGTTTTGTGGGCTCTGATGATGACACTCAGCTAGAGGAAGGCAGTAGCGTGAGCGCAGAGAGAGGGGATGCTCAAGAAGGACAGCAATCTGGCAGTCATATTCCACAAGCTGCAGCATACTGCCAGGTTTGCTACAGCGATGAAGAGGGAGGGGATGATGAGGGCACTGACTCCACGTGGGTGCCTGGAAGGAGGGAGGAGGAGGAGGAGGAGGAGGAGGAGGAGGAGGAGGCACATGTCCAACGAGGCAGGATGCCCTCCGGGGGCCAGCTTAGGGGCAGCACACCGACTGAATCACACCGCAGAGCTCCGCCTGTGCAGAGCGCTGCCTCTGCGCGTTATTCTAAAAGTTCTTTGGTGTGGGCCTTTTTTGAGACGAGTGCATCAGATCGCACCGCTGCTATTTGCAACATATGTCTCAAGCGTATCTCACGTGGCCAAAACATCAGCCGCTTGGGCACCACATGCTTGACCAGACATATGTTGACCTGCCATGCAGCTCGTTGGCAAGCGTACCTCAAAGATCCACACCAAAGAACAAAGCGGACCTCTCCTTGCTCCTCATCAGCTGGCATCTCCAACCCCACTAGACCTTCAGTCCTCTCTGAAACCTGCTCTGAGAGGAATGAAGGTGTAGAATTAGGTGTGTCACAGCCAAGTGCTTCCGGGAACTCTGCTAGCGGTACACCCATGTCCGATTATAGCAGGCAAATGTCCCTGCCCCAGCTGCTGGACCGGCGGAAGAAGTTCACTCCCAGCCATCCACATGCCCAGCGGTTGAATGCTAGCTTGGCTAAATTGCTAGCACTTCAACTGCTGCCTTTTCAGTTGGTAGACTTGGCCCCCTTCCATGAGTTTGTACAATGTGCGGTTCCTCAGTGGCAGGTCCCCAAACGCCACTTTTTCTCACGGAAGGCGATTCCGGCTCTCTACCGGCATGTGGAAGGCAATGTCCTTGCCTCGCTGGACAGGGCGGTCAGCGGTAAGGTGCATATTACTGCTGACTCATGGTCCAGCAGGCATGGACAGGGACGTTACCTGTCTTTCATGGCCCATTGGGTCACTCTTCTGGCAGCTGGGAAGGATGCAGGACAAGGTGCAGTAGTGTTGGAGGTTGTTCCGCCACCACGCCTCCAAAATGCTACTATTGGTTGTGACACACCTCTCTCCTCCACCCCCTCCTCTTCTTCTTCCTCCATGGCCTCTTCCAGTGCTCTGTCCTCAGAACCAGCGGTGCTCCGTAGGCGTTCCAGGGGCTACGCAAGTACGCAGGCCAAACGATGCCATGCCGTGCTTGCGCTGGTTTGTTTGGGGGACAGGAGCCACACTGGGGCGGATGTTTTGTCAGCTCTGCAGGGGCAGGCCGAGAGGTGGTTGATGCCACGCCAGCTTAAGCCAGGAATGGTGGTTTGCGACAATGGCACCAACCTCCTCTCCGCCCTCCGACAGGGACAACTGACCCATGTGCCCTGTGTAGCTCACGTCCTTAACCTGGTGGTGCAGCGGTTCTTGGGCAGGTACCCCGGCTTACAGGATGTCCTGAAGCAGGCCAGGAAAGTCTGTGTGCATTTCCGCCGATCATTTAATGCCTGTGCTCGGCTGGCTGAGCTCCAAAAGGAGTTGAACCTGCCCAAGAACCGCCTTATATGTGACATGCCCACCAGATGGAACTCAACATTGGCCATGCTGCAGCGGCTGCACACGCAGCAGAGGGCCATCAATGAGTACCTGTGCGACTACGGCACCAGGACAGGGTCAGGGGAGCTCGGTTTTTTCTCACCACGCCAGTGGGGCATGATCAGGGATGCATGCACTGTCCTGTCACCGTTTGAGGAGGCCACAAGGATGGTGAGCAGTGACAGTGCATGCATCAGTGACACTGTACCTCTTGTCCACCTCTTGGAGCATACGCTGCATGGAATAATGGACAGGGTACTTGAGGCAGAACAGAGGCAGGAAGAGGAGGACTTCCTTGCCTCTCAAGGCCCCCTTTATCCAGACAGTGTTCCTGCTGTGCCACCCATCACACAGGAAGAGGATGAGGAGGAGGAAGAGGAGGAGGAGGATGATTGTGTCAGCATGGAGGTGGAGGCTGGCACTCAGCATCAGCAGCAGCAGTCTTGTAGGGATAATTTACAGTCCCAAGAAACATGTGGACTTGTACGTGGCTGGGAGGAGGTAGCTGCGGATCATGTTGTCCTTAGTGACCCAGAGGACTCCGGACCGAATGCCTCAGCTAACCTACGCTGCATGGCCTCCCTGATCCTGCAAAGCCTGCGGAAGGATCCTCGTATTCTTCGGATCAAGGAGAGGGACCATTACTGGCTGGCCACTCTCCTTGATCCACGGTACAAGGGTAAGGTTGCCGACCTTATCTTGCCATCGCAGAGGGAGCAGAGGATGAGACATCTCCGGGAGGCCTTGCAGAAAGGTCTGTGCAACGCGTTCCCAGAGACTGGGAGGTTACAAACTCCTGGTCCTGGACAACGTGTTGCTGAGGCATCGGTCAGAAGGAGCGGTGGAGAAGGTGGCCATCTGACTGATGCTTTCAGACAATTTTTTAGTCCGCAGCCCCAAGGTATGATCGGTTCCAGCACCCATCGCCAGCGTCTGATTTACATGGTGCAGGAATACCTAGGGGCAAGGTCAGACTTGGACACCTTTCCCACCGAAAATCCTCTGGCTTACTGGGTCTTGAGGATGGATCACTGGCCAGAGCTTGCACAGTATGCAATTGAGCTACTGGCCTGTCCTGCATCCAGCGTTCTTTCGGAACGCACCTTCAGTGCTGCTGGTGGCTTTGTTACCGATCACAGGGTGCGCCTGTCCACCGAATCAGTTGATCGACTGACCTTCATCAAGATGAATCAGTCTTGGATCACCCACAGCTACCAAGCACCTGAAGCTGATGTAACAGAATAATTTTTTTTGAAATATCACATCCCTTCAAGACTGCCTATGCTGATGCTGAGTGACTGTCCTGTTATGTTGATTGTCTATCCTCTTCCTCCTCCGCTGATATGTTGGAAGAACATTTCTGGTTCTGGTTGATGCCATCAGCCCAATTTTTCTGCCCCTGTTTAACAGGGGTGTTTAATTACAATTTTTGATGCAATGCTTTGCAGCAGGGCTAATTCCTGCAATAAAACTACAGTATATGGCAGAGGTTGCAGTGTGGTGGCACCAGCACCAGTGCCTAAGGCCCAATTTTTCTGCCCCTGTTTAACAGGGGCGTTTAAGTACAATTTTTGATGCAATGCTTTGCAACAGGGCTAATTCCTGCAATAAAACTAGAGTATATGGCAGAGGTTGCAGTGTGGTGGCACCAGCACCAGTGCCTAAGGCCCAATTTTTCTGCCCCTGTTTAACAGGGGCGTTTAAGTACAATTTTTGATGCAATGCTTTGCAGCAGGGCTAATTCCTGCAATAAAACTAGAGTATATGGCAGAGGTTGCAGTGTGGTGGCACCAGCACCAGTGCCTAAGGCCCAATTTTTCTGCCCCTGTTTAACAGGGGCGTTTAAGTACAATTTTTGATGCAATGCTTTGCAGCAGGGCTAATTCCTGCAATAAAACTAGAGTATATGGCAGAGGTTGCAGTGTGGTGGCACCAGCACCAGTGCCTAAGGCCAAATTTTTCTGCCCCTGTTTAACAGGGACATGTAATTACAATTCTTGATATAATATTTCACAGGAGGGCCCCTTCCTGTGCCCACCCAGAGTAACGGTGAGGACTTATAGTGTTGTGGCACCAGCACCACAACCACCAAAGGTCAATTTTTCTACCACTGTTCAACAATGGCATGTAATTACAATTCTTGATATAATCGTTCACAGCAGGGCGCTCCAGCGCCCACCAAGAGTCACTTTGAGGGCTAACAATGTTGTGGCAAAACCAACACCTTGTTCCGCCATTTCTGCAGAGCATATAGGGCAGGCCCCTACTTTCAAACATCCAATTTACAAACATCTCCTACTTGCAAACGGAAGGAGACAACAGCAAGTGAGATGAAAAAAGATGGACGACAAAACTAATTATACAGGGGTGATAACCCTTCCCTATGTTTTCCAAAAAGCTTAAAAATAGTTTTTTTGACTGGAGCTACACTTTAAAAATGTACCAGTTGAAAATTACAAACAGATTCAACTTAACACAACAAACCTACACAGTCCCTGTCTTGTTTGCACCGCCTGTATACTGCTGTTTTGAGTATATAGGGCCTGGGGGCCACATGCATTTCCTTTTTTTAATATGGGTACGGGGTTCCCCTTAATATGCGTACAAGACCTAAAGGGGCTGGTAATGGGCAGGGAGGGCTACCCATGCCATTTTTCTCAATGATTTTCAACCATATTGCAGGAACCAGATATAACATTAAAACCGCAAGCAGTTTTAAATGGTGTTATTTCCGTTTAATGTCATTTTGTGCAGGGACTGTTCTAAACACGGGAAACACGTGGCACTTCACAGGCATACTACAGACACCCCCCAGGCACCATATTTAAAGGAATATTTCACTTTTTTTTTACTTTAATCGTCATTAAAATCAGTGCTCCCGCCAAAACGGCCATTTTTAAAAACATTTTAGGCATTGACCCATGTCCCCTGGGGCAGGAGCCAGGTCCCCAAACCCTTTTTAGGACAGTATCTTGCATATTAGCCGTTAAAATTAGCACTTTTCATTTCGAACGTTCGAGTCCCATAGACTTCAATGGGGTTCTAACGTTCGTACGAATTTGGGGTCCGTTTGAAAGTTCTGGTGCGAACCGAACCGGGGGGTGTTCGGCTCATCCCTACAAGTGAACACCAACAGCAACTAAGTGTCTCTGATCCCGGGACTCAGCACTGATACTGAACCCAGTCCCCACCACCAACGCTGATTTCATCCCCCCCAACACTGCCACTCACCCCCCCCCCCCCAGTACTGCCACTCATCCCTCCCCCCACCAGCACTGGCACTCATTCCACCAGCACTGCCACTCATGCCAACCCACCAGCACTGCCACTCATTCCTCCCCCACCATTGCCACTCATTCATCACCCCCAGCACTTACACTCATCTCACCCCCCCACCAGCGCTGACAGGCACCCCCCCCCCCCCCCACCAGCACTGACACTCATCCTGTCCCCCCACCAACATTGACACTTATCACCCCCCCAGCACTGACACTTACCCCACCCCCCAGCACTGACACTTATCCCACCCCCCAACACTGTACAAGAGTCGCAGGGGTCACAATTGCATGCTCCAGGGTTCCCGTGCAGCCCCTGTACACCTGGATAGGAGGGGCGGCATATAGAGGAATACTGGAACCTGTGTAGATATTTGCCAGCACATCAAGGATCATCCAAACTTTTTTTTATTCAAGATAGATCACTTCACAAAACTGTGTAGTGCAACGTTTCTGAACCACGCAGGACCACTTTGTCTGGCATTCTTTATCACATGCCTGACGAAGGGCTCCTGCGTGGTTCAGAAACGTTGCACTACACAGTTTTGTGAAGTGATCTATCTTGAATAAACAAAACGTTTGGACAAAATTGATGATCCTTGGTGTGTTGGCGAATATCTACATATGATATCTCACCCAAGCCCCCCCCCCCTCCCCCCACCAAGGAGCTCCTAAACATTGTAAAAAAAATAATAAAAAAATAAAATTGTGGAAAAATAAATACGGTAAAAAAAAGAGTAAAAAATTAAATAGCTAAAATTAAAAAATACTGACACCAGTGGCGGAACTACCAGGGTCCCAAAGGTCTCATTTGCGACCAAACTCTGGTGTTCCGCTATCATAGGGACATCCCCCGCTAGGGGTCAGGGTTCCCTTTATGGTTTCTTGCACTCGAGCCTTGAAGGTTCTGGTTAGGCCTCTGCTGACAACCCTGTTTATTGTACATTAACCCCCCTGACGGTATTCCCGAGTCTGGCTCGGGGTGGAATTTTTATACCAAAAGCGGTATCCCCGAGCCAGACTCGGGACTGCATCGCTGGATCCAGGAGGATGTTTACTTACCTTGTTCCTCGGATCCAGCGTTGTCTCCCCGCTGTACGAGCGAGCCGTGTCTCGCTCGATCTATCACGGACCCGATCTCCGTTCCCTGCGAGCGTTGAGACGCACGGGGACGGAGATCGGCGCCAAATTCAAAAAGTGAAACACACAGTATACATACAGTATAATGTAATCTTACAGATTACATTGCTGTATGTAAATATTTCACCTCCCCTTTGTCCCTAGTGGTCTGCCCAGTGTCCTGCATGCAGTTTTATATAATAAAAACTGTTCTTTCTGCCTGGAAACTGGAGATTGTCCATAGCAACCAAACTGTCACTTTACATCAAAAATGGTTTTAGACCAGCTAGAAAACAGCGATAATAAATTGGAATCACTCGCAGAATTGAGCGATAGCGATTTGTGGGGAGATCCGTCATCAAATACTGAATAGTAATGACAGTGACAATTCTGCAACTGAGCAAATTTCAGTGTTTTTGATTTGCTTACATTATTGAATAATTTTTATTATTGTTATATTATTATTTGGTACAATTATTTATAGTTATTTATTATATTATAATTTATGATTTCATTTTTCAAACTTTATCATACCCGGAATGTCTGCTAGACTCTGGTTTGGACAGATTTAAGAGAGTTATTCCTAAGAATTACAGGACTACAATATAAAACGCCAAATTTTCATGCAAAATAATGGTACCGCTTTTAGCACCTAAAATCCAAAATAATCGTACTGCCAGGGAGGTTAAAACAGCACTGGAGATTTAGTTTAAATGGACCATAAGTAAGTGTCAAACAAGACACTTGGTTGTCTTCATTCATACAGGTAAGAACATCTGCCAGACTTTTATTACTCTTAAGCCGCGTACACGGGATCTGATTTTCTGACGGGAATTGTGTGATGACGGGCTGTTTGTATGCTCCATTGGACAATTGTTAGATTTTCCGCTGACAAATGTTGGATGGCAGACTTTAAAATTTTACGCAGACAAATGCTTGTGAGCGTGTGCACACAAGTCCGTCGGAAAAAAGTACGAAGTTCAAACACGCATGCTCGGAAGCAAGGACTAGCCAAAAGCGGTCGGTCTTTTAAAATAGCGTTCGTAATGGAGAATTAACATTCGTGACGTGGCAAATTATGAAATCTCAAAATGCAGCGCACATTCTCTTCTTTTTTATTTCATGGAATAATAATGAAGCTGCTTTGTTGGTGATACTGTTGGAGTAACGGCAAAGGTATTTTAAAAGGCTTTTATTTTCTAGTGATATCAAGAATAATATTATTATGCTTTTTTTTTTTGCTTTTTTTTTCGGCAAGTTACCACCACAACACCATTATCCCATAGTTTTTAAGATCAAAGATACAACTATGTTGGTGTTCCTTGTCAATTTTACATTGTATTCTTTTTAAATGTAACTGCCTACTCCCAAACTGTCATTTGAAGTAAAACACATAGCCAAGTATTATTCTACACAATTTTTTTATTGTGCATTAAAAAAAGAAACCAAATAAAATTAGACATGCTATCTGTCAAAAGAAATTAACCAAAAAGTGCATTATATGCATCCAAAAATATAAAAAATATACCAAATCAAATCATTATTCAGCCAAAAAATTAAATAAAAGCCTCATGTATGTGTCCTGCTTCTGAATATAGGCTGTCAACAATGCCAGGAGTTGGTGAAAGCAGGGGTCCATCATCCGGAGATAATTCCAAAAATCATCCAGGTTATTCTCCTGGAGCTCCCGCAGCAAACGCATATGATATAATTGGTCACGATTAATAAAGCAACCAATTTTTGATCCAAGAAATCCTCCTCCTCCTGTTCCTGGACTGGACTTGGGTTAAAGCAATAACTCCAAGGCCAATAATAAATAACACGTTATCTCGTCCGATTCCGCAACATGTCTGGTTGACGAACGGCCGTTCAGAAACAAACTAAAAAACGTGAAATGAAAAGGGCGAATCAACACTCACCAAACTTCTACTAACATGAAAATTAGCAGAAGGAGCCCAAAGGGTGGCACTAAAGAGCTGAAGAACCACGTGATATGTCACTACGTTTGTGTTTGTTGGCTGAAAATTCCTTGCCGTTTGTTTGCAAGACAAAATCCAGACACACACCTTCAGACAATAGTCAGAGGTTTTGTCTGTGGAAAATCTGATTGTGTGTACGAGGCTTTAAAGTCTTTCTATCATATTGACAACTGTACCTGTTGCATACAAGTAAAGGGGCTTGTAAATGGCACCAAGTTTGTAAGCCCTACAAACAAGCAAGTGTTTAGCTTTCTAAAACTCTCAGCTCAGAATTACAGTCTATGACATTGGTGACTGATAACACAAAGATAGGTTAGGGGCAGCAGAGTGGTGCAGTGGTTAGCACTCTCACCTAGCAGTAAAAAGGGTTGCTGGTTCAAATCCCAACCACGACACTACCTGCCTGGAGTTGCATGTTCTCACCGTGCCTGTGTGGGTTTCCTCCAGTTTCCTCCCACATGCTAAAGACATGCTGGTAGGTTAATTGGCTTCTGTCCATAATTGGCCCTAGTATATAAATGGGGACCTTGGATTGTGGGCTCCTTAAAGGTAGGGACTGATGTGAGTGTGCAATATACAGGGATAGGGACAATTGTAGACACTCCCTCAAGTTGGATTGGTGTCTTTATTCAACCTTACTAACTATGTAAATATGTGATAAAACTACTAAATATTCAAGTAAGAACAAACTAAAAAAACTGATGAATTTTGACAGAGATAAAACACAGTGTAATTCAGAGCAAGCCAGATAACCCAAGGGATGGAGTCAATGCATAATCCCTAGAGTAGCAGTATTCACAGATCATAGTATTGCATTTTCACAAAGGACCACAAAGACCTTCTTCTGCTCAAAATTTATAATGGCTTTTAGGTGATATCGCATGTATGTTTGAGTGTTCCTTAGCTGTATTCTACGTTAAAAATCAGCAGATATGGCACAGATATGTTGGGGGACAGGGTCTGAGCGACTCAAGGAATTGAATTGACAACCTTGAGAGGGGACTGGAAGCTACGTGGATGAGGTGAGTAGGACCTGTGAATTAAGTATACATTACATAGAATATAAACATATATGATAAAGTGTAGAAAACCTTTCACATCTAAAGACCTCAAAGAGCAGTATATGGGGTTATGCTGGACTAGAGCTAATATCAGTCCACATGATAAAAGATTCTAAGCCAAACTGAATATAATGGCCTATTGATATCATTGTTGTGTGTTAACACACATAATGCTGTGGGTTATGTGCATTGCATAGGGAAGACCATTTATTTAAATGTGCTGTCTAATGCACAAAAGGTAGAAAATAGGTGCATGTACCAACTCTGGCAGTGCATCGCAGTGCATGTTATAATGTTCATCAGCAAGGTGCATTGAGGTGTCATTGAGAATGAGTAGCACTTCAGCGCACCAACACATGTAACATGCACTGCTGTGTATTGTGGTAACATGCATGTTCCCTCAACACTATAGTGTGGATAGGCCTTAGTGTTTATGTAGTAGGTTTTCAATGATATCAGCTTACCATAAGTTTGATGGCTAGATGCAATTGTCCATCTTAGACCAGAAAATTCTGGGCTTTCAATTTTTAAGTTAATAGAGAATTATATCACCACTGCAGACACCAGAGACCATGCATAAACATATTTAAACAAAGTAGAACTAGTCCATCTAGGCCATAACCCACAATGCAAGGGTTCACTGCACATGAACAATGGTCTATCTCATCTTTTTGAAGTAACATAAAGGGGGTTATTTACTAAAGGCAAATCCACTTTGCACTACAAGTGCACTTGAAGGTGCAATCACTGTAGATCTCTGTAAATCTGAGGGGAAGCTCTGAAATGAAGGGAAGCGCTGCAGATTTTATCATCCAATCATGTGCAAGCAAAAATGCTGTTTTTTATTTTGCTTGCATGTCCCCCCCCCCCCCCCCCCCCCCCCAAAGTGTCCACCAGGTTCACTAATAACATTTTGTATGCATATTACAGAGCAATTGCAGCAGAAAAGATTTGTCTATTTTCTGCATATTAAAAACAAATTGTGTACAAGGGGATTTATTATTGTAAGAATATTGAGGTACTGACAATGGAACAAGACCCAGCAAAGAAAAGCAAGGATTTTTGGTTTCGTTACCTACATCATGAAATAATATTTTTCTGTCATAGAGTTTCAGTCACCGGACGTTACCACCACATATGCAAGAAACTCTCCTTTGCTTTCCATTGTTTTATTGTGCGCTCCCCCATTTTTGCTAATTTAGATTTTTTTATGGTTTTAATAAATATGATTGCGCTGCTGGGTTGGTTTATACGTCTTTATACTATTACAATTACTAGTTAGCAGACATTACTAGCTCATAAGGATGAGAAGGGGATTGCACATTATAAACGGTCATTAATTCCATATTTATTAAACGCAGCCAAAGCATTGATCCCTCTTCACTGGAAAACCCAGCAGGTTCCGACAATAAAAGAATGGGTTAGGAGGGTCGAGTGGATTAGAGTCATGGAAGAGTCGATGCACACGATGGAAGATACGAAAGGAAAATATCAAAAGACATGGAAGCAATGTTATATATTTATGAAAATGGAGAGATATGCTTTAATGCTAGAGGGTACAATGGACAGAGAGGGAGGGGAGTGAGAAAAGGAGAGGGGTAGGCCCTTATCTCTTTTTCTTCCGTTCTTCTTTTCTTTTCTTTTTTCTTCTTCTTTGTGGGATAGGGGAGGGGTGGGACTCAAATGTGATGCTAAGCATAATTGATTAAGAAATGTATGGAAAAGAAAGACATTTGTACAACTGTTTTATAAAATAAAATAAAGAATATATATATTAAAAAATAAGGATGGGCAAATTATACCATTCTGATTTAAATGTAGTCATGGAGGAAAGTGAGGCTAGGTTCACACTAGTGCGAATTGGAAGCAGGTTTTCTCCGCAACCAATTTGCATGACAGGAGATCGTAACCGGTTCTCTATGGAGCCGGATTACACATCTCCGTGGTGGCTGTGGAGCAGCTTGCACAGGAGTCCTCTGCTTCTTTGGCTTGGTTTCAGGTCCGAATTCAAGCAAAAATTTGTCCCTGAAACGGAGAACAGGGACGTACCGGACCCCTTGCTACAAGCCGCATCCGGCATCAGTGTGAACCCAGCCTCGCCTTTATTCTAATCATTATAATGAAAAGAGATGATGAATGGATCGCAAAAGCTGACTGTTCGGCCCACTTAACGAATGTACATAGACTAAAAACAAGCATAAATGAACATCATCTTTAGCTGCACTGTGGTTAGGCAAATTTTCTTGCTTTTATCTTTTTATTGTTTTACTTTCTGTGCTAGCAGCTGTGAGTGAATAAGCATCGCTTATGTCAGAAACTCCTACAGTTCATAGATTTTCCCATTTATTTATCCGAACAGCAAGGACAGAGGAGCAAACAGCTGGCAAGTACGAGACCCTGATTCCTTTGCTGTAATTTGTTTGGTTCTCTTTCCTTGGTAAACAATCGCATTATTGCACATAGCATCCCCACCTGAGTGGTTTAGAAGACAGAAAGGACACAGCTGGCAGAGACCACTATCTGCAGAAAGAAGAGCTATCTGATTCAAGGAGGAAGAAAATGCAGGAGCTAGCTTTTATGTACAAATTTCTATTTTATAGCCATGTTCTGGCAGAAGACACTGAATACCCACAATTCCACGAGGACCATTAAGTTTCCAGTTTCTCATTATGCTTCCATAAAGAGAGGTACCCCTCAGCTCACAAGGGAGAAAGCAAACACCTCTTCACAATTTAGAACACCGTAAAGCGAAATATTTAGTGCACATTAATGACTCCTTGCAGATGTAAGTTTTTTACTATAAAATTGCACATGGAACAGAATAATCGGTGACTTAAACTATAGACAAACATGTCCCATTGTTCTTGTAATTACTCCTGAATGGATGAAATCTTCCATACCACTGTAGAAATAGATGACATTTAACGGTTCAGAAGAGAGAGCGCAACATGCTGAGGAAGATAAAAAACACTAACTTTCAAAGTTTGTCAAGTTTTAAATCAACTATAAAACTTAAAGTGCTTAAAAAAAAAAAAACGCTTCTTTATGATTTTTAGAATTTAAACACTGTTTTATTTGAGATTTTTCACGTGACTTTAAATGATGGAATGGATATTTGTAATTACAGGTAATTGTACTACTGTATTTTTACCTCCTGTTCTCGAAGATTCCGAGTGGCCATATAAGCACATGACTTTTCATGCAAGTATTCATATATGTAGCTATGCATCAACTAATATGAATTTGTATGTGCATTAGAAAGTCAATTAAATAGGATAGATTGAATGATGGTATCTAAAAAGGTTTTTGTTGCTCAATCTCTGCTTGCCAGACCTGAGCCTGATACACTATGGGGGGTTATTTACAAAAGGCAACTCCACTTTGCACTGCAAGTGCTCCTGAAAGTGCACTTGGAAGTGAAGTCGCTCTGAATCTAAGGGGTAGATCTGAAATGAGTGGAAGCTCTGCTGATTTCATCATCCAATCATGTGCAAGATAAAATGCTGTTTTTTATTTTCCTTGCATGCCCCCCTCGGATCTACAGCGACTTTACTTCCAAGTGCACTTTCAGTGCAAAGTGGATTTCCCTTTAGTAAATAACCCCCTATGTTACCAATAGCATTGACACTCACATGAACTTTAATGGCACCCCAGTATTAGTCCGTAGGGTTAAATATTGAGTTGGCCCACCCTTTGCAGCTATAACAGCTTAAACTCTTCTGGGAAGGCTGTCCGTAAGGTTTAGGAGTTGGACTTGAATGGCCTGCACTGAGTCCTGACCTCAGTGAACACCTTTGAGATGAATTAAAGCGAAGACTACAAGTCAGGCTTTCTCGTCTACATTAGTGCATGACCTCACAAATATGCTTCTGGAAGAATGATCAAACATTCCTATAGACACACTCCTAAATTGTAGACAGCCTTCCTAGAAGAGTTGAAGCTGTTATAGCTGCAAAGGGTGGGCCAAGTCAATATTGAACACTAAGACTAATGTCTTGTACACGCGGTTGGAAATTCTGACAGAAAAGGTCTGATCAGATTATATTGTCAGAAAATCCGATTGTGTGTGAGCTCTATCAGAATTTTTCCGTCTGAATTTCCACCGGAAAAAATTCGAGAGCAGGATCTCAAATTTTCTGACAAAAACATCAGATCGGACTTCTTCCGATCGTTTGTAGAGAATTCCGATCGGACAAAGTGCCACGCATGCGCAGATCAAATTACGAGACCAAAGTTATTGGCTACTAGCCTCAACGTAGTCCCGTTGTAACGAATGAACGACATCATGATTTAAACGATCAGATTTTCCGACAGCTTTGTTCGGTCGTGTTTATGCAACACCAGTTTAGGACAAAATACGTCTGAAAAAATCTGACGGATTTTGTTGTCAGAATGTGCGACCATGTGTACAAGGCATAAGACTGGTATCCCATTAAAATTCATGTGCATGTAAAGGCAAGCATCCCAATACTTTTGGTAATATAGTGTATTTTGCAATGGAAAAGAGGGGGATTGGGTAAAGTAACAGACCTAGCATACTCGCATTGTGAAAAGATATAGCGGCACAAGTGAAACAGGCCGTTTACTTCAAAAAGTAAACAAACCCATCAGAGAGATAGCAGCAACATTAGGAGTGACCAAATCAACAGTTTGGTACATTTTGAGGAAAGAAGAAAGCACTGGTGAGCTCAGCAACATAAAAAGACCTGGACGTCCATGGAAGACAACAGTGATGGATGATCACAGGATCCTCTCTATGGTAAAGAAAAACTCATTCACAACATCCAGACAAGTGAAGGACACTCTCCGGGAGGTGAGCATATCATTGTCAATGTCTACAATCAAGAGAAGACTTTACAAGAGCAAATACAGAGGGTTTACAACAAAGTGCTAACCATTCCTTAACCATGAAAAATATAAAAGCCAGATTAGACTTTGCCAAAAAACATCTAAAAAGGCCAGACCAGTTCTGGAAAAACATTCTTTGGACTGATGAAACTAAAATTAATCTGTACTAG
The DNA here is from genome assembly GCF_037356315.1 of Lithobates pipiens. NCBI lineage: Eukaryota > Metazoa > Chordata > Amphibia > Anura > Ranidae > Lithobates > Lithobates pipiens. The sequence continues at coordinate 353,070,169 of NW_027507748.1, read as the reverse complement.
AAAAACATGTGGAGAAGGCTTAGAACAGCTCATGATCCAAAGCACACAACTTAATCTGTAAAACATGGTGGAAGCAGTGTGATGGCATGGGCATGCATGGCTTCCAGTGGCACTTGGCCATTGGTGTTTACTGATGTGTCAGAAGACAGAAGCAGCCAGATGAATTCTGCAGTGTTTAGAGATATACTGTCAGCCCAGATTCAGCCAAATGCAGTTGATTGGATGGCACTTCACAGTTGGACAATGATCCAACACACACTGCAAAAGCAACCCAGGAGCTTTTGAAGGAAAATAAGTGGAATATTCTGCAATGGCTGGGTTAATCACCTGATCTCAACCCAACTGAGCACGCATTTCACTTGCTGAAGGCAAAACTAAAGGCAGAAAGACCCACAAACAAAGAACAACTGAAGACAGCTTCAGTAAACACACTATCAGATTTTCTGCTGATTTTGTCCTTCCGATTTACCAAAACCATATAATATGAGGCCAAACCTTAGGAGTTTCAATTTGTATGCAATCAGGCAGGCCCTTGCACTACATGGTTTTGGTAAATCTGAAGACAAAAATCTGCAGAAAATCTGATAGTGTGTATGGGGCTTTAGAGCCTGGCAAACTTCGGTAATGTCCATGGGTTCCAGACTTCAGGCAGTCATTGCCAGTAAAGGATTCTCAACAAAATATTAAAAATGAAAATTTTATTTATGATTATATTCATTTATCCAATTACATTTGAGCCCCTGAAAATGGGGGGGGGGGGGCTGTGTATAAAAATGTTTGCAGTTCGTAGATTTCTACTCCAAATATATATGGACTTAACTGTATATACTGTACATTTATATATATAAATATCGAGTCTGGGGGAGCCTAGATGAAAGGCATGTTGCAAAGTTCGGTGCTTCAGTCATGGAGAATGTGAGTGATCAAAGATAGCAGAGTTTCTCACTATTAGAGGTATGTGTGTGCCCTATTCTGTTACTGTTGCAGGAGGATGGTAGGAGGAGCCTTTAGCTAGTATCGCCATTGCTGTTGGCGAATCAGGGCCCCCTGCTTACATGCTACAGTTCTTGTTTCTAATAGTGGAAAGCCACCTGTGTGAGGATGTGCCTCTGGTGTTCCCTATGTATGGGAATATGGATTTTCCATATAATGTAAAATGATCATGGGAACAAGGCTTAATTCTGCATTACTTTTTTCTAGGACTAAAGTCACATAGGTGGACATATTAAAAAACAAAAGACTATCACTTCTGGATGTGGAGCAAATCACACTTAATAGACTCTGACCAGACCAACTATGCTGGTATTGTTAGCAGGTAAACAGAAGTTCTACTGCCTCAGGTGAGGGTGTCACTCATATGATGTGATCCCCATGGTGGGTGCTGTTCACCCGGCTTGCCACTATGATGTAGTGATATAAGGACACCACACTGTAGAGATGCCAAATGTGTCAAATGAGGACAACACAAAGACAGAGTTGCCGGATATGTTGCTATCAGATACCACACATGCTAATTGCAATTATAATCTATTCTGCACACTTCAACAAATTAATAGTTAACCATTGGCCAGTGCTTTGCTCTTTCTAGAGCATGCAACAGTGTGATCTGTGATTGCTGTGTTCACTGGTTACGGCAGATCACTGATCATTGTACTGGGCCACTGAGAGCAGTCCTGGTACCATGTGACAGTTACAATAGTAAACAAGGCTGACATTCATGATGTCATTGTTTACTACTGAGTGATCTCAGTGATTGGTCACAGGGATGACGTGGTACCAGGGCAAATCACAGCAGCCCTGTCCACCTGATAGCTGGGACCAATCACAGCATCACAGTAGTAAACAAAGCCTTTATGAATGAAAGCTTTGAACATTTTTACTCTTTGCTTATACAGTGATAAAAACTGTAATAAGCAATCACAGTGTAAACAAAAAAAACCCGATCACCCCTTCCCCCCAGAGTAGCACAGTAGCACTATGGTGATACTGTGCTGCTCTGGTTAAAGTGTGTAAACAAAAAGTTAATTTGTAATATATATATATATATATATATATATATATATATATATATATATATATATATTTTTTTTTTACATATTGATACCACAGTGTCCCTGACCAATTCCACACCAGTCATATTGTCCCTGATCACCGCCATACCAGCTACAGTGTCCCTGATCACTGCCACACAAGTTACAGTGTCCTTGATCACAGTCATACCAGTTACAGTGTCCCTGATCACCACCACAACAATTAGAGTGTCTTTGATCACCACCACACCTGTCAGGGAATTCCTGTGAGATGCCTGTTTTACAGATATGCACATATATATGCCGCACTTATGGGCACTGATAGGTGGCACTGATGAGCACTGATAGGCAGCACTGATGGGCACTGTTAGGTGGCACTGATGGGCACTAATAGGAGGCACTGGTGGGCACTGATAGGCAGCAGTGGCAGGGCACTGATAGGCGGCACTGGTGGGCACTGATAGACGACACGGATAGGCGGTACATATGGGCACTGATGGGCATTGGTGGTTGGCACTGATGGGAGACAGTGATGGGCATTGTTGGCCAACACTGATGGGCGGCACTGATTGCCAGCACTGACTGGCATGGCTAATGGGCACTGATTGGTGGAACTTGTGGGCAGTAAATGACACTGATTGCTGCCACTGGTGGACACTTTATGCTGCCATTGGTGGCCAATGGTGGGCACTGTATTGTGACACTATATTTCTTTATTGTAATCAGGGCACAGATCATCTGTGCCCTGAATACATTCCTACATGTCCCCCTGTGAGGAGATGCCACTGATCGGCTCTCCTCTCCTCACACTCTGTCAGTATGAGGCAAGGAGAGCCGATTACCGGCATCTCCGTGTTTACATATGACTGGCTGTCATTAGACACAGCCAATCACATGGTTAAAGAGCCGCAGACGCGGCTCTTTACACAGATCGGAGTCGCGCTATGTCCTAGCAACATGGTACGGTAGCGATCGCCGCACTGCGTGCCACCATGGGCGTACAAGAGTGGTCGTTCTGGATGCTGTCATATGACATTGTCCCAGAACAGGAGCTGCACCGCCCCGCCATCATTTGATGGTTGGAGGGCAGCAAGCAGTTAAAGTGGTTGTTAAGCCACTTCTATAAAATGCTCCCATCCCCTCTGTATTATAATGTTATATAATAAATATGTTTATCTGTACAAATAACACATCAGCTCCCAGCGCTCAGGTGCCTCCTCTCTCCTCTCTTCTGCCTGGCTTACAGTTCCAGCGGGCGGGGCCGAGCACTGCCCATGACGTCAGCCAGGGAGGAGAGGAGTGAGAGAGCTGAGGGTTCACATGATCGCAGGGAACCGTTGTGTTATCGGTATAGATACAGACACAGGGGAACATATTGTTAAAATGCAGAAGGGATGGGAGCTTTTAATATTAAATATGAAAGCAGCAGGAGTGGTAGAGGCAGGCACTGACACGAGCTGACAGGCAGGGAGGGGAGGGGGGAGGGGATGGAGGAGAGGACACAGGAGACAGAGAGCAGGGCTGCGGATGACAGAAGCACATAAACTGACCACGGTGTCAGGGCTCAGCAGCCATGATACACTGTGGACAGTTTACAGGGGGAGGGTATAGCCAGGCAGGATCAGACAGGTCTTTTAGGTATTACAGGGGGCCAAATTACACAGCACAAGTGCTGTATAACACGCTTTAAGGGAACAGGATTTGTTTGTTTTTTGTTTTTTGAGGTTAACAAACACTTTAAGGATGCTTCTACCCGTACTCAATTGCTGATTGGTCTTCAGCTGTTCCTTGTGTCACACTTCCAGTGTGTTCCATTTGTTGAGAGAGAGATATCACCACTCCAGGTAGGTCAAGCGACAATAAAAAACCTTCTCATCCAGCTTGGAAACCCAGGTGCTGGCAATGCATATAGCAATCAAAACCAGCAAGAAGATCTGGACAGCCGCATTCAAAAAACTTTTTTTGCCTTTTATTCAAAAATTCTTGTGAACAAAAATACAAGCCACAGCAGGAACAGACAGGAGCTAACGTGTTTCACACTTCAATGTAGAGCTTAGTCATAGCTTTTGTCTTGTCGTTTGTTCCTCACTTGGATTGTTCCTGACTTTGGCTCTGCTCACGATTTGGTACCTCGCTGCCCACCTGTTGATGACACTGGATAATCCTGTGGCCACATGTCTGTCTCTGATCCTAGCTTCTCGATCTGTTTGAGTAACTGCCTGCCTGCTTTTGCAGTTCTGCTCCCCAAGGAGTATTCCTGCTGCAAGTTTGCTGAGAGTTCTGACCAGCCACATGTCCCATGACTGCAGTGCAAATGGAGTGCTTCTTTAACGTTGGATGGACTACTGAGCATGGCTACTGTTCCTGACCCAATGGTTCTCCAGTTCCATTGGAACCACATCTCCTGCTGCAAGTTCCCCTAACTACATCTGCAGGCACTCATGTTCCTCCTGTGCCTCGGCACCCTCTGTTCCACTTTCAGCGGTGCCTGGGTTGGAGATACAAGAGAGACCAACCTCAACATTTCGGTCTCCTCTCAGGTATGTGACTCCACCACAGCAGTCATAGTGTCCCCATAAGGACTTGTTCACATGTGCAATGCTCTCTGAAGAGCCATCCTTGTTTGGCTCCCTCTTCAGAAAGCATTTGTCAGGCAGTGAGGAGGCCTTATATTGCCTCCTCCCTGATTTTACCCTTTGAACTCCACACAAGCCCCCCCATTTACTTGAATGGGTCACAATAAGTGGTATAATTGCTGCCACAGCTGTGATGCAAAGATTTGCAGCCATGGTATATGTACACCTCTGGCTGCTGCCTCTGCAATTAAAGGGGGTAGTGGTTGAGGGGTGGTAAAACCATGGCTCAACCACAAGGTTTTAAAAATACCTTGGGGTGTTTACTCTCCATAATGTGGTAATTTTCTGGATGTCCTCACTGGCCTGGTGCTCCAGGGCCTCCAAAAATGTGATAGTTAGTCAGGAAATTAGATGTGTAATTTATGCCCCTAAAATGCTTGAAGTGCATTCAGTACATCAGGATTGATACATTTTCAAATACATATACCATAGTTTTTAGAACTATAACTTTCACACAGACTAAATAATATATACTGATTTTGGTTATTTTTACTAAAAAAGTAACACAATACATTTTTACCTAAATTTGTGAAGAAAGATTATTTATTTGCAGCATAAAAAGGGGTTCTTCAAATCAAAATGCCACCAAAAGAAATCTCTATCTGTCTTGAAAAATGCTAAAAAATATATATATATATATATATATTTGGGAACAGTGTTGCATGGCTGAGTAATTGTCATTCAAAGTGTGACAGTGCTGAGAATGAAAAATAGCCTGTACTGGAAGGGGGTGAAAGTGTCCTGGATCTGAGGTGGTTAAAAAACTCCAGACAAACAGGGATTTTGTACTCTTCTGTCTTAGTAAATCAACCACACAGTGTCAATGTTAAAAACAAAACCCAGGACCCCAACTCTTCAGTTAAGGGTAACAACCATTTAACCATATTTCTTGAGCCACACGTTTCCATTTCCTGGACCCTGGAGGAAAGGTTGGTTAGGAAAGTTAGGTTTCCTTACATTCCCAGCTGTAGTTTTTTAAGGAATGTAAAGCCATTGCAGTTGTGTATGGGTATCTAGTGTTGAGTATGGGTGCTTTGCATTAGAAGTGTTGCCTTGAGCATGTTTATTCCCACTAGGATATTAATGGGGGTGGGGGGGGGGACACAGAGCAGTTTTAAAATAATAAAAACAAATTGAAAAGAGATGATCTGCTATACAAAGAGACAACATGATTTGATAGAGGCAAAAATAAGTTATTAGAAATTGATATAAATGCTAAGACAACCATTGATGACCTCAGAAAATAGCTCTTGTCTGACTTAAAGGCTTAAGTATTTTCTACTTTCTAGCTTGGAACATGTGCGCAGACCTAGAATATCAGATAGAAATCAAGATTCCTTCTATAATCTCAGGTCAGGGGCTGAAAAAGAACTGAAGCCACTGATAACCAAGACAGTGAGGCAACTAGAAATTTTAAACATGACTGAGAGACAACTAGTATTTTTAGAAAGAAAAATTTGAGCACAAGATCATGGATACTAAAAGACAAAAATATTTACGAGATCTACAAGGTTATTAACAAGGTACCGCCTACACATGAAATAGAAAAGAGAGACTGCACTCTATCTTGAAAAATAGAAAGAAACATGGTTCTGACAGTCAGAGAAGAGTGAATTTCACTTTGCCTTGGTCATCATCACAGAAACTATCTCCTGCCATCCTGTTGAAATCATGCTTTGCTGACATCCCTTCTGGCTCCAGATCCTGCTTGCTGTTCCATTACATTGAACCCTGACTTCTGACTTGGCTGACTATCCATTAAGGTTACTGAACTTTGGTGTTATGTTTTACTACGTTTGTTCTTTTTATTTTTATTATTAAACAAGTGTGATTTAACTGTACTTCTGTATAGGCCTGATTTTATGGTTTCTGACAGTAGACGAAGGCCATGAATTCAGATGATGCAGTCAATCCACTTGTTGGTAATATTTTTTCCAGATTGGATGAACTGGATCACTGCATGGATCAGTTTTCCACGGTGTTACAAACGCTCCTGATTCGCACGGAATCTCCCACTGTGGCCAACCCGGTACAACCTATGTTGCAGGCGAACCCTACTGCTGCTCCAGTCTCTGTGCAGGTAACTACCTCAAGTATTACCTCTATAAGACATATGTCTGGTTCGGCTCTGCTTCCTTAGTGATTTGGGGGCCATCCAGTCCAATGCAGAGGGTTTCTCAACCAGGTTGAGATATACTTTGAGATGCTGTCCCAGGCGTTTCTCACGGACAGAAGCAAAGCAAGTTTCATGATATCTTTGCTGTGACGGATCCTATCCTCCACACTCTGCTTGAGTGTTTCTGTCAGTAAACCGCTTCCTAAGTCCTGGAACACGAGTCCAATGGATCTGGCAATCGGAACCCCCAAAAACTAGACAACACCAGTCTTGGAGTACATCAGGAATAATCTTTTATTTGAGATCTCACACAAATGTATACAACAGGATGGCAAAATCCTAACCTAATTAGCATGAGCTAATTATCTAATCATTGACCCAGACTATTTGTCTGAGAGATAAGACTTCATGTCTCCTAGCTCACTGACTGACTATTCAATACACATTACCATAAACATCAACACAGGGTTAATTAGCACAACAACAATGTGTGGAATACTCTACAAGCCAGACTAGACTCATTTACACAACAGACAGGTGGCTGGAGTTGATATGAGCATCTAACAGTTTGTGTCCCAACAGCATGATTCCATCTATTGCTAATATGGCAAATACATATCCAGAGTCTGTGTGTTTTGGGGGGGACACGGACCTGAATCCAAGTAACACCACCTCAGGGGTCCCCAGGCATACAGTTCTCAAAGAGCACCGTTCCCCAAAATGCCAGGGCCCATAATTGGTGGACAAGAGGCTCGCATTCAGTCCCCTCCAAAAGCCTTTTTCCCGGATAGGTCTATCACATTTGCTTTCTGAGAGAGCCTTGGGCAAACCCTCTATGGGAGATGCAAAAACCTGTTGTCTTGAGCTACCCTGAGTTTGTGGCTTAGTTTAAAAGAGTATTTGACGTTCCCGCATGCTCCGCTTCTGCTGCCAAGTGCCTCATGTCCATAGAACAGAGTACGAGAACTGTTGCCGACTACGTCATTGAATTCCGTACTCTGGCAGCAGAGGTTGTGTGGAACATTGAGGCCCTTGTGGCTGCTTTTTCTCATGTTCTCTCAGATACCATCAAGGATGAGATAGCCCGAGATATACCCACTGAGCTGGAGAAATTGATCACATTTGCCATCCTCATTGACTCCAGACTCAGAGAAAGACTCTCTTTTGTTTGTACTGTACGTTTGCCTCCGAGCTTTGCAGTCCCACCTGTGCCTCCCTCACCTCACATGCCTCCTGGTACCGAGTCGGTCAGTGAAGGTGAACCCATGCACTTTGGATTCACGTGTCTCTCTGCAGATAAGACCTCTGAGAGAGAACCTTTAGGAGGAGGGAGAGATTGTGCCTTTATTGTGGCCAGGCAGGTCACTATTTGAAGTTTTGTCCTACCTGTCCAGGGAACGCCCGAACCTTGAGGTCCTGTCACGGACAGACCTTAGGTGGCATTGTTTCATCCCCAGTTATCCAGAAGGATAAGCCCCTGGTTTTGGTCACCCTTTCTTGGGCTGAGTCTTCTGTCGAGATACAGGCTCTAATCGACTCTGGAGCTGCAGGCTTATTCATTGATGCTGCCTTTGTATCAAAGCACTCGATTCCACTGCAGCTGCGAGACACTCCATTTGCCATTGAGGCTCTTGACCTAAGTTTCCTCCGGTTATTGGTTATCCTTGGTTACAGAGGCACAACCCCTCTTTTGATTGGCTCTGTGCTGAGGTGCTCTCCTGGTCACCACAATGCAGTGAGGCATGCTTCCAGAAGGTAGCCAAGGTCCTGTGCACCTCTTCACTCTTCTCCCTGTCAGAGGAGTACCGTGATTTTAGCGATGACTTTGACAAAGGTCAAGCCAGTAGTTTGCCTCCACACCGTCCGTATGATTGCTCAATTGACCTTCAACCTGGTGCCATACCCCCTCGTGGCTCGGTTTACCCTTTGTCGGTCTTGGGGGATAAGACCATTGAGGAGTATGTTGCAGATGAACTTTCTTGAGGTTTCATCCGCAAATCCTCGTCTCCTGCTGGTGCTGGTTTCTTCTTTGTGAAGAAGAGGAATGGTGAACTGAGACCTTGTATTGATTACAGGGGTCTCAATTGTTTCATGATTATGAATGCCTATCCGATTCCATTGATTATGGAGTTATATGACTGTGTCATGAAAAGGTCCACCTGTTGATGGCGCTGTTGGTCTTTTGGATTGCAGTACCAGTGTCCAACAGCAGGTGTCTTTTAACATCCAGGGACTGTAATAAGAGAACCTACCTACTGGTGGCACTGTTGGATCCTTGGGCTGTAGTACCGGTGCCCACCAGCAGGTGTACTCTGGCAGTGTGGAGCAGACAGCACCTTCTGCGCTCAGCTGTTATGTGAGGGTAATCATTGGTAGTCTTATAAATACCCGGCAAGCCCTAACATGCTTGCCTTGGTATCGCTCTCTCCATGTGCCCTGACCTTGTTGCCTGAACTTGGGCCTTGAGCCTGTATCTACCTGACCTGTTCCTGCCTGATCCTGAGCCCATCCTGGACCTGTCCCTCTTGTCCCCTGTTACCTAAGATCCCTGCTCTGCAGCCCATCCATCCGTCCTCTCCCTCTCCTGCTGATTCCCCTTCCTTACCTATCTACTGATTCCCCGGTGTATGACCTTGGCCTGGCTTTTGTTGATGTCTCTGGTATTTCCCATTTATTGTATATATTACTTGTTGTTTGTGGTTGGTAGTGCACTGTTTGTTTCACTTTCTTTTCATTTATAATAAACACTTTGTTATTTCACTTACATGCGTTTTGGGTTTCCTCTGTGCAGTCCACACAGTCTGGTCTAATAATTCCCTGATAGATTGCCTCAAGGGAGCAATGGTTTTCACAGAGCCTGATTTGAGAGGGACATACAATCTTGTGAGGATTATGGAGGGCGATGAGTGGAAAACTGCCTTTAATACCAGAACAGGCCATTATGAGAACCTTTTAATGCCTTTTGGCCTTTGTAAAGCTCCGGCAGTTTTCCAGGAATGTATTAACAATGTCCTCCAAGATTTGTTGCAGTTATGTGTGGTGGTTTATCTCAATGATATCCTTATATTTTCCAAGTCCCTGGAGAACCACCACACAGGTGTCTGTCATGTGCTTCAGAAACTAAGAGAGAACAATCTTTATTGTAAACTGGAGAAGTGTGAGTTCCATTGTGAACAGGTTAAATTCCTGGGCTATGTCATTTCCACTGCTGGTTTTTCGATGGACCCAGAGAAACTTTTGGCAGTTCTACAGAGGCCACAACCCGTGGGTTTACATCCTTTGCAGCATTCCCTGGGCTTTGCCAACTATTATTGGAAGTTTATTCGTAACTTCTTGTCTCTGGTCAAGCCCATGACTGACTATGACCAGAAAGGACGGTAACCCACAGAGTTGGTCTCCGGAGTCCATTAAGGCCTTTGAGAGTCTCAAGGCTGCTTTTGTTTCTGCTCCTGTGTTGGCACATCCTGATCCTACGTTACCTTTTATCCTTGAGGTTGATGCTTCTGAGACTGGTGTTGGCACCCTTCTGTCTCAACGTCCTGCCTCTGAAAGTGCTATGCATCCTTGTGGCTACTTTTCCAAGAAATCGTCACCTGCGGAGTGCAATTACAAGATTGGTGACAGAGAGCGGTTGGCGATCATTTTAGCCCTGAAAGAATGGAGACATCTCCTCGAAGGTAACACTGTGCTGACATTCTTGTCTGAGTCTAAACACCTCTCTCCCAGAACGGCACAATGGGCTCTTTTCTTGCCAAGTTTCAATTACATTGTCTCATTATTACCCGGTACTAAGAATGGAAGGGCATGTAATGTCACAACAATTTTCCTCCACTTCTAAGATGGAGTCGGTTCCGGTTCCTGTGATTCCTCCTGATCATATTCTGGCTACAGTTCGCACCAGTCTAACTTCTCCTTTGGGTGACAAAATTCTTGCTGCTCAGGTCCATGCTTCTCCTCAAAAACCTTGTGACCACAACTTTGTCCCAGAGAGTCTCAGTACTGCCATGCTCCAGACTTACCATTCTCCCAAGGCTGCTGGCCACCCTGGGAAGAATCAACTCTTTTGGGCCATTTCCCAACAATTCTGATGTAACTGCCTTCATAGCTGCCTCTTCCTTGTGTGCTCCGAGTAAGACTCCACAAAACCTTCCAGTGGGCCTCCTACGACCCATACCCAATGGAGAGAGGCCCTGGACCCACCTGTCTATGGATTTCATTGTGGAGTTACCCAACTCCCAGGGCAACACAGTTATCCTTATGGTGGTTGACTGGGAGATCTTTCGCTTACATGCGCTACACAAAGTGATTGTCTCGGACAGGGGTAGTCAGTTTGTGTCCCGGTTCTGGTGAGCCTTTTGTGCACAGTTGGGAATTCAGCTTGCTTTCTCCTCTGTGTATTGCCCTGCAGTCTAATGGCACCACAGAATAAGCCAATCAGTCCTTGGAGCAATTCCTACTAGACATGGGCACCGTCAAAAAAATTGTTATGTTTCGTTCCTTTCCGTTTCGTATTAAAAAAAAACGCATTTCGTAATTCGTGTCCAAAATTCAATTTGGATTTGTACAAAATACAAATTTTCGTTAGATTCATAAACTTTTCGCTAAAATAACGAAAATTAGTTATGATGAAATTATCATTATCAGGGGCTCCCACCATCCCTGTGCTGTGCTGACTTCCTGAGGTTTTATCTTTTAGGTTCGCTAACTTTTCGTAAAAATTACGAATTTTCGTTGATGAATTTGGATCCGATATTGAGGTACGCTGGTGCACGTTTAGTGCAGTATATAGATATTCATTAGTGCACGTTTACTGCAGTATATTGAAGTGCATTTGTGCACCTTTACTGCAGTATATTGACGTGCGTTAGTGCACGTTTACTGCAGTATATTGACATGCATTAGTGCACCTTTACTGCAGTTTATTGAACTGTGTTAGTACACGTGTACCACAGAATATTGACGTGCGTTAGTGCACCTTTACTGCAGTATATAGACGTGCCTTACTGCACATTTATTGCAGTATATTGATGTGCATTAGTGCACCTTTTACTGCAGTATATTGATGTGCATTAGTGCACATTTACTGCGGTATAATGACGTGCATTAGTACACCCTTACTGCAGTGTATTGAACTGCATTGGTGCACATGTAATGCAGTATATTGAGGTGCGTTAGTGCATGTGTACTGCAGTATATTGAGGTGCATTAGTGCACATTTACTGTAGTATATTGAGGCACGTTAGTGCGCTTTTACTGCAGTACATTAACGTGCATTAGTGCACGTTTTCTGGAGTATATTGAATTGCATTGGTGCATGTTTACTGCAGTATATTGAGGTGCGTTAGTGCATATTTACCACAGTATATTGACAGGCATTTGTGCACATTTACTGCAGTATATTGAACTGTGTTAGTTTACTACAGTATATTGAAATGCCTTGGTGAATTTTTTTACGGCAATATATTGAAGTGCCTTAGTGCACCTTTACTGCAGTATATTGAACTGTGTTAGCTGCACATTTATTACAGTATATTGATGTGCATTAGTGCACCTTTTACTGAAGTATATTGAACTGCATTAGTGCGCGTTTACTGCAGTATATTGACCTGCATTAGCGCAGGTTTACTGTAGTATATTGACGTGTGTTAGTGCATCCTTACTGCAGTCTATTGAAGTGCATTCGTGCAGTTTTACGGCAGTGTATTGAAGTGTCTTAGTGCAGTTTTACTGCAGTATATTGAATTGTGTTAGTGCAGTTTTACTGTAGTATATTGAAGTTTGTCTGTGCAGTTTTACTGCAGTATATTGTAGTGTGTCGGTGGAGTGTGCCTGTGTATTTTCCCCTTCTCTATTACATTTCAGTAATAAGCCCCCCATCAAGTCTAGGAGGCCAACAAAGAAAGGCAAACATTCCCATGGCACTTTGAGGAGGCCAGCAGCGTCTTCATCCAGAGGCAAAGGTGGACATGCTCTGTCCTCAGGCAGGGCACCACTTCCTCTGATTAGTGATGTTGCCTTTGCTATCCAGCCACAGCATGCAGAGGAGGTGGTGGACTGGCTTACTAAACCATCCTCATCCTCCTCATTCTCTGTCACCCAAGCAGAGACTAGTACGCAATCCACCGCAGCTGCTTATTCTGCCTCCTTGTTTACCGCTACTTCTGCCATGTCCCCAGCATCTTGTATGGAGCATCAGCCACTTGCTCCTTGATGATGCGCAGGCAATACTTGATTCTTATGTTGTTTCTGTAATTGAGGAAGGTAAGAACATGAGCCTACAGAGAGGGGAGAACACTGGTAAACAACAAATAATTTTCCCCTGCTTCAGTGTATTGCCAAGTTGGCTTCAGTGATGATGAAGGTGGAGGGGATGATGATGATGAGGTCTCTGGCTACTGGTAGAAAAAAATGTTTTACCATCCAAAGTTAAAGCAACAAGGGCAGAAGATTTAATAGATGGAAAGATGAAAAAAATGACTGAAGTTCCGCTTTAACATCTGTGCATGTGCCGCGAGAAGGAACTTTTTGAAGAATAGATAATGTAAGGCTTTTCTTTCAATTTAAGCATAGCTAAAATTTGGCACAGGTGGTCTCTCCATGCTGTGAGTATCGTTAGGATCTCATTATGTAATGTCATATTGTGCCCTTATTTGTTACACTTGTTTATTTCAGTTGCTGTCTAAATGCTAATCCATAAGAACATATTTACTGACAATTATTCATTTTTGATAAATGGCAATATTCTGTTTGTTAATCGACTTTCATACATGATTCGCCATCAGTAAATAAAATTTTCTATTACAGCATCATAAGATATCTAGTTAGTGGTTTGTGCCGGAGTTGCAATATAACTGCATTAACATGTTTTCTAATTACACGGATCATCTGCAGTGCTTGTAAACAAATCGATTTCAGTCCAGACATCCCTCTGCAACACTGCACACAGATTTCTCTAGTACCTTGTTACCATGTTACGTTAGAAACTAGGCAACGTTTCTCTAAAATCACATTTTCCCCTCTGCTTCTGATCAACAGGTAGCATTTCATTGTTTTCAAAGTGAAAATGAAAAATGAAAGCGCTCACTTCAAATCAGCCACCTGCTGAGAGAAAGAAAGGCTAAGAAGTCTGGATGTGAAGGATTAACATGAACAGTCGCAGAAACCTTTCTCCACGATGCAGAGGTTGATTCTGGATGGGAGACAAATTATTGCAGAGGACACTTTTAACTATCACAAAGTCATTATCGGCATACAATGTGATTGAGTGTTTTTGTGGATGAAAATAGTTCACACACAAGATCTCTAATTCTGTTTGTATGATAAATATTTGCTATTCTTAATAATAATGATATGCTAGGGATGCATTTATATTACTGGAGTTCAATGGTGTCCATATGATTATGGACCAGGAGTGGCTGTACTACAATGGATAAACCATAAATAACAAGTTAAAAAAGAATAGTCTATTAAATTGTGAAATAGCAAAACCTGCCTTTGCTGCAATACAAGCTTAAAGTGTTACTATACCCACACCAGTAAAATCAGTCTGAATATGCATACTCACTGTGGAACCTTAGGGGTTAATTATCTGCATCCTGTAAAAAGGCTGTTTGATCTTGTATGCACAGTACCTCTTCTTCTTCCACTGACTCCAAAACAGGCCCAGAAAAGACAGAGTTACTGGAGTTGAGCTGCACATGCTCAGTTTGGTGTATATTGCTGGAGAGTTGTTGTTTTTTTCTTAGGAGAGAACATGTGATCAGCACAGGGTCAATCAACACTGTCCAGACAGCGAGTCAGGGGTCCTGGACCCTGACAGGACAGCCAGTGCAGTGTGAAAACTCCTCCTACAAGCTTTACTAGGCACTGATAAAAGTCACAAGAATGTTATATATTGCTCATAAGAAAGGGTATTTAGCAGTTTATATTTACTAAAATGATTATATTTCCATGTTATGTGTACTGTGGGAGACCAGATATAGTGAATGCAGGGTCCCGGGTTTAGTAAAACTTAAAATCCTAAGATTTACCCTACAGTTCTTTTTTTTCTGCCACTAGATGTCCTCAGCCCGGGTCATCTAGTACCCTCCTTGTAAGTGGGAAAGAGAAACAGCATGGTTCTAGGCTTTTTTTTCTGTCACTTAAAATTGGATGGTGTTTCTCAACTCTATACCCAGGAAAGATGAAGCATAGCTGAAAAGAGATTATTGTCTGCATTCCAAGATAAGTAATCTGTCCCAGACTGTTACACCAAATGTTATATATATATATATATATATATATATATATATATATATATACAGTGACTGAGCAGGCTGTTCTAAATGATAGGCTGATAGCCAAAAGCAGCATAGTAGCGGTTGAGTATGCATGAGTGGACGTGGATCCATAGTTTGTCAGTAAAAGTGGATTGTCAGTATTGGAAGGGGTTATGGGAGGGTTTATTTTATGTGTGGAACAGCATTGTGCTATTTTTATGGGCTGGAGGATGGTGTTCTCTTTGTTTAACTATGTATTGTTTGGAATATTGTCTAAATAAATTGTGATATTACAAATATTGGATAAGGCATGTTTATGCGTGGTATCCAGATTCATGTTTTCTTCTTTTTGTATGTTATGTTATGTATCTAGCGAAAACACCTACTCAGATTATAGTGGGATGAGCACACAACTCATGGTACCTGTTGGTCCTATATATGTTGATGTTTAAATGTAATTTCTCTTTCTGTAGGCATGCTCTTTGTCAATACAGAATATAATAGCAGACAGGAGCGTGGGAGCAAATTTTTAAAGTTATATGCTTTATTTGATAAAAACAAGTGCAGACTTACATCACAGCAGCTAGTTGTCAGCCTGAAACCCAAGCAGAGCAGTGCAGGCAGAGAGTACAGTGTGTAAACACACTGTCATAGCCAACTGCTTGTCAGAAAAGTAAGTGAACTGGAGGTGATGCATTTTGAAGGTGTATATTTTTTTCAAATCTCCTTGTCAGAATTAGCTCCTTGTGCTGCTTCCTCTTACTGGGCTCAAAGCTGATACCAAGTCAAAGTCATATTTTGTCACTGCTTGTATTAAAACACATTCAATGGTGTATTAATGATTAAATAACTGCATTAAAGCGGTTCTAAAGTCACAATTGTTTTTCTAAAATAACAAACATGTTATAATTACCTGCTCTGTGCAATGGTCTTGCACAGAGCAATCTCTTAGCCCTTGTACACACGGTCAGACATACTGCCATCCAAATCCGTTGGAAACTGTTGCATACACACGGTCGGACCAAGTTGTCGGAAAATCCGATCGTTCAGAACGTGATGACGTTTTTTCGTTACGACGGGACTATGTTCACGCTAGTAGCCAATAGCTTTGGTGTAGGAATTTGATCTGAGCATGCGTGGCACTTTGTCCGATCAAAATTCTCTACACATGACTGGAGTATGTCCGATCGGACCAGTTTGTCGGAAAATATTTCCAACAAGTTGGAAAATTGGATCCGACGGATATTCTGATGGAAACAGTCCGATGCATACCACACACAGTCGGATTATCCAACAAAACGGTCCGATAGGACACATTCCGTTGGAATCTCCGACCGTGTGTACAAGGGCTAACCTCTTCTTCTAGGGTCCTTTGCCAGTGCTCTCAGCTCCTGATCTTCTGCGAATTCCCCCATAGCAAGCTGGCTACTATGGAGCACTCGTGCAGGCTTGCTCCTGAGCTGGGTTGTGCGCATCCATAGTAGACATACACAGTGCATTCTGCCCCAATCCTTGCTTCCTCCTCACAGAATTTGATTGACAGCAACAGGAACGAATGGCTCCCACTGCTGCCTCCATCTCCTGTGAGAACAGGGAGCAAGGAAAGAGCTGCTGCACATGTGAACATTGCTGATTCAATAAAGGACTCAGGTAAGCATTTATGGCAGTGGAGAAGGGGAGAGGCAATAAAACTACTGGGTCATTTTTTTTACCTTAAAGTGGTTGTAAACCCTTACAAACCACTTTGACCTACAGATAAGCTTAGATTAAGGCTTACCTGTAGGTCCAAGAAATATCTCCTAAACCTATACGGTTTAGGAGATATTTTCCCGAAGACAGGCACCGCTGTCTACGGCGCATGCGCATGCGCGGGAGTGACGTCATCGCGGCTTCGCTGAATGACAGCGGCGGAGCTGTGAGACCCCACCGAGAAGATGGATGCGCCGGACTACAGAGGACAGCGATGACTTCGCTGGCTCCTGTGTCAGGTAAGCGATGCATAGTAGTCCATTATGCTTTGCCTTTGCAGGGAATGAAAGAGGAAGTAAACTCATCAGGGTTTACTTCCTCTTTAATGCAGAGAATGCATTCATTGCATTTTAAGTTATGTCTTTGTTATCTGAGACATGTATAGAAATGCACTTGGCCTACCTAAATCGATTCATCCAAATGAATCCAGGGATAATTGTATCTGGTACACAAGCTATCTTGCAATTCAAGGCCCAGCTCTAGCCAAAGCTATCTTTGAGCTTTTGATTAGAGTAGAGATTTTTTTTAGATTGCTGTCATTTGCCTTTTGCTTCCTGTCCCATTGACCATACAGGGGGTTGTAAAAAAATATTTGGCACAGACACACAATCAGTGATAAAGATCTGACAGATATGCTAACCCTTCTCAACTAGCTGTTCTGGTGACCACACAGGATGTGGAGTAAATATTCCCAGTAGGAACAGTAAGACAACAGTAAATCTAGAAGCTTCCATTCATATCATAAATCTGCTATGAATGTGGGGAGTGACACATGTCAGTGGGTTCCCTAACTTTATATTAGCCCTATGAGCTCTCCTGAGCTGCTCGCTGTACGAAACAAGCACTGAATATTGGGCTTTATAACGCAAAACATATTCTGTGGCCATAATGGAAAGAGAAAAATGATATATGCTCTAAATCTAACTTTGTGCTCTGTGGAAAAACATAATGTTGCATGATGTTTTATTTTCAACTATATGTAACACACCTTTAAGTGTTGAATTTGATAAGTATGTGGGCACACAACCTCTGCCTAAAGCCTGGTACACACTATTTGGGGTTTTTTTCTGTTCAACCCATCGGGTTGAGTGAAAAGAAACTGTCAGCTCTGGTAGGAGATGCTCTATTAACGACCTGAAGTTAGTCGAGCAATCTCCCCCACTGAGCTGTTGTGTTCTGACAGGGAGACGGCCCCCCTGCCAGAACACTCAGATCAGCTGGCTGAGAGCGCTGATCGGGAGCCAGTATTCTGACAAAAGCCAGCCAAACGACCGGCTTCTGACGGACCGGTTGGCATACACACGGGCCAAATGTCAGATGGTTTTTATTGAACCGGCCAATGTTGGACAGCATTCGACCCGTGTGCGGGGCTTTAGTCTGGTAACCCCTATACTAGTGATGGCGAACCTTGGCACCCCAGAAGTTTTGGAACTGCATTTCCAATAATGCTCATTATATATATATAGCTATATGGGAAATGTAGTTCCAAAACATCTGGGGTGCCAAGGTTCGCCATCACTGCCCTATACCCTGTACTCTGTGTTTGAAGGTACATAGCCAGTAATATTGTATGCTAAATATTTATAGAATTTGTTCTGTATGTTACAGCACTCTGTATGCATGGCTATACATGACATGCTCCTGACCACTGTACTCTGTACATAACTGACTCCTGGTTCCTGCACTCTACATGCTATACTTTTATTACATACTCCTAACCAAAGTTTTAATTATCTCAACAGATGCCTATTGTTAAGTAGCCCTTGACTATTTTAACCACTTGCCAACCAGTCGCCGCAGTTTTACTGCGGCAGAAAGGCACGGCTGGGCAAAACAATGTTATGTAAGTTGCTTCTCCCTGTGGCCACTAGGGGCGCGCCTTCTGGTCGCCCCCGGACTCGATGTGAGTGACTTTAGAACCACTTTAATGCGACCTCTGGGTTCACACGATCGCTCGTAACACATCAAGAACCGGGATCTGTGTGTGTAAACACACAGAACCCAGTTCTCTGAGGGGAGAATAGACTGATCGTCTGTTCATACAAAGTATGAACAGTGATCTGTCATCTCCCCTAGACAGTCTCACCCGCCCTTCTGTAAGAACACAGAGAGGGAAAACATGTGATTGGATCAGAGTTCCCTCCTCAGAATAGGTAGATACAGACATAGTTCCTTTACAGGGTAGTTAGAATAGGCATAGAATAGGTTGGGAGCCAGTTTAAGTATAGTTAGTAATCGACTGGAATGCTACTTAATTATTTTTTTTTTTTTTTGATTGAGTGGTGAAGGCTGGAACACCTGTAGGGTTTTTATTGCTGTCTGCACCCCAATTAAGGAGAGTCGCCATCTCTATTGTCCTGTTTACTGTTATCACTAAAAGTGAAAGATAATGAAAATCACAAATTATGGGTTGCCACCAGTACAGGAAAAATGGGGAAACCTTCAATGTGCGACACAAGTTCTGGTGACAATGAGGGATTCCCTTACTTCAGAGGGATTTCCTATAATTTCATGTTTTTGTTATGGGACAGGAAGTGAAGGGAAATCTCCCCAACAGAACACAGATGGCAACAACAAAAAAGTTGTTAAGCCCCATACACACGATTGGATTTTCCAACGGGAAACGGGAAATGTTGGATGTCAGGCTGTTGCCAGAAAACCTGTCCGTTTGTATGCTCCATCAGACAATTGTTGTTGGACTTTTCACCAACAAATGTTGGCTAGTGTGTCTTCAAATTTTCTGTCAACAAATGTGTGTTGTTGGATTTTCCAATCGTGTGTACACAGGTCCATTGGACAAAAGTCCAAAGTACACGCATGCTCGGAAACAGAAGCAGTTGGTTTTGTAAACTAGCGCTCGTAATGGAGAATTAACATTCATGACGTGGCAAATTATGAAATCTCCAAATGCAGCGCACAATTCTCTTCTTCTTTAATGGGATAATAATGAAGCTGCTTCGCTGGTGATACTGATGGATTTATTGCAAACAAATTTTCAAAGGCTTTTTTTTTCTAGTGATATCAAGATTTTTTTTTTTATTTGTGCAAGTTACCACAACACTATTATCCCATTTTTTTAGGCTCAAGGATACAACTATGTTGATGTCCCTTGTCAATTTTATATTGTATTTTTTAAAATGTAACTGCCTACTCCCAAACTGTCATTGGAAGTAAAACACATAGCCAAGTATTATTCTCCACAATTTTTTTATTGTGCATTACAAAAATAAAACAAATAAAATTAGATGTGCTATCTGCCAATAGAACTTAACCAAAAGTGTATTCTTTGCATCCAAAAATATAGAGAATATACCAAATCAAATCATTATTCAACCAAAAAAATAATGTCCAAGCAATAACTCCAAGGCCAATAATAAATAACACATTATCTCCTCTGATTCCGCAACATGTCTGGTTGATGAACGGCTGTTCAGAAACTAACTGAAAAGCGATAAATAAAAAACACGAAAAGAAAAGCGTGAAATAACGCTCACCAAACATCTACTAATACGAAATTAGCAGAAGGAGCCCAAAGGGTGGTGCTAAAGAGCTGAAAAAACACGTAGTACATCTAGTACGTCACTACGTAATTGTTGGCAAGACTTGTGTGACCATGTGTATGAAAGACAAGTTTGAGCCAACACCCTTCGGACAAAATTCCACGGTTTTGTTAGCCAACAATCCGATCGTGTGTACGAGGCATTACTCTATCCAAAATGAAAAAAAAAACATTTTAGTTCTACGTTAATATTTTCTACATGCACAACTCTCAAGCGCCAGGATTCTTTCAACATAATTGATGCTTTACTGAGATGTAGGTTGTATGTATCCTTAATGAGGTTTCATCACAGATGCAGTTTTTCTTGTCATTTTATGCATGCCATCCTAAAACAGGAAGCCCTGAGTGGTGACAGGTTAGGTGATATTGTTTGAAAGCTTAGTAACACTTTGATACATTGGTAAATACCTTTGAGCGATGGTTTCTGCTTTTCCAGAAAAGATAGCTTAACTCAATAATACAAGCTGCACAGTTGTTATTCCTTTGCTGTCTGAACTCAGAGTGTGAAATGCAGAAGCCATATTGTAGTTAAGCTGACATCACCTAAAAGAAATGTAATCTTTCACATATTTGCTTGGCCAGGCAGCTTGCGAGTCAGAACCATGCCAACAACTTTATTAATTTTGCACATATGAGGCAGTCTAAGATTAGATAAATAAATGAAGCAAGCAGCTGCCAAACTGTCAATATTTACATCCATACGCATGGTATTTTTTTTCCATTTTTGTTTTCTAATAGGTAGATAGAATCACATTTGATTCACTGTGTACCAGGCAGCAATCCACAGCCCTCCCCCCTGCAAATTTCCCATTGCCGTCTACTATACAAATAGGCTCACATCTACAGTATATTTATTTTGCTTTTGCTTTGATCTTATTTTTTTTAAATAAATGAATATAAGTAAAAAGCAACATGCAGCAATCCACCAGAGATTCCAATACCCCACCCCGAAACCTTTTTACTGACCAAACATGGAACATTTTCTGACAGACTGCATTATTTACTAACAACCGAAAATATAACAGAACTTCCATTAGAAACTAGAAGAATTTATGTTTAATCAATACGGATAACATATACAGTAAACATTACCATTACCCATAACAAGTAATCTGTCTGGCTTTACAATGAAAACAGTACTGTCAGGTCACCTTGAGGCGAGGTGACAGGATCAGGAGTGCACCACAAGGTTGTGGACCCTACGGCTGACTGCTGCAGACGGGGGACAGATCCCACCGAGGTTAGAGCGTAAGATTCCCTGGGGAGCGGAGTCTTAGAGCCAGCAGGTGTTCCCCAGAGCCTCAAGTGGTGAGGATGGACTTGGCTGCAAATGGCTCCAGGTCACGACCCCCAGGGTCCCCCAGCTCACACCCACAGTAGGCAACAGGAGGATAGGGATGGTGAGGGACAAAGCCAAGGTCGGGGCCACAATCAGACAAGAATAGTCGGGTACACGCCAAAAGGTCAGGATGACAGGCAAACAAGGATAGTCAAGACACGCCAAAGTCGGTAACGGAAAACAGTAGCAGAGCACACGGCAGGAAACAGGAAGCAAACACACAAAGGAATACACAATGGTTGATCAGCCCTGATGGCCTGCAGTGCACAGGTTAATATAGGGCTCCCTGATAGGGCCTGGGGTGGAGCCATGCTTAGAGGTGAGGTTATAAAAACCACCAGGTGGAAGTGGCTGACCTTTTAGTCTGAAGACATGAGGGGAGGTAAGCAAACACAGGAAGATCACTGCATAATCATGACAGTACCCTCCCTCTTATGAGGCCTCCCCCTCCCCTGCCTGGGTCCAGGCTTAAAGGGAAACTCCAGATGGAACCTCCTTAACAGACAGGGAGCAAAGGCCTCAGATGCAGTGATCCAAGACCTCTCCTCAGGACCCAACCCTTTCCAAAGTACGAGGTATTGAAGAATGCCTTTACGGAGCCGGGAATCCAAAACTTGACTAACCTCGTATTTTAGATTATCCTCAGAGACCGAAACAGAGGTAGGGAGAGGACGAGAGGACTTGAGGACTAAAGGCTTTTTAGGAATGGGTAAGGGCATGAGAAGATCAGGAGTCTGAGCAGGGACCCCCACACCCTTAAAGATGAGCTGGGCATCCATGACAGGACCACTAGACTGGGCAGATTTCAGTGGATCCCTGAGGTCATGTTGGTTAGATTATTCTATCCAAAGGATGGATTAAGCCTCTTAAACGGGTTTGAACGGACATAGTAGCAGTAGGGTGAGGCCAGGACACCGAAGGTGCTAAACAAGAAGCAGGAAGCTCATTGGGCATGGGCTGGACTGGCATAACTGGTGCAGAGGTCGACTGAATAGTATTGTCAGGTGTAGCGACCATCTCAATCGCATCACAGGGCATAGCAACTGTGGAACTTGCAGACAAGTTAGTCTGGCTGTGCGTCCAAGGGAAATTAGGGACAGGCAAAGGTAAATGGTTATGCGAACTGGAGTGAATGATCGACTCAGGTTCATAGGTGGGCCCCTCATCCAGAGTACCACATGACCTAGAGAGTGCATCAGTCCGACTATTGCAAGACGCATGCCAGAGATCGCTATATACAGCGGGAAGAGCAGAAGATACTGGGATGGTGGTAACAGGAAATCTCTCCTTTGGGGTACCCTTGAGTAGGCAGGAAGAGGAACAGGAGGAACCCCAAGCCAGGATCTGACCGGCAGACCAGTCGACGTGTGGAGAATGGAGCCGTAACCAAGGAAGACCTAATATGATAGGAGATGAAGCCTTAGGTAAAACAAGGAAGGATGTCCACTCCTGGTGGAGTGTCCCTACTGACATCTTAACAGGAAGAGTCTGGAAGCGGATAGGGCCCCCTGGGAGAACAGTGCCATCAATCGCCAAGATCCCCAATGGCGTTGTAAGGGGCAAAAGGGTAAGTCTCATGGAGGATGCAGTTTCCCAATCCATGAAATTGGCAGCGGCTCCGGAATCCAGATGTGCTGAGACCGAAGTAAGCACCGACATGAAGCAACACAGAAAGGAGAAGACGAGAAGGTGAAGGTGATATTTCAGGGTCTAATCCGGACGAAGAGAACAAGTATCACGGAAATGACCTTTGGCCCCACAATAGAGGCATAGGCCCAGAGTTCTGCGCCTAGCACGTTCTTCGGGAGATAACTTTGTCCGGCCCAACTGCATAGGTTCCTCAGCAGGCAGGGGGTGCTCCTCAGATCGAAGAGAAGGGACTGGGGGCTCAGGCTGCCTAAAGAACGGGGAGTGCTGGCGTCTTTTTTCCAGGGCCCTCTCCTGAAAGCGAATATCGATCTGGTTACACAAGGTGATGACACTGTCCAGATCAGCAGGAAGGGATCTTCCTGATAATTTATCCTTGACTCTATCAGAGAGGCCATGTAAAAAGGTTGCAACTAGGGCCTCATTATTCCAGCTCAATTCAGCTGTGAGGATACGGAACTGAAGAGCATACTGTCCCACAGACACGGACTCTTGACGGAGACGTAGAAGAGAGCTAGCTGCTGAGGAGACACGACTCGGTTCCTCGAAAATATTCCGAAAAAGTTTCAAGAAATCAGACAGGCTAGAAACCACTGGATCATTCAGTTCCCACAGAGGGGCGGCCCAAGCTAACACCTCGACGAACAGGGGGGATATGATATATGCGACTTTTGCCCGATCGGACAGGAAGTTTTGGGGCTGAAGTTCAAAATGAATAGTGCACTGGCTAAGGAACCCCCTGCAAGCCTTGGAGTCCCCAGAGAAACGGACCGGAGCTGGTAGTTGTAATGAATGTGTGGCTGCGACTGATGCGATAGGTGCAGCAGCAGATAGCGGTTGCGGTTGTTGAACTGGGGGTCCTAATGAGGCCTGAACCTGTTCGAAATGGGATGCCAAATCCTGAAGGAATCGCATCACTTGGGTCTGATGCGATTCTTGTGTCTCAAGTAGCCGAACTAAGCTCTGCAATGGATCACCTGCAGGAAGCGGCACGTCAGCCGGGTCCATGGCTGATCAAACTGTCAGGTCACCTTGAGGCGAGGTGACAGGTACACACCGAAGGATTAGGAGTGCACCGCAAGGTTGTGGACCCTACGGCTGACTGCTGCAGACGGGGGACAGATCCCACTGAGGTTAGAGCGTAAGATTCCCTGGGGCGCGGAGTCTAAGAGCCAGCAGGTGTTCACCAGAGCCTCGAGTGGTGAGGATGGACTTGGCTGCAACTGGCTCCAGGTCGCGACCCCCAGGGTCCCCCAGCTCACACCCACAGTAGGCAACAGGAGGATAGGGATGGTGAGGGACAAAGCCAAGGTCGTGGCCACAAGCAGACAAGAATAGTCGGGTACACGCCAAAAGGTCAGGATGACAGGCAAACAAGGATAGTCAAGACACGCCAAAGCCGGTAACGGAAAACAGTAGCAGAGCACACGGCAGGAAACAGAAAGCTAACACACAAAGGAATACACAATGGTTGATCAGCCCTGATGGCCTGCAGTGCACAGGTTAATATAGGGCTCCCTGATAGGGCCTGGGGTGGAGCCATGCTTAGAGGAGAGGTTATAAAAACCACCAGGTGGAAGTGGCTGGCTTCTTAGTCTGAAGACATGAGGGGAGGTAAGCAAACACAGGAAGATCACTGCATAACCATGACAAGTACCTAATGTAGCGCTACCCCAGTGAGGGACGCTCAAGGATTCTGTACCCCACGGGTCGCCTTGACCTTGCATGTCCTCCAATACGTCACTCTGGGTTCTGACATTTCTGCTATAAGCAAAATAATTCAAAGGCACACGCACATATGCAAAGTAAACCAGTTTGATTTGTTTCTTTGGCAGATTCGTGGTAATGAATTCAGAAATAATAGGAGTTTGTAAGATACAATAGGTAAGACACAGTTAATAAATTGGTGGCAAATCCAATTAAGGACTAAGCAACTAAAACACTTCAAACATATAAAGAGCAAGGTTTAGTCCTGAATGAAGTCTATGGCTGCAGCTAAAGAGAAGAGGACTAGGCTTCTGGTGGCTGGTGGTATATTTTTGAGGGGGAGGTAAATAATCCACCCGCTGACACCCCTCCCAGGCGGTCAGGTCAGTGCTCTGCGCCCCAAGCCCACCCTTTTCTGAAGCCTAATAGAGCCTCTTATCACGTGCGTCTTAAAAAATAAAAAATAAAATCATTGGAATCCCACATGTAGATTAGGGGGCTGGACGCATGGATTAGGAGGGCGGCCCTGAAATATGGACCACCAATGGTCAAACCTCTACCTTTAATCCCTTGACACCACAGTCCCAGAAATGTGTAAACTCCAAATTCTCACTAGCAAACACTCTACATTTCTTATCTCTATGCTCTAACAAATAGAGTTCTTGGTTACGGTATGGGCCTAGATAAGCACCAAATGTCCTTGTCCCCCAAGTGTGGGGGGGGTGCACTGTAGTCCTTTGAAGAAGAAGTTTTAAAGGAGGGTT
The DNA here is from genome assembly GCF_037356315.1 of Lithobates pipiens. NCBI lineage: Eukaryota > Metazoa > Chordata > Amphibia > Anura > Ranidae > Lithobates > Lithobates pipiens. The sequence continues at coordinate 353,044,364 of NW_027507748.1, read as the reverse complement.
TTAAGTATTTAGCTAGCTTTTTTGAGGTGTGCACAATGTGTTCTGACAAACAAGATGTACACTAGATTCTCTTGGTATGGATTGAAGTATGTCTAGGGTCCCTTCTGTAAACTTGGTAAAGGGAATAAGGCAATGGTGTCTGCATGCAGCGTCCTTTTTTCTAGAAAAAATGGGCAAGTGCCTGCTCACCAATCCCAGCGACCTTTGATGTTAAAGAGTGGCATGAGGGCCTTTGCAGAGTCTGGCTCCAAAGACGGCGCTCAACCCTGCGTCACTCTGCACTACTGTCCAGCTGAATCTGGTGTGGATGTGATGAGTGTGGCCTCTGGGCTGCCACCGAACAACCAGATGTGACTTGCAGCAGATGCTACCGCAGCCGCTTTTGATGAATCTCTCTCCCTAGCACAGGGCGTGACTTGGCCACAAAACAGTCTAGTGCAATAGTCACTGCTTGCAGAACCAGGCTTGGGTCCTAAAAGAGCAATCCCCTCCTCCCTCCGACTTTATAAAACCTCTCTAACACAGTCTAACTTAAATGTAATATATGTCCCAAAATGTTTTGCTCCACTCTTAAGTCTTATAGACAATGCCTTCAGGATGTGATGACATAGAGTCCAGGCTGAGCATTAGGAGGGAACAGTCTCACAGTAGCAAATGCTACAAAGTATCTTTTGATAATTCAGACAATATTAGCCAGCTCCTGGCTACATCAACATTGGAAGTACCTTAACCTCCCTGGCGGTATGATTATTGTAGGCCTGTAATTATTAGGAATTGCACACTTAAATTTGTCCAAACAAGAGTCTAGTAGACAGCCCGGTTATGATAATGTTTGAAACACAAAATCATAAATTGTAATCTAATAATATAATATAATAATATAATATAATCACAAAAGTGGAGCAAACGAGTGTTGAAAGGCTTTATAGTACAACAAAGTAAAGCCGTCTGGCCCAGGGCATTTCCCCTCAGGATAGCTTTTAAGGTGGAGGTGAATTTGTCATCCATGAGTGCTTTGTTAAGAGTCATAAAATCCCGCCATTTTAGCTTAGGAAGAGAGGATTGTGATAGGTATTTTTTTTATCAAAGCTTCTGTCACATCTGGGGGTGAGTGTTCTAGAGCGTCAGTAAGATAATACAGTGATGAGTAGAATTCCTGAAAACATTTAGTAATTTATGTGGATTTGGTAAGTCTCTGACCCTTGGAGATAATTATTTGAGGTATAAAAGCCTGTGAAGAAGGGTGAGTAGTCTGCCAAATGTATTTCTGAATTCATAAAACATATGTCTACTATAGGCTCTTTTAGCTTTCACCTTTAATAGGAGCAAGGAGTTTACCTGATCAATCATCAATCAGAACGCAATAGATTTCTTATGTTGGCCCTCCAGGTAATGGATTTGAGAGACCAAGGAGGACAGTTTTTCTGAACATTCTTTCTTTCATCTTGTATCTATACTGATAAAAAAGTCCAGCATAAACCGTTTATGAGCTTGCCAGACAGACAGGGGTTGTGCCTCAGAGGAGATCCATCTGCAGTTCAGTCTGGGTATAGAAATATTGTAGCATACTCTCGCTAAGGTGCTAATGGGCATGTTGAGCTGGATGAATGGAGAAAAAAAAAAGGGAAACCGTAACTGGAGTGGGATCCAAAAGCAATATATGGGTTCAATGGAGGACCTGGTGACGGAGTCCAAAAGTGCATGAGGCACAAAAAAACAGAAAATTTAATTCAAATACTTACCGTCATTTTCCTTTCCTGACAAGCTCCATGACAGCACAGCTGGAGTATAGGCTCCACCCCCCATGCCTCCAGGACTTAACTCATATAAATTCTAGCCCACCCACAGCCTCGGCATTCTGTAACTAGTCCTACCAACGTGGGTGGGATCTATGCTGCCATGGAGCTTGTCAGGAAAGGAAAATTACGGTAAGTATTTGAATTCAATTTTCGGTTTTCCTGATGGCTCCATGTCAGCACAGCTGGGAACTAACTAGCCAAAACAGGGGAGGGATAATGCCACAAACTCCTCAATTCTGACTAAAAAAACAAAAGCCAGGATGCCTCTGCCAAACTCAACTGTCATTAGCTGCCTTGCGGATAATTTCAGACACTCAGCCTGCTGCCACTCTCAAGGTTGAGACCCTTCTAGTGAAGGGTGCCGTGATTTTCCTGGCACAGCCAACCCTTTCAACTTGTACGCCAAGGAGATGAGCTTTACCAAACAAGAGGCAATAATCTTGCTGGAAGGCGTAAAATCATTATGTGTTCCACTTGGAATGACAAACAGATGCTCTGACTTCCTGATGGCAGAATTCGCCTTGATTAAACATTTTAAAGCTTGGGCCACATCCAATGGGCTAATTTATTGAGTACTCCCCAAAAGAAATGTAGGAGGACAACCTCTTGTGTGACATGGACTCTGAAGGTCAGTTCAGGCACAAAATGGGAGCATTGGCATGAGTACCACCCTGTCTGTAAGTACACAAGTATGAGTTCTTTAAACCCCAAGGCCACCAATGCTGACTCTTCTGGCTGATGTTATTACCACCAGTAAAGCAGTTTTCAGAGAGAGGTGCCACAGGGTGATTGAAGGCACCTGATGCAATAAAATCCAACAGCAAAGGGAGATCCCATTTCAGAAACAATTCAAGGTTTCAACCAAATTGCATCTTGAAAAACAGTATAATTAAGTGTTGGATGCCCACTGTATGCCGGTAAAGACAGAGATAGCTGAAATGTGTGCCTATAGTATACTTACGCATAGACCTAAATCAAGCCACGCTTGCAGGCATTTTACAGCAGACTTCTGAAGTCCAGCATAAAATCTTGATCAGCAATAATACTGGGAATGTATGCCATATTCTACTATAGGCACGGTTAGCACTGTCCTTTTTTTCGTAAGAGTATTTACAATCTTCACAAAGCATTCAAAATCCATTAGACTTTGCCTCTCTAGACCCAGGCTATCAGACTGAGCCTGTCAGATGCTGGATGAATGGAACTTTGGAGAAGATTTGATCTTACAGAGGGAGTCAATCCTTGACACTTATAAGAATGAGCAAAGGGTACCAAGGCCCCTTTGGCTAATCTGGGATCATCACCAGAACTGTCACCTTCCCCTGCCACAGCCTCAGCTGGAAGCTGAGAAACAGAGGGAGCAGCAGAAAGGCATAAGCTGTCTTGGAGATCCACTCTGCAGTCAGCACCTCCACCCAATTGCTTGAGGATTCTGGGCCCTGGAATGGAACTTCAGCAACTTGGTGTTGACTGGGGATAAGAGCGGTCTACCTCTGGAAGAAAAATACCAAGCTCTGTTAGTTCTCAAAAGACTTGCAGTAGTCTGGACCATTCATTGTCATCCAGACTTGTCCTGGACAAATAGTTTGCCTGAAGATTCTTCTGACCAGGCACATAGGCCACAGATAGCTGCAGAAGAGTGACTTGGGCAGATCCTAGAATTAGAGAAACCTCCTTCAGAAGGGAGAGACTGAGCCTTGTTTTCAGATGTAGGCCACAGTCGTTGCACTGTCCAACTTTACCAGGACAGGCTTACCCTGCAACATTGCAGACGATTTCTTTTCCTCAACCACAAGTTTAGACCACTGGTCCAGAAACCCAACTTGAATGGGAGCGAGAGTTAAACTGAGCCTACCTGAGCTGCTGGAGCAAGGTGATTTTTATGGCTCAATCTGAGACGTGAAGGATGAAAGATTTCCAAATATGGCCTAAAATGCTTGCCTTGTCCACAGTGGAGCCACATAGTGCCCCTAAGGCATGAATTTGGGGGCACAATCCCCAAATAACAGAAAGCATCCTGGCATGGAACTCTTTACTGACTCACTGCGTTAGCTTTCCAGTTTTTCCTGGACTCCCAGCCAGGAATGCAGAAGCTAACCTCTTTGGAGTGAGAGTGAGTGTGAAAACTGATTCTTGAGTTTTCCTGTCTCCTTTACCTCAGCAGACATTCATCTTGAGGCAGGAAGCCAAACTGACCTGTCAAGGAACTCATACAGCAAGAGCTTGTTTCCATGCAACAACTGCCAATACCGGTTCTTCTAGTGCCAATGCGCATGCGCGGAGCCTTAAGCCGCGTACACACGGGCGGACTGTCTGTCCAACTTAGTCCGTCGAAACACATTACAGCGGACAGTCCGCTCGTGTGTGGGCTTCAGCGGACTTTTTCAGCGTGCAGACTGGCGGACTAAGTATTTTGGAATTTCCGTAATATTGTCCGTCCAACTTTGGTTTCAGCGGACAGTCCGCTCGTGAGTAGGCTAGTCGGACGGACTAAGTATGACACATGCCCAGAAAGGATTTACAGGGCGGAAGCCCTCGGTCTTGTAAAACTAGTGTTCGTATTGAAGCTAGCATATTCGTCATGCTGCTAATTTTGTGTTTTTTTAATATAGCCCATTCTTTTCTTCTATATAATGCAAGAAAAGTGAAGTAGCTTTGCTGCTTATATTCACACAGAGTTATCCCAAATGTTTTTATTCATCCTCATCCTATGATTAATATTCCAATTTTAGAAAAATATGTAAAAAAAAAAAAAAAAAAAAAATATATATATATATATATATATATATATATATATATATATATATATATATATATATATATATATAAAATCTATAAAATGTATCTATTACTATATATTTTGGAACTACTATTGTCAGTTTAAAATTATTTATTTTTTATTTTTTATTTTTTTTTGTGGGGGGGGGGGGGGGGGGTTGAAACAAGATGGACTTGCGTTGTTTTTGGCCAAGCAGGACTATGTAAGTAGAGATAGATAGATAGATAGATAGATAGATAGATAGATAGATAGATAGATAGATAGATAGATAGATAGATAGATAGATAGATAGATAGATAGATAGATAGATACCCAAACCAGCATTTTAGCTTACACATGATTGAATGTTCAAAATCAGCAGGGCTTCCCCTCATTTCAAATGTTAAGCCTCAAATTTACAGCGACTGCACTTCCAAGTGCACTTGCAGTGCTTTAAAAATTGCACTTGAAGTTAGCATATTTATATTAACATGAACGTGTGTTTTGTAAATAACCCCCAGAGTCTTTTGACATGTACCTGCCTACTCACAAATAAACTCTGTTTTTTTAATCCAAAATAACAAAAAAAAACATACAATATTTTTGGAAATAATAAATATTTATTTTTCGTCAGAACAAAACAAAATCAAGAGGGAGGCAACACTGGAGACAATTTTGAAGTTTGTGAAGCCTTTTGTCCCCCAGGCACACATCAAGTGAGTGGCCACCAAAATTCAGAACCTGTGTAACATGTAAATAGGGAGCACAACATGGTCCTAGAATCCCAAAGACCAGGAACAGCAGCAGATGAGATCTATGTCCCCAGACTGTGGTACTACAACAGCCTGCGTCTTCTGTCAGAGCAGACTGAAGCCAGGCAGTCACTTCCGACTCTTCTGTCTAGCCTTCCCTCCACGCTTCGCTGGAGGCTGTGCCTCTGGTGGTGGACTTGTGGTAGGAGGAGGAGGAGGAGGAGGAGGAGGAGCAGTAGGGTCTGTGTTGTACAGTCTGGTGGTCGGTGTTAGCTCACCCTTCAGACCCCGTTGAATCGCATAAAAAAAAATGGCTTTGCACAAGTTGCGCTGTGCCTTCTCCATTTCTAGCAACTTGCTTGCCAAATATGTACCGTAGGCCTCCTCAGGATTGGGGGGTTTGCTCAGCACTTGGGTGGCTTGGCGTATAAGTGCCAATGACTCCTCCTCTGTCTGCGTCATCCTCCTGGGCCTTTTGCTGGCTAGGCGGAGGGGAGGGACCTGACTTTCGGTCCGACTCCTGCTGGGCCCAGCTAGCTCCTGTGTGTGGCTGGTCCCGGCCTCCTCCTCCATACCACTGGTCCCGGCCTCCTCCTGGGTGAGCTCATCCTGTGTAAAAAACAAACAAATCAATAAATAAAATATGTCTATATTTTGAAATCATCAATCACTAACAATTTTACAGTTCTCACTTGCAAATACATTTGTCTTGAAATACAAAAGGCTATCATTTTGACACCATCATTTTTCCATCAGTTCACCAAGATTTGAGCCACATTTGTGGAAACTACTGTATCCTTATATCTAATTTAATTTGTGATGAAATCCTAGATTTGGAAGCAATTCAAACATTGAACGTTACATCATTAATATTTGAGCAATCCTAACTTTAGAAACTAAAATATACCTGGCTCCAGCTGGGCGCATCAACTTCGTCCAGCAAGGAAGGGTCTGGATCTTCCAGGGATGGCTCACCTGAGGTGGAGGGAAGGGTGGAGGGAAGGGTAGACAGAAGAGTGGAAAGTGACTGCCTGGCTTCTGACGTGTCATCCAAAAAACGCAGCCTGTCGTAATACCACAGCTTAGGTACATAGATCTGATCTGGTGCTGCTCCTGATGTTTGGGAGTCTAGGACCTTTTTGCGCTCCCGCCTATACACGTTACGCAGGTTCTGAATTTTGGAGCTCACAAAGTTAATGTCTGCCTGGGGGAGTCGGGTTTTCACAAACGTCAAAATTGTCCCCAGTGTCTTCCTCCGGCCAAGACGGCTGGAATATTGTGGGTGCTTGGAATTCCACAGGCTCCTGTGCGACTCTAATATATCGATAAATTTGGAGAGGAAGGCCTCCTCCTTAAAGGGGTCTGGAGTATACTTTTGCATTTTGATTTCTGAAAAAAAAAAAAAAAAACATAAATACTAATGTCAGACCAAATGCACACTATTTATATTGTGACAATGTAGGCGAGACCCACACTACACCCACACACACACTACCACACACGCTACCCCCCCCCCACACACACACTACCCCCCCACACACCCACACTACCCCCACACACTACCCCCTCACACACACACTACCCCCCCACACACACACTACCCCCCCCCACACACACACTACCCCCCCACACACACACACTACCCCCACACACACACACACTACCCCCCCACACACACACTACCCCCCCCCCCCCCCCCCCACACACTACCCCCACACACTACCCCCCCACACACACTACCCCCCCACACACACACTACCCCCCCCACACACACACTACCCCCCCACACACACACTACCCCCACACACACACACACACTACCCCCCCACACTACCCCCTCACACACACACTACCCCCCCCCACACACACACACACACTACCCCCACACACTACCCCCCCACACACACACTACCCCCCCCCACACACACACACTACCCCCCCCATACACCCACCCCCACCCCCACACTACCACACAAAACACCAACCCCACTCAACCACCAACCCACATAAAAATCAATTAACCATCAACAAGGTGAAATCTCACTATATACATTCCTAACGCAGGCTTAAAATTAAAATAAACTAAACAGATAACCATCTTACCGTCGCGTGTAGCACTCGCTGCTTCCGTTCGGACAAACGTACGGCCTCGCGGTAACGCTTTATATACAGCGCATGCGTTCAAGCTCCGCCTGCGTCGCCCACGTTGCCCGCCCCTGACGTTCCGTGTGACCGTATTTCCCCGCCCCTTTTACCCTCGTTCCGCTGTGGGAGATTGATAGATGAAAATGGCGGACGGAATTTCAATGAGCAGCGCGGAGGAAAGCCCTCAACCCCATGCTTCCAGAGCAAGGAAGAGGTATAAGGCCACAAACATGGCCTTTGAAGAGATGGTGGAGATGGTGGATATATTGAGAAGGGAGGATTACGATGGGGAAAATGGCCCGTATCCCAAACCCAATATCCGCAAAAACGGCATCATGAATTTAGTTGTCGAAACTTTGCAAAGCAAATTTGGGGTCCGAAGAGGCAAAGATCAGCTCCGGAAACGATGGTCCGACATCAAATCCAGGGAGCCGGACCAATACCATCGAATCAAAAAGGCCCTGAAAAAAAGTGAGTAAACTCTGCGTTTATCGTGACTGTCGGACATAATCGTTCGTATAGGTATACGATATATTTGTAAATCTGGCGAATTTGATCGTTCGTGTGGTTAATAGTTCATATAATGAGCGAATATGCTTGTTCGTATATGTGGACGTAAATAGCATGAATTTGTATATGGTGTAAATTTATCTGGTGTTGGATTAGATTTTAATTAGTTATTAATTTTTTTGTATTGTTCATGATAAACTGAATTGTCACACTCAGTTTAGGATATAAATTTTTAATAAAGTTTCATAAATGTATTCAGTGTAATGTAGTCTCAATAAAAAAATGAGATAGATAGATAGATAGATAGATAGGCAGATAAAATGCTGGTTCAACATCTGGACTGGGAATCATTTAGTGTAGTTTGGGACATCATAGAACATTTTTTGACATAATCACACACAGGTACTCCAGGGGATGATTCGAGTGTGTCCGTCTGTGAAACTTGGACAAAAGATATAAAGTATCACAGTTTGGTTAAAGGCTAAGTTCACATTGCTGCAATGTACGAGATCGAATGTGATTTGCACCGCACTGCAGTGCAAATCACATGTGATCTCTGTTTGATGCGATTTCAGCCATACATATAGTATGGCTGAATTCGCATCGCATCCGGCCCAAACTTGTACATGGCCCTTTTTTTAGTCCACAGCTGAATCGGGTCACATGGGTGTTCACACCATGTGGTCCAATTCCTGTCCGAGTTTAAAGATTGCACTGTGATATGAGAAATAATTTGGAGGTGTCAATAAAACTTTACACTGATACTCCCAGCAGGTCACATAGGGCAGTGTGAACTGCCTCCGGGAGGCATGTGATGCGTGAAACCACAGTAGATTTGCAGCGTTTGCACATCGCAGCAGTCTGAACACAGCCTAACTAAAAAAAATTCATTTTAATGATGTATTAAACTAGGATCTTGTAATAACCAGCTAACAATTGTACACCACTTCAAACCAATGTTTCAGATTCCAATTTCTGAAATCAAATATCACTATGCTTAAAAGTATACCTTTTTTTTTGTTTTTTTTTCATTCTCATAGGGGAACAAAGACTCATACAAGAGGCGGAGCAGCCCAGGACCCCCCGACCTCACCAGCCTGATTGGGCAGTTAGCCCAAGCCCAGTGTCCGTGATGGAGCTGCCCAGCCCAGTGTCCGTGAGGGAGCAGCCCAGCCCATTGTCTGAGCTGGATCAGCCCAGCCCAGGGCTAGATGTGGAGGAGGAAGAGGTGGTGGAGATACGCACCCCACAAAGTGAGTGTCTGACAACCCAGCTTAAGGTAAACAATTAATGGCTGTACATTTTAACCAATTTTTTATCTACACATGTTTTTAGGTGATGATCTGGTTGTGGAAGGACAAGCCGCGGAGCCATTTACCACTGATAGTGCCCAGAGACTCATTGGTCAGATCATGGCCTGGAATGGCAAGATCGATTTGATGCAGAACAACATCCATACCATGCAACGAGAATTGGACACTATGAGGCAGGAAATGAAGAACATGATCAATGTTTTAGGGAGAATCTAAGCCCCTTTTCCCTAAAACGAAAGATCATGTTCTTCATTTCCTTGTCAAAAAGTTTTTAATGTTTTTAGAACATTGTTTTTTAGAGGCCAAATTTTGAAGATGCACACGGTGTGTCAACATGTGCTATGTGCCATCAGAGGATCGCAATGTACGCATTTGGTGTTTGCAAACCCTTCCTCATTCTAGTATGTGAGAGGAAGGGATTGCACCCACCAAACACGTCCATTGATCACTCATGATGGTACATAGCACATGTTGACATTACCAATTTTTGGTGTGCATCTTCAAAATTTGGCTTTACCCCTTGTTTTCTGTAAATAGTTAAAAATTAGATTTTATGTATTTTTTTTAGAATTTTATTTTATATATATATATAGATATATCTATATATTTATATGTTTCCAAAAAAAAAAAAATTACTAAAAAAAACAAAACAAAGGGGGGCGTGGCCGGGATGGTGGACTGAGCAGACGTGCTGCCTGAGCTCTGCTGGAGAATTATCCGTCTTACCATCCGTTTGCGGTGCTAATTGTTGCCAGAAACTTGTGTATGCCTTCGAGGAGCTCGGGGGGTCCCAGAAGGGCCAAGAAGTTGAAGTTTCTCCCGCCCGTTGAGCATCTGGAAGACCCGTTACAGCGGCCTGCTGCAGTGTCCCTGGCCAATATGGCGTCACAGACAGACCGCGTGGAGGACGCTCCGCCTGGGATCCCGGAGGTGATGGCGGCTATCACGGCGTGTCAGGCTGCGCTGACGAATAAGATTGAGGCCGTGCAGCTTGACGTCGGGCTGCTGCGCCAAGATATCGATAAGATCCGATCCCGGATCTCGGCGGCGGAACAGCGGATTGGTGACACGGAGGACGCGGTGACCAGTCACGAGGCTTCCATACGAGCGCTTCAAACGAAGGTTAGAGCATTGGCATACCGAGCGGAAGATGCCGAGAACAGAAGCCGTCGTAATAACCTTCGTATTGTGGGGCTCCCCGAGGGAGTCGAAGGTAGAAATCCGACCGTTTTTACTGAAGACCTGTTACGTTCGGTTCTTCCGACCGCGCAACTTTCCCCATACTTTACCGTGGAAAGAGCACACCGGGTCCCTCCGAGGCCCGGCCCAGAGGGCGCCCCTCCGCGTACGATGATCCTACGGCTGCTGAACTTCCGAGACAGGGATGAACTTCTTCGTGCGGCCAGAGTGGCGGGCGACGTTCCGTATCAGAATGTCAAGCTTATGCTGTTCCCTGACTACACTCTTGAGACACAGCGACAACGCAGATCGTTCGATGCGGTCAAGGCCGCCCTGAGGAGCAAGAACATTCGGTACAGTATCCTGTTTCCAGCTAAGCTACGGGTGGTTGACGGCGAGACTGTGCGGATCTTTACCAGCCCCAAGGATGCTAGTGCCTGGCTGGACACCCTTCCTCGTGGGTGAGCTGTAACTGGGGTGTCGGGATCTACCCTGTTTTCATTTCACACTTGGAATGTACGGGACGAGGACTGCCTTGGAGGGATGTTTTGCATTTGTTTTATTTTAACCGTTTAGTTCTGGAGGATGCCTTATTTTTTCCCCTCTTTTTGTTTTAGTTGTGGGGCCTAGCAGCCTCCTCTGACTGCCTTCGGTTTATGTGTTCATTCCTCCTACTTTGCTCTCTGATCTGGCTGCTCTGGACTCCCTGGGGTGGCACTAAATACGTTCCCTTGTCTGTGACTTATCGCCCCGGGGCTCTTGTGCTACTCCCGGGGAGCTCTCTGGACTTTTTCTGGCATACTGGGACATATCCTTTTGTTTTCTTTTCAAAGATTTTTCTTATTTTCTTGGCACTTTTATATTTTTGTATTTTCTTAGTTTTCTCCGTGTTCCAGCATCTCGGGACGGAGATGTTGACTGTGGTTTTCATTCATCACATTCTTCCACGGTTCTGTGGTTGGGACTGCTGGTGCGAACCTGAGCGGGTGCGAGTCCGCTGCCATTAACCCTATTTGAACTTGTTCATATTTGTTATTTGGGGGTGTATGTGCCCTCCATGGTTGGGAGGTGCACGGGGAGGGGGGAGGGAGGGGACGCCTGTTGCGACCCATGGGTTACGGTGTTTGGGTTTGTTTATGCTCTGTTTTATTAGTTTGGTTGGTTTGGGAAGACATGTGTGGGTTATATATGTGGGCTGCTTATCTGCTATGATGTGGAGGATCCTGATCGCCCGGTGGAGCGGAGATCATGGCTGATTTGACAGTTCTGTCTTGGAACGTCCGTGGCCTCAATTCCGCCGTGAAGCGTTCCCTGGTATTTAAATTTGTGCAAAGATACACTCCCAAGGTTTGCATTTTCCAAGAAACGCATCTCACTGGTTCCAAGATTTTGGGTTTGAAGAAGGCGTGGGTGGGAGCGCATTATCATGCCTCCTACTCTAACTATGCCAGAGGTGTTAGTGTGTTAGTGCACAGGTCACTGGACTTCCGACCCTTGCTGATCAAAACGGATCCGGAGGGTCGGTATGTCTTGATTCATGCGCTGATTGCTGGCATCCCCTTTGTTATTGTGGGCTTGTACTTGCCCCCCCCCCCCCCCCCGGCAGATAGTGCCCTGCTTTATACTGTGATGAGGGTGGTGGCCCAGTTGGGGGTGGAGAGAGTGTTATTGGTTGGGGATTTTAATTTAGTTATGTCTAATACCTTAGATAGGCTTCATCCCTCCCCTGGGTCCGATAGTGGACTGTCCAACTGAGCCTCTGCATTTGGGTTAACGGACCTATGGAGGCACTTCCACCCTTCTGATGCACAGTTTACCTGCCTATCCGCCACCTATAGGACGCTGTCTCGGTTGGATATGGCTTTTGCATCCTCCGCTGTGCTACGGGAGACGGTCTCTGCGGAGATCCTCTCTCGGGGTATATCGGACCATGCTCCCTTGTTGGTGTCGGTTGGCGGGGGTAGGGCGCCAGGACCGAGATTGTGGAGGCTGTCGAAGTACTGGATTGAGGAGGTGGGCATCCGGGAGGAGATCCCAGAGGCGCTGTGCGACTTCTGGTTACATAATGAGGGTTCGGTTGACCCCCTATGTGTCTGGGATGCCTTCAAGGCCTGGGTTAGGGGCGAATACATGCGTAGGATTGCTAAAAGAAAGAGGGAATACGTGCAGTCTCTGCGGCAATTGGAGGACCGGGCGCGAGATCTGGAGGTGGGGTTTGTCGCCAACCCGCAGCCTAATAATTACTCCCTGTGGCAGGGTGCCCTTCGGGAGTTGTCGCTGCTCAGGATTGACCTGACCAAGAAGTCCATGTTATCCAGTGCCCAGAGGGTGTTCGAATATGGAGATAAAAACGGGCGGCTCCTGGCCTGGCTGGCCAGGGGACAGTGCCCGGTGACCCACATCGGGCGCTTGAGGGATGCCGGGGGTGCCCCCCTGACCACCCCTGAGGCGATTAACGACCGATTTCTGCACTATTATCGGGGACTGTACTCCTCTAGGGTCGGTTACTCGGAGGCGGAGTTGGCTGGGTTCTTGGATGGGGTGGACATCCCATGCCTGAGCCCGGCTCGGCGGGAAGACCTGGAGCGGGATATTTCTCTTGAGGAGGTGCAGGTGGCGATGGGGTGTATGCAGGCGGGTAAGGCCCCGGGACCGGATGGTCTCCCAATCGAATTTTATTCTGCTCATCAGGAATTGTTGGCCCCGAGGTTGGTTTCCCTTTTTTCCCAGTTTGCGGAATTGGGCTCTCTCCCGGAGTCCATGTCCGAGGCGGTGGTGGTGTTGGTGCCCAAACCTGGTAAGGACCCTGAGGATTGTGCGGCTTATCGGCCCATCTCACTGCTTAATGCAGATGCTAAGCTGCTGGCCAAAATCTTGGCATGCCGGTTGATGCAGGTCCTGGAGGACCTTGTCCACCGGGACCAGACGGGGTTCATGCCGGGGAAGGGCACTGATATCAACATTCGCAGGCTCTTTCTTAACTTGGACATGTCCCATGACAACATGGGCACTCGAGTCATAGCCTCTCTGGACGCAGAGAAGGCTTTTGATTCGGTGGAGTGGGCCTACCTCTGGGAGGTGCTCCGGAGGTTCGGGCTAGGTCCTAAATTTCTAGGTTGGTTACGGTTGCTTTATGGGAGTCCGAGGGCCAGGATTCGCACAAATGACACCCTCTCCGATTTTTTTCTCCTCCAGAGGGGCACCAGGCAGGGGTGCCCGTTGTCACCCAGCCTTTTTGCTTTGGCCCTTGAGCCCTTGACGATTTTAATTAGAGACTCGGTGGCGGTTAGGGGTCTTCGTGTGGGCCCTCTGGAGGAGAAGATATCGCTTTATGCAGATGATGCCCTGTTGTATCTGGAGGATGCGGGGGCCTCGCTGCAGGCTGCCCTAGCTATTTTCACCGAGTTTGGCAGATATTCGGGCATCCAGATCAATTGGTCTAAGTCTGTCTTATTCCCTCTGGACTCACAGGCGAGGGCGGTGCAGACACCGTCCCCGCTGGTTTGGGTAGAAGAGTTTAAATATCTGGGAGTGTTGGTCACGAGGGAGACTCGGACGTTTCGCCGGCTTAACCTTCAACCCCTGGTGGCGAAATTTAAGGACCATTGTGTTAAGTGGAAAGATTTACCCCTGTCCCTACTGGGTCGGATTAATATTTTCAAGATGATGTTCCTCCCGCGCTTTTTGTACATGTTCCGCAACTGCCCGGTGTGGCTCCCTAGCTCTTTTTTTAGGGAGCTGGAGGGATATCTGAGCACTTTTCTGTGGAGTGGCAGAGCCCCTAGACTGGCTAGAGCTACCCTGCAGCTGCCGGTCAGGTGCGGGGGCTTGGCTTTGCCGAACTTGCAGGTGTATTATTGGGCGGCGATTTTAGTGTCGGTGCGATGGTGGTTTGATAAGTCGGGGGATAATGCGGCGGTGGGACTAGAGGCGGCGGCCTTGGGTTCTAGGCGAGAGCTCGGGAATCTGGTGTACAGGGGTCCTAGGGCGTATCATTCTCTCCCGTCGGCTACTGCGACGACCCTGCGGGCCTGGGCGGTGGCTAGAAGGCGTTTTCTTCGGGAAGATCGATACTCGCCCTTTATTCCGTTGTGGGGTAATCCGAGTCTCCCCCATTTCCAGTCGATTCCGGACCCGCAGCTGTGGGCCCGATACAATATTCGGACCCTCAGGGATATTTATGCCGAGGGGTCCTTACTGCCCTTTAGGAGTTTAGTGGAAAGATCGGGGCTTCCTGGGTTCATGTTGTTTCGTTACTACCAATTGCGACATGCGGCCAGGGCACAGTTTCCCGGGCCTATTGTGTTGTGTGCGGACCCCGTAGAAGATGCGCAGGAATCTCTCACAAAGACCCTTACCACGTTGTATCAGGTTCTGTTGCGCTCCGATTCTCCTAGGATGAATACCCTCTGGGACAAGTGGCGGGCGGACATCCCTGGTTTGGATAGGCAGGATTGGGAGGAGTGTTTCGAGGATGGGTCCCGGCTGCTGGTCTCCTCTAGGGACCGGTTGATACACACGAAATTTTTACACCGTGTATACTTTACGCCGCAGAGGCTGCACAGAATTTATCCTCATCGGTCCCCGGAATGCCCCAGGTGTCATTACCCTGAAGGCACTTTTCTGCATATGTTTTGGGACTGCCCCCGAATTGCTCGGTTTTGGAGGGATGTTTTTGACTGTATAAACATTCGGCTGCAACTGACGATTCCTATGACGCCTGAGTTCGCCCTCCTGGGGATTCAGGATGATGAACAGCGTCCTCGGTACAGTAAGCTGTTGCTCTCCCTCCTGGTGTTTTACGCCCGGAGGGAGATCCTTCGGCATTGGATATCGTCCTCTCCCCCTACGGTGGAACTGTGGGATGCTGCGGTTAATGCTGTCCTCCCCCTATACAAATTGACTTATCTGGTAAGAGGGTGCCCGCAGAAGTTTGACCGGGTATGGTTACCTTGGGTGGAACAGTTTTGATTTCTTGAAATGTTGAAGTTGAGCCTCCCCCCCACCCCCCCCCCTTTTTCCTCCGTACTGGTATTTTTGGAATGAGTATGTTGGGGGTTTGTATGTGAG
This sequence comes from Lithobates pipiens, assembly GCF_037356315.1. Lineage (NCBI taxonomy): Eukaryota > Metazoa > Chordata > Amphibia > Anura > Ranidae > Lithobates > Lithobates pipiens. The sequence continues at coordinate 353,028,838 of NW_027507748.1, read as the reverse complement.
CTTGCTGTATGGGCACACTCCTTTTTCTTTTTCATGTGCAATTTTGCTGTTCTGGCTCATTTGTTATGTTATAGTATTTTTGGATTACTTCTGTGCTGTACCAGTCTGCTGAGATGTATGCATATTGCTTGCTATGTTCTGTCTTCTCAATAAAACCAACCGTGTTGTTAAAAAAAAAAAATATATATATATCTAAAAAAGAGGCACTGGTTGGAATGCGCACTATTAAAAATTAAAAAAAAAAGATGTGTGTGTGTGTCTACTTCTTTCAATACTCAATACCAGTTTGGGAAGTCATTTTGTGTTTTCTGTCACAAAGGGCCTTATTTACTATTGGCAAAAACCACTTTGCAATACAAATGCACTAGGACAGGAATATGCAATTAGTGGAAATCCAGCTGTTGCAGAACTACAGGTCCCATGAAGCATAGCAAGACTGACAGCCACAAGCATGAGACCCAGAGGCATGATTGACTTGTAGTTTTGCACCAGCTGGAGGTTGGCCAATTGCATATCCCTGAATTAGGAGAATGTAGGAGACAAGCACCGTGAAAAGCAAACAAGAACCAAACTTAAAAATTTGAACAGACAATACATATTTCAAGAAAAATAAATTTTTATTGGTCAGCTGGCATTGGAATAGCCCCCCTACCATTAAAATAGCTGACATACCGGTCACGCACCTCACGTGCTGTTTGGGGGGCTAAGCCAGGAAGGGCATGATCCAGCCCTGTGAGTTCAGGTAATATTAGTCCGGCCTCAGGCCCAATAGGTTGCAGGTACTGGTTTCCTGAAAGTTTGCGGAGAAAATTGTGCAAAATGCAGCAGCAAAGAATTACATAGTTCAGTTTATACTCTGCTAAGTTGATCGCTGTCATTAACAGACGGAACCGGCTGGCCATAATGCCAAAGGCATTCTCCACAACCCTTCTTGCTCTGGCCAGCCGGTAATTAAAAACACTCCTCTCCGGGGTGAGGGTCCTTTGGGGGAAGGGTTTCATCAGATGGTCACTCAGACCGAACGCTTCATCAGCTAGAAACACAAACGGTAGACCCTCCACATTCTCGGCATCTGGTGGCAAGTCCAGGCCACCAGTGATGAGACGGTGGCAGAACTCGGTCTGCCTAAAGACTCCTCCGTCAGACATCCGGCAGTTCTTCCCCACATCCACATACAGAAAGTCACATTGTGCTGACACCACCGCCATTAACACCACACTATGGAACCCCTTATAATTCCAATAGTAGGACCCCGAATGGGGTAGGGGCACAATCCTCACATGTTTCCCGTCGATCGCCCCTCCGCAGTTGGGAAAGTCCCAACGGGCAGCGAATTGGGAAGCCACAGTCTGCCATTCCTGTAGCGTGGAAGGAAACTGGGGAGTCAAACACAGGAAAAAAAAATTTAATTAGTCATTAAATCCAAACAATGCATAACAAATAAAACTCAAAAACATTTTGGAACAACAGTTAAACAGAAATATTGAAAAAGTTTTTCATCAACCAAAAAAAAAAGACGGCCCAATTCACAGATTACTCAGCCCTCTGATGGACCAGGGGACATAAGTTAGGTGGGTGAGTGGGGTGGGGGACTAATTAATGAGTATATAATCCCTGCAACCAATTTGAGTGGGGTGGGGGCCTAATTAATGAGTATACAATCCCTGCAACCAATTTGAGTGGGGTGGGGGACTAATTAATGAGTATACAATCCCTGCAACCAATTTGAGTGGGGTGGGGGACTAATTAATGAGTATACAATCCCTGCAACCAATTTGAGTGGGGTGGGGGCCTAATTAATGAGTATACAATCCCTGCAACCAATTTAAAGTGGGGTGGGGGACTAACTAATGAGTATACAATCCCTATATATATATATATATATATATATATATACACACACACACATACACACAAAGGGTGTATACAAAGAGTATACAAAGGGTGGGGGGGCAGTAAAATAGTACAATGGAGCTGACAATATGAATTAGAGAAAAACAGTCTCGGCTGTGGGTGTATAGGGGCCCAGGATTGCATGCTGGGGACGTTAGTAAAAGAAAATATGCACATGGGACACAATAAGGTAAAAAGCTCAAAAAAAATGACACAAAAAAAAAAAATACATAAAAAAAAAAAAAAAAAGCATGCATTCATATAAAGGGGACATTCACAGCATATTCCTGTCATGGATATTAAAAGTCATGATGAAATTAATACAAACATACAATGCATATAATGCAATATTAAAAGAACAAATTTACCTTCATATATTCCTTCTGCAGGACCCGAATAATGGCAGAACAGGTCTCTGGAATAATGATCCCCAGAGCCTGGGGGGGGATGCCTGTCGAGAACTTGAGGTCCTGAAGGCTTCTCCCTGTCGCCAAGTAGCGCAACGTGGCGACGAGCCTCTGCTCCGGAGTGATGGCTTGCCGCATGCAGGTATCCTGCCTGCTGATATAAGGGGTCACCAAAGCCAGCAGACGGTGAAAAACGGGGTCCGTCATCCTGAGATAATTCCTGAAATCATCAGGATTATTCTCAAGGATCTCACGGAGTAAAGGCATATGCGAGAATTGGTCACGCTGGCGCAACCAATTCTTTGTCCATGAACTCCTCCTCACCCTGTTCACAGACTGGGCTCGGGTCAAAGTATTAACCCCAACACCAAGCCCCAATATAGCACGAACTCGTTCCCGAGTACGTCCACTCTCCATGGCTTTGAAACGGTCGGCTGGACAAACAAGCTCAACTGAACGCACTGAAGAACAGCCAGACCTATGAAGAACGACCTGAAACCCAGAAACGAGCGGACCAGAAGCGCCTAACAAAAGGTACCAACTGATCCACGCGTACCGAAAGACAGATACAAACCTCACAGGCAGACTGCGCCGCAGAAAACGGACAAATTAAGCTGAAGTCTGAAAAGCGCGAATCGTCTCTAACCAAACTTCTACTAACGCAAAGTCAGCAGAAGGAGCCCAAAGGGTGCTTTGCTGTGTCTTGGACTTCCTATTTCTAGTCCCGTCGTACGTGCTGTACGTCATCGCGCAAGCTTTCAGCGGACTGTTTGGCTATCCGTGTGTGGTCAAGTCCGTTCATTCGAAAGTATGACGGACTGTCCGTCGGATTGTCTGACGGACTAAGTTGGCCAGACAGTCCGCCCGTGTGTACGCGGCTTAAGACAGAGACGAGTGAGGCTCGGAGAAGGCATGCAAAGGCATGCACATCCATACAAGTGAGTGTGCGTTAGCCCCTCACCCACAGACCCCCACAACCACCGGTCTACCCCAAAGCATCCTCCCCATATTGAGGGAATGTGGTCTGGTACGGTTCAGGGGGGTGCTCTCTTGACATTTTTTTTTACATTTTGGCGTGGTTCCTCTTAATATCCATACCAGACCTGAAGGGCCTGGTATGGAATTTGGGGGGATCCCCACGCAATTTTTTTTTATTTTGATTTGGGGTTCTTTCCCTTAATATTCATACCAGGACTGTGAGGGAATCCCATGCTGTTTTTCTTAATTACTTTTATGTGTATTGCCGGGACCGACAATTCATTATAGCTGCGAGTACTTTTTCCTTTAAAGATGTCATTTTGCTCTCAGACTGTTCTAAACATTGGAAACATGTGCCACTTTACGCACATACTATAGACACCCCCAGGTATGAAATTTAAAGGAATATTTCACTTTTATTGTTCCACTTTAAACATTATTAAAATCACTGCTCCCGAAAAAACTTCAGTTTTTAAACCTTTTTTTTGCATTGATACATGTCCCCTGGGGCAGGACCCAGGTCCCCAAACACTTTTTTATGACAATACCATGCATATAAGCCTTTAAAATTAGCACTTTTGATTTCTCCCATAGACTTTTAAAGGGTGTTCGGTGGCTTTAGAATTTGCAGCACTTTTCTTTTTCGGTCCATTGGAGCAAGAGAAGAAGAAGACTTTGTGGGACAGTTTTATTTTTTAATAAAGGACTTGTCCCAAGCCGTGTCATGTCATTTTTACCATTTTTTTACTTTTAATTTCTCCCATAGACTTTTAAAGAGTGATCGGCGGCTTTCGAATTTACAGTGAAAACCCCGAATTGTTTTTTTTTTTTTTTAAAGAAAATTTTATTGAGGTTTATTGCAATACAGGGGAAAAACTGTAAGTACAAGCAAACATATCTCTTCCGAGTTTGTTCAGATAACAAGTACTTGGTAATACAACATAGCAAAATGTAGGTAATAAGAGGATTAACATCAGAATCGACACCAACTCAAACAATTTTGCAATATTATTCACACGCTACTACGATTTGTGCTGTTCAGACCCATTGTAAATCGAATGTCTAGGAAACTAGGCTCTATTCCCAAGGGTTTGGCCAGAGAGGTTACTAGGTTTGATTCACACACCAATATAATTCTAAAGTGGAGTCGGGGAGTTTACAAACAAACACACTCCCAGACACACCAAAGATATCCCCAGGACACTGTGCATCTGGCAAAATGGGGATTGTGGCATCCGTGTTAGTCAGAGGGCTTATAATCTTGTTCAGTCAAGGTTAGTGTGAGCCTAGTCCTTAATTGCTAAGTAATTCTTCGTGGAGTTTAGGGTCTAATGGAAGGTAATGACTGGTGAGGATTATAAAAGCTTGTAATGAAGAAGTCATATGCTCAGAAGAGGGGAATCTGGAGTGGGGGTGTGGGGAAGGGGAAGGTAGGAGAAAGGGTAGCTGGGGGACCTAAGGAGAGTGAGAGGGAATTAGCACAAGTAGGAGAAATGAAGTTAAAACAGAAGGGTTTTGTGGGTTTGCCCCCCGGGATTATTGCAAGTAGCCATTCGGTTTGTGAAGGGGGAGTTTTAAGCCTAACTATCACAGGAAGGGTAGGACATCTTTTATGTCTATTAAGCTGGCAGGGTTCAGGGACGACCATTCAAAAGATTAGAATAAGTAGGGGTGGTCTTGAAGTGGATCCAACAGGCCCATTTCGAACTAAATTTCGAAGGCGTGTCACGAGCAGTGTGTATCAGCTCTTCCATTTTTGCCGAATGATTGATCTTGCTGAACCATTCTGCAACTGTGGGTGCGTGGCTGGATTTCCAGTTGGTTGGGATACATTGTTTTGCTGCGTTTAGCATAAACATGGCTAAGGATTTATGGTAGGTGTTATGGGATCCGGGAAAGAGATGCAGTAGACACTGCGCTGGAGTAGGTTCAATCGTATATGTCGTAACCTGTGTAGTGATTTTGCAGACTTCTAACCAGAAAGGGACCAGCAAGGGACAGGACCACCAAATGTGAAGGAATGTTCCTGTATCCGAGAGGCATCTCCAGCACCTGTCCTGTGCATTCGGGAATAATTTGCTTAGTTTCACTGGAGTATGATACCACCTGGTTTGTACCTTATAATTGTTCTCTTGCGAACTAACATTTAACGTGCCTTTATGCGTGGTTAGGAAGATATTACTCCATTGTTCGTCTGTCAGGGAAACGTTCAAATCCTCTTCCCAGCGATTATAAGCAACGTAGTCCCTCGGGCTGAAATGGTCAAAGATAAGTGCATGTGTATAGGCTATCAGGTGTCGTTGTGGGGAGTGTTGGGAACATAGTATTTCAAAGGGGGTTAGAGCACGGGAGCAATCCTGGTTTCTGTTTAACGAATGGAGGAAGTGGGAAATTTGTATGTATGGCCAAGGAGGGAAGGGGGCATCTCTAGTTTTTCTGCAATGTCTGCTGCAGATAGTAACTCGCCTCTGGAGAAAAAGTTACCTGCTCTGGCTTGGGACGTGGTCCATTCTGGACCTAGGAATTGGGTGGACAAACCTGGAGGAAAGTCCGTATTTAGTTTGAACGTCGTTAACGGGCTGGGAATAGACGAAATCTGCGTTTGTTTGCAGATGCGTTGGAAGTAATGCAAAGTCGGACCAATTAATGGATGGCTCTTTATAGACACTGAAAGACTTTTCGGGTTGAACCACGGAATGGAGCCCAGGGGGGCAAGTGAGAAGGACGATTCTAGGGAGACCCAATCTTTAGAGGTTGCGTGTAAGTTCCAGTCGGCAATTCGGGACAGGTGGACGGCATAGCAGTAGTTATTTATGTCGGGTAGGCCTATGCCACCTAAAGATTTTGGGCGAGTAAGGAATTTGAAGCTAATCCTGGGTCTTTGGCCGTTCCATAAAAACTTGGAGCAGATGGATTTGTATGTCTTGAAAAATGTTGGTGGGAGTTGAATGGGAACCGCTTGTAGAATGTAGAGTAGCCTTGGCAGGGCGTTCATTTTAAGAATGGCCGCCCTGCCAAACCAGGAAAAAGACGGTTTATTCCATCTGCGAAGATCCAGGATTAACTTGTTTAATAGTGGTAGGTGGTTCTTGGAATATAGGTCCCTTAGCTTGGGGGGGATTTGGATACCAAGGTATGTTATGTGGTCTGTTCTCCATTGAAATGGAAAGTTATTCTCACATTGTAACACTGTGTCATGTGCTAGGGAGATGTTGAGTGCGTACGACTTTGAGAAATTAATCTTGAGATTGGAAACAGACTGAAAAGAATGAAATTCAGCTAAGAGATTCGGGATAGTGGTTATAGGTTCAGTTAAAAAAAGTAATATGTCGTCCGCGAAGGCGGCGTATTTAAATTCTTTATGTTGTGTATGGATCCCTTTGATGTTTTGGTTGCTTTTTAGTTGTTCCAGGAAGGGTTCAAGTGTTAAGATGAATAGAATGGGGGATAGCGGGCAACCCTGCCGTGTACCGTTGCGTATGTGAAAGGCGTCTGACAGAGTGCCATTAGCTTTTACTCTAGCTGTTGGATTGGAATATAAAGCCAGAATATAGTTAAGCATGTTTGGGCCCAAGCCTAGAGTGCAGAGTACTGCTTCCATATATTCCCATGACACTCTGTCAAACGCCTTTTCTGCATCTAGGGACAGGAAGAAACCCTTTTGCTTCGACTGTGTAATGATATGGTGTAGATTGAGGGCCTTGAGCGTGTTGTCTCTAGCTTCGCGTCCAGGAACAAAACCTACTTGGTCAATTGAGACTAGATCTGGAATCAGAGGTAGCAGTCTGTTTGCCAAAATTTTAGAGAAGATCTTTAGATCCACGTTTAATAGCGAAATTGGCCTGTAATTGCCTGTATTTGTAGGATCTTTGTCTGGTTTCGGGATTACCGCAATGTGGGCTTCTAAAAGCCCCGTGGGGAGGGATCTAGTGTTAGCTGTCGAGTTAAAAGCTTTGAGGAAAGGGTTTTGCAGGGTGTCTAGGAAGGTTTTATAATAGGCCGCAGTGAGGCCGTCCGGGCCCGGGCTCTTAGCAGGTTTAAGTTGTTTCACGGCCTGTTTCCATTCTAAACTAGATATTGGGGCTTCCAAAGTGTCCGCAATGGTTGGGCAAATTTTCTTTAGAGATGGATTGTCAAGGAGTGAGCGCAGTTTTTCTGATTGCAAACGAGAGGGGAGATCGCTAGGTTTATTGGGTTCAAGGTTGTAGAGTGATTTGTAATATTTTTCAAAAGCCCGTGCAATGTCTTGATTTTTCACAATGGGTTTGCCCGTAGGGGAATGGAGTAGACGAATTGTGTGTTTTGCCTTTCTCGTGTGGAGGGCCTGGGCTAAGAGGTGTCCAGTTTTATTTCCGAATTCGTAGAACAGTTTCTTTGTGAGAATAAATTTTCTTTTCAGTCTGAATTCCAAGTCTTCCTTGATGAGAGAGCGTACCTCTAAAAGTTCTGAGAGTGTGTTTTGAGCTAGAGTGCGTTTATGTGTAGCCTCCAAGGATTTGAGTCTAGAGAAAAGAGTCGCTAACCTAGCGGCTTTTTCTTTTCTAATTGCGGATGCAATAGAAATAATCTTCCCCCTTACTACACTTTTGTGGGCTTCCCACTGTGTTACATGTGAAACATCAGGTGTGTCATTTTCTCGAAAATAATTCGTTAGGCAGTCCCTTATGTCCGAGGTTTTAGTCTGGTCAGATAAAATGCTGGCGTCTAGTCTCCAAACATAGTTACCGGAACGCTTGTCAGGGAACACAAGCGTTGCAGCAACCGGATGGTGGTCAGAGCAAGTCATGGGTTCTATTGTGGCCGAATATAAGTAGTCAAGGGACTGTTGTTGAACAAAGATGTAGTCAATGCGTGAGTATTTATTATGCGGTGCAGAAAAAAATGTGTAGTCTTTATCTTGGGGGAACAAAGTCCTCCAGGTGTCATGGAGCAGGAGATTGTGGAGAGATTTTCTGATCTGTTTGATGGCTCTGTAGGGAAGATGAGATGAACCCGAGGAGGTATCCAAGATCGGTTCCAAAGGTACGTTCAGGTCTCCTCCAAAAATCAAGAGACCTTCTTGGAAGGAAGATAAGCGATTGATTGTTTCTCGAAAGAAGGTCACTTGAGATGCATTCGGGCTATATATATTTGCTAGAGTCATAGATCTACCATTGATGGTCCCTTTCAGGAAGAGAAATCTACCTTCTATGTCAGCAAGCGTGTCTGAGATCTGGATGGTTACATTTTTAGAGAATAAAATTGAGACCCCTTTAGTCTTGGATGTGGGGGATGAGGCGTGAAAACTATGGGGGTATGCTTGGTTTTGAAATTTGGGAATGGAATTTTGTCGAAAGTGAGTTTCTTGGAGGAAAATTACATCAGCTTTCATAGATTTCATGTTAGTCAATACTTGGGATCTTTTTTCCGGGGAATTTAGTCCTTTTGCATTCAGCGAAATTATCTTAAGAGAGGTATACTTACTAGGGGAATACAATGAAGGCATGGTGATCAGAATGGTCAAATCACTGATGAGGGGAACTAGGTGTAAGAATATCAGTAGGTTTAAGGAGTCCCGGGGGGCAAAGAAAATGAGAGAGAGGAGAAAGATGTGGAGGGGGAAGGGAAGAGGGGGAAAAGAGGAACAGAAAGGAAGCGTCTATGAGACGAGCGTTGTAGAATGGGCGGGGGATGTGGGTGAAACCGGTTACGGGGGCGAACCTGTCGTCCCTAGAATTCCTTGATTTAGTAACCGGGATAGTCGACCGTAACTACCTGCGTCGGTCGCGTGGAGGTGGTGTGCAAAGTATCAAGATGTATTCGCTCTGGTGTCCAATATTGGCCATAAGGCGGAATGGTTCGGCTTTTGCCGAATAAGTGACAGGAGGTACGTGGATAAATGAGTCCCGAGCGACACTAGGTCATATGTGGCTAGGATAACATGCTATCGGGGAAGGAATAGGTATGTTAGGTAAGTTAAGTAGCATGAAGGTCAGGTCAGAGAATGTAAAGAGGAGTTTAGTAGGAGTGATGACTACAAGGTCTACTAGCAGCTGTCAGAGGACAACTGCAGATGCATTGAAAAAGCCCAATACTGAGTAAGGGGAGAGAAAAAGAATAAAAGGGGCCTTATACAATGAAAACATGAAAATAAAATTTAAGAAGTTTAAAATAGTGAGACATTAGACTGTGTACCAGGTCATAACAAAAGGTGGAAAAAACCAATAAACTGTGACCTCACAGGTCCTAACAATTCCCATAAACACATAAGAGAGGGTAATAACAATCCAAAAATGTGCCCCCCTTCAAGTAATTCAGAGAAACTGGTATAGAGTAGCAATACAATAACAAGTTCAAATCCTTTCCCCCCCCCGCCTGCTGCATACGATAAACCCTGAAAATAATACGTACTAGGAGGAAGAGGGAAGCTTCTCTTTAGTTTTCTATCCCCCGTGACATGAACCCAAGATAAAGCTAATATAACCCTACCCCCCTGCATCCAGTTTTATAAGTGCACATCATATTATTTGGATAGTGGTGAGTGAAATTTGATCCTGATGCCCCACTTGCTATAGAGGCGGGTCTAGAATTGAAGCTAAAAACTAGGTTCCTTTTGCAAGAAGCTTCCCTCTTATTAAGTCTGAAGCATTTAGGTAGACAAAAATGTAATACAGACCGGGTGGCAAAATGTAGATCACATGGTAAACAAAAAAAAAAAAAAAACAAAAAAAAAGGGGGGGAGAGAAACCCCCCCCCCCCTTTGTTTCGCATACTTGCCATCAAAAATGATTCAGTCATGGCAACAATATTAGAGAAAGTTCACCTTCATTCAAATATGCAGTGAGAGAATCGTAGTCAATCGTTCCTTTTACCCCTCGTGGGGGGTCGTAGGGGAGAATCGATCGTCTAAAGGATTTCCTAGGAAGGTCCAGAGAAGATCAAACAATGAAGTATCATACCTGGAACCGACGAACGCTCCCTAGATCTTCGGGCACCCGACCCTGTTAGGCTTCGCATGAACGATCGCTTACATCGACTGTAAAGTTCTGCCGAGCTTGCGTGATGTGGGCAGCCTTTTCCGAACGCGAGGATCCGAACCGTACATCGAATAGGTAGAGAACTCTGCGTTCGTTTTTAAGGGGTTTGTCTTTCAAGTGCAGGAAGAGGGGGGAATGGGGGGAGGAGGTTGGGGGGGTAGAGTAGACGATCCATGCGGATCAAACTTCGTATTGCTGCTCGATGGTGCTAGGAATCATGAACGGGAGTCTGAATCAGAGAAAGGTGCATAGGAAGGGAGGCCATATGAAGAACAAAACGAGGGTGGACTGTGAGGTCAGCATCAAAACAACGTCAGAGAATGTGAATACGTACGGTTAGAACGATCAGTTGATCCGAGCTCTGCGGTGTGCTGGAGATGCTGAGGGACTGCCGTTCCTAGGTACATCTCTCTCTCTCGGGTGTGGTTGCTGGAAAGGGGGAGCAGGGACTGGTCGGCGGCGTCTTCCCAGGCTAAAATTCCCTGCTTCTTCTATGCCTTCCATAGACGCGGATCTGACTGGTGTCGGTAGTCTGAAGTCGCTATACCAGTCAGGTAAGCTTACCACTGGTATATCAATGGTGGCGCAGAAGTGATCGATGTCTTCCGGTACCCTTAAGTTCGCCGTACGACCTTGGTGATTTACCGACAGGCAAAAAGGAAATTTCCACCTATATTGTATTGCTCTGTCTCGTAAGACATCCAGCAGTGGTCTAAGTTCTCTTCTACGTTGCAGCGTAATGTTTGAAAGGTCTTGGAAAATCTTGATCTGGGCTCCTTTAAATATTACTTGATTTCTGGTCCGGGCCTTGCGGAGGATCTCTTCTTTTAGTGGGAATTCCACGAGGCAGCACACGATATCACGTGGGGGATCTGCATCTCTGTTCCTAGGCCGCAGGGCTCTGTGCAGTCTCTCAAAGCTAATCGGAGTGTCTGCAGGTCTTTCCAAAATGTCATTAAAGATTGTAGTCACTGTTTGCGAGAGGTTAACAGGCTCAATTGACTCTGGAATGCCTCGCACTCGTAGATTCCGACGTCTCCCCCTGTTGTCCAGGTCTTCCATGTGGCGGTTAATCTCCCGCAGGTGAATGGCGTGGGATTCCGTTAGCTGCTGGACCTGGCAGAGGGAGGCATCATGGCGGGCCTGTGTGATTTCCATGTCTTCCACTCTCGTCGATATGGAGTGTAGGTCGTCTCTGAGATCCGCTATTGCTGCAGCTAGGGTGGATTTGATGTCCGCTGCTACTGACCTGAGATCCTCCAAGCTGATGGCTGGTTGTTCTCGATGTGCTGGGTCTCCCCTATCCCGCAGCGGGCTTCTGCTGTGGGAGCGGTGTGGACGGGACATCGCTGCAGCGGAGGCTTGAGAGCTACCTCTGGGCCGCGCTCTGAAGATCTCAGGGATTTGTCTGGCTGAGTGCGGATCCGGTTCAGCCGGTGATCTCGATCGATTCCCCGCTGACTTATCCTCCTGTCTCTCCATGTTTCGGTCGCTGGAATGCTGGCTACAAGCCGTTAGCTGAAGTTGCAGGGCCGACTGGACGGGAGCTAGACAATTACGCGTCCATCTTGGTACGGTGCCGAGCCACGCCCCCAACCCCGAATTGTTTTTATCATTATTATTTTTTTTTGGTGAAAAACTGGAGAGCACATAGAAATATAAAAGGAAATCCCATATCTCAACAGGCCAAGGCTGGCTTCAGTAGTCATCCACAGGTAACTCCTCTACCTTCTCTGGAAATGCTGGTCTTTTGAGGGGGTTGGCATAATGGCACAACAGTAAAGCAAACATGAGAAGCCACCAACAGGTTATTGCCATGTGCGAACAAAGTGTTACTTTGTGTACCTGTTATGCAGAGTACTCCCCGTGGAGGAGCTCAGGCTATGTACAGAGGCTGCAGGGAGCAAGGCACCACAATACCCAGCAATGCAATATTCATTTGGATACAAAGCATTTTTGAAATTTAGCTCACCCTCCATCATGTGACCATAAACAACGGCACAATGCTGGTGCGTGTGCATAGGGGAGATACTGCTAACACCGCTGCCCAATTTATATGGACCCAGCGGACCCCAGACAAGACTGTTAGCCCTGACAAAAGCCGCCCAGAGGACCAGCAGTGAGGCTCCCTGGATTATGGGTCATTTAGCCGAGACACCAGGGACTGCGTCCAGTCTAATCCACACATGGACGGACGGTCAGACATTTAGACCAGCCAGGTAGAGTAGCACACCTAGGTCCTGTGCATAGGAGGAAAAATGAAGACCGCCAAGGCTTTAGGTAGGCTCAAATTTATATGAGTTAAGTCCTGGAGGTATGGGGGGGGGGGGGGTTTAGCCTATACCCCAGCTGTGCTGACATGGAGCCTCCAGGAAAGTAGTCTATCCTAGAATAAGTTTGGTGCACAGGTGAGAAAAAAGTATAGTCTTAGTATTGTGCTGCTGATAATGTCAGACGTCAATGAAGTGCAGTTCATAAAGATGGTATTTGAATCTCTTCAAATACGGGTATGAAAAATGTGGGTAGCCCCAGGTGGAATCCATCAGAGGATCAAGGGCAATGCTAAAGTCATCTCCAAGAATAATCGTGCCTTCTGCCGAGATCTGCCAGGCAGGACTCTAAAAAGGTAAATTGCACAGTTTTAGGTAAATACACATTTCCTAAAGTGACGGTCTGTCCACCAATCTTAACCCCCAGGAAGAGCTCCCTGCCCAATGCACCGGACAGCTGGTTACCTAGTATCCACGGCAGAGGCCTAGCCAGCACAATGGAATCCCCATGATTTGGTGTTGTCAGAATAAAATTGGTAGGCTGTAGGAAACCAAAAGTCCCTCAACTTAGGAGGATTGATGGGGGCAAAGTGTCTTTTTTGGAAGAAAGCAACCCGTGCCTTCATTCTCTACATTTTTTAGAGGACTAGAGACCTCCTCTCAATGACGTTAAGGCCTTTTTGTTTCAATATGTTTTTATTGAAAAGAACAGTTTTACAGTATATAAAGTTCAATATATAGTCAATATCATGAGTACACGTAGATAGTGACATTGAACAAAGCAAAATATGAGGAAGCAGAAATTAAAAGTTAAAAATTAAAAAAAAAGAAAAAACAGTAATAAAAAATCTACTCATAGAATTTTCGATATACACAATATGAATGCTTGAGATAAGGTCAAAAGTGAGTTGTTGATTAGAAAGAACAAGTATACGTGACTTAAAATATCTTCAAATATCGATATCAGTGAGAATTATATCTAACCCAATTTTCCCAGTGTTTATCAGATTTTTGGCCTTGCATAGCATTGAGCGCAATGAGACGCTCAAATGTGTAGTTTCTATGCACCATCCTGATAACATCAGAAAGATTTATTACTGTATCAGATTTCCAATGGCGTAATAGTAATGCTCTGGTTTCCAATAAAATGTGGCTAACCATTTGTCTGTATTTGGTAGGAAAGTTTTCTATTCCAATGTGTAGTAACGCCAGTTGCGGTGAAGGGGTGCAGCAATTCTCTGTGAGAGAGGAAATTAGCTGGAATACCTGGTTCCAGAGACTTCTAACGTTGGGACAATTCCAGAACATGTGTAACAAATTACCTACTCCTCCGCAGTGTCTCCAGCATTGTGAAGACGCTCCTAAGGAGAATTTAGACAGTCTGTAGGGAGTATATTGCCACCTATTCACAATTTTTAAAGTCATCTCCCAGTGTTTAATGCAATGTGTTGCTGAGTGGATGGACCTGAAGGCCGTCCTCCACTGAGTATCAGAGAAGACAACCTGCAAGTCCCCCTCCCAGCTGGTCATAGCTTTCGTCCGTTTGAAAATAAGTTTATCTTGTAATTGCGTATAGCAGAACGAAATACCCTTGGGGCGTTCATCCTGACTGGAGTAGAAGCGCCACAATAATCTGGGAACATAAATTTCCGGGTAAGGAAGCATTTTAAGGAAACTAATAATGCGTAAGCAGGTGAACAATTCTGAATGCGGTAGATTATATTGTGTAGATATTTGCTCTACATTTTTAAGCTGGTGTCCTACATACATATCAGAGAGGGACTTTATACCATATCTAATGAGAGATTTAACTGATAACAGAGGTATTTTCATTTCAAGTATAGTCACAGGGATCTGGTAAGGTATTTTTTGCGTCTCTCCACATTTTAGATTAAAGAAAGCCCTCCATGACAACATGGAGATCTGCATAGGTGGAGATAGGTGAGCCAAATTCCATGATGACCATCCGTCACTCAACAGCATTAGTTTCAGGTCAGCAGTGGGCGATAACGCTTTTTCTATATCCACCCATATGGGGGGTTCCAGAGATCCTATCCAGTATTTGAGAGAGTCTAGTCTAATAGCCTTTAAGTAGTCCTGTAAGTCCACCATGCCTGCTCCTCCTACTTTCTTATGCGCTACTAGGTTATTGCGTGAACATCTGGCTCTTTGTCCTTTCCATATAAATTTCCAACACATGTTGGATAGCTGTGTAATGAAGTATACGGGGATATGGATCGGGAGAGAGCGAAATAAATACAGAATTTGTGGGAGGATCAGCATTTTGTATGCTGTTATTCTCCCCATCCAAGAGATTTCCTTCTGGGAAAGCTCCTTTAACTGCTTTTCAAGTTTCGGGAGTAATCGGGACATATTGGTCTTAACCAAATTGGCTATTGTGCTGGTTAGCGTAATGCCTAGGTATTCTATGTCCTTATCGCTCCATGAATAAGGTAACTGTGATTGTAACTGAGTCTTAATCTTGGAGGTTACCCCCAGATCTAAGATCAAGGATTTATTAAAGTTGACTTTATAGTAAGAAGCTTCTCCAAATTCCGTAAGGACTAGATGTGCTTGAGGTAGAGATTGCAATGGGTTGGTTAAAAGTAAGATCACACCATCTGCGAAGAGATTTATGGAATGTTTACTAGAACCAAATTGGAAACCAGTAATAAGGGGGTGTGAGCGTATAGTTTCAGCCAATGGTTCTATCATGAGGTTAAAGATGGTGGGTGACAGAGGACACCCCTGCCTAGTACCATTTGTTATATTAAAGGTTTTAGATAGAAATCCTGCTGATTGTACCTGCGCAGAGGGACATGAGTAGAGTGCTAATATGGCAGAAAAGATGTGGCCTGAGAAACCAAACTTCAGCAATACCGATTTCATGTATTCCCAATGCACCCTGTCGAACGCCTTCTCTGCGTCAATTGATAACAGCAGAGAAGGCGTTCTGGCCAGGCCGGCAGAATAAATCACATTTATAATTCTCCTCGTGGCATCAGAGGTCTGTCTCCCCCTCACGAATCCCATCTGGTCGCGTTGAATTAGTGTGGGTATGATATTGGTCAACCTCCTAGCTAGTAATTTGGCATACACTTTAATATCAGAGTTTAATAATGAGATTGGTCTAAAATTTGCAGGAGTGGTGGGATCTTTACCTGGTTTGGGAAGTGTGACAATGTGGGCCCTCAACATTTCTTGTGGGAATGTTGCAGAGGCAGCTGCCTTGTGGAATACCTGTTGTAGATGTGGGGTAAGGATAGACTTTAATAATTTGAGATATTCATTTGAAAAACCGTCCGGGCCCGGGGATTTATCATTGGGAAGGCTAGCTATAGTGTGCTCAATTTCTGTGACTGAAATTTCCGTGTTGAGGTCTTCTAGTTGTTGATTAAAAAGGGATGGAAGCTTTAAATGTTGGAGAAAGGATCAAATTTTTTCTGTGGATGGTTGGGGTGTATTAGAGTCCTCTTTGAGGTTATATAAAGAGCTATAATAATCCGCAAATTGATTTGCGATGTCTAGAGGATTAAACAGTTTCTGTTGCGTTGTAGGACGTTAAGGCCTTTGACAGTGAGGGATATTATTTTGACAGAGCCCTTATGATAGAGACAAGTGGACCAAATCGACCAAGGGGGAAAAAAGGGGAAAGGGAGTGAGAAGGGGGTTGGGGGTGGAAAGGTGGAGAAGAGGGGAGAGAGTGGAACCAAAACTGCCTATTCTCAACCAGGGGGCAGGGTGCATGTGCTAAGAAGGGTGGGTGGAAACCTAGGAATGTGAGCAGAGGCCACTCCAGGCATTTCCTCCTGTTTAATATAAAGCTACCATGATGCTGCACATGTGATCAGTCATGACACCAGCCATTGAATGGTTTAACAGTTTGATTGAGAACACAACCAATCGGAGTGTTACATTTCTGGCATGCCCTGGAAATGAAACTGTTTTATGGATGGGTTTACTTCCGCTTTAACTATTTATTTATTTTTTACTTGAAGCTATTACAATGTGTGTTCTTCTATTTTCTTTGTTCTATAGTACCTTTATAAAAGAGACCAAGCCCAGTATAAAATTTGCACTTTGGATGAGTTATAAGCTGCATTAGTGCCCAGATGGAAGAACACATTTTGGTTACTGTAAAGTTAATGAAAGGCAGGTTCTATTTTACTGTGCTCATTATGACTAAATAACATTGGTTTGCAACATGTCTCCAATCCCATTTAGATTCTCTCAGACCTAGGGTCGGTCGGTAGATGGGTATGGGTAATAATTCTGTACCCTGCATAGCCTGACTGTTCAAGTTCCATCTCACCTTATGGGAAAATATTATATTATACAATATACAATAATATTAGATAATATTATATTATACAATAGTCTTATAGGAAGATTACTTATATATTGTGGGTTAGCTCTACACTTGTATGGATACTTTCATATTTTTGACTTGCTTGCAAGTTGACTTATCCTGGCACTGAGCCTTTATTTTATAAGTTTGTGTAAAAAAATAAATGCAAATTATGAAATATTAAAAAAAAACCTCATAAGCAATGCAGATAAAGGACAACAAAACCTTTTGGTTTACCAAGGAATATTCACTTCCCTGTCTCTTTTGTTACAGATTTGAGGAACCAATCCACAAACAATCCTGTGTAGTATATTGCTGACATTATAAGCCCAAAGTGCTTTGCCATTTGTACTATATTCTACGGTACTTAAAATGTAATGTGCACAGTGCTGAAAAGGCTAAATTCATAAACAAAATCCAATTTAGTAAGTGATACAGTGCTATAGCTTAGTGAATTGCAGACCGCTTATCACCATAAAACAAAATACTGTTACACAATAATCATTGTTATGTGACCCATGATGCCATACACGTAATCAAGCTGGCCAATGTACCCATATACAAGAGAATGCTAGGTTATATACAGTATAATACAAACACGGTGCTATCAGGGAAAAAAGACCTTACTAACTGTATGTCTGTAGGTGTCTGAAACACAGGCAATACATTGCCACAGAAAATTTCACTTGTAAACGAAGCAATTAGCAATAGCAATTCAATATTAACTGCTGTTTTTTTCTTCAGAAATTGTTCAGTAGGGGAATATACTGAAATTATAAAGAAAATGTGGAATGTTACAGTAACTCCTGTGATATCTCCTGTCTGAGGAAAACAATACACAGGTTTTTCTCATTTGGCAGTAGAGATATTAATTGATATGAGTATGCTGTAATTTGATGGCTTGCTATGCGTTACGATACACCATGAATGCTCTTTTTATTGCTTTATGGAACAAGCCAGGAGCTGAAGCATAATTGTCCTTTTCTGAGCAGAAAAAAGTGCAGGAATATATATACTATTCAGTTATTTAGTACATCCTGTAACTTTTAAACTTTGTGAATTGGTGAAAGGGTCAAAACTCATGTGTCAGTTTCTGGTAAATGCCGGTAAGGCTAGGTGACCTCTCTCCAGCTTTGAGTGCAGGTCGACCATAAGTTCATCAAAACTGTAGCTGTTTACAGTTTGGGAAAATAGCAAACTAATTTGTTTCTTTGCTGCCATAGTAACAAGTTATGAATCATGCATTTCCTGCCCTTTGAACTGCAGTCAGGTGGTATAGAGGGGCCAACAATATATGTTTTGCAAAGTGCCAGTCCCTCCTTATAAAAAAAAAAAGGATTCCAAGGGGCCTTTGTTCATTGGGTGTTGCAACAAATATGGAGTGGTTAGGGAAAGCTCACAGAAATAACAAATTATGCTAGGCAGGCGAGTTGTATCCTGAATTCATAGGGACCAGCCTGGTTTCACCAAGGGGAGACAAGCGGTCAATGCTATCAGCCGTTTACTCAATATTATACACTTTAGGGATAGGACTGAAGTGCCTTCTCTGCTTCTGGATTTGGATGCAATCGATAGGGTCCATCAGCACTATTGGGTTGATTTACTAAAGGCAAATAGACTGTGCACTTTGAAAAGTGCTGTTGCACTCTGCAAGAGCAGTTGCGCCAGGTCTTAGTAAATAAGGGGAAGTTCTGCTGACTTCCATCATCCATGTGCAAACAAAAATGCTGTTTTTTTAAATATTTTCCTTGCATGTGATTGGGTATTCCTTGCAAAGTGAAGCTTTACCTAATTTACTAAGCTCTGGAGCAAATGCACTTTGCAAAGTGCACAGTATATTTGTCTTTAGTAAACCAACCTTTATTTTACTTTGGTTAAGTTTGGTTTTCAGGGGCAGATCCTCTCAGCCATTCAAGCCCTTTACATGTGACCTTCAGTCCAAGTATATATCTTTTCAGATTATGAACGGAACCAGACAGGGGGTGCCCTCTTATCCCTGTAATTTTTAATTTATTGATGGAACAATTGGCAGAGTACATTGGAACACATGTGGACATAACAGTTTTTCGGATTGACCCTAGGGAATATAAAATCAGTCTTTTCATTGATGATGTAATCCTCATGTTGACCAACGCAAAAACTTCCGGCTGTGGTACAGGATACTCTAAACAGATTTCATTTTATTACGTATTACAAGGTCAATGATACAAAATCTTATGTTCTCTATTTGGGTTTAGAGAAGTCTACTAAACTGTTAGTGCAAAACCAATGCCGTATACAGGGGCAGATACAGTGCAAAAAGTATTCATACCCTTTGACATTTTCCACATTTTGTCATATTACAAGCAAAAAGGTAAATGTATTTTATTTTGATTCATGTGTATAAATACAGCTGTTCTGTGAAGCCCTCAGAGAACCTTAGTGAACAAATAGCACCATGAAGGCCAAGGAACACACCAGACAGATCAAGGATAAAGTTGTGGAGAAGTTTAAAGCTAGGTTAGGTTATAAAAAAAGATCCCAAGCTTTGAACATATCACGGAGCACTGTTCAATTCATCATCCAAAAATTGAAAGAGTATGGCACAACTGCAAACCTACCAAGACATGGCCTTCCACAACTATTAGCCGTGCACTCCACAAATCTGTCCTTTGGCAAGAAGAAAGACATTGTTGAAAGAAAGCTATAGGAAGTCCTGTTTGCAGTTTGCGAGAAGCCATATGGGGGATACAGCAAACATGTGCAAGAAGGTGCTCTGGTCAAATGAGACCAAAATTGAATTTTTTGGCCTAAAAGAAAAACGCTATGTGTGGCAGAAAACTAACACTACCCATCACCTTGAACACACCATCCCCACTGTGAAACATGTTAGTGGCAGCATCATATTGTGGGGATACTTTTCTTCAGCAGGAACAGGGAAGCCAGTCAGAGTTGATGGAAAGATAGATGGAGCCACATATAGGGAAATCTTAGAAGAAAACCTGTTAGGCCGCGTACACACGGGCGGACTGTTCGCCCAACTTTGTCCGCTGAACAGTGTTTCAGCGGACAGTCCGCTCGTGTGTGGGCTTCAGCGGACAGTTTCAGCGGACTGTTTGACGAACAAAGTCTTACGGAATTTCCGTAAAACTGTTCGCTGAAACTTGGTTTCAGCGGACAGTCCGCCCGTGTGTGGGCCAGTCCGCTGTACTTTCGAAATGAGCGGACTGTTCCCGCCCGGAGAAAAGTCTGCTCATTTCGAGCGTGTCTCCAGGTAGGCGGGGCCCGCAAAGGAGACGTCGCGGGCTCCGCCGCCTGGTATGGACTTAAAGGGGAACTCCAACGCCGAAAAAAATCGGCGTGGGGGTCCCCCCCAAAGTCCACAACAGACCCTTGTCCGAGCACGCTACCCGGCCGGCCAGGAAAGGGGGGCGAGCGAGTGCGCCCCCCCTCCTGAGCCGTACCAGGCCGCGTGCCCTCAACATGGGGGGTGCCTTGGGGAAGGGGGGGCCGCGCGGCCCCCCCACCCCAAAGCACCTTGTCCCCATGTTGATGAGGACAAGGGCCTCTTCCTGACAACCCTGGCCGTTGGTTGTCGGGGTCTGCGGGCGGGGGGCTTATCGGAATCCGGGAGCCCCCTTTAATAAGGGGGCCCCCGGATACCGGCCCCCCACCCTATGTGAATGAGTATGGGGTACAATGTACCCCTACCCATTCACCTGTAAAATAAAAGTACCCAAAAAAAAACACAACACACGAGATAAAATATTTTATTGCACAGCTCCGGGGGTCTTCCGTCTTCGGGGGTCTTCTCGCCGGACTCCTCCGCTATCTTCTTGTAGCTCTTTTGCTAGCGGAGGAGTCCGGCTTTCTTCCTCCCCGCCGCCGGCCTCTTCTCCCGACTTCGGGGGTCTTGTCCCCCTCTTCGGTTCTTCTGCCGGGCCTCCAGGAGATGTTGACATGTCGCTCTCTCCGGCCGGAATGGGGTGACCCCGCCCCCTTACGATGTCATAGTCCCCATGTGACATCAACCCATGTGACCAACCCATGTGACATATACCATGTGACACCGCCCCATTGTCACTATATAAGTGGCCGCGCAGCGCGGCTCTGGCATTCCGGCCGGAGAGAGCGTCGTGTCAACATCTCCTGGAGAAGAAGAAGAAGAAGAACGGAAGGCGACGGCGACAGCGGCGACAGAAGACCGGGCCACCGCCTGCAAAAGAGCTATAAGAAGGCGCGGTGGCCCGGCAGAAGAACCGAAGAGGGGGACAAGACCCCCGAAGTCGGGAGAAGAGGCCGGCGGCGGGGAGGAAGAAAGCCGGACTCCTCCGCTAGCAAAAGAGCTACAAGAAGATAGCGGAGGAGTCCGGCGAGAAGACCCCCGAAGACGGAAGACCCCCGGAGCTGTGCAATAAAATATTTTATCTCGTGTGTTGTGTTTTTTTTTGGGTACTTTTATTTTACAGGTGAATGGGTAGGGGTACATTGTACCCCATACTCATTCACATAGGGTGGGGGGCCGGTATCCGGGGGCCCCCTTATTAAAGGGGGCTCCCGGATTCCGATAAGCCCCCCGCCCGCAGACCCCGACAACCAACGGCCAGGGTTGTCGGGAAGAGGCCCTTGTCCTCGTCAACATGGGGACAAGGTGCTTTGGGGTGGGGGGGCCGCGCGGCCCCCCCTTCCCCAAGGCACCCCCCATGTTGAGGGCACGCGGCCTGGTATGGCTCAGGAGGGGGGGCTCGCTCGCCCCCCTTTCCTGGCCGGCTGGGTAGCGTGCTCGGACAAGGGTCTGTTGTGGACTTTGGGGGAACCCCCACGCCGATTTTGTTCGGCGTTGGGGTTCCCCTTTAAGTCCATTCCAGGCGGCGGAGCCCGCGACGTCTCCGTCGCGGGCCCCGCCTACCTTGACACGCGCTCGAAATGAGCGGACTGTCCTCGTGTGTGGGCGAGTCCGTTCATTTCAAAAGTTGCACGGACTTAGTACGACGAACTTAGTCCGCTCAAAAAGTGCCGTGTGTGGGCAAGTTCGTTCATTCAAAAGTTTGAGCGGACTGTTTGACGAACTTAGTTTCGGCAGACAGTCCGCCCGTGTGTACGCGGCCTTAGAGTCTGCAAAAAACTTGAGCGTGGGGCGGTGGTTCACCTTCCAGCAAGACAATGATCCTAAACATACAGCCAGAGCTACAATGGAATGTTTTAGATGAAGCATATTCATGTGTTAGAATGGCCCAGTCAAAGTACAGACCTAAATCCAATTGAGAATCTCTAGCAAGACTTGAAAATTGCGGTTAACCGCAATTTTCAAGTGCTGGTCTATCATATAAATCCCAATAAAATAAATGTATGTTTTTGGTTGTAACATGACAAAATGTGGAAAATGTCAAGAGGTATGAATACTTTTTCAGGGCACTGTACAGCTCATACCTAGGAGTGATTCTGATTAACCCTACTGATCACCTATTTAAAGAAATTATGTTCCATTCTTGCACAAAATGCTGAATTATTTGAGACCACTCTTGGGAATTGTCATGGTCTGTCAGACTAGCTGCCTTCAAAATGCAAATCCTTCCACAGTTATTGTACACCCTCCAGGAATTTCATCTCTCTAATTCAGAATATTATTATATTCAAATTTCTCATTGCCTTATACGTAAATCTAATTTAAGGGGTATATTCCCCCGGAATGCTTGGCAATATTTTTATGTGGATTGTAGCAATTTGAGCGGCATGCCGCTATTAATTTTATGCTCTCCTTCAGAAAAAAATCTTCTTTTTCAAAATCACCTCCTTTGAGAAGTGGGAAGCTGAACCTGTAGTCCAGTATTCCATTTCACAATGGTCTACTGCTTAATAAACAGGGCTACGCGTTTCACTAACTTATGGCAAATTACTCAGATGATCACCTTAAGGTGGAATTTGATACCTTTTTGACTATCTAGATTCAGTGTTAATACATTGTACATCTCCAGATTGTTGGAGAGGGTGCAGCCTCTTGCTTTCTCTCAAACCAGTATATATATATATATATATATGTTACATTATGCTGACTTATCTATATGTATTGTAGAGGGACCTCATATTCTTGCCTAATGTTGTAACATTAATATCTACTGTTTTTCTTATTTCTGATTGTGTATCTGAAGTGAGATGGAAATTGTTCTTTATTTTCACTTTGATGTTGTATGATTTATATAAGTGTCAGGACCTTGACTTGAACGCAGGACCTCAGCTGTGTCTGGCAATGAATCTTCTCTCTAAGCTATCTGAGATGCTGGACAGTGCCTTGTCAGATCCTTTAGACCAGCGGCCATCAACCCTGTGCTCAGGACCCACTAACAGGCCAGGTTTTATGTATTACCTTGGGGAGATGCAGACTACAATACTGCAATCACTGAGCAGCAAATTATATCACCTGTTAGTGGGCCCTGAGGACAGGGTTGATGACCACTGCTTTAGACAACCCTGCCTTGTACCTTGATTTCAGCTGAACCTTGAACTCTTTGCTCCTCCCCTATAAGACATGTCTCTGTTTATATTTGCTACTACTCATTATCGACCCTTGGCTTGTCCCACGACTACGCTTCTGTCTGATCCCAACCTGCAACAACTCGTTACCGACTTTTTGGCTTGCTTACTGACCACGCTTCTGTTTGATCCTTACCTGCTCATCCGCTACTGAACCCCGGCTTGCTCACCTCCTGGTGGGGCGATCCTGAGGACCGCGACCTGGTACTAACACGCAGCTAAATCCATCTCCACCATCTGGAGCTCTGGTAAAAACCGGTTAGTACTTAGAATCCACACCTCAGGTGAGCCTGGGTCATCTGCCAGGGTGACTGCCTGTGTTCCTATCCTGCTGGTTAGTGGTAGTCCTGCAACTGCTATAGCAATTGGTCTTCGAGCCTGACCCCTGAACGCGTCAATAAGACTTAATAAAAAAATATTGGAAAAAATATCAGGTGGGTTATAGGAAAGTACTAGTACCTACTGAAGGAGGACCCTCAGGTAGGCAAAAAAAAAGAGCAGAGACAGTGCAGGGGTGACCCACTTCTATGAAAGGTAGATTTGTTAAAAGCTTCTATATGGAAAAACCTGGGGTGATCCACACAGGCAAATGGGCATGTTTGAATGTGGCACCTGTAACTACTGTAAATGTATAAATACACAGCAATCCATTCTGTTACCCAAGGGTGTGGAATGTATTCCAAAGCATTAACCTGACTGCAGTATTATTTTGTGATATATATGCTGCAAGGCAAGTGCAGATGTTTCTATATTGGGAAAACAAAGTGGAAGTGTAAGATCCATGCATGTACACTTTTAAGCCAACAAGGAAAAAAAGGGAACTGGTACACTCCTGATAGACCTCTGTGGACAGTGTGAGAAGGACTGCTTGACTTCATGTTAGATCAGTAAGGTATACAGGCAATATGTGGGACTATGGAGCATTAGGCTGTTTATCAATTTGGTTCTTACTAGTTTTAAGATAGAGAAGGTTATATTTGTGTATTTTGTCATCTTTAGGATCTGTTTTATGCATGCAATTTGGGACACATGTTATGCTAGAGCAGATTAGAGCCAAATCCAAAGCTCATCTCTACTCACTACAATATTTGGGGTGCCTTTTTTCTTGGAATAAAAGATACTGTAAGACATTCCTGGCAGAAGAAATGCAAGGATGGGCTGTATATCACTTGTGAATATTTGTGTGTATTTGCAAGAATGCACACACAAGTAGAAAATGTGGCATTTGCACATATTTGTGGGTATTTGTGAGCATTTTGCAAGTACCATAATAGCATGTGAAAGTCTACATCCAAGAGAAATCCTGTGAGTGAGCACAAAACCTTCATGCAAGACAAATTTAGTGATTTTTCAATCCACCACCATGACAGACTGTCAGGCCTCTTATATAATCATCTGAGGTCATGTGCGCATATAGAACATACAGTATATTGTAGGTCATTAATTGTAGGTCATCACTGAAATGCTGGTGGCAACTCCTCTAGTGGTTCTTCCCTAAGACTAACAGGTGTCTAAATGAGTACAGTATAACTCAGCATGGACCATAGAAGAGGAAGAAAGCACTTTCTTCCTCTTCTATGGTCCATACTAAGTTATACTCTTTGGGGATGCCACCAGGGCATCCTAAGAAAAATATCCCAAACATATTTTCATGACTGTATAACTACGGAAAAATATACAAAGCCTAAACTTGAAATGTTGTTCCAAATAAATTACATAACATAAAAAATATTGTTCCTGGAAGGAAAAATGTTTCTCGGTAGCTCTATACCAGTGTTTGGCTCTATCAAAGGTTACGTTTCTGCCCTTTTTTGAATTTTTGTAGGCCTCTTACTCCTTGAATTAGATCATTTTTAGAATGTTGAATAATAGTCTCTTATATACCTGATCATAGACCTAAATGACGAGGGTGACCTCTCTTGTATCTCCTGCCTAAGCACCCCTGAAGGTAGTGCCAATGGACGGGAGGAACATGAGTGCTGAAAGATATTACTTTGACTGGAGATGCAAAACAGGAAGATCCAGCTGAGCGTACAGCTAGGAGTTATCAGCAGAATCACCCAAAAAATTAGCAGACATTAAAAGGGAACTCTGGTGAGGCCTTAGCCCTTGTACACATGGTTGGACATTCCGACAACCAAATCCGTCGAATTTTGTCCAAAGGATTTTGTCCGAAACTGTTGCATACACACAGTCGGACAAAGTTGCCAGAAAATCCGATTGTACTTAACCTGATGTCGTTATTTTGTTAGGACGGGACTACGTTCAGGCTAGTAGCCAATAGCTTTGGTCTAGGAATTTGATCTGAGCATGCGTGGCACTTTGTCCGATCGGAATTCTCTACACATGATCAGACAAAGTCCGATCGGATCATGTTGTCGGAAAATGTTATAGCCCAGCTGGAAAACTTGGTCCGTCGAATACTCAGACGGAAACAGTCCGATGGAGCCCACATGTTGTTTTGGATTATCCGAAAACAGGGTCCTATCGGACATTGTCCATCGGAATGTCTGACCGTGTGTACAAGGGCTTAGACTCAGGATGCAAGAAACCACCAGTGTTTCCAGTAGACAAGACAAGCATCAGGAATACACATACCGTGCTGTGAAAAAAGTATTTATCCCCTCCCTGATTTTTTTTTTCTTTTTGCATATTTGTCACACTTAAGTGATTTAGATCATGAAACACATTTTAATATTGTACAAAGGTAATCTGAGTAAATACAAAATGCAGTTTTTAAATGATGATTTCATTTATTAATGGAAAAAAAGCTGTCCAAACCTGCCTGGCCCTCTGTGAACAAATAATTACCCCCTAAAACTAATAATTGGTTGTGCTACCCTTGGCGGCAACAACTGCAATCAAGCATTTGCAATAAATGGCAATGAGTCCTTTACATCGCTGTGGAGGAATTTTGTCCCACTCTGCTTTCCAGAATTGTTTTAATACAGCCTCATTGAGGGTTTTGGGGCATGAATGGCCTGTTTAAAGTGTTTGTTACCCCAGCATTTCAAATTCCTGATATGTGCCTGCTGTACCATGTACTTGTATGAAAAAGTATACTGTTCTATTTTTTTGCTTGCTTTGTGTGAAATCCCTGGTGTTCCCGCCAGTCCCTTTGCTTTTCTGTTAAAAACTGACCACACTAGGCAGGATAGCTCACTGTGGTTAGTTCTCCCCCTAGCTCTTATGCAGCTGAGAACAGAGAGAATGTGATCACTTATAAAAAAAGGGATAAAAGGTATTTTTTTTTTTTTTTACATCTATATACAAATGTTTGCCTTTCATTTCAATTTTAAACTGAATATGTTGTTTTACAAGGTGATCGTTTACAATCACTTTAAGGTCATGCCACAACATCTCAATCAGATGTAAGTCCAGACTTTGACTAGGCCACTCCAAAACCTTTATTCTTTTTTTGTACACATTCAGACGTGGCTTGTGTGTTTCAAATTATTGTCCCGTTGCATAACCCAAGTGCGCTTGAGCTTGAGATCACAAATTGATGGCCAGACATTCTTCTTCACGATTTTCTGTTAGAGTGCAGAATTCATGATTCCATCAATTATGGCAAGTCATTCAGGTCCTGAATCTGCAAAGCAGCCCTCGATCCAGCACACTACCACCACCATGTTTGACTGTTGATATGATGTTTTTTGTATTGAAATGCTGTGTTAGTTTTATACAAGATGTTTCAGGACACACACACAGTGGCGGAACTACCAGGGTCGCAGCAGTCACACTTACGACTGGGCCCTGGAGTTTCACCTCTGTGGAGGGGGGCTTGTCTGCCTGGTCCATCACTGAGGGGCCAACCCGCTGCCGACCGTTCTGCCACTGAGGGACCCTCCCGCCACCACCCTGTGAGAGGCCCGCTAGCCCCTCTCACTGCTGTGGGATGGGAGGGAGGGCTAAGCACTGTCACTGCAGACTTCCCTGAAGCCAATTTAGGGAAGGGACACTGAATTAGAAAGTCAGCTGATGAACAATAGATTGAAGGGGGAGGAGCTCTCCCCTCTGCAAAGAGACCCCATGACAGCAGAGGCATCTCTGGAGAAATTGCCAATGCAACTGATCCAATCCCCCCACCACTGATCTAATTCCTATCCCCTGCGGCAGATGTGATGGGGAATAGGGTTGAGATTGGTGGTAGGGTAGGATGGCACAACTACTGCCACTGATCTCATCCCCCCACCACCAATATCAACCCTATCCCCCCTCATCACCACTGCCACTGATCTCATTCCTATTCCCCCATCATCTCTGCCACTGATCCCACCCCCCTCACTACCACAAATGACACTGATCCAACCCCCCTCACCACCATGGTTGCCACTGATCCCACCCCCTCACCACCATGGCTGCCACTGATCCAACCCCCCTCACCACCATGGTTGCCACTGATCCAACCACCCTCATCACCACGGCTGCCACGATCCCAACCCTCTCACCACCACAGCTGCCACTGATCCCACCTCTTCACTATCCCTGCTGCCAAAGATACCCCCCCTTTCGTTACCACCACTGCCACTGATCTCACCCCCCTCACCACCACTGCTGCCCCTGATCCCACCACCACTGTTTTCATTGATCCCACCCCCCTAACCACAACCGCTGCCACTGATCCCACCCCCTCACCATCACCGCTGCCACTAATCCCACCCCCTCACCATCACCGCTGCCACTGATCCTACCCCCCTCAGCGCCACCTCTGCTGCTGATCCCACCCCGATCACCACCACTGCTGTCACTGATCCCATCCACCACTACCACTGATCCCACCATTCCCACCACCACCACCACTCCGCTACTGTGGGAGTGGAACAGGTTAAATATTTAAGTGTAACTTCAGTTTTTTGGATAGCATAGGGAAGGATTAACACCCCTTTTATGTTTGTTTTCCTGTCTGTTCCCCTGTTCAGAAGATTTTACCTCACTTTCTGTCCCTGTGCCAACTGTATTTTGAACATTTTTGTTTGTTTAGGAAACAAATATTGGTGATAAAGCTTCAGTGGAGACACCTTTTTTCCCATGAGAACTCTAATGCCGCATTCACACGACCGGACTTTCCGTCAGAAAAGGTCAGACAGAATCATTTCATCGGATATTTCGATCGTGTGTGGGCTTCATCTGATTTTCATTTTAAAAATTCTGACGGACCTAGAAATAGAACATGTTTTAAATCTTTCCGATGGAATCAATTCCTATCGGGAAAACTATTTGTCTGTATGTTATTCTGATGGACCAAAAACAACGCAAGGGCAGCTATTGGCTACTGGCTATTGAACTTCCTTTTTCTAGTCCCATCATACGTCATCGAGTTCTAAATGAAAGAACTTTGTTGTGATCATGTGTAGGCAAGGCCATTTCAGTGGAACTCCGTCTGAACTCCGTTGGAAAGACCGTCAGAGTTGACTCTGATGGAAAAAACGGTTGTGTGTACGCGGCATTACAGTAGTGAATTTCCCTTCCTAGGGGTAGATTTCCTTTCACTTCCTGTTGTCTCCCTACATTTGTAAGTATGAGTCGGATGTTTATAACTGGGGGGACATGTTTTTTTAATATAGTGTAACCCTTATTTTAACTATATTACGCTATGTGGAGTTTTGCTTTGAATGAATGAGCCTGGTTATGCTCCTTATCCTATGGGAGAAGATCACAGATCATTGCTAAGGCATCTGCTTAGTCAGTGGCAGGGGATAACAGAATTATTTACCCTTAAGTGAAAGGGAAAGGTGCAGATTGACCTATTGACATCAAATAGGTCCATGTTTACAGGTGAGAGCGGAAAGTGAATGGTGGTAGGACCCTCTCCTTATGATGACACAATAATGGATCACTGAATTATTGCTCAAGCTTCACCTTAGTTCTAGTTCATTTTACCATCTATGTGTGCATTGACATATAGAGTTATATTTGAGTTTATCACTTACAGTATTTATACAATTCAGAATCAGAGGCAGTAGCAGAGTTATACAGTAAGCCAAGGTCAGCAACAAGTGACCAGAGCAGTACCAAACCATACCTCCCAAAATTTTGAGATGGGAATGAGGGACACCTACTAGCAAACATATATAGGCATAGGACATGCCCCCTGCCACACCCCCTTAAAGGAGAATTAACCAAAAATAAAAGGTTAATTAAATCCACAAGGGCTTTTTTTACCACTTCTATTCCTTTATATTGGCTTTTAAAATTTACAAATGCAGCAATTTATCATTTAGATGAAAGGTTTAGCACTGGGAAACACTTTTTGAAAAATAAAAAGTGCATTTTATATACAACTATATAGTTCAGACCAAAAAAGGGCCAAATGTGGAGGAAAGTGAGATATTGCTCCAAATCAGGGACAGTCCCTCAAAATCAGGGACAGTTGGAAGCTATGACCAAACCACAAGCCCAATCGTGGTCATGGATGAAGCTGAGGTCTGGATCAGGAACTAGGAAGCAGCAGTACATAGAAGATTCCAAATCAGGTCAGAAGAGAGCCAGGTCACTAACAGGAAGCATACAGTATGTAGATGTGATATAAGAGTAACACAGAGGATCAACAACTCCAGATCTTCAGTGCATTAAATGTAGGCAGGGGTAAAAAGTCCAGAATACAGACAGCAAACATGTTGCAGCCCCTTTTGGCCTTAGTTATAGCTACCTAAACAAGTGTTATGCTGTGTACATACGACCGGACTTTTCAACAGAAAAGGTCAGACGGAACGAATCCGCCGGACAATTTGATTGTGTATGGACTTCATCAGACCTTTGCTGTCTAAAAATCAGACGAACTTTAGATTTAGAACATGTTTCAAATCTTTCCGACGGACTCGAGTCTGGTTGAAAAATCCGTTCATCTGTATGCTAGTCCGACGAACTAAAACCGACGCTAGGGCAGCTATTGGCTACTAGCTATGAACTTCCTTATTCTAGTCCGGTTGTATGTCATCACATTTGAATCTGTCGGACTTTGGTGTGATTGTGTGTGGACAAGTACGTTTGTTCAGAAAGTCCGCCGAAAGTCCGTTGGGAAGACCATCAGATCTAGTCTGCCGGAAAGTCTGGTCGTGTGTACATGGCATTACATATAATTTAATATCCTCATTATATACAGTACCAAGGACAGGGTTTTGTGGATATAAGCCAAATAGTATCTATGACTTACCACAAACACACTGCTGGCAATGCCACCTTGCTTCTGAATAGTCATCCATCCCAAGTCATCAAATTTATACTGATAGGAGAGTTTATACATGCCTGTAGAAATTTCTCCACAGAGTAAGCATTTCATAGGAAATGTGAGGTAATTAAAACTAGACTCTTAAAGAGGGGTTTCCCTAGAGATATATAGAAAAAGGTCAAGCAATTGCATTAAGGAAGAATAGGAATGATTTATTGTGGGGACAGAACAAAAAAAGAAATTAAGAGACAATATACCTGCATTGTGAATACTATAAATAAGAATATTCCCATATTGTACTCAGATAAACAGTTACATACTGTGCTAAAAGGTGGATGTAGATTCTTTAGTCGTCATGCCCCAATGCTTGGATCTCTTCTTTCCTTCAGCTATTTCACTTCAAGAACGAAGTATCATACTCGACTCTCCTATCGGGGTCTTTCCCCTGTGAGATTAATACCTGCAGGCATTTCAAATTGAATTTACATGCAAAAACCTTTGAGCCTAGGTTCACACTGGGTATGGGAATGAAATAATGCGAATTCAGCTGAACTCGCACAATTTCATTTCCGCATGTCAGTCCTGATTTCGGGGACGATTTCAGAGACATCTGTGTGGGTTTGTACACAGATGTCAATGAAAATCGCAACCCCCAAAATCACCAAAAGTAGTACAGAAACTACTTTTGGAAATTGGTGCGGCGCCTCAAAAAAAAATTGCGGCGTTGCACCGATTAGGACAGTGCCATTGCCGGCAATTGCCACCAATTTGGCATGTGATTTGACATGTCAAATCACACTAATGTGAATCGGGGCTAAATCCTTTGTCACTGGTGAGAACTTTGTTATTAAGGATTACATCAATTGTAACTCTAGTTTTTTTATTTATTTGATGCATTGTACTTCTTGCCACTTTCAATATGCAGGCAGTACAACAAGATCATAAAGAACTTTCAATGAGAAAGCCAATGCCTCAAGATAATTTAGAGAGAAGCAGGAAGGTGAAATTGCTTTTTAAAAATTTTGCGGCATTGAAAGAGTGTTGGTGATCGCCATTGCAGGCTTTTAGAGAGTTCGTTTTGGAGGAATTATAGGCTACAGACTTGAGTACCACCAAAGTAAAATCTTAGGTAGAACTTCGATCTGTATTTGTTCTAAGCCTCCCTCTCTGGGTTTGCATTTATTTGTATTTTTTTTTACATTTTTTTTCTTTATTTATAAATATATTTTTTTTTTTCTGGACACTGGCACTACTTTGTTATTTTTCATATTAGTGTTAGTTTGTTTTTGGATTTTCAGCTAATATATTAGTGCTAGGTTTTAAAGACTTCATTTTTTTAAAATGATGTGTATCAGTTGTGTTGGTAGCTATGACTACAGCCCTAATGGGCTGAAGCATGTAAGCTGTTATATTATAGAAAATAAGCTAAAGAGCTAAAGAACTTACTAAAAAATGCTCATAAACTCCGAATAGCCATGATGTTCAGCATTTTTTAGCGTTTTTCCGAGTTATCCCCATAGCAAAAGACCAATGAGAGCTTTTGGTCGAAAAATGCAATCGTGTGTATGCTCCATCGGATTTTGGCCAGCAAAAAATTGAGAGCATGTTCTCAATTTTTCGGTCGGAAAAGTTCCTATCCGAAAATTTGTGTGTATGCAATTTCGGCGCGCAAAAACTCACGCATGCTCAGATTCAACTACAAGACAGAAGCGATCGGTCTGGTAAAACTACCATCCGTAATGGACATAGCACATTCATCATGCTGAATTTGTTTTACAATGCTAGAAGAATGAAATTGTTTTGCTGCTCATATCCACACATTATTATGGAGATCACCTGAGGCATTGGTCCTCCTCCATTTGATGCAATTTAGCAGCTATATAGCAGCCATAGGCCTCTTTATCCTTAATGAGGCCTAGTGCTGCCTCCTCCACGTTATTCCCCTTCCTGGAGCTTTTTGTTGGAAGGCGGAGGGGAGGTACCACCTCCTCCTGGCTGACACATTCCAGAGCCTCCTCCTGGCTGAGGTCTTCCTGTGTATGAAAATGGGACATACTTTTAGTTTTTGGTTCATCAATCACACCCAAATTTCAGCTCATGACTGTTGCAAATTGAATGTTAATAAATAGAAAAGACTATCATTCTGACCCCAGCATTTGTCACACTCCTTTTTGGCCCCTACTGTCAATTGATATGTCAAACATTTTTTGTTAATCATTCATTTGTTAACAAGAATAACATCTAGTTAACAACAATCATTTTCGGACAATAAATATGTTAAAAAATACTATACCTGGCTCCAGCTGGGCTCCCCGACTTCTTCCAGGATGGAAGGCCCAGGTTGGTCCTCGGAAGCCTCAACTGGGGTTGAGGGAAGGGTGGATGGAAGTGTAGAGAGCGATTCCCTGGCTTCCATCTGGTCTTACAGAAACCACATCCTGCTGTAGTACCACAGACTGGGTATATAGATATCCTCTGCTGCAGCTCCTGATCTCATGGAAGCCTGGACCTTATTTAGCTCCTTCCTATATGTTCTTCTCATGCTAACATTTTTCCTCTCCACAAAATCAATGTCTGCATTGGGAACCTGCGTCTTCACATATTCCAGCAGTTTCTCCAGCGAAGCCTTCCTAGCTGGTTTATTTTGATATAAGGGGTTATATATATAAATTTCGCATATCCCTGTATTTGTCTATGAAGTGGCCCATGAATTCAGGGTCTTTTGAATTGTTTCATATTTGCTGCAAGACAAAACACAAGACAAAAACACTAAATATCAGGCTAAACTCCTAATCTTATCCCAATATAGGCCTCAATCTAGAATCAGTATAGGCCACTGATGTACCAAAGCTAAGATGTTACCTTTGTTAGAATGTTGTCCTCCTTCCTCAACACACCAAACGTACGTACGACACACGCGTCTTAACATTATATACAATGCACATGCGTGAAACTCCACCCGTGTCTCCCACCCCTGGCGTTCTTTCTCGAAGATTCCCCGCCCCGTCTCTTTCGTCACAGTGGGAGAGGAACATGGCGGAGACACAGCAGGTGACTACTAGTAGTAGTAACGAGGAAGAAAGCCCGGAGGTCGAAGTGTCCCGATCCAGGAGGAGGTTTAAGGCCTCCAATATGTCCTTTAAGGAGATGGTGGAGATAGTCCACATATTGAAGAGGACCAACTATGATGGAAAGAATGGGCCGTTCCCAAACCCCAATCTGCGAAAGGCCAAAATCATGATGAAAGTTGTGAAGAGTCTGCGGCAGAAATTTGGGATATGACCATCAAAGAAGCAATTAAGGAAACGCTGGTCAGACCTAAAATTAAGGGAGCAGGATCAGTACAGAAGGATAAAGAAAGTGCTTCAAAAAAGTAAGTACTTGTCATGTGTTCCTGTTATGATTATTAACTTGCATGCTGCTCCATGTGTTTTTCTTTACTGTTGTACAGTTTTAAATGGCTATTTTCATGTTTGTGGGCACAGTAATAGTTTGTGGGAAACATTGTTCGCTTGCCAACTAAATACGATGTTTTTAGCTGATGCAGGGTTAACTATATTTGGACATGCTAATTTGTATTAAAAGAAGTTTAGGACATTGTTGTCTAGATTTCTTTGAAACTAGAATGAATTGTAAACTTGATTCAGTGTAATGTAAGGAGACGACACTCAGCAGCTGTGTACACATCTGGACTCAGGAGCACTAGTGTGCGACACCAGAGCACATTTTTTAGGGTGACCCACACAGGTGCTCCAGTGGATACTTGGCGTGTCTCCATCTGTGAAACTCGTCTAAAAAAGGTAAGTATTCCAGCTTGGTTAAAAGGGAATTAATGATGTCTTCAACTTGGAGCTCTGCCCAAACAGGCAGTTATACACCACTTCCAAGCAATGTTTCACATTCATATTTCTGGCCACAAATATCTGTGTGCTAAGTATATCTTTTGTTTCATTCTCATAGGGGAGAAAAGACTCGCTCCATTGGTGGACAACATGAACCCCCCACCTCCTCAAGAAGGGGAGCAGAGTTTTGTGGTACCTGAGGATGTGGAGGAAGGTGATGTGGGAGAAGTGCTGGAATTTGGCACCACAAAAGGTCAGTGTTGGACACAACAGATACAGGTAATAAATGTTTGCCTGCATATTTTTATGACATGGTGTGTTTTATTTTTTTAGGTGATGTTCAGGTTATGGTACCAAAAACAGTCATTTCACCAGTGACAGTGCACAGCGTCTTATCCAGGAAATCATGTCTTGGGATTTGGATCTTATCAAACAAAAAACCAAGGAGATTGAACAAAGACTGAAGAGCATGATTGATGTACTAGGGAGAATATAAATCCTAAAAAGATTCCTGTTTTTTTTTTTTTTTAAATGAAATTTTATCTAAACTTTTAATACCTTTTAAAAGACAAATTTGAAAGATGCCCACAGTGTGTCAACATGTGCTATCTGCCATTAGGGGATTTCAATGTACGCGTTTTGTGGGTGCAACCCCTTCCTCCCAACTCTAGCAGGTGAGAGGAAGTGGTTGCACCCCAAAAACACATCCATTGATCCCCCATGATGGGAGATAGCACATGTTGACATTATGTATGGGATCAGAAAGGAAATCCCCATTTTAACTCACAATTTGTGTGCATCTTCTGAATTTGGCTTTTACACCTCATCTGACGAAGGCAAGATCAAGACCTTTTTCACACTATAAAATGTCTGATATCGCCTTCTTTTTTTGCAATGTTGAACTTTGTAAGTTCCAGAGTTGTGTATGTTATGTTTGGAAACATGCCTGTTTCTGTATTTGTAAAAAAAAATCAAGGTAACACTTTGAAAAAAAAAAATGTTTTTTTTTACCACCAAATGTTTTATAAAACACACATGTGAATGTGCACGGAGTAAAAGGCTTTCTACTCAAAAATGTGTGGCTTCTTCTTTCAATGCTCAATAACACTTTTTATATTAAGTTGGTGTTTACAGTGACAATGGGTGTTACAGTGGTGTGAAAAAGTGTTTGCCCCCTTCCTCATTTCCTGTTCCTTTGCATGTTTGTCACACTTAAGTGTTTCGGAACATCAAACCAATTTAAACAATAGTCAAGGACAACACAAGTAAACACAAAATGCAATTTGTAAATGAAGGTGTTTATTATTAAAGGTGAAAAAAATCCAAACCATCATGGCCCTGTGTGAAAAAGTGATTGCCCCCTAAACCTAATAACTGGTTGGGCCACCCTTAGCAGCAACAACTGCAACCAAGCATTTGCGATAACGTGCAATGAGGCTTTTACAGCGTCCTGGAGGAATTTTGGCCCACTCATCTTTGCAGAATTGTCCTAATTCAGTTACATTAGAGGGTTTTCGAGCATGAACAGCCTTTTTAAGGTCATACCACAACATCTCAATAGGATTCAGGTCAGGACTTTGGCTAGGCCACTCCAAAGTCTTCATATTGTTTTTCTTCAGCCATTCGGTGGTGGACTTGCTGGTGTGTTTAGGATCATTGTCCTGCTGCAGAACCCAAGTTCGTTTCAGCTTGAGTACACGAACAGATGGTCGGACATTCTCCTTCAGGATCTCTTGGTAGACAGCAGAATTCATAGTTCCTTTTATCACGGCAAGTCTTCCAGGTCCTGAAGCAGCAAAACAGCCCCAGACCATCACACTACCACCACCATATTTTACTGTTGGTATAATGTTCTTTTTATGAAATGCAGTGTTCCTTCTACGCCAGATATACTTGGACACACACCTTCCAAAGAGTTCCACTTTTGTCTCATCGGTCCACAGAATGTTGTCCCAAAAGTCTTGGGGATCATCAAGATATGTTGTGGAGAAATTGAGACGAGCTTTGATGTTCTTTTTGCTCAGCAGTGGTTTTCTCCTTGGAACTCTGCCATGCAGGCCGTTTTTGCCCAGTCTTTTCCTGATGGTGGAGGCATGAACGCTGACCTTAACTGAGGCAAGTGGGGCCTGCAGTTCCTTGGACGTTGTTGTGGGGTCTTTTGTGACCTCTTGGATGAGTCGTCGCTGCGCTCTTGGGGTAATTTTGGGCGGCCGGCCACTCCTGGGAAGGTTCACCACTGTTCCATGTCTTCGCCATTTGTGGATAATGGCTCTCACTGTGGTTCGCTTGATTCCCAAAGCTTTGGAAATGGCTTTATAACCCTTTCCAGACTGATAGATCTCAATTACTTTCTTTCTCAATTGTTCCTGAATTTCTTTGGGTCTCGGCATGATGTGTAGCTTTTTAGGATCTTCTGGTGGACCTTACTGTGTCAAGCAGCTCCTATTTAAGTGATGCCTTGATTGTGAACAGGTGTGGCAATAATCAGGCCTGGGTGTGGCTAGAGAAATTGAACTCAGGTGTGGACAACCATAGTTATAGTATGTTTTAACAAGGGGGGCAATCACTTTTTCACACAGGGCCATGATGGTTTGGATTTTTTTTCACCTTTAATAATAAACACCTTCATTTACAAATTGCATTTTGTGTTTACTTGTGTTGTCCTTGACTATTGTTTAAATTGGTTTGATGTTCCGAGACACTTAAGTGTGACAAACATGCAAAGGAACAGGAAATGAGGAAGGGGGCAAACACTTTTTCACACCACTGTATTTTAATAATGTGAAAACCACTTGGCACTAAAAGTGCACTAGGATAACCTAGGAGACAGATAAAATAAACCCAAGCAGTAAATCCAAATCAACATTTTATCAGATCAATTTTTTTTTATTTAAAAAATATTTACAAATTAGCTGGCATAGCAATGGCCCCCCTACCAGTAAAATATTCCACATATTTCTCACACACTTCATGGGCGCTTTGGGGGGCAAGCCAGGATGGACAGCTTCCAGGGCCGTCAGTGATGGTTCCTTAAGTCTAGCCTCAGGCCCGACTGAGGCTATATAATTTGGAGCATTTCTTTTTAAAAAGTTGTGCAGGATGCAACAGCATAAAACAATGTGGTTCAGTTTGTACTCCGCCAGGTTGATTGCCGTTAGAAATAGGCGGAACCGGCTGGCCATCATCCCAAAGGTATTCTCTATGATTCTTCAGGCTCTGGCCAGCCGGTAATTAAAAACCCTCTTCTCATGGGTGAGGGTCCTCTGGGGGAATGGCCTCATCACGTGATTGCCCAGGCCAAATGCTTCATCAGCAAGCAAAACAAACGAAAGTCCTTCGACGTTCTCTTCCACAGGTGGCAATTCCAAGACACTGCTCTGGAGACGTCCGTAGAACTCGTTCTGGGCAAAGACTTCACCATCCGACATCCAGCCATTCTTCCCCACGTCTACATATAGAAACTCATATGTCGCCGAGACCACCGCTATCAACATGATACTATGAAACTCCTGATAGTTAAATCACTATGACACCGAATGGAGTGGTGGGACAATGTGGACGTGCTTCCCATCTATTGCCCCGCCACAGTTAGTCAAGTCCCAACGATGGGCAAAGTGGATGCCATAGTCTGCCATTCCTGTGGAGTTGAAGGAAACTGTGGAGTCAAAACAGAAAAAAAATAGTAATTTTGCACATAAACATTGCAAGCAGATTAGACACAAACATTCTTGGCCAACATCGGTATAATATTGATTTTAAAGAACACAACGGGGGGGGGGGGGGCAGGGCATCTGCGGCGGTCTGTCCCGGAAGTGGGTGCTGATACCTGGATTATCCAGGTAACTGCACCCCCTCCCCCCGAAAGGTGCCGATTGTGGCACCGGAGGGGGGGAGGGATCGGATGAGCGGAACTTCCACTTTAGGGTGGAGAACCGCTTTAAAGAAAAAAAAAATAAGGTCCACTTATCAGATTCCTCACCCCCTCTGATTGCCCCTTGTACAAATTTTAGGGGGGGGGGGTTCTAAATGAGTTTGTGAGCCCAAAAACAGCCTCTAAAGCCCCATACAAACTATCAGATTTTCTACTGATTTTTTTCCTCCAGATTTACCAAAACCATATAATATGCGGTCAAACCTTAGGCGTTTCAATTTGTATGCAATCAGGCAGGCCCTTGCACTACATGGTTTTGGTAAATCTGAAGGAAAAAATCATCAGAAAATCTGATAGTGTGTATGGGGCTTGACAATCTGCATGAATTTAAGGACACCAATAACATTTATACACATTATAAGGGGTGTTTAGGGTAAAGTGCTACAATGGAGCTGACAAAATACATTGTTAAGTGACTAGGCTATAGGTGTGTATGGGCCCAGGATAGCATGCTGGGGAGGTTAGTGAAGGCAAATATGCATGTAGGCCAAAAAAGGAGCTTTAAAAGATTCAAGCATGCATGGGGACAAAGGGAACATTCACAGCACATTACAATCAGGGTAATTATGGAATGATGAAATAAATACATAGTTACATAGTAGGAGAGGTTGAAAAAAACCACAAGTCCATCAAGTCCAACCTATGTGCATGATTATATGTCAGTATTACATTGTATATCCCTGTACGTTGCGGTCATTCAGGTGCTTATCTAATAGTTTCTTGAAACTATCAATGCCCCTCCCTGAAACCACCACCTGTGGAAGGGAATTTCACATCCTTGCCGTTCTTACAGTAAAAAACCCTCTACGTAGTTTAAGGTTAAACCTTTTGTCTTCTAATTTTAATGAGTGGCCATGAGTCTTGTTAAACTCCCTTTTTGCGAAAAAGATCTATCCCTATTGTGGGGTCACCAGTATGGTATTTGTATATTGAAATCATATCCCCTCTCAAGCTTCTCTTCTCCAGAGAGAATACGTTCAGTGCTCGCAACCTTTCCTCATAACTAATATCCTCCAGACCCTTTATCAGCTTTGTTGCCCTTATTTGTACTCGCTCCATTTCCAGTACATCCTTCCTGAGGACTGAAGCCCAGAACTGGACAGCATATTCCAGGTGCGGCCGAACCAGAGTCTTGTAGAGCGGGAGAATTATCGTTTTTTCTCTGGAGTTGATCCTTTTTAATGCATGCCAATATTCTGTTTGCTTTGTTAGCAGCAGCTTGGCATTGCATGCCATTGCTGAGCCTATCATCTACTAGGACCCCCAGGTCCTTTTCCATCCTAGATTCCCCCAGAGGTTCTCCCCCAGTGTATAGATTGCATTCCTATTTTTGAACCCCATTAATTTGTTCAGATCTTTTTGCAAGGTTTCCACATCCTGCAGAGAAGTTATTGCCCTGCTTAGCTTAGTATCGTCCGCAAATACAGAGATTGAACTGTTTACCCCTTCCTCCAGGTCGTTTATGAACAAATTAAATAGGATTGGTCCCAGCACAGAACCCTGGGGGACTCCACTACCCACCCCTGACCATTCCGCGTACTTCACATTTATCACCACTCTCTGGACTTGCCTTTGTAGCCAGTTTTCAATCCATGTACTCACCCAATGGACCTTATTTTGTACAGTAAAAGTTTATGGGGAACTGTGCCAAATTCTTTTGCAAAATCCAGATACTCCACGTCTACGGGCCTTCCTTTATCTAGCTGGCAACTTACCTCCTCATAGAAGGTTAGTAGATTGGTTTGGCAAGAATGATTCTTCATGAATCCATGCTGATTAGATTACTCCTAATGATACCATTCTCATTACTAAAATTTTGTATATAGTCCCTATTCATCCCCTCCAACAGTTTACATACTATTGATGTTAGGCTAACTGGTCTGTAATTACCAGGAATGTATTTTGGGCCCTTTTTATACATTGGTGCTACATTGGCTTTTCTCCAATCAGCTGGTACCATTCCAATACAAAACATTAGCAAACATTAAATACATAAAATGTGATGTTAAAGCGGAGCTCCACCCGATTCATAAATAATATCTTATTAATATTATTATTCACTGTTACCGTATATACTCGAGTATAGGCCGACCCGAATATAAGCCGAGGCCCCCAATTTACCCCCAAAAAACTGGGAAACGTATTGACTCGTGTATAAGCCGAGGGTGAGACATGCCTGTCCATCCCTGTGTGTCCGTCCATCCCTGTGTGTGTGTCCATCCATCCCTGTGTGTGTGTCCATCCATCCCTGTGTGTGTGTCCATCCATCCCTGTGTGTGTGTCCACCCATGCCTGTGTGTGTGTCCATCCATGCCTGTGTGTGTGTCCATCCATGCCTGTGTGTGTGTCCATCCATGCCTGTGTGTGTGTCCATCCATGCCTGTGTGTGTGTCCATCCATGCCTGTGTGTGTGTCCATCCATCCCTGTGTGTGTGTCCATCCATCCCTGTGTGTGTGTCCATCCATGCCTGTGTGTGTGTCCATCCATGCCTGTGTGTGTGTCCATCCATGCCTGTGTGTGTGTCCATCCATGCCTGTGTGTGTGTCCATCCATCCCTGTGTGTGTGTCCGTGCAGCCGTGTGTGTCCGTGCAGCCGTGTGTGTCCGTGCAGCCTTGTGTGTCCAGCCTACCTGTGTCCCGAGCCTCCGTCCCATCCCGAGCCTCCGTCCCATCCCGAGCCGAGCCTCCGTTCCGTCCCGTCCCGAGCCTCCGTCCTTCTGCCATGCCAGGATCGCCGCTCTTCGTCAGCGCCTCGGCGGCCATTCCACTGTTCAAAAGCCGCGCCTCCGTCTGTGATAGGCGGAACACTCAATTTCCCAGCAGTCTGTGTTCCGCCTATCACGGACATCCTCTCATCCTCGTCCGTAGTATGAGGATGAGCGGATGTCCGTGATAGGCAGACCACTGACTGCTGGGAAATTGAGTGTTCCGCCTATCACAGACGGAGGCGCGGCTTTTGAATAGTAGAATGGCCGCCGTCTGTCTGCTCGACACGCTGATCGAGCAGGCAGACGGCGATGACTCGAGTATAAGCCGAGGGGGGCACTTTCAGCCTCAAAAAAGAGGCTGAAAATCTCGGCTTATACTCGAGTATATACGGTATGTTCAAAGAGGACCTTTACCTTTCATGTCACTTTTTCTTTCTTTTTTTTCTGCCCATTTCCGGGTCCTGGTTGCTGCGGATATGGGCGGTGTGGCTGCGGATATGGGCGGGGTTGCAGCAGCCAGGTACACACTTCCTTTTTGCCGCACTGTCTCCTGGGATCCTTTTTTCTTGTTTTCAGGAGTCTGTGCAGCGGCCAGGAGTGAGTTATCGCACGATTTATCTCACTTGCCATCGCAACAGGGCGGAACTTCCTACGACGCCGCCCGTTGTGATGGCAACCTGAGTTGTTGTCGGCGCTCTAATTTGATTTAACTGCGCATGTGCGAGATCGGCGCTGGAACGGGCAGTGCATGCTGGTCCATCAGCAGCACAGTGTCCCGGAAGAGGATGCCTGTGGGCTTCACATGCCCATAGGCAAGATGAAAACCAGCATCATTACGATTTCAAATTTTTTATATGTTCGGAAAAACGGCAGCAGGACAGTTTTAAAATGGAACAAGTGAGTGACACATTTAAACATAATAATCCTTGTAATTTTCTCCCCAAACAAAAAAGCTTGGTGTCAGTGGAACCCAACTTTAAAGGATACAACTTACCCTAATATAGTCCTTCTGCAGGACCTGAATGATTGCAGAACTGGTCTCTGGAATAATGATCCCTAGAGCCTGGGGGGAGATGCCTGTAGAGAACTTGAGGTGCTGTAGACTTCTCCCAGTCACCAAGTACCGCAAGGTGGAGACTAGCCTCTGCTCTGGAGTGATGGCTTGCCACATGCAGGTGTCTTTCTTCATAATATAAGGGGTGAGCAAAGTCAACAGATGGTGAAAAACGGGATCCATCATCTGGAGAAAATTCCTGAAATCATCAGGGTTATTCTCCTGGATCTCATGCAGCAAAGGCATATGAGAGAATTGGTCACGCTAGAGTAACCAATTCTTGGTCCATGAACTCCTCCTCACCCTGTTCATGGACTGGGCTTGTGTCAAAGTAAGAACCCCAACACCAAGCCCCTGTAAAGCACGAACTCTGCGACGAGTATGTAACTGCAACATGGCTTCAAAATGGTTGGCTGGTCAGAACAAGCTAACCGAACGCACTGCAGAACAGCAAGGCCTGTGAAGAGCGATCTGAAAATCAGAAACGAGCAGACAAGAATGCACTGAAAAACAGATATACGAGCTGACTACGCGCACTGAAAACCAGATACAAACCCACAAACACAAACTGAACAGCAGTTAATCGCCTCTCACCAAACTTCGACTAACACGAGATTAGCAGAAGGAGCTCAAAGGGTGGCACACTGGGTCTTGAACTTCCTTTTTCTAGTCCCATCGTACATGTTCTACGTCACTGCGTTCTTGACGGTCGGAATTTGGTATGACCACGTGTACGCAAGACAGCTTGAGCGAAATCCCGTCAGAATTCTGTTTGGAAAACCATCAGAGCTTTTACTGATCAAAATTCAGATTGTGTGTACACGGCATTAGAGTGCTTTTACAGCTGAAGAACTCCTCTACAAATCCACTAGTTCTGGAGGTTTTTTTCAGCCAGAAAACGCCCCTGCCAAAAAACACTGATAAAAGCCTATGTGTGCTTTGACATATAGAATAACATGCTGGGGAGTTTACTAGCTGCAGAAAAATGAAACACCTTAAGCCAAAAACAGCAGCTGTAAAAACATCAGTGGTGTACTATCGGGGGCGATTCGCCCCGGGTACCGGATACAACAATTAGGCAAGGGTGGTGAATATAATCATATAATAAAATTATTATGTCATCCTGGTGCACCCCTGTCAGAGTCCTCCCCTCCCTCCACCTCTCCACCTGTATGTGTGTGTCACGCAGAGCGGCGATCTCCTACTGTGTCACAGAGCTTGGCTCTGAAATGTTCGGCAGCCGCTGTAACAAAGTTCCGTCTCCTAGACCGGCTCCTGTGATAGACGGCACACTGATCCAATGCCGGGAAATTCAATCAATGTGACGTGTATCATAGGAGCCAGTCTGGAAGGCAGGACTTTGTAACAGCGGCCGCTCAGGCAATTGAAATCCAAGGTCCTTGACACAGTGGGGGATTGCCACTCTGTGTGATCCATGCACTGTTGGGCTGCATTTAATGGGCACTGATAAGGCTGCATTTGAAGGGGCACTGGCGAGGCTGCATTTGAGGGGCACTGGCGAGGCTGCATTTGAGGGGCACTGGTGAGGCTGCATTCAATGGGCACTGATAAGGCTGCATTTGATGAGCACTGGTGAGGTTGCATTTGATGGGCACTGATAAGGCTGCATTTGATGGGTACTGATAATGCTGCATTTCATGGACACCGATGAGGCTGCATTTGATGGGCACTGATAATGCTGCATTTGGTGGGCATGGTAAGGCTGCATTTAATGGGCACCGATGAGGCTGCATGTGATGGGCAGTAAGGAGGTTGCACTTGATGGGCACTGATGAGGCTGCTTTTGATGAGCACTGGTGAGGCTGAATTTGATG
Organism: Lithobates pipiens; assembly: GCF_037356315.1. NCBI lineage: Eukaryota > Metazoa > Chordata > Amphibia > Anura > Ranidae > Lithobates > Lithobates pipiens. The sequence goes on along the minus strand of NW_027507748.1, from coordinate 352,984,874 downwards.
GGCACTGAAAAGGCTGCATTTGATGGGCACTAATAAGCTGAATTTGAGAGGCACTGGTGAGGCTACATTGATGCATTGATCTCTTGGGCAGTAAGGAGGTTGCACTTGATGGGCACTGATGAGGTTGCATTTAATGGACACTGATAAGGCTGCATTTGAAGGGGCACTGGCGAGGCTGCATTTGATGGGTACTAGTGAGGTTGCATTAGATGGGCACTGATAAGACTGCATTTGTTGGGCACTGATGAGGCTGTATTTGATGGGCACTGATAATGCTGCATTTGATGGGCACTGACAAGGTTGCATTTGATGAGCACTGGTGAGGCTGAATTTGATAGGCACTGATAAGGCTGCATTTGATGGGCCCTGGTGAGGCTGTATTTGATGGATGCTGATAAGGCAGCATTTGGTGGACACTGATGAGGCTGCATTTGATGGGCATTGATATTGCTGCATTTGATGGGCACTGGTGAGGCTACATTTGATGGGCACTGATAATTCTGCATTTGATGAGCACCGATGAGGCTGAATTTGATAGGCACTGATAATTCTGCATTTGATTGGCACTAGTGAGGCTGCATTTGATGGGCACTGAGGAGGCTGCATGTGATGGGCAGTAAGGAGGTTGCACTTGATGGGCACTGATGAGGCTGCATTTGGTGGGCACTGATAAGGCTGCATTCGATGAGCACTGGTGAGGCTGCATTTGATGGGCACTGAAAAGGCTGCATTTGATGGGCACTAATAAGCTCAATTTGAGGGGCACTGGTGAGGCTACATTGATGCATTGATCTCTTGTATCATGTCTATGGTCTCTGATCATCTCTTGTATCATGTCTACAGTCTTTGGCCATCTCTTGTGTCATGTCTGCAGTCACTGAACATCTCCTATAGTGTGTCTGCAGTCTCTGACTCTCTCTTGTATCATGGCCGCAGTCTCTTACTATGTCTTATATCATGTTTGCAGTGTCTGACCATCTCCAGTAGTATGTTTGCAGTCTCTGACCATCTCCAGTATGTCTGCAGTCTCTGACCATCTCTTGTATCATGTCCCCAGTCTCTGACCACCTCCTGTATTATATCCTCAGTCTCTAACCATCTACTGTATCATGTCTGCAGTTTCTGACCATCTCTTGTATCATGTCCTCAGTCTCTAATCATCTCCTGTATTATGTCTGCAATCTCTTACTGAAACGTAAACACATTGTTAATAGTTTTAGCTGTCTGTTTAAGCTGAAGGTAGAACTGTACAGGGGAGGCAGAGAGTAAAAGGGGGCACTGTGATTAGAGAGATGGGGTGGGGGGGAAGACTACAAGGGGCGATGTGATGGGGGGGCTCTGAAATTTGTGCCATGAATATTCTTGAAAACAGATATAGGATCCAACCCGGGTGTCAAATGCTCTAGGTGCTCCCCTGAAAATTGTCCAGTGTACATACGGCCTTACAATATTGTATTTATGTAAAAAAGTCTGCCATCTCATTGGTTTCTATTTCTGTCTGTCCTCTTCTATTATGGAAGTTTCCCAAAACTTCATGTTACATCCAAAAGAAGCTCCGCTTATCTGCTTCCTCCCCCTCTCCAGCGCCCCAAAGGGTATCTTTCAAGGGGGGGGGTACCTGTTTTTGACAGGTACCCATCCCCACTTCCCGGAGACCTGGCTGCAATGAGATGCGGCGAGGTCCCCCGGAAGATCAGCTCCCCTCCTCCTTCCTTTGCTGCTGGGCCATTCACAAAGCGCAGCACGCATGTGCAGTAGGAGACTGGCTGTGAAGCTGCAAGGCTTCACTGCTGGTTTTCCTTTCAGACAATGGCAGCGGCAACACCCGAGATCTGATGAAAACATTGGCTGGGGTGCCGACATGCTGTATTCTAGGACTGGTAAGTGTCCTAATAATAAAAATCAGCAGCTACAGTATTTGTAACTGCTGACTTTTCTTTTCTTTTGTGGGGGCCTGGACCTCCTCTTTAAGGGGAGCTCTCTCAAACAGAGGTGGTGTTAAGAAACTTTTGAGGGAAAAAATACTGACAGGTTATTTTGGTACCTGATATAAACCCATAAACATTATGAAAGAGGAATATTACAATTATCATCCCTCATATCTAGAGACAAGGAAATTGTAATTTTCAATTTTTTTTTACTATAATTAGTTACTTTACATTCATCCATTAATACAACCAAGATTTTTAATAATTAGTATTTGTTTCATGTTAAAAGGTAAACACTACAGGAGAAAGTAGTGTGACATGGAGGTCAGCAGGAGGAATTAGTAAGAGGTCTAGGTGACTCAGGTTATCAACACTCCCGGAAGGGTTGGTTTCCACAAATTTTTGAGGATGATTTATCATAAACAAAGCTCGGTGGGCAGCAGAGTAGGCAGCAGAAGATGTAAGTATTAATAATCTTTTACAGGGTATTTGTTTTGGCAGAATATAAATATATGTTCTGTGTAAAAAAGGATGATCCTAAAAAAAATGGGTTTCTTTGGGTACGAAAGGTTGTTTGCCTACAAGTTACAGTAATAGAAATCCAACCCTAATGTAGATAAGGGAGGGTGATTATAGAATTGGTGCATGACATATATCAAGAGTTCTGATCATTTTAAGTATTAATTTAGTATCATATTATAATATTTAATTGGTCATGTTGCAGTTCCCTTGTTTCCCAAATGCCTCTCATACAGTGGCATAGGTTTGACTTGCTTAAAAGGATATAATTAAAATTTGAATGCCTAGTTAGTTTACAATGACTGTAATTAATCAGCACTTAGATTTATCACTTAAGTAAATATTGTCATTCAACAGCCTTTTCTCTATCACAAAGACAAAGTCACAGTTAGGGAAACATTCCATTAATGAACTGTTTGATTCATGTCTCATTGAGAGACAGTCAGCCACATCACTAAACTTCAGGACGTTTAAGCACCTGATTTTACATTCTGTAATTTAAGCCAGTTCTAGACCACACAGTACAGGGAAATACGTTCAGAAGAAAGGCATATGTTATGACATACATGTGCATTAGCTTAATTCCCCATAGCTTTTAACCAGACTTTCTAGTAATAATGCTAATATAAAGCAATGGAATAAGTATAATGGTTGTCTCTCCCAGGGTGTACACACATGCATTTACATTTAACTTCCCGCTTGGATTGAACTGTGGATTTCATCATAAGGGACAGGGACGTTTGTGTACAGATACATTTTAACTAGATGTGAATTTTGATTAAATCAGTAGACTGCTTGATATGTCTTTGGCTGTTTTAGAGCAGAATTCCAGACAAAACTATCTTTTTTTTTAGTTTTGGAAAGATAGCAGATGATTTAAAATCTCTGTCAATGTTTTATACTTTGTAGGTTCTCAATGGGTAAATTGGCTCTCACCGTCTATCCCGATAACCCTTATCACCAAGACAGAGAGTAAGGTGAAATTCAAAACTGTGCACTTGTCAGAGGCATATAGGGAATATCTTTCAATGGGGACATCTGTTCCTTGAGAGCTGTCATAGATCAGATTTCTCTTTAGGTTGGAGAGATTTTCGCTCACTTCTGAAGGGAAATTTCCCCAGGGAAAAACAATTCTTCTGCTTGTCCACACCTCCAATGAAAATCAAGTCAGTTTCTGAGTATCAAGATGTTCCCTAATGGGTTGCCCAAAACAAACAGGTAGCAACCATCCTCAGTGGTCTGCCAGCAGTAAGCCTGGTCACACAGCAGAGGACTCACACAGCAGAGTGAAAAAGAGTTGTGGACTTAGGGATGGGAGTCTCAGGTCCACTAGAAGACAAGAGAAAAAAAGAGTTTGTTTTTTCTACATCACCCCCACCCCTGTAAGAAAAACAAGGAGGACCATGTACTGGCAAAGCCCAATTCGTGTTACAAAAGCTGTCTTTTCCTTGTCATGTCTGTCAAGGAAATCTGCCAATATCTTTTAGAAATATACAAATGTGGTAAAGACAAGCCCGTAGCAAAAATTAAATAAATAAAAAAAATAGGACGAAGGGCTTCATGATAAGGGAGACAGTGATAACTGACAAAACAGGGTTAATTACAGAGAGTGAGGAGAGGAAGGTTATCAGGATTGGCTGATTGTTTTTTAGGAAGGTGGGGACTGCTTTGAGGGGAGACGTGCAGCAGGGCACATAGCAGCAGACTCGTGATGGATCCAAAGAAGAAGGAAGTCTGTGTTTCCCCTGTCTGTATTCCACGGCCCGCTCAGCCAGCTACGATCCACAGCAGCCTCCAGAGGTATGAACTGTCTTTCTCAGCAGGTCTCCTCCATGCTCTGTGGGGGGAACCATGGCTATGGGGGACAGGACACCACATCATGCTCAGCGGCCAAGGCCGCTGGTGCATTTTAGTCCTTCTGTGTCCCCCAGGGCTTTGTGCCAAAGCAGGAGCTCTATTTTGAACCCTCCAGGCCCCCCATCCCATCGCTCACCTGCTGCAGTTGGTGCATGCTCTGGGAAGAATCCTCATCGTCAGTGGAGCCCTTCCAGGCGGGGCCCCTCTCCTGCAGTTCTCGCCACCCCGCCTGGCCATTGTGGTAGATCTGATGATGTGGCCTTTCTGCCAGCGTGCGGACGAGGATCAGTGGCCTGGACCCTCGGTGCCACCCTCTGCTATGCAGGATGGCCGGATTGTGGCGACTGGCAAGCCGGAAGGCGAGCTATTCAGCTCTGATGACAGCGGAGACCCGGGCCCCTACCAGCGGTGGATTCAGGATCTGTGGCTGCAGGGCCTCTCCCTGTACAGCCTGTTAAATCCTCTAACATTTCTAATAATGGCTTAATTTTTGTCTTGCGGGATGCTTTTAATGTGGCTTTGGGCCAGGGTCAGCCTGCTAGTGTGGGGGGGGGGGGGGTCACTGGGGACATCACATGCGGCCTCAGCCCCTCAGGTAGTAGATGCATGGCAGATATACACCACCACTCAAAGGCAGGTCCTGGGAACTCAGCGATAATTACTCCAGATGAAGGGATCCGGATGCGAACCACAGCATGCAGATAATGTGGATAATGACATAACTCTGGACGGCCGCACTCCAATGCTAAAACTATGCTTTATTCAAATAATATTTAGGACACAGCAAATGACATCACAGCGATAGACAACTGACGCATTTTGCACTAAGGCTAGTGCTTACTCATAGCTGGTTCATAGCCCGCTGCATCTGGATCCGTGGCGGGCCTCCCAGATTTAGCAGAGGGTTTGAGGACTTTGCTGCAGCGCTTGGACTCGGCCTCTAGGTTAGTGGCACCTACGTCGACAACATGAGTCCCGGAGACACCCGTAGTTTTCATTACTGCAACAATGGCGTCAGTCAGCAGTGTGGCTGATACATCTGTGCCAAGGCCCGTGGTTTTGCCTGGGACCACAACGTCTACATCTATGCAAGGGGACATGGCTGTGGATCCCAAGACTGAAGGTAAGTCCAAATATTCGGTCCACTTGGCTGATTCTGCTAAATGTGAGGTTTATGCATGCTTTGAGGGCCCCTTGGGGGGCGCAACTCAAGCCAGAGATGCATGAAAACATTTGGAAAGATAAGTATGTGGAATTATTTACATTACTGCAAGCCAGGCCAAGGTCATACACAGGGATATCAGCCGATGGGGGAAGGAACACAGGACAGGGAGAGGATGGACGGATCAGACTGCAGCGCAGGGATGACAGGAATAGGAGGGACAGGGTATGGACCAGGACAGGGAAACAGGATCAGAAACATGGGTCACAAGTTCAGGGCACAGGAACATGTTCAGAAATCAGGATCATATCACACAGCAGCAGGTCAGGGTGCAAGGACAATACCAAGGCAAACATGTGAGCGTTTACTGGATACTTATATGCCTGTAATTGGTCTGAAGTAACACCTGATTGCAAGAGGTACTGACTGCTCCACACTGCTTGGACCCATCCGCTGGTGGATGCCAGTACTACGACCCAAAGATGACATACTACTATCAACAGGGAAAAGCTCCCCTTGCAGTTCCAGACTCCAGCACCCCCCATGTTGATGGCACGCGGCCTGGTACGGCTCAGGAGGGGTGGTGGGCGCTCACTCATCCCCACCCCCTTTCCTGACCAGCCGGGCTGTGTGCTTGGATAAGGGTCTGCTATGGACTTTGGGGGGTCCCCCATGATGTTTTTTCGGCGTAGGGGTTCCCCTTTAAATCCATACCAGGTGACGGGGCTAGCGAGGTGTTAATCTCGCCGATGGAGGTGGCGACATTCACTTCCTTCGCTACTTCCGTCTACCTGGAGCCACGTTCAAAATTAAGGGACTTTTTTCCGTGTGGGCAAGTCCGTTCATTTCAAAAGTCCGGCAGACTAGCACACAGACGGGCGGATTGTCCGCCGGACTGCTGAGTCCAGCGGACAATTTTGAGTCAAAACTTCTTTCTAAGTCTGCCGGACTTTTGGAAAGAAAAAGTCCGCTGGAGCCCACACATGGGCGGATTGGCCGGCAGACTCTGGTCCGCCGGACCAAGTCCGCCGCATAGTCCGATCATGTGTACGTGGCATAAGACCAACCAGTTGGGCAGAGGTATGTATTTGTGCCTTTACAGAGTGCGGGGTTCATACATTTGTCCAGTATCGGTCGTGGAGGCATTTGTGCATGTCCGCCAGCAGCGGGAGGGTTCTTTACTTATGCACCCTCAATGGATCGGCCCTGTTGAAATTTCAGTATGTATCTGTATTTTTCCATTGCTTGATCATATCCTGATTACACCTCCCACTCCTTCCGCATCGGGGCAGCTACTGAATCTGCTCGGTGGGGGCTGAATGAGTCCATTTTGAAGCATATCGACAGATAGGGATCTGAACGCTTTAAGATTTATGTACGCCTGACTTGGTTTAACATGTCCTGTATTTCTTGTCTTGGTGCGGTGGTGGAGTGATTTCTGCCATGCAGCAGCAAGTGCTGGTGTAATGTGGTTTGAGCGGACACAGCATAGGTGAACTGTATTTCACCAGTGAACGTTCATGATTTTCTGAGTGTCACTTCCGGTATAGCGTCAAGCCTAAAAAAACTGGTTGCTGTACAGCCACGTCCCAACGTTTCATCATAATGACATACTCATGGGATTCAAAAAGTGAAATGGGTTTGTCCCCGAGCCGGTGTTGAGTGGCTGAGCGTAATTGAGTATAACGGTGATGCCCAAGCTGAATGGGGTTATGGGATGCTTCCTAAGATCTGCAACCTAGTGATACATTATGGGTACTGGTTTTTCATAGAGTTGGCTAGGACAATCCATTTTTATCAGAATACACTTTCTGCAGCTCCTTTCAGAAATTGTAGGAATCCACTTCAGCTAGCCACAAGATAAAACAAACACAGGAGTGTGCAATGCTAAGCCTAGTACTCATGGGCCTAATGTCAGACGGCATCAAGTGGTTTAATGGAAACTAGCTGACTGTGATCCAACAGAAGCTGGACATTTGGCCAGCTTCTGTCAAAGGGACATGACCAAAAAAGGTCTCCATATTTTCTCCCGCTCAGCCAATGTCTGAGAGCGCTGACCGGAGTGTTCTGGTGGAAGTGCTACCCCCTGTCAGAACACAATAGAACAGGAAGGGAGATCGCTGTACTAACCATCCTATCCCTGAGCTGTCAGTTACCCCTGCTGTGTTGAACAAAAAAAAACTACTAGTGTGTAGGGATGAGCCGAACACCCCCCGGTTCGGTTCGCACCAGAACTTTTGAACGGACCCCGCGTTCGAAACGAACGTTAGAACCCCATTGAAGTCTATGGGACTCGAACGTTCGAAATGGAAAGTGCTCATTTTAACGGCTAATATGCAAGATACTGTCCTAAAAAGGGTTTGGGGACCTGACTCCTGCCTCAGGGGACATGGGTCAATGCAAAAAAAGGTTTTAAAAACGGCCGTTTTGGCGGGAGCACTGATTTTAATGACGATTAAAGTGAAAAAAAAAAGTGAAATATTCCTTTAAATATGGTGCCTGGGGGGTGTCTGTAGTATGCCTGTGAAGTGCCACGTGTTTCCCGTGTTTAGAACAGTCCCTGCACAAAATGACATTAAACGGAAATAACACCATTTAAAACTGCTTGCGGTTTTAATGTTATATCTGGTTCCTGCAATATGGTTGAAAATCATTGAGAAAAATGGCATGGGTAGCCCTCCCTGCCCATTACCAGCCTATTTGGGTCTTGTACGCATATTAAGGGGAACCCCGTACCCATATTAAAAAAAGGAAATGCGTGTGGCCCCCAGGCCCTATATACTCAGAACAGCAGTATACAGGCGGTGCAAACAAGACAGGGACTGTGTAGGTTTGTTGTGTTACGTTGAATCTGTTTGTAATTTTCAACTGGTACATTTTTAAAGTGTAGCTCCAGTCAAAAAAATTTTTTTTAAGCTTTTTGGAAAACATAGGGAAGGGTTATCACCCCTGTATAATTTGTTTTGTTGTCCATCTTTTTTCATCTCACTTGCTGCTGTCTGATGTTTGTAAGTTGGATGTTTGAAAGTAGGGGCCTGCCCTATATGCTCTGCAGAAATGGCGGAACAAGGTGTTGGTTTTGCCACAACATTGTAAGCCCTCAAAGTGACTCTTGGTGGGCGCTGGAGCGCCCTGCTGTGAACGATTATATCAAGAATTGTAATTACATGCCATTGTTGAACAGTGGTAGAAAAATTGACCTTTGGTGGTTGTGGTGCTGGTGCCACAACACTATAAGTCCTCACCGTTACTCTGGGTGGGCACAGGAAGGGGCCCTCCTGTGAAATATTATATCAAGAATTGTAATTACATGTCCCTGTTAAACAGGGGCAGAAAAATTGGGCCTTAGGCACTGGTGCCATCACACTGCAACCTCTGCCATATACTCTAGTTTTATTGCAGGAATTAGCCCTGCTGCAAAGCATTGCATCAAAAATTGTACTTAAACGCCCCTGTTAATCAGGGGCAGAAAAATTGGGCCTTAGGCACTGGTGCTGGTGCCACCACACTCCAACCTCTGCCATATACTCTAGTTTTATTGCAGGCATTAGCCCTGCTGCAAAGCATTGCATCAAAAATTGTACTTAAACGCCCCTGTTAAACAGGGGCAGAAAAATTGGGCCTTAGGCACTGGTGCTGGTGCCACCACACTCCAACCTCTGCCATATACTCTAGTTTTATTGCAGGAATTAGCCCTGCTGCAAAGCATTGCATCAAAAATTGTAATTAAACGCCCCTGTTAAACAGGGGCAGAAAAATTGGGCTGCTGGCATCACCCAGAACCAAAAATGTTCTTCCAACATATCAGCGGAGGAGGAAGAGGATAGACAATCAACATAACAGGACAGTCACTCAGCATCAGCTTAGGCAGTCTTGAAGGGATGTGGTATTTCAAAAAAAATTATTCGGTTACATCAGCTTCAGGTGCTTGGTAGCTGTGGGTGATCCAAGACTGATTCATCTTGATGAAGGTCAGTCGATCAACTGATTCGGTGGACAGGCGCACCCTGTGATCGGTAACAAAGCCACCAGCAGCACTGAAGGTGCGTTCCGAAAGAACGCTGGATGCAGGACAGGCCAGTAGCTCAATTGCATACTGTGCAAGCTCTGGCCAGTGATCCATCCTCAAGACCCAGTAAGCCAGAGGATTTTCGGTGGGAAAGGTGTCCAAGTCTAACCTTGCCCCTATGTATTCCTGCACCATGTAAATTAGACGCTGGCGATGGGTGCTGGAACCAATCATACCTTGGGGCTGCGGACTAAAAAATTGTCTGAAAGCATCAGTCAGACGGCCACCTTCTCCACCGCTCCTTCTGACTGATGCCTCAGCAACACGTTGTCCAGGACCAGGAGTTTGTGACCTCCCAGTCTCTGGGAACGCGTTGCACAGAGCTTTCTGCAAGGCCTCCCGGAGATGTCTCATCCTCTGCTCCCTCTGCTATGGCAAGATAAGGTCGGCAACCTTACCCTTGTACCGTGGATCAAGGAGAGTGGCCAGCCAGTAATGGTCCCTCTCCTTGATCCGAAGAATACGAGGATCCTTCCGCAGGCTTTGCAGGATCAGGGAGGCCATGCAGCGTAGGTTAGCTGAGGCATTCGGTCCGGAGTCCTCTGGGTCACTAAGGACAACATGATCCGCAGCTACCTCCTCCCAGCCACGTACAAGTCCACGTGTTTCTTGGGACTGTAAATCATCCCTATAAGACTGCTGCTGCTGATGCTTATGCTGAGTGCCAGCCTCCACCTCCATGCTGACACAATCATCCTCCTCCTCCTCTTCCTCCTCCTCACCCTCTTCCTGTGTGATGGGTGGCACAGCAGGAACACTGTCTGGATAAAGGGGGCCTTGAGAGGCAAGGAAGTCCTCCTCTTCCTGCCTCTGTTCTGCCTCAAGTGCCCTGTCCATTATTCCACGCAGCGTATGCTCCAAGAGGTGGACAAGAGGTACAGTGTCACTGATGCATGCACTGTCACTGCTCACCATCCTTGTGGCCTCCTCAAACGGTGACAGGACAGTGCATGCATCCCTGATCATGCCCCACTGGCGTGGTGAGAAAAAACCAAGCTCCCCTGACCCTGTCCTGGTGCCGTAGTCGCACAGGTACTCATTGATGGCCCTCTGCTGCGTGTGCAGCCGCTGCAGCATGGCCAATGTTGAGTTCCATCTGGTGGGCATGTCACATATAAGGCGGTTCTTGGGCAGGTTCAACTCCTTTTGGAGCTCAGCCAGCCGAGCACAGGCATTAAATGATCGGCGGAAATGCACACAGACTTTCCTGGCCTGCTTCAGGACATCATGTAAGCCGGGGTACCTGCCCAAGAACCGCTGCACCACCAGGTTAAGGACGTGAGCTACACAGGGCACATGGGTCAGTTGTCCCTGTCGGAGGGCGGAGAGGAGGTTGGTGCCATTGTCGCAAACCACCATTCCTGGCTTAAGCTGGCGTGGCGTCAACCACCTCTCGGCCTGCCCCTGCAGAGCTGACAAAACATCCGCCCCAGTGTGGCTCCTGTCCCCCAAACAAACCAGCGCAAGCACGGCATGGCATCGTTTTGCCTGCGTACTTGCGTAGCCCCTGGAACGCCTACGGAGCACCGCTGGTTCTGAGGACAGAGCACTGGAAGAGGCCATGGAGGAAGAAGAAGAGGAGGGGGTGGAGGAGAGAGGTGTGTCACAACCAATAGTAGCATTTTGGAGGCGTGGTGGCGGAACAACCTCCAACACTACTGCACCTTGTCCTGCATCCTTCCCAGCAGCCAGAAGAGTGACCCAATGGGCCGTGAAAGACAGGTAACGTCCCTGTCCATGCCTGCTGGACCATGAGTCAGCGGTAATATGCACCTTACCGCTGACCGCCCTGTCCAGCGAGGCAAGGACATTGCCTTCCACATGCCGGTAGAGAGCCGGAATCGCCTTCCGTGAGAAAAAGTGGCGTTTGGGGACCTGCCACTGAGGAACCGCACATTGTACAAACTCACGGAAGGGGGCCGAGTCTACCAACTGAAAAGGCAGCAGTTGAAGTGCTAGCAATTTAGCCAAGCTAGCATTCAACCGCTGGGCATGTGGATGGCTGGGAGTAAATTTCTTCCGCCGGTCCAGCAGCTGGGGCAGGGACATTTGCCTGCTATAATCGGATGTGGATGTACCACTAGCAGAGTTCCCGGAAGCACTTGGCTGTGACACACCTAATTCTACACCTTCATTCCTCTCAGAGCAGGTTTCAGAGAGGACTGAAGGTCTAGTGGGGTTGGAGATGCCAGCTGATGAGGAGCAAGGAGAGGTCCGCTTTGTTCTTTGGTGTGGGTCTTTGAGGTACGCTTGCCAACGAGCTGCATGGCAGGTCAACATATGTCTGGTCAAGCATGTGGTGCCCAAGCGGCTGATGTTTTGGCCACGTGAGATACGCTTGAGACATATGTTGCAAATAGCAGCGGTGCGATCTGATGCACTCGTCTCAAAAAAGGCCCACACCAAAGAACTTTTAGAATAACGCGCAGAGGAAGCGCTCTGCGCAGGCGGAGCTCTGCGGTGTGATTCAGTCGGTGTGCTGCCCCTAAGCTGGCCCCCGGAGGGCATCCTGCCTCGTTGGACATGTGCCTCCTCCTCCTCCTCCTCCTCCTCCTCCCTCCTTCCAGGCACCCACGTGGAGTCAGTGCCCTCATCATCCCCTCCCTCTTCATCGCTGTAGCAAACCTGGCAGTATGCTGCAGCTTGTGGAACATGACTGCCAGATTGCTGTGCTTCTTGAGCATCCTCTCTCTCTGCGCTCACGCTACTGCCTTCCTCTAGCTGAGTGTCATCATCAGAGCCCACCAAACACTGGGCATCCTCCTGGAGCATGTACCCAACACTGTGCTCAAAGAGTTCAGGAGACTCCTCAGGAGGACGTGGTGGGTCTAGGGAAGGAGTCACTGATGATGACATTGAGAGGAGGGAAGACGATGCGTTGGCAGCTGCTTTGCTACTACCCTGAGACTGGGTGAGAGAGGATGAGGAGGATGAAGAGGGCTTGGTCATCCACTCTACCAAGTCGTTGGCATGTTGCGGTTCAACATGTCCAACTGCAGAAAAGAAGGACAAGCATGTCCCATGGCCACGTGCTGATGACAATGCACCGCGTCCATGACCAGCACTGTTGTCTCTAGACACAGAGCCTGCTTGCCCTCTTTTATCGGCTCGCGCCTGTCTGCCTCTCCTTGCTGGCCTTCCAGACATGGTAATGGCCTGAAGGGAGTTGGGTAAAACCATAGTTGGGTAGTTTATATTGTGCTGGAGGCACACAACACCCACTAACTCCTGCAGATGCCCTTTTTATAGAACAGCAGAGTTAAAGGGGTATATACAGATGTATACTGTGCTGTGCTGGAAGCACACACAACTTCCAATAACTCCTGCAGATGACAATTGGGCCCAAATAGAGAACAGCTATGTAGGTGGATTATAGCGGTATGTACTGGGTACAGAGCACGCAGACAGCACGCACTATCTCCTGGCACTACTGACTGCAAGCTCTATTATTAAAGATGGACCACTAGCTATATAGGTGAGGTGAATATCACGGTGTATACTGCGGTCAGGGCACGCAGACAATAACCAGAAAACAGCAGAGTTAAAGGGGTATATACAGATGTATACTGTGCTGTGCTGGAAGCACACACAACTTCCAATAACTCCTGCAGATGGCAATTGGGCTCAAATAGAGAACAGCTATGTAGGTGGATATAGTGGTATTTACTGGGTACAGAGAACGCAGACAGCACGCACTATCTCCTGGCACTACTGACTGCAAGCTCTATTATTAAAGATGGACCACTAGCTATATAGGTGAGGTGAATATCACGGTGTATACTGCGGTCAGGGCACGCAGACAATAACCAGAAAACAGCAGAGTTAAAGGGGTATATACAGATGTATACTGTACTGTGCTGTGCTGGAAGCACACACAACTTCCAATAACTCCTGCAGATGGCAATTGGGCTCAAATAGAGAACAGCTATGTAGGTGGATATAGTGGTATGTACTGGGTACAGAGCACGCAGACAGCACGCACTATCTCCTAACACTACTGACTGCAAGCTCTATTATTAAAGCTAGATCACTAGCTATATAGGTGAGGTGAATATAGTGGTGTATACTGCGGTCAGGGCACAGACAGTAACCACTACACAAGAGCAAGATAGGAAATCAGCCAAAAATGATTGGTGTGTAACTGTGTTGAAGGTACACAGAACACCCACTGCTTCAGATGCTAACACACTACACGAGGCCGCCTCAAAGGCGGCCTTATATAGTGTGGGGCGTGCACTACACAGCCTGAGCTATGATTGGCCACAGGCAGGATGCCTGTGGCCAACCATGGCTCTCCTCGCTGCTGGCGCTGCGATTGGCCAAGCATGTGGGGTCACAGTGCATGCTTGGCCAATCATGAGCCAGCAATGCACTGTGCCATCGCAGTGCATTGTGGGCCACACGAATTTTGCCGCGAACGGCCCAAACGTTCGGAATTCGGCGAACGCCCGAACGACCAATGTTCGAGTCGAACGTACGTTCGACTCGAACACGAAGCTCATCCCTACTAGTGTGTACTAAGCTTTGGAACAGCTCTTTTGTTATAACATTAGAGGAAATTTCTGAGAGAGACTGCTTCTGGATATATTTTGGTGCACCATGGTGGACTTCACAAGTGGCTTAGCCAGATCCATCCCTCTCAAAAGAGACCTTGATTACAAGCAATGGTAGCAGAAAAATTTAACATGTGGCTGGGGTGCATTAAGTTGAAATACTGGGCACAATTTAGATTACTCCCCATCTATTTTGTAAATATTGGGTAAGAAAAAAACACTGCCCTTTAAATCTTGAACTTAGCTTGACTATTGGTCCCTCCTTGTGACCTCTGGCAAGTTATTTTACATTGTTGTTCTTCGGGCATCAAAACTAGACTTACTGAAGTGGAAAATGTATATGCCATGTCCAGCATAAACTGTGTTTGCTATATGAATAATCAAGATGATATATGTATTTTTTTGAAAGCAGATACAGGTAGATAGTGGGCTATAAAAACAGAGCAGATATAATGAAATATGACAGATGGACAGGTATTGTGTACATTAAATGATACAGGCTAAGCAGATTAAGAGGCACTTAAAATATATTTACCAATAGGAGCTACTTCTATTAGATTTAACTCCTGGAATATAACAGACGACTAAATGTTTGCTAGGGCATAATTGCTTAATATCGTGTGACAGTAAAATGTGGTATGAGGCCATGTACTGTATATGATAAGTGGATTTTTATCTGTGCCATATATGTTAACATATTTTGTCATTATGTGTGAAAAGCCATTGAGCAAATATATTAATTTTGTATATGAAAATGTAATAACCCTAAAACAACTGTTTTTTCTTTATTGCATCCAATAATGCAAGAATATTCTTATGAGTGCCCTAGAGTGGCAGTGGGTGGTTCTCAGTGATGCAAAGAACAGGGTTTTTGTACTGACATTGATGTTATTCCTGCAATATCCTCTAGTAAGCCTGGGGCAGATTGACGATGCTGGGTGTCAATCAGCATGAAAGAAGAACTCTTTGTACACCTGCAAAGAGGAGAATATCTATTTCCTTGTAAAGCCCATAGGATTTTAGACTCAGGCTGTACTTTGGTTTTCAAGTTCTGTGCAATTCAAGTTGAGAATATGTACCTTCTGGGAAGGCAGTCTTGTCTCATATGCTGGTGGGACTTTGCTGGACGAAGCAGAGCTTAGTCTTGATTTGGGCAAAAGTAGAGGTCCTGTGAATCCATGGGGGCTACTTGTGCTGAAAGATGTGCTTGTAACTGCTACAAAGCTCCACCTGCTTCCATCTTGTGTGCCAGTGCTATAATGTGTTTTAGAAACACACCCCCTTTTTCAGACCCAATCTTTGCTATCCTACTACAGCATTTTGTACCCAAATGATGAGTTTACAATAACTATTAAAATCTTTTTTTTCAAAAACCGGCTGAGTTACAACATAGCTGTGCAAGCTGGAAGCAGGTGAAGCTCAACATTTAGAGTAGAAGGCCACTATCAATATTAAAGATGACCCCCAGTCATTGTAGTGTTTATTAAAAGTCATCAATTACAAAAACGAAAGCTGCTGACTAATAAACACACACTCACCTGTCCCAGGATTCAGCGATGTGCTCACCCAAGCTAGATATACACCACCGCTCAAAGGCAGGTCCTGGGAACTCAGAGATAATTGCTCCAGGTGAAAGGATCTGGGTGCGAGCCACAGCATGCTGATAATGTGGATAATAACAGAAGTTTATTCACGTCTCATCTCTGGTCAAGCCCCTGACTGATATGACTAAAAAGGACGGTAACCCACAGAGTTGATCTCCGGAGTCCATTAAGGCCTTTGAGTGTCTCAAGGCTGCCTTTGTTTCTGCTCCTGTGTTGGCACATCCTGATCCTACGTTACCTTTTATCCTTGAGGTTGATGCTTCTGGGACTGGAGTTAGCACTCTTCTGTCTCAATGTTCTACCTCTGAGAGCGCTTTGCATCCTTGTGGCCACTTTTCCAAGAAATTGTCACCTGCGGAGTGCAATTACGAGATGGGTGACAGAGAGCTGTTAGCGATCATATTAGCCTTGAAAGAATGGAGACATCTCCTTGAAGGTACCACTGTGCTGGTACTCATTCTTACTGACCATAAGAATCTCACATTCTTGTCTGAGGCTAAATGCCTCTCTCCCAGAAGGGCTCGATGGGCTTTTTTCTTGTTTAGTTTGAATTACATTGTCTCATTACCCGGTACTAAGAATGTAAGGGCTGACGCTTTGTCACAACAATTTTCCTCCACTTCCAAGATGGAGTCAGTTCCTGGGATTCCCCCTGATCTTATTCTGGCTATAGTTCGCACCAGTCTCACTTCTCCTTTGGGTGACACAATTCTTGCATGCTCCTCCTGAAAAACATTGTGACGGCTGCTTTGTCCCAGACAGTCTCTGTACTGCCATGCTCCAGACTTACCATTCTCCCAAGGCTGCTGGCCACCCTGGGAAGAATCAACTCTTTTTGGCCTTTTCCCAACAATTCTGGTGGCCTAGTCTATGTGCTGATGTAACTACCTTCGTAGCTGCCTGTTCCATGTGTGCTCAGAGTAAGACTCCACAGCACCTTCCAGTGGGCTTCCTGCAACCCATACCCACTGTAGAGAGGCCCTGGACCCATCTGTCTATGGATTTCATTCTGGAATTACCCAACTCCCAGGGCAACATAGTTATCCTTATGGTGGTTGATGGTTCTCCAAAATGTCTCATTGTATTCCACTTAAGAAGTTGCCCACTTCTAAGGAACTTGCTTCCATTTTTGCTCAGGAGATCTTTCGCTTACATGGGCTACCCAAGATGATTGTCTCAGACAGGGGTAGTCAGGTTGTATCCCGGTTCTGGCAAGCTTTTTGTGCACCGTATCACCTGCAGTCTAATGAGCCAATCAGTACTTGGAGCAATTCCTAGGATGCTATATTTCTGACCATCATAACAATTGGTCCGAGCTCTTACTGTGGGCGGAGTTTGCTCACAATAGTGCCTTGAATTCTGCTTCCCGTTTGTCCCCATTTATGGCAAACTATGATTTCCAATCTTTCATGTTGCCTGACTCATTTGTTTCGCAGAGTATTCCTGCATTAGAGGAGCAGCTCCGTGGTCTTCATTCCACGTGGGCACAAGTCCAGGAGATTTAGTGGCATGCTAATGATAGGTACAGACTCCATGCTGACCGCAGACACCTTCCTGCGCCTTCCTACCAGGTTGAGCACAGGGTCTGACTGTCATCTCGCAACCTCTGACTGCATGTTCCCACACTGAAGTTTGCACCTCGGTTTATTGGGCCTTTCCATATTCTTGGCAGGATTAACCCAGTGGCTTAAGCATTAGACCTTCCTTCTAATATGCTTATTTCAAATGTATTTCATGTCTCCTTATTAAATCCTTTGGTCTGCAACCACTTTACCACCTCAATGCAACGTCCTCATCCTGTACAGTTTGAGAACCATGAGGAGTATTAAGTACAGTCCATTGTTGACTCCCGTAGGTTCCGTGGGCACATACAGTACATGGTGCATTGGAAGGTGTACGGTCTAGAGGAACGCTCTTGGGTCTCATGTCGAACTTGTGCTCGGGCCGAACTTTGGTTGTTCGGAAGTTCAAGCAAACACCGAACAATATGCAGTGTTCAGGGCAAATTCGAAACCCGCCGGAACACTGTTAAAGTCTATGGGACACTAACATGAAAAATCAAAAACAGGTAAATGGATGACCTGAACCCCCCTCTGATGCCACGGGGAAGTCATGGGGAAGCTCCCGTGGCATCAGAGGGGGCAGGGTTATCCGTTTACATCATCCGGTGGCCCCGCCCTCAGCTATATAACAGCTGTCACCAATGGGAAGCGTCACTCAGCGGGAGCCTCCCATGGAGGTGGAGGTGTTGCGATTATTCTTTTTGTTTTTCCGGGTCGGCGGCGGCATTATAGCAGATGAATGGACATGACTGGACATTTTTTTTTATCTTTTAATAAAGGACTTGTCCTAAGCTGTCTCTTGTCTTTTTTCCATTTTTGACACCTTTTTTTGTGAAATGGTAGGGGTACGATATACCCCATTACCAATTCACATGGGGGGCCAAGATGGGGGTCCCCTTTTTAAAGAGGGCTTCCAGATTCCAATAAGCCCCCCGATCATATACCCCCACAACCACCAGGCAAGGATTGTGGGGATGAGGCCCTTGTCCCCATCAACATGGGGACAAGGTGGTTTGGGGTCAGACCCAAAAGCACCCTCCCCATGTTGAGGGCATGTGGCCTGGTAAGGTTCAGGGGGAAGTACTCTCTTGTCACCGCCTCTTTTCGACCTGAAGGGCCTGGTATGGATTTTGGGGGGGACCCCCACGCAATTGTTTTAAAAAAAATTGGTTTGGGGTTCCCCTTTATATTCAAACCAGACCCAAAGGGCCTGGTAATGGACTGGGGGGGGGGGGCATGCCGTTTTTTTCCAATGAGTTTATCTATATTGCTGAGACCCAACAATTCATTACAGCCACGATCAGTTTTAAATGACAATTTTTCCTTTAGAAATGTAATTTTACTGCGGTACTGTTCTAAACAAAGGAAAAATGTGCCACTTTACGGGCATAGTATAAACACTCCCCCAGGCATGATATTTAAAGGAATGTTTAATTTTTATTGTTTCACTTTAAGCATTAAAAAAATCACTGATCCCGAAAAAACATGAGTTTTTAAACTTTTTTCTGCATTGATACATTGTCCCCTGGGGCAGGACCCAGGTCCCCAAACACCTTTTTATGACAATAACTTGCATATAATCCTTTAAAATTAGCACTTTTGAGTTTTCATGTTCGTGTCCCATAGACTTTAACAGTGTTCATGTGTTCTTCCAAATTTTTTGCCTGTTTGGATATTTTAGGGCGAACCAAACTGGGGGGTGTTTGACCCATCCTTAATCATAGATACAGACTCAATGCTGACCACAGACGCCTGCCTGCGCCTTCCTGCCAGGTTGGGGACAGGGTCTAGCTTTTATCTCGCAACCTCCAACTTTGTGTTCCCTGTCTGAAGTTCGCACCTCGGTTTATTGAGCCTTTCCATATTCTTCACAGGATTAACCCTTATGAATTAGACCTTCCTTCTAATATGCGCATCTCAAATGTATTTCATGTCTCCTTATTAAAACCTTTGGTCTGCAACCGCTTTACCACCTTGGTGTCTCGTCCTCACCCTGTACAGTTTGAGAACCATGAGGTATATAAAGTACAGTCTATTGTTGACTCTTGTAGGTTCCATGGGTGCATACGGGAGCTGGCGCATTGGACAGGGTATGCTCCGGAGGAACGCTCTTGTGTCTCATCTTCGGACGTACATGCCCCTGTCCTCCTCCATGATTTCCATAGAAGTTTTCCCCTTAATCCTGGTAGTCCTCTGAGGGGGAAGGGCCATTATGGAGTGGGTACTGTCAGGGCTGGGCTTAGACCTTCCTTCTCTGAGCTGGCTGCTCAGCTGTTGGCTAATTGCCAGCTCCTATCTCTCCATGGTGACTCATCTGTTTATGATATCCTGCTTGTCAGTGCTGCCTACTTAAGCCGTCTAGCCCAAGTAATCTCTACCTTTGCCTTGGTCACATCTCTAGAGATGCTCTCCTGTGTTCCTGTTAAAGATTTGCTTGGCTGACATTCCTTCTGGCTCCAGATCCTGCTTGCTGTTCCACTACGCTCATCTCTGGCTCCCTGACGTTTTGGCTTGTCTGACTATCCATTCCAGTTCCTGAACCCTGGCTATGTTTTGACTATGTTTACTCTGTTTACCTTTTTTTTATTATTTTTAAACAAGTGAGATTTAAGTGTACTTCTATCTCAGTCTGATTTATGGTTTCTGACAATAATGCAATGGATACATTAAGGTAAACATGTTTTGGCTTTAAACCGACTTTGACAAAACGAACCTGGAAGCTGATTGGTTTCTTTATAGAGCTGCACCAGATTTTGAACTCTCAAATTTTAGTAAATCAACCCTATATTATTTATATTTACAGGAGTCTAGAGTTGTGCACACCGTTTTTTAAAGTTTTTAAAAATTGACATATGAACTAGGAACTTTGAGTCAGATGGGTTTGGTATAGACATAGATCCAAATAGTTTTGTAACTAATTATTATTTTGCAGTTAGGTCCTAATTTATAAGGATTTTAAATGATGTTATATTTTTATTGTGAGTTATATAAGTTATTGAGACTAAAAAGGGTTAGGTATTTAAAAGTAGTATTAAGGTAACATAAAATGAAATAGACCATAAATACTGTAAAGGGTTAATATCAGTATATTCACTAGGGGAACTGGACTATTAGACACATAATGTATTCATGTAAGCATACCTAGTAGTATGGGTACCTTTACAGCTTCTGATGATGTCTTGGAAAATGAAACATGTTGGGTGGAGTATAGGCACATGATGTCATCCCTCCAGAGTGTTAGTGGCATGGTTCCCATGTATGATTATGCTAATGATCCTAATTAATGGGCTGGGCACCAAATTCTGTCAGTGCAATTTGTTTCTTTTATGAGATTTTAATAAAGTACAGATTTAGGTGATGAAGATTCCTCTACATTCTGTTCTTTCTATACAACATAATGGAGGCTTCTGGAGGAGCGAGGTGAAGTGTATTAGTAGCTTCTGATAAAAACCAAGCATGATTTACCCACTTATTAATTAAAGGGGGTCTCAAAATGTGTTTTTTATGGCACTGGGGGAGATGGTATATAGAAACAGAATTAAAGGCAAGAGCACAGTTGTATTGTATAAATATACTACACAAGATGTATACTTTGGACTGTTGTGCACTTTGGTGGTTTTTGGAGGAAATGCACAAATCACTATATTGAATATTTGTTTGCGAACATCAAATTAACTATTAATCACTGTTGTAAATATAAATATTTATTTATTTATCAATCATTATCTATAGAGCACTTTTATATTTTAGAGAAACACTGTATAATGAAAATGAATATAATTAGGATATCTCCAGGTATCATTTACAGCAGTTGATTATTAATTGAAGTAGGATAGTGTGGTTACTGGTACAATTTTGTAAACCATACATTCTTGGCATGTTAAATAAGCACAGAACTTTTTTGACAAATGATAAACTGAATGGCTGGATAGCTAGATATGATTTAGTGTAATAGCATTCTATTTGCACCTGTAGATAAATGGCTACCATTGAAAAATTCCCCATTGGTCACAGACAGAAATATCTTTCACACACGTTTTTATTGCACATCCCTCGCTTACCATATCTAATGTTGAGAAACCTAGAGTTGTAGTGTAAAAAATGCTGTGAAAGACTAAAGTGTCAGCCATTTTTATCATGCTAATGAAATAAAAAAATAAAAGTACGTTTTGTAACACATAGACATCACATGAATCCAGGCTGTATGTGTCTAATTATTGGGGGGAAAAAACATCCTACAGTAGATGATCTGATCTGTAAGCTCTAATGGTTCTAATGTCGGGTACTTCCATATTCTTGGTGAATGCTAATGATTTCTTATATAAATATAAATGAGAATTTATGTATTCTCAATCTTATCACTGTGACATAACATTTGATCAAATTCTGTATTTTTTACAGCATTTTAAATATGAGTATATCTGTGGGTCATGGTTGATGGCAAATCATATTGCAGGCTAAAATATTATTTTAAAATTGCCACTTACAGATCTGGGTGCGGCTTATTATTTAATATAAATGCACATATGTACAGCTCGTTAAAAGAGTAATGGATGGCAGGCAAGGGGTTAATGGATGCCTACAGCTAGTGACAGTTATAAACAAACATCAATTAGTTGACATATTAATCACTCTGAAAACAAAAAGCCAGTGCATTCTGGGAATAATGCTAATGAAGTCATTTCAGAGAAAGAATGATTGCTTCTCATGAAAGATGAGCAATGGTATGGTTCTGTTAAACTTCATTACATTAATCTCACCATGTAATTTGTAGGGGAAGCTGGGTGTCTGCAAGCCTGAGTTTTTAACAACAACTGACAAGCTACCTGTAAACTTTTTCTTTCTTTTTTTTCGAAGGAATTCTATATGACTTGTATAAAAAAAAATACCCCGTTGTTTTTCTAGGCATAGTTTGTGAAAGAGTATGCCACCATTAGATTCCTATCCTAATACCCAACCAGCTCATGTGGCCATTTGACACTTACTGTGGGCCCCTTAGGACAGTAGTCTGTTGTCATCACCTATATTATTACACAGGGCAGTTAAGAAAAAATATTATTTTACACTGGATTCCAGTCAATAAATTGTAAAGTTTAGATTTTTCACAGTAGCTTGCTTTTTCTGTGCTGTTCATCCCTTTACTTTTTTTTTATGGTTCCTGTTATAATAAATATCAAATGTGGCTGTAGGGAGCACAAATGTGAAAGCACTGATTTCTAAAGGGGCTACTGTATATCAGCAATGATGTTTAGCCGGCTCACGTAATGGGTCTCTAGTCTATGCCTGCTTCTTGAAGCTACTGTCCCCAAGAATATCTAAAGCTTATTTGATAATGTGTGGTCTCTGACCATCTGCTGTTGTCTCTGACCATCTCTTGTAAGATACACCTAGTCACTGACCATCTCCAACTGCATACGGAATCTATCTCTGACAGTTTTCTGTAGCATTACTTTCATTGGATATTATGTAGTGATGTCAGGGGTGACACTGGAGGCCCCCTACATCAATTAAACATCTTTGCATTATGCCATGTACGAGGAATGCAGCCTGGTCATACTGTATAAACATACAATGTTTATAGTACATTAAAGAACTTCAATAGTGGTGTCATTGACTCAGACTGGTCAGGGTGACACTTACTTGTTTCTAAACTGAGCACAAGCAATGTTGATTTTGTTAATTGGCTTATAGAAGCCATGGAAAAACAATTTACATTTATTTAAAGGGAACCTATCGAAATACAAATATGGGAGCTATGATATGTAATTTAACCACTTCGGCTCTCACCTGTTTACCCTCTATGGACCATTCCATATTTCACATTTCTGCTATGTGTCCTGTTCATGAGTCTCTAACTTTGTAATTACTTATAATAAAGAATTGATACATACCGTATTTATCGGCGTATAACACATACTTTTTTCCCCTTAAAAGCAGGGGAAAATCGTGGGTGCGTGTTATACGCCGATCCCCTGAAATTCTGAGCCTCTGGGCGGCTTTCAGCCGCCTTCGGCTCTTCAAGGTGACTTTCGGCCGCCTTCGGCCATTATCGGCGGCTTTCGGCCATCTTCGGCCGTTCTCAGCAGCTTTCAGCCGCCTTCGGCTCTTCTCGGCAGAGAACTACCGCATGCCGCCGAGATACACATCCGGCTCTGTATCTCGGTGGCGGCATTTTAAAAAAATTAAATAGACACGGCTGCAATGGGGGACATGACTGCAATGGGGGACAAGACTGCATAAGGCTGCAATGGGGGACAAGACTGCATAAGGCTACAATGGGGGACAAGACTGCACTGGTGGACAAGGCTGCATAAGGCTGCAATGGTGGACAAGGCTGCATAAGGCTGCAATGGTGGACAAGGCTGCAATGGTGGACAAGGCTGCATAAGGCTGCAATGGTGGACAATGCTGCAATGGTGGACAAGGCTGCAATGGTGGACAAGGCTGCATAAGGCTGCAAGGGTGGACAAGGCTGCATAAGACTGCAATGGTGGACAAGGCTGCAATGGTGGACAAGGCTGCAGATGACACTGATGGGCATATAAATGTAAGTTTTTTTTTTCCCCTTAAACTTCCCTCCTAAAAGTTTTTTTCCTTAAAATTCCCTCCTAAACTTGGGGTGCGTGTTATACGCCGGCGCGTGTTAGACGCCGATAAATACGGTATATTATTTTTTGGGGGACAAACAATAACATTTTTAGCACAAGTATCATTAATGTGAGAGAAACATATCCATGTTATGCTGCTGTTTGTTCTATTTACTACAACATTAAAATTAAATTTTTGTTACAAAAAATGTTAAAGTTATTTATTAAAAATATATAACTTTTTTTTTTAAATACATTTCCTTTTTCTCATAATGCATCAGTAATTTATAGTTTTTACTGATTTCAAATAAAACAGATATACCCTAAACCACATATTTTTAACAGTATATCCTTAAAGATAACACTTTATGTGTTTTATTAAAAATGTTTCCAGCAAATAATTCAAAATAGAAACATGGAACAGGAAATGTAATTGTAAAATAGTGATTATACAGGTTCAAATGAAAGGGTTAAGCAGTAAAAAAAAAGATTAACCCCCCCTGTGCACACAATAAAAACTTTCCTCTGTCAGTTGTAGCTCTCTCACTCACAAATTTGTCTGAAAGGGAATGCAGGATATAAGATAGCTACTATGTTACTTTGTTGTTGTCTTGGCTTAAAATGTTACATTGAATTCTCACTGACATTGTCTGTCAGAGTGACCGCCCTTTCACACTGGGGCGGCGTGGGCGTCGGCGGTAAAGCTTTACCGTCGTTTTAGCAGCGGTATTCGGCCGCTAGCGGGGAGGTTTTAACCCCCGCTAGCAGCCGGAAAAGGGTTAAAACCACCCGCAAATTAGACTAGCACACCACTATTTTTGGGGGTTGATGTGAATGGGGGACATAGGACATCACTGTACGGGGTTAATGTGAAGGGGAGACAGAGAACATAACTGTGCAGGCAGTAATATGAATGTAGGGGACAGAGAAAACCACTGTGGGGGGGATGTGAAGGGGGCAGGGGACACCGCTGTGGAGGTATAATTTGAAGTGGGACAGAGGACATCGCTGAAGGGGGATAATGCGAAGGGGGGGGACAGAGGGCACTGCTGTGGGAGGTAATGTGAAGGGAGAGACAGAGGAAATTGCTGTGGGGGCAGTAATGTGAAGGAGTAGGATACTGCTGCGGGGGCAGTAATGTGAAGTGGGGCAGAGAACATCACTGTGGGGGATTATTGTGAATGGGGGCAGAGGACAACTCTATGGGGGGGTAATGGATGGGGAGGCAGAGGACTCTGCTGGGGGGTGTTAATGTATATAGGAGGACAGAGGACATAAATGGAGTTGAGAATGCTGCTTTGAATGGAGGGGGTAACATGAAGGGGGGCTGAGGACACTGCTATGTATGGGGAAACTGTGATGTGAAGGGGGAATTGTGACATGCTGAAGGGGGACAAAGGATCTGATGAAAGAATGGGATTGTGATTTAAGAGGAGGGCGTTGTGATGTGAAGGATCTGAGTTATCACACAACATGCGATTTGGAAATAGGTTGAAGGAAATTTTACTGATTAGACCTCCATGAATTTTATTCAGTACCCCTGACATAAACAAATAACAGTTTTGTTTTTGTTAGCACAGTATGTTAATTGCTCTGATTGCGATTATTATATTAGTTGTAAGAGCTTGACATTCAAATTCTCAAGAGATAAGAAGTCACGTAGTATTTCAACTCACTAGAAACCAACCAAGGTATAAATATTCAGATGACTGTTGTTTTAACTAGTTTTAATATTGTAAAAAAAAAAAAAATATGAAGGCCCAGGTTTGCAAAGATGAAGCATGCAAAAAGAATTGGATTTGGGGGAAATGCACATTATATGACAACCTTGACAAGTAGTTCTCTGTGGATATAGACTGATGAGCTGCTGAATGTTCCAAATTGGCAAAGGCCATTCAGTGAGACATGGCCCTACAGACCTGCCTTGGCAAGTGGTATAATTTTTGTTTTTGATATGCCTATGTGCATACATTTTACAATCACCCTGCAAATAGTCTATCAAAAACAACAATACAGTTTGTGTTATTATAGTCAAATAATGCACAACAGCTTGCAAAATGGAATGATATATGTGTAGCCAGGACCCAGACGTTCAAAGGCCTAATGGTGACCTCCAGAGTCAGGGATATCTTAAATCCGTCTTTGTAGAGTGGGTTACAAGGCATGGTGAGTGTGATGCAAGATGGAGTGATGGGTCGCCAGACACTTTTTAAATGCAAAAGAGATTTATTGTCTCATAAAGTGGAGTTCCACCCAAAAATGGAACTTCCTCTTTAAGTGCTGGTGACCCCCTGGAGTACCCTGTTTTTAGAGGCACCCAGCTCCCACTTCCTCCCCTGGCGCCTCGGCGCTAGAAGGAAGATCACCTCTCACCCTCCCTCCCTGCAATCTTCTGGGACACTAAGGCCGCGTACACACGGGCGGACTGTCTGTCCAACTAAGTCCGTCAGACAATCCGACAGACAGTCCGTCCTACTTTCGAATGAACGGACTTGACCACACACGATGAACAGACAGTCCGCCGAAAGCTTGCGCGATGACGTACAGCACGTACGACGGGACTAGAAATAGGAAGTCCAAGACACAGCAAAGCACCCTTTGGGCTCCTTCTGCTGACTTTGCGTTAGTAGAAGTTTGGTTAGAGACGATTCGCGCTTTTCAGACTTCAGCTTAATTTGTCCGTTTACTGCGGCGCAGTCTACCTGTGAGGTTTGTATCTGTCTTTCGGTACGCGTGGATCAGTTGTACCTATTGTTAGGCGCTTCTGGTCCGCTCGTTTCTGGGTTTCAGGTCGTTCTTCATAGGTCTGGCTGTTCTTCAATGCGTTCAGTTGAGCTTGTTTGTCCAGCCGACCATTTCAAAGCCATGGAGAGTGGACGTACTCGGGAACGAGTTCGTGCTATATTGGGGCTTGGTGTTGGGGTTAATACTTTGACCCGAGCCCAGTCTGTGAACAGGGTGAGGAGGAGTTCATGGACAAAGAATTGGTTGCGCCAGCGTGACCAATTATCGCATATGCCTTTACTCCGTGAGATCCGTGAGAATAATCCTGATGATTTCAGGAATTATCTCAGGATGACGGACCCCGTTTTTCACCGTCTGCTGGCTTTGGTGACCCCTTATATCAGCAGGCAGGATACCTGCATGCGGCAAGCCATCACTCCGGAGCAGAGGCTCGTCGCCACGTTGCGCTACTTGGCGACAGGGAGAAGCCTTCAGGACCTCAAGTTCTCGACAGGCATCCCCCCCAGGCTCTGGGGATCATTATTCCAGAGACCTGTTCTGCCATTATTCGGGTCCTGCAGAAGGAATATATGAAGGTAAGTTTGTTCTTTTAATATTGCATTATATGCATTGTATGTTTGCATTCATTTCATCATGACTTTTAATACCCATGACAGGAATATGATGTGAATGTCCCCTTTATATGAATGCATGCATTTTTTTTTTTTTTTTTTTTGATGTTTTATTTTATTTTATTTTTTTGTGTCTTTTTTTTGAGCTTTTTACCTTTTTGTGTCTCACGTGCATATTTGCTTTCACTAACGTCCTCAGCATGCAATCCTGGGCCCCTATACACCCACAGCCGAGACTGTTTTTCTCTATAATTCATATTGTCAGCTCCATTGTACTATTTTACTGCCCCCCCACCCTTTGTATACTCTTTGTATACACCCTTTGTGTGTATGTGTGTGTGTGTATATATATATATATATGGATTGTCTACTCATTAATTAGTCCCCCCACCCCACTCAAATTGGTTGCAGGTATTGTCTACTCATTAATTAGTCCCCCCACCCCACTCAAATTGGTTGCAGGTATTGTCTACTCATTAATTAGTCCCCCCACCCCACTCAAATGGGTTGCAGGTATTGTCTACTCATTAATTAGTCCCCCACCCCACTCAAATTGGTTGCAGGTATTGTCTACTCATTAATTAGTCCCCCCACCCCACTCAAATTGGTTGCAGGTATTGTCTACTCATTAATTAGTCCCCCCACCCCACTCAAATTGGTTGCAGGTATTGTCTACTCATTAATTAGTCCCCCCACCCCACTCAAATTGGTTGCAGGTATTGTCTACTCATTAATTAGTCCCCCCACCCCACTCAAATTGGTTGCAGGTATTGTCTACTCATTAATTAGTCCCCCACCCCACTCAAATTGGTTGCAGGTATTGTCTACCCATTAATTAGTCCCCCCACCCCACTCACCCACCTAACTTATGTCCCCTGGTCCATCAGAGGGCTGAGTAATCTGTGAATTGGGCCGTCTATTTTTTTTTTGGCAGAATTTTTTATTCAATATTTCTGTTTAACTGTTGTTCCAAAATGTTTTTGAGTTTTATTTGTTATGAATTGTTTTGATTTAATGACTAATTTTTTTTTCCTGTGTTTGACTCCCCAGTTTCCTTCCACGCCACAGGAATGGCAGACTGTGGCTTCCCAATTCGCTGCCCGTTGGGACTTTCCCAACTGCGGAGGGGCGATCGATGGGAAACATGTGAGGATTGTGCCCCCACCCCATTCGGGGTCCTACTATTGGAATTATAAGGGGTTCCATTGTGTGGTACTAATGGCGGTGGTGTCAGCACAATGTGACTTTCTGTATGTGGATGTGGGGAAGAACGGCCGGATGTCTGACGGAGGAGTCTTTAGGCAGACCGAGTTCTGCCCCCGTCTCATCACTGGTGGCCTGGACTTGCCACCAGATGCCGAGAATGTGGAGGGTCTACCGTTTGTGTTTCTAGCTGATGAAGCGTTCGGTCTGAGTGACCATCTGATGAAACCCTTCCCCCAAAGGACCCTCACCCCGGAGAGGAGTGTTTTTAATTACCGGCTGGCCAGAGCAAGAAGGGTTGTGGAGAATGCCTTTGGCATTATGGCCAGCCGGTTCCGTCTGTTAATGACAGCGATCAACTTAGCAGAGTATAAACTGAACTATGTAATTCTTTGCTGCTGCATTTTGCACAATTTTCTCCACAAACTTTCAGGAAACCAGTACCTGCAACCTATTGGGCCTGAGGCCGGACTAATATTACCTGAACTCACAGGGCTGGATCATGCCCTTCCTGGCTTAGCCCCCCAAACAGCACGTGAGGTGCGTGACCGGTATGTCAGCTATTTTAATGGTAGGGGGGCTATTCCAATGCCAGCTGACCAATAAAAATGTATTTTTCTTGAAATATGTATTGTCTGTTCAAATTTTTAAGTTTGGTTCTTGTTTGCTTTTCACGGTGCTTGTCTCCTACATTCTCCTAATTCAGGGATATGCAATTGGCCAACCTCCAGCTGGTGCAAAACTACAAGTCAATCATGCCTCTGGGTCTCATGCTTGTGGCTGTCAGTCTTGCTATGCTTCATGGGACTTGTAGTTCTGCAACAGCTGGATTTCCACTAATTGCATATTCCTGTCCTAGTGCATTTGTATTGCAAAGTGGTTTTTGCCAATAGTAAATAAGGCCCTTTGTGACAGAAAACACAAAATTACTTCCCAAACTGGTATTGAGTATTGAAAGAAGTAGACACACACACACACACACATCTTTTTTTTTTGAATTTTTAATAGTGCACATTCCAACCAGTGCCTCTTTTTTTAGATATTTTTCTTTTTGTTTTTGTTTTTTTTTTTTGTAATTTTTTTTTTTGGAAACATAAATATATAGATATATCTATATATATATATATATATATATATATAAAATAAAATTATAAAAAAAATACATAAAATCTAATTTTTAACTATTTACAGAAAACAAGGGGTAAAGCCAAATTTTGAAGATGCACACCAAAAATTGGTAATGTCAACATGTGCTATGTACCATCATGAGTGATCAATGGACGTGTTTGGTGGGTGCAATCCCTTCCTCTCACATACTAGAATGAGGAAGGGTTTGCAAACACCAAATGCGTACATTGTGATCCTCTGATGGCACATAGCACATGTTGACACACCGTGTGCATCTTCAAAATTTGGCCTCTAAAAACAATGTTCTAAAAACATTAAAAACTTTTTGTCAAGGAAATGAAGAACATGATCTTTCATTTTAGGGAAAAGGGGCTTAGATTCTCCCTAAAACATCGATCATGTTCTTCATTTCCTGCCTCATAGTGTCCAGTTGTTGTTGCATGGCATGGATGTTGTTCTCCATCAAATCAATCTTGCCATTCCATGCCATGATCTGACCAATGAGTCTCTGGGCACTATCAGTCGTAAATGGCTCCGCGGCTTGTCCTTCCACAACCAGATCATCACCTAAAAACATGTGTAGATAAAAAATTGGTTAAAATATACAGCCATTAATTGTTTACCTTAAGCTGGGTTGTCAGACACTCACTTTGTGGGGTGCGTATCTCCACCACCTCTTCCTCCTCCACATCTAGCCCTGGGCTGGGCTGATCCAGCTCTGACACTGGGCTGGGCTGCTCCCTCTCGGACACTGGGCTGGGCAGCTCCATCACGGACACGGGGCTTGGGCTAACTGCCCAATCAGGCTGGTGAGGTCGGGGGTCCTGGGCTGCTCCGCCTCTTGTCTGAGTCTTTGTTCCCCTATGAGAATGAAAAAACAAAAAAAAAAAGGTATACTTTTAAGCATAGTGATATTTGAGTTCAGAAATTGGAATATGAAACATTGGTTTGAAGTGGTGTACAATTATTAGCTGGTTATTACAAGATCCTAGTTTAATACATCATTAAAATGACATTTTTTTAGTTAGGCTGTGTTCAGACTGCTGCGATGTGCGAACGCTGCAAATCTACTGTGGTAGATCCTTGCCTCTTCGTACCCCAAATTTGCTCTGCAAAGTTTCGACAACTATATCCATGATGCCGTTTTTGCGGATATTGGGTTTGGGGTACGGGCCATTTTCCCCATCGTAATCCTCCCTTCTCAATATATCCACCATCTCCACCATCTCTTCAAAGGCCATGTTTGTGGCCTTATATCTCTTCCTTGCTCCGGAAGTATGGGGTTGAGGGCTTTCCTCCGCGCTGCTCACTGAAATTCCGTCCGCCATTTTCATCTATCAATCTCCCACAGCGGAACGATGGTAAAAGGGGCGGGGAAATACGGTCACACGGAACGTCAGGGGCGGGCAACGTGGGCGACGCAGGCGGAGCTTGAACGCATGCGCTGTATATAAAGCGTTACCCCGAGGCCGTACGCTTGTCCGAACGGAAGCAGCGAGTGCTACACGCGACGGTAAGATGGTTATCTTTTTATTTTATTTTAATTTTAAGCCTGCGTTAGGAATGTATATAGTGAGATTTCCCCTTGTTGATGGTTAATTGATTTTTATGTGGGTTGGTGGTTGAGTGGGGTTGGTGTTTTGTGTGGTAGTGTGGGGCTGGGGGTGGGTGTATGGGGGGGGGTAGTGTGTGTGTGTGGGGGGGGGGGGGGGGGTGGGGGTGGGTGTATGGGGGGGTAGTGTGTGTGTGGGGGGTAGTGTGTGGGGGTAGTGTGGGGTAGTGGGTGGGGGTAGTGTGGGTGTGTGGGGGGGTAGTGTGTGTGTGTGTGGGGGGGTAGTGTGTGTGTGTGTGGGGTAGTGTGTGGGGGTAGTGTGGGTGTGTGGGGGGGGTAGTGTGTGTGTGGGGGGGTAGCATGTGTGGTAGTGTGTGTGTGGGTGTAGTGTGGGTCTCGCCTACATTGTCACAATATAAATAGTGTGCATTTGGTCTGACATTATTTTTCTTTTTTTTGTTTTTTTTTTGTTTTTCAGAAATCAAAATGCAAAAGTATAACCCAGACCCCTTTAAGGAGGAGACCTCCCTCTCCACATTTATCGATATATTAGAGTCGCACAGGAGCCTGTGGGATTCCAAACACCCACAATATTCCAGCCGTCCTGGCCGGAGGAAGACACTGGGGACAATTTTGACGTTTGTGAAAACCCGACTCCCCCAGGCAGACATTGACTTTGTGAGCTCCAAAATTCAAAACCTGCGTAACGTGTATAGGCGGGAGCGCAAAAAGATCCTAGACTCCCAAACATCAGGAGCAGCAGCAGGTCAGATCTATGTACCTAGGCTGTGGTATTACGACAGGCTGCGTTTTCTGGATGACACGTCAGAAGCCAGGCAGTCACTTTCCACTCTTCTGTCTACCCTTCCCTCCACTAGGGATGAGCCGAACACCCCCCGGTTCGGTTCGCACCAGAACTTGCGAACGACCCCCGCGTTCGAAACAAACGTTAGAACCCCATTGAAGTCTAAGGGACTCGAACGTTCGAAATGGAAAGTGCTAATTTTAACGGCTAATATGCAAGATAGTGTCCTAAAAAGGGTTTGGGGACCTGCCTCCTGCCTCAGGGGACATGGGTCACTGCAAAAAAAAGTTTTAAAAACTGCCGTTTTGGCGGGAGCACTGATTTTAATGACGATTAAAGTGAAAAAAAAGGTGAAATATTCCTTTAAACATGGTGCCTGGGGGGTGTCTGTAGTATGCCTGTGAAGTGCCACATGTTTCCCGTGTTTGGAACAGTCCCTGCACAAAATGACATTAAACGGAAATAACACCATTTAAAACTGCTTGCGGTTTTAATGTTATATCTGGTTCCTGCAATATGGTTGAAAATCATTGAGAAAAATGGCATGGGTAGCCCTCCCTGCCCATTACCAGCCTATTTGGGTCTTGTACGCATATTAAGGGGAACCCCGTACCCATATTAAAAAAAGGAAATGCGTGTGGCCCCCAGGCCCTATATACTCAGAACAGCAGTATACAGGCGGTGCAAACAAGACAGGGAGTGTGTAGGTTTGTTGTGTTAAGTTGAATCTGTTTGTAATTTTCAACCGGTGCATTTTTAAAGTGTAGCTCCAGTCAAACAAACTATTTTTAAGCTTTTTGGAAAACATAGGGAAGGGTTATCACCCCTGTATAATTTGTTTTGTCGTCCATCTTTTTTCATCTCACTTGCTGCTGTCTCCTTGCGTTTGCAAGTAGGAGATGTTTGTAAGTTGGATGTTTGAAAGTAGGGGCCTGCCCTATATTATAGCGGTATGTACTGAGTACAGAGCACGCAGACAGCACGCACTATCTCCTAACACTACTGACTGCAAGCTCTATTATTAACCACTTGACCACTGGGCACTTAAACACCCTTAATAACCAGACCAATTTTCAGCTTTCGGTGCCCTCACATTTTGAATGACAATTACTCAGTCATGCAACACTGGACCTATAGGAAATGTTTGTCCTTTTTTTCACACAAATAGAGCTTTCTTTTGGTGGTATTTAATCACCTCTCAGTTTTTTATTTTTTGTGCTATAAAAGAAAAAAGACCGAAAATTCTGCGAAAAAATGAATTTTTCTTCGTTTCTGTTATAAAATTTAGCAGATTAGTAATTTTTTCTTCATAAATTTTGGCCAAAATTCATACTACTACATATCTTTGGTAAAAATAAGTACAAATTGGTGGATATTATTTGGTCTTTGTGAAAGTTATAGAGTCCACAAGCTATGGTGCCAATATCTGAAAATTGATCACACCTGAAGTACTGACGGCCTATTTCCTTTTTTTTTTTTTTTTTCCACAAAATTGTCATATTATCAGGTTATTTCACACACACAGCATATGCATACCAAAAG
This sequence comes from Lithobates pipiens, assembly GCF_037356315.1. Lineage (NCBI taxonomy): Eukaryota > Metazoa > Chordata > Amphibia > Anura > Ranidae > Lithobates > Lithobates pipiens. The sequence continues at coordinate 352,951,447 of NW_027507748.1, read as the reverse complement.
ACCCTGGAGAATACAATGGTGGTCGTTGCAAATTTTTATCTCACACGGTATTTGCACAGCAATTTTTCAAACGCGTTTTTTGGGGGGAAAAAACAGTTTTGTGCTTAAAAAACAAACAAAAAAAACAGTAAAGTTAGCCCAATGTTTGCATAAAGTGAAAGATGAAGTTATGCTGAGTAAATAGATATCAAACATGTCACTCTTCAAAATTGCACATGCCCGTGGAATGGCGCCAAACGTCGCTACTTAAAAAATCCCCATAGGCGACGCTTAAATTTTTTTTTACTGGTTACATGTTTTGAGTTGAAGAGGAGGTCTAGGACTAGAATTATTGCTCTCGCTCTAACGTTCTCGGCGATACCTCACATGTGTGGTTTGAACACCGTTTTCATATGTGGGCGGGGCTTACGCATGTGTTCGCTTCTGCATGCGAGCACATGGGGACATGGGCGCTTTAAAAAAAAATTTTTTTTTTTTATTGTTCATTTTACTTTATTTATTTTAGTTTGACATTTTTTTCCCCAAAAATATATTTTTGATCACTTTTATTCCTATTACAAGGAATGTAAACATCCCTTGTAATAGGAATATGGGGTGACAGGTCCTCTTTACAGTGAAATCTGGGGGTCAATATGACCCCACATCTCACCTCTAGGCTGGGAAGCCTGAAATAAAAAATAAAAAAAAGATTCTGGCTTTGATCGTACTGGTGAGTTGGTAGAAGCACCGGAGGGCGGTGAGGGGTGGGGGGCGTCTATGGCTGGGTATTTCAGGGTATCACCGAGTATGGCTGGGTATCTCCGAGTATGGCTGGGTATGGCAATTTATGGCAGGGTATTGCAGAGTATTGGCGGGGTATTGGCGGGGTACTACAGAGTAATAGCAGGGTACTGCAGAGTATTGGGTGGTACTCCAGAGTAATGGCAGGGTACTGCAGAGTAATGGGGGTTACTGCAGAGTAATGGGGGTACTGCAGAGTAATGGCAGGGTACTCCAGAGTAATGGCAGGGTACTGTACTGCAGAGTAATGGCGGGGTACTGCAGAGTAATGGCGGGTACTGCAGAGTATTGGGGGTACTGCAGAGTATTGGGGGGTACTGCAGAGTAATGGGGGGTACTGTAGAGTAATGGCAGGGTACTGCAGAGTAATGGCAGGGTACTGCACTGCAGAGTAATGGCGGGGTACTGCAGAGTAATGGCGGGGTACTGCAGAGTAATGGCAGGGTACTGCAGAGTATGCACTGGTATTGCAGAGTATTGGCAGGGAATTGAGGGGTTAAATTCGGTGAGCAGTGATGTGGGCACTGCAGATGCAGCCCACATCGCTGCTGACACCGATCTCTTTCCCCTCCGCTGTACTGATCGGTACAGAGAGGGGAGGGAGGAACCGGCGTCATAACATGACGCCGGTTTGTTTACAAGTGATCACTCCGTCATTTGACGGAGCGATCACGTGGTAAACGGCCGCGACGAGCGGCCGTTTACCGTGATCCGTGATGCGCCGGGTCCTGTGGACCCGGCGGTCACGGATGCTCTCGAGTGCGCGCCCCAGGGGGCGCGCGAGAGCAGAATTCTGGGAGGCCGTTAATCAACGGCCTCTCAGAGTTAAACAACCGCCCTGAAGCCGTTAATCGGCAATGGGCAGTTGTTAAGTGGTTAAAGCTAGATCACTAGCTATATAGTGGGGTGAATATAGTGGTGTATACTGCAGTCAGGGCACAGACAACAACCACTACACAGCAGCAAGATAGGAAATCAGCCAAAAACGATCGGTGTGTACTGTGTTGAAGGTACACAGAACACCCACTGCTTCAGATGCTAACACACTACACGAGGCCGCCTCAAAGGCGGCCTTATATAGTGTGGGGCGTGCACTACTCAGCCTGAGCTATGATTGGCCACAGGCAGGATGCCTGTGGCCAATCATGGCTCTCCTCGCTGCTGGCGCTACGATTGGCCAAGCATGTGGGGTCACAGTGCATGCTTGGCCAATCATGAGCCAGCAATGCACTGCGCCACCGCAGTGCATTGTGGTCCGCGCGCGCCACTCGAATTTTGACGCGAACGGCCCAAACGCCACAAACGGCCGAACAGCCAATGTTCGAGTCGAACGTACGTTCGACTCGAACACGAAGCTCATCCCTACCCTCCACCCTTCCCTCCACCTCAGGTGAGCCATCCCTGGAAGATCCAGACCCTTCCTTGCTGGACGAAGTTGATGCGCCCAGCTGGAGCCAGGTATATTTTAGTTTCTAAAGTTAGGATTGATAAATATTATTGATGTAAAGTTCAATGTTTGAATTGCTTCCAAATCTAGGATTTCATCACAAATTAAATTAGATATAAGGATACAGTAGTTTCCACAAATGTGGCTCAAATCTTGGTGAACTGATGGAAAAATGATGGTGTCAAAATGATAGCCTTTTGTATTTCAAGACAAATGTATTTGCAAGTGAGAACTGTAAAATTGTTAGTGATTGATGATTTCAAAATATAGACATATTTTTTTTATTGATTTCTTTGTTTTTTACACAGGATGAGCTCACCCAGGAGGAGGCCGGGACCAGTGGTATGGAGGAGGAGCCCGGGACCAGCCACACACAGGAGCTAGCTGGGCCCAGCAGGAGTCGGACCGAAAGTCAGGTCCCTCCCCTCTGCCTAGCCAGCAAAAGGCCCAGGAGGATGACACGGACAGAGGAGGAGTCATTGGCACTTATACGCCAAGCCACCCAAGTGCTGAGCAAACCCCCCAATCCTGAGGAGGCCTACGGTACTTATTTGGCAAGCAAGTTGCTAGAAATGGAGAAGGCACAGCGCAACTTGTGCAAAGCCATTTTTTTTGATGCGATTCAACGGGGTCTGAAGGGTGAGCTAACACCGACCACCAGACTGTATAACACAGACCCTACTGCTCCTCCTCCTCCTCCTCCTCCTCCTCCTACCACAAGTCCACCACCAGAGGCACAGCCTCCAGCGAAGCGTGGAGGGAAGGCTAGACGGAAGAGTCGGAAGTGACTGCCTGGCTTCAGTCTGCTCTGACAGAAGACGCAGGCTGTTGTAGTACCACAGTCTGGGGACATAGATCTCATCTGCTGCTGTTCCTGGTCTTTGGGATTCTAGGACCATGTTGTGCTCCCTATTTACATGTTACACAGGTTCTGAATTTTGGTGGCCACTCACTTGATGTGTGCCTGGGGGACAAAAGGCTTCACAAACGTCAAAATTGTCTCCAGTGTTGCCTCCCTCTTGATTTAGTTTTGTTCTGATGAAAAATAAATATTTATTATTTCCAAAAATATTGTATGTTTTTTTTTGTTATTTTGGCTTAAAAAAACAGAGTTTATTTGTGAGTAGGCAGGTACATATCAAAAGACTCTGGGGGTTATTTACAAAACACACGTTCATGTTAATATAAATATGCTAACTTCAAGTGCAATTTTTAAAGCACTGCAAGTGCACTTGGAAGTGCAGTCGCTGTAAATTTGAGGCTTAACATTTGAAATGAGGGGAAGCTCTGCTGATTTTGAACATTCAATCATGTGTAAGCTAAAATGCTGGTTTGGGTATCTATCTATCTATCTATCTATCTATCTATCTATCTATCTATCTATCTATCTATCTATCTATCTATCTATCTATCTATCTATCTATCTATCTATCTCTACTTACATAGTCCTGCTTGGCCAAAAAAAATGCAAGTCCATCTTGTTTCAAACCCCCCCCCCACAAAAAATAAAAAATAAATAAATAAATAAATAATTTTAAACTGACAATAGTAGTTCCAAAAATATATAGTAATCGATAAATTCTATAAATTTTTTAATATATATATATATTATATATATATATATATATATTTTTTTTTTTATATATATATATTTTTTTTATTATTTTTTGTTTTTGTTTTTTATATATATATATTTTTTAATATATATAAGTGTGTGTGTGTGTGTGTACAAGGACTTATACTGTAGGTCAAGCACCCTTGTGTGTAATGCCCTGGCTACAACTGATTGGACCAGCGGGGATGTGATCATGTAACACTGGTTTTTCCGAACTGAGTATGGAATTATCCCAGCTCATCCCTATTGCGGAATCAATAAGCCCATACCAAAAATTTAAAAAAATGCTCTAGTTCATAGGTGATGTACATGTCTGAGAGCTGATGAGGTTAATATACTTGGTAGTATTTAGAAAAAATTGGGGCCATTCCTAGAAAGCTTAGATTAGCCATGCTGCTGATTGTGAATTTAAATACAATAATTACATTATTGTAAAAGTAAGCAATGAAAGTAAAAAAATAACCTCAATTAGTACATATTAATGTCTTTCATGGTTTACAGGATATCTGAAGAGCACTTCTGGACAGTCATAATAATCTAATTTAAACATTTGGTTTAAAAAATAGCAAACTGGGTAATTATTTTTACCATCAGCAGGATTTGGTACTGTAGACAAAGTAAATAACCATTAGCTCAAAGTATGTACAGATACTTATTTCATTTGACTAAGCTTCCTAAAAGGATTGCCTTACAGAGAATTTTTTTCTTCTTCTAAAAAATACAAAAACTACAAATAAGTGGGTAAATTGAATAGTGTGTATGTTCTACAAAAAAAAACATAGATACTACAAGGGCAGTTCTGGATAATACATTATTTTACCCTAGAAATATGCCTAGAACAAAATCACAAATTTGAGCCCAAAATGCATTTACTGCTTAAAGCGGAACTTCACCCACAAGGGGATGTTATGCTCCTACTTCCTAGTTGAGATTTGAGCCGACGTCCACCCTGCCCCATACCCCCCCCCCCCCCCCCCCCACACACACACACACACACACACACACACACACACACACACACACACACACACGCACTGGCGCTGGGGACCCAAAGACTAGAGAAGAACTGACCTGGGTGAGGATGGTGGATCCTTGGACAGGTAAGTGTCCTTTTAATAAAAGTCAGCAGCTACTGTGTTTGCAGCTGCTTACTTTTCATTTTTTTCTTTCTAGGGAGAAGATTGTCTTCAAGGTATACTTTTTTTTACAAGTCCTAGTGAGTTCAATAGGGTATTAAACAGCCCGAAAAGAATGTCCAAGTCTGAGTCAGCTAAGGCTTGGTGATGCTGAAAACAAATCTCTTATGAATATAAACAAAGGTAACTGTCATGAACCCCAAGAAGAAACATGAAAAGATCTCTGTGCATATCTTGTGTTGCTTTGGAAACTGCATCTGCCTGACTAGAGTGCATGAGAACAAGGCAAAGACTTTGACTTTAAAGATTATATAAAGCAAACACTTGTTTATCAGTTTTTTTTGTGTAGAGTAGGGAATGGTAAAAAATAACATTGTCAGGATTTTTGTAATCTGTGTGCCACTGGGGAGATTTACCTTCACTTTCTGTCTTCAAAATGAGGGAAATTACCTCTTATACATTGCCCCCCACTGGAAAATACCCCTTTATTCCTGTTCTTGTGACAAATTAAAAATTCATTATTTTCCCTCACTTTTAGCAACTGTGACAGTGATCATCAGGACAAATAAGGAGATTTAATTTTCCTATAAGGGACACAACTCTAACAGAGGTACTAACCCCCTATCACATCTAACACAAAATAAAATGTTTTGCCTCTATTTACTGTAGATCTTGTTATATGTGTTGTGGATGCGACAGGGGTTATGTGAGGCAGTTGCAGAGAGACTGTTGCTAACATCCATATAGCATTGGTCCTTTACTGCAGACTACCACCTGGGAGAGAGCTCATCTAGAGCTATGACGATAATAAGACATTTACCTCTTTGCTGCACATTAATTATATTTGGCTAAAATCATGAGAATTTTATTAGACTTTAAATAAGTGTTCAACTAGCAAAACCTTAGCAGAACCATCAGAACCTTTGCATTCCAAGTCTCCAAGGTTTTGCACACTCCCATTATGTGACAGCACTCATGCCTTGTGATTGGCATCTCAGACACACAATACACTGTATAGTAAGGAAGCAGCAATGTCATGTCTACAACCACATTATTCTGGGTCAGATTATTGGAATAGAGCGTGGTAGCTAAATCAATGCTGTTCATGCTCCAGAGTATATGGACAAAGTACAGGTTCACATTACACGCCCACATTTATTCTTCACTTTTTCAAGTTTGATTGTTTATTATTATTATTATTATTCAGAATTATACAGTATATGCAGCACTTTACAATATAATAGGGAGACAGTACAGTTACAATACAATAAAATACAAGAGGGTTAAGAGAGCCCTACACATGAGAGCTTACAATCTAAGAGGGGTTTATGTTTTCTTATGTATATTATGAATGTATTTTACCACAGAGAGGAGGCAGAACCTACAGGAGCAGAAAAAAATCACTAACACAACACTGACTATTAAAATATTACACAAGTATTAACAAATCACTACAAATATGAAAATGATTGCAAGAAAAGTAATCTGTTTTTTCTTTGCCAATAGCTGCAGCCATGGTCCAGATGCCTTTTCTTGTAAATCCAGGTTCACACTGACAGCGGGATTGAAATCATGCAAGCTCGCAAGATTTCATACCCGCATGTCAGTCTGACTTCAGGGGCAATTTCAGAGTGCAATGTGCAATTTCGGGGGCACAGCTGTCCATTGAAATTGCACCCAAATTCACCAAAAGTTGTACAGGAATGGCTTTTGGGAATCTGTGCGGTGCCGCAAAGCCGACCGATTCAGATAGTGCCATTGCCGGTAATAGCCACCGATTTGGAATGCAATTTGACATTGCATTAATGTGAACCTAGGCTAAAGGTGATCCGAGCAGATAAACAGCTGCCTGATTTTACAAGACTCCAACCCCCACAAACCTCCCCACCCCCCCTCCCCGTTATCCTGACATGTGCCAACTTTTCCAGGCTCTCCCATCCCACTGAACAGAGATGCTGGCTGACCATGGAGACCAGGAAGGGATTTACAGTATTTTCCCGGACAATCTCTATGATGTATGAAACCAGAAGTGACAAAATCCTCTTTGCTATTGTTTACCAGCCATTACCAGCCAGTAAAGCAGCCAATTTTGGTTTGCTAAGCTGCTTTGAAGGGCAAAAGAGAAATAGTTTAATAGATCCCAGATATTTTAGTAAAGAGTCCCTGCCCACACTATGCAATAAAGTTGATGAAAAATACAAATAAAAGAGACAATGTTAAAAAAACTGGTAACTTGTAAAGGCTTTTAAAGTGTCGACTATGGGGAATTTTAGGTATCATCATAGTTAGCTAAGTGATGGTTGGTTTTTCTCATCAAATGGTGGCACTGATCTCATCCTGAATTTTGTGAGCAGCCTGACTATTATGTGATAGACATGTGTGACATTATTTTATTTTGGGGGGGGTTGTCAAGGTGCATATCTTTGAATAACATGCTCTGAAAGGTGTTGACATGCATAGCAGCACAAACTCATTATGCCTTAATACTGTTAGGTACCGTAATTTGTTGCAATTCCACAGGCATGCGCAATGATAGCATGACATGTTAGGTATCTCTTTACTTGGTGTAACATAATTCATATAAAACATATTTGACCAAAAGTGGATTTTGTTCTGTTTTTGCATGCTCTAAAATTCATTAAAGTGTATTTTTTTCCTGAAAAAATGCATTTAAAACCGCTACATAAACATTGTGTGATGTTAAAAATTGCACCCAATAAACACCCAATTTATTGTCCAGGGACTTTGCTTTCAGAAAATCTGCTGTGTATTGTTTAAAGGGTTGCAAGTAATTGTCTAGCAAAAAATGCAAATTTTTACATGTATGTGAGAAATGTCAGAATTGACCAGGTTTTGAAGTGGTTTGCCTTTTGTCAGGACTAGGTTAATTCCCACCAATGATATTATCCTCATGGCATTTCTGTGTCTCTTGAGTAGCGGGACTAATGTGAATATTTTCTGTACTCTGTCTTACACTGCCATTTACTTGAGCTATATACTGTAAAATAAGTAAAAATACAATTAATCTTTGCTAACGAATGATTAATCCCCTAAAACTTTCCAGCCTGCTGGACCTCTTGCTGTGCCAGTACCAGATTCACAAAGCTGCAATCTGCTATCCATATGTAATAAAATGTTGAACGATTCCCCCACAGCTGCTTGTATTATGTGAAAACCTAATTTTACGTATTGGTAATCTGAAGACATTACTTCAAAATGTGCTTCCGTGTTTTCTGTAACTTTCACTAAATACTGTTGCTCTTCTTTATTGATAATCAACTAATAAAATGCAATTACTCACAGAAGTCAGTTTTCACAAATTTGATTATCATTATGGACTATGCACATCCCTGACTAGGGATACAGACTGTGGGCAGCCCCGGAAAGTATGGGCTACTTCTCAACACACTCTGTCTCTCTCCAACTATTAACTACTGTTGTTTGCAACTGAAGATGACAAATATTGACACTGGAAAATTAAATAAAGTGTTAATTAAAAAGGCTTTCAGGCTTCTGGACTCTCCTGGAGAGGAACATCTCCTGGATTAAGGATGAGCTCTGGCGTGTTCGCACAGCCCACGTGCAGAGCCCGCCAGGAAGTCGGCACTGCGCTGCGCTAATCACAGGCAGTGAGACATTGTCCTGATGTGTGGCAGCAGAGATCGGAAAATGTCTCACTGCCTATGATTAGCACAGAGCAGTGTCGACTCTCTGGCGGGCTCTGCACGTGGGCTGTTGCCCCAGGGGGATGCAATTTTGTTGCAAAACACGTAGGGATGAGCGACACGCTAAACGTCACCTCGTTTTCAGTGTCCAGGCAGGACGGGTTTGTCCGTGTGCGTCCGGCCGGCGCGATGGACTTAAGGCTTTAAACTTCAATTACATTGTAAGTGTTATTTTTATTCCTAAGTTTTTTTTTAATAAAGGGTTTTTACACTATTGGAGCCCCATTTTCTTTTCCATGGTGCACATTTTGAGCCTTCCAAATATGTGAGAGGTATCCCATGAAAAACGCATCCAGCGATTCGTACATGGAAAGGGTGGTGTAAGGCGAACAGGAAGGATTCCTTTGAAGTGGGGGACAACCGTATACTTGTATGCTCACTGTGATCCTCTGTAGCGGGGGGTCATGAAGTTCTGGTAAGAAGTAACTTCAGATATTTGGTGGTGGAATTGAACACTTTTCGTTTATGGAGGATCCCATTTGTATTTAATCCATTACAGCTGGACTTTTTTTCATTTCATTTATTTATTGTTCATCAATCTGTGCATTTTTAGAGACTCTTAGTTCATGGGATGTTTTTTCAGATGTGATCACCTGATTGATATATTTTTTGTACACTAAGTTGTGGTCTGCCCACTCAAGGGTGTGGCAGGGAACAACATTTATATTATTTGCAAAAATAGAAAAACTGCGCCAACCCTATACTAATAAAAATAATAATAGTGAAAAAAGTATATAATAATAAATAAATAAATAAAAATAAAAATAAAAAAATATATATGAAATATATTATCGAAATATGTAAGTGATTATCACAAATGATTATAACAATAAGAACACCTTAAGTGCAAAATAAAACACAGCAATACATCAGGAATAGTGTCATAAACAAAAGTCCAATCATGAAAAGTTCATATGTGAATCTGGATAAACGTTTGTGACACCACAGTGATTCAACACGATCCAAAAGCGCATGAAAGTGCCCGTCACCGTATATTAGATGCGCTTACCAGAAAATAGGCAAGTTAGGGCGTTTATATATATTCAATGGGTCTCATCAGAAGATATCCTCCTCTTTAGTGGGTCAACTCTTCATCTCATAATAGTGCCCTCCAGATAATAATGATACTTCGTGATCCCAAATGGGGAGCTCAGTAATGCCCAAAAAAGAAAGGAGCAGAAAATAGGCAAGTTAGGGCGTTTATATATATTCAATGGGTCTCATCAGAAGATATCCTCCTCTTTAGTGGGTCAACTCTTCATCTCATAATAGTGCCTTCCAGATAATAATGATACTTCGTGATCCCAAATGGGGAGCTCAGTAATGCCCAAAAAAGAAAGGAGCTAACATGGCATAATATCGTTTGGATAGTTTATTAAAAGAAAAAAAGGTAGCACACTTACATGTGTATGGATAGTTTACAGCTTGTATAAACGGTATATAAAAAAAGCCGGCCGGCAGAAACAGGAGCCCGTCCTCCTCTCAAACAGCGTGGTAGCGTCACTGCGTGCCCTCCCAGACGCGTTTCGTCACATCTGACGTTGTCAATTTATATTATTTGCTCCCCCGCTGGTTGGGGGCAGAACAGTATTGTGTTTACATTGTCACTCTATTTTGTTATAGTGCACTTAGCGCGGCTTAATATTTTTCTGAATTGTCTATTTCTGTAATTATGTGATACAGCTAAGCCGCAGCTGAACTTAGTTCTTTGGGACTATTTTGTTATATATTGTTTATTTCACCTTAGCGCAGTTTTTCACCCCCTTTTTTTTTTAAATTCCTTGGAGGATGCCTATTAGAGCTGGACTAACAAACAATGCTACCACTCTCAGTTGCAATGTAGCAGATGACTCAAGTTATTGACAGCTTGTTTGTTGCTGTTCAGTTGAAGAGGGCAGATGGCAGTAAGGGTACTTTCACACTGCTCTGTAGTAAAATTTATTTCTGTTTCAGATGTGTTTCCTGTGCGTTTCTGGTGCATTTTTGGGTTGCCTGCACCTGTGAAAAATAGACATGTGACTGCAAAACGCAGCAAAAATACAAAATCCCAATGCGTCTTGCCATGATTTTGCCATGATTGGCATTAATTTTAATGGGAAGCTGCATATTTGGTGCAGTTGTTGAAACTGCACCAAAGATGCAGCATGCAGGACTTTGCGAAACGCACTGCACCTGTAATGCAGTCGCATGAAAAGTCTCATGGAATTTAAAGGGAAACATTTTTCTTGTAAGGAAAAAATGCAGGCAAAACGTATCAGTGTGAAAGGGCCCTTAATCAATTCTGAAACTTTCATCTTTGAAACAGATGGCAAGTAGCTACAATTGCAAATTGGTCACCTTTATTCCCATGCCTGTTTTGTAATTCTTGGGAAAGGTAATGTTGAGTGAGTTTGCAAGGGGTGAGCATTGAACAAATATACTTTACCAAGCCTCTAACTGTATTATACGCAACACTACATAGTGATATTCATATGCTTACCCTTGACATATATGTAGCACCCTCTAGTGGTACTAGGATGTGTACAGAGTATTTGATTGTATGGGTAAATTTTCAGGCTTGGCTGGCAGCCAAGCCTGGATGTTTGTTTTGATCTGGGTCTGGGAGTGACTCAGGCAGAATTTGGTGACTCACAGGCAGCATCACGGAGACCTCCCACTTCTTTCTTGAATATTCTAGAATCTTCTGGAAAGGAAGGAGGAGAAGAAGGAGAGGAGCTGCCTGGGGTGGTCTAGGGAGACCTGTCTAATCCCCAACTTGGAATAGCAGAGGGCAGGCCTCCTTAAATACTCAGCGCCAGCCCAGCTGGGGTTGAGTTGTTTGATGGGGAAGCTGGAGATAGAGTGCTAGACTGTCATGGCCTTTGAGGGAGCTCCCCAGTCTGGGGTGGTGACCTTGGGCCTGGGCTCGGGTACAGACATGGCCCCCTGAGAACATGTGGAGGTGACCTGGACAGGAGGCCCGGGAGCAAGGAGAGCACAGCAGGAGAGAGAGCTGACAGGCAAGTATCCAGGAGCCAAGAGGGCTGGTGAATGGCACACAGTCAGGAAGGACTGGGGAGGCATGCCTGAGAGGACTGGGAGATTTCAGTCTGGGATGTGTGCAACGCCAGTGGAGTGGATTGTGGTGGCATTTGCTTTGGATCTGGCTGAGCCAGTTTTAGGCTTACCTGTAGAATGAGATCAAGAGTTGTGCTGGAGCTGGAAGTGAAGAAGATGTATATACCAGAGGTGTATATAGTTTAGTCCTGTATACCTTTTTTGCAATCAGCTGGGCATCTCATGATGTTAGCCATGTTTAATCCCCTCAATAAAAATACAAAAAACAAAGTTCAAAAGAGAAGTATCTCTCTGCTCTGCTCCTCCACGCTCACTGGAGCGCTAAGCTGTAGAGGGGCGGGGAGCTGCCATCTCAGACTCTCAGCGGCTCGCTGAGAGTCTGAGGCGGTTGTCAGTCGGGTGTCAGTCCAGACACCTGGTGGATCCCAAATTCCATTGTCGTGCCTTGACTGATTCCTGTGACATCAGCAGAGAGCGGACTTCAGCGGAGTCCGCTCTCTACTGAAAACGGGTCAAAGTAGTGCAAAACTAATTGCCCTTAGGTGAAGCCCAGCCAAACAAACCCAAGCTGGACTTCTCCTTTAAGGACTGGTTTTCTGCCTGAGGGTAAATGAGAACTGTGTGCTTGGCTGGGCAGGGTGACAGACGGACCACAACTACCAGCGGCTCCTATGGGGGGTACCACTAAATATACACAAAAGATTGTTTCATGCCCCAGACTATTTTAGAACACTTAGCAGGACATTTTGATTATACATGGTGCTAATAATTATAGAAGAACATAGTAAGAACTCCTTTATTTCTCTTTCTATAGGAAACTGGATCATTACTTTCAACAACCGTGGCATAACGGACAGATCAAATGAGTGCCTATACTGTATATAATCTGTGTGTGATGGATTTGACAAATTTGATCACTTGAGTTGGATTTCCATCCATTTCAATATTGTTCTCTGTTGATGGTGCAAAGAAAATTATAGCTGTTGATTTATAAATGCTTGATTGGTAGGTGGAGTCGGCCAACATGTCCTGTATCATTAATATGTATGTTTGGTATGAAACTTCTTTAACCACTTAACAACCGCCCATTGCCGATTAACGGCTTCAGGGCGGTTGTTTAACTCTGAGAGGCCGTTAATTAACGGCCTCCCAGAATTCTGCTCTCGCGCGCCCCCTGGGGCGCGCACACGAGAGCATCCGTGACCGCTGGGTCCAGTGGACCCGGCGCATCACAAATCACGGTAAACGGCCGCTCATCACGGCCGTTTACCACGTGATCGCTCCGTCAAATGACGGAGTGATCACTTGTAAACAAGCCGGCGTCATGTTATGACGCCGGTTCCTCCCTCCCCCTCTCTGTACCGATCGGTACAGCGGAGGGGGAAGAGATCGGTGTCAGCAGCGATGTGGGCTGCATCTGCAGTGCCCACATCGCTGCTCACCGAAAATTAACCCCTCAATTCCCTGCAAATACTCTGCATTACTCTGCAATGCCCTGCAACACTGAAATGCCCTGCAACACTCTGCAATGCCCTGCAACGCTCTGCAATGCTCTGCAACACTCTGCAACGCCCTGCAACACTCTGCAATGCCCTGCAACACTCTGCAATGCCCTGCAACACTCCGCAATGCCCTGCAACACTCCGCAATACCCTGCAACACTCCGCAACACCTTGCAACACTCCGCAATACCCTGCAACACTCCGCAATACCCTGCAACACTCCGCAACACTCCGCAAAACTCTGCAATACCCTGCAACACTCTGCAACACTCCGCAATACCCTGCAACACTCCGCAACACCTTGCAACACTCCGCAATACCCTGCAACACTCCGCAATACCCTGCAACACTCCGCAACACTCTGCAACACTCTGCAACACTCTGCAATACCCTGCAACACTCTGCAATACCCTGCAACACTCTGCAACACTCTGCAACACTCTGCAACACTCCGCAATACTCTGCAATGCTCTGCAACCCCCGCCGATACCCTGCAACACTCTGCAATGCTCTGCAACACCCGCCAATACCCTGCAACACTCTGCAATGCTCTGCAACACCCGCCAATACCCTGCAATGCTCTGCAACGCAGTACTCTGCAACGCCATGCTCTGAGATACCCAGCCATAGTCGGTGATACCCTGCAATACCCAGCCATAGACATCTCCCGCCGCCCTCCGCCCTCCGGTGCTTCTACCGAATCGCTAATACGATCAAAGCCAGAATCTTTTTTTTTTTTTCAGGCTTCCCAGCTTAGAGGTGAGATGTGGGGTCTTATTGACCCCACATCTCACTGTAAAGAGGACCTGTCATGCTATATTCCTATTACAAGGGATGTTTACATTCCTTGTAATAGGAATAAAAGTGATCAAAAAAAATATTTTTGGGGAAAAAAATGTCAAACTAAAATAAATAAAGTAAAATGAACAATAAAAAAAAAAATGTTTTTTCTAAAGCGCCCCTGTCCCCATGTGCTCGCATGCAGAAGCGAACACATACGTAAGTCCCGCCCACATATGAAAATGGTGTTCAAACCACACATGTGAGGTATCGCTGCGAACGTTAGAGCAAGAGAAATAATTCTAGCCCTAGACCTCCTCTGTAACTCAAAACATATAACCAGTAAAAAAAATTAAATCGTCGCCTATGGGGATTTTTAAGTAGCGACGTTTGCCGCCATTCCACGAGCGTGTGCAATTTTGAAGAGTGACATATTAGGTATCTATTTACTCAGTGTAACTTCATCTTTCACATTATGCAAAAATTGGGCTAACTTTACTGTGTTTTTTTTTTTTAAGCACAAAACTGTTTTTTTTCCCAAAAAAAGCATTCGAAAAATTACTGCGCAAATACCGTGCGAGATAAAAAGTTGCAAAGACCACCATTGTATTCTCCAGGGTGTTTGCTAAAAAACATATATAATGTTTTGGAGTTCTATGTAATTTTCTAGCAAATAAATGATGATTTTTACATGTAGGAGAGAAATGTCAGAATTGTCCTGGGTGCTCCAGAACGCCTGATGGCGCTCCCTGCATGTTGGGCCTCTGTATGTGGCCACACTGTGTAAAAGTCTCACACATGTGGTATCACCATACTCGGGAGTAATAGCAGAATGTGTTTTGGGGTGTAATTTGTGGTATGCATATGCTGTGTGTGAGAAATAACCTGATAATATGACAATTTTGTGAAAAAAATAAAGTAAAAAGAATCTTGATTTTGCAAAGAATTGTGGGAAAAAATGACAACTTCAAAAAACTCATCATGCCTCTTACTAAATACCTTGGAATGTCTTCTTTCCAAAAAGGGGTCATTTGGGGGGTATTTGTACTTTTCTGGCATGTTAGGGTCTCAAGAATTGAAATAGGCCGTCAGTACTTCAGGTGTGATCAATTTTCAGATATTGGCACCATAGCTTGTGGACTCTATAACTTTCACAAAGACCAAATAATATCCACCAATTTGTACTTATTTTTACCAAAGATATGTAGTGGTATAAATTTTGGCCAAAATTTCTGAAGAAAAAAATACTAATCTGCTAAATTTTCTAACAGAAACAAAGAAAAATTCGTTTTTTTACAGAATTTTCGGTATTTTTTCTTTTATAGCACAAAAAATAAAAAACCCAGCGGTGATTAAATACCACCAAAAGAAAGCTCTATTTGTGTGAAAAAAAGGACAAAAATTTCATATAGGTCCAGTGTTGCATGACTGAGTAATTGGCATTCAAAATGCAAGAGCACCGAAAGCTGAAAATTGGTCTGGTTATTAAGGGTGTTTAAGTGCCCAGTGGTCAAGTGGTTAAAGGGCCCTGATCTTTTTCTAAACAACAATGATGCTTTCCTATTTATAGTATTTACCAAATTTTTGGCCAATTACATTTTGTCCATAATATTGTGAATACTTTGCCAAATGTATGACAAAGATATTTGATTAAAAAAAAAATTGAGTGCTCTACAATAAACATACAATACTGAAATACCTAAACAGGAACTGTAACCCAGAATCCATGTATCTGACATCATTAGGTGGACAATGGGTTGGGAGTGAAAACAGATTAAAAGATCATTTCATTTTTATGAAGTAGTTAAGAGATATCACAGCCTCTTAGTCCTAGAGGACATTGCACCATTAGGACACATGTACATACTAACTTGACACAATCAATATCTAATTTCGTGGGAACATAGAACTCGTTAGCAGCTAACAATTTTTTATGCCACCCTTTCTGACATTTTTATGAAGGCTGAAAAAACTGGGTTTTGTGTGTTCTAACCTTTGTGTATTGGCTTTTGTTTCAGGCTTGTGTGATACTACCAAAAATGTAATGAAGTGTTTCACTGTACTATACAGCTCATTGTTGGGCAGATTTTCTCTGTACACTGCACATAAGAAAAATGCAAAAGAAAAACATAATCACAGATTTAGGTAGTTCACATCACTTTAAAGTCAAACAAAAAGAAGGCTCTCTGGCCATTGTAAGGGCACTATATACAGTAAAAAAAAAAAAAAAAGTTTTAATTTTCCTAACATTTTGATGAAAATCAGGATTTTTTTGTGAAACTATTTTGGCCAAATTCTTAGATCGTTTTCATTTTTTTTTTTAGGTGGTGGGCTATAAATAGCTGGTTAAGGAAGATAGCTTTTTTACCTATTCTGGACCTGTTCTTTAGAAAGGAAAAGAGAAACTGGAAAGAAAGAAAATAATAATTTTTTTTTTTTTTTTTAATTACTGTACGTAGATTAAAATACATCAACAGAATACATTATCCAAAAAACACACCCCTCTTATATTAAGTAAAACTATATTTTCCAAGCCAATTTGACTAAAAGTGTAACTTTCTGGTTTAGCAAAATTTCACCTACAGGGAAATCAGTAATTTTGCTTAAATCTGTACTTATTTTTACCTTTAAAGCAGCTTAAAAATAAATAAATGACAGGTCGCTGTACCAACACAAGCAATGTTAGTGTAGCAATCTCCCCTGTTGTGCTCCCCCCAACAGAATATACTGATCAGTGCTCACAGCCCTTGTCTGCAAGAGCTGATCTTTGTTGAAATTGCAAACATGTTGAAATTATGAACAAGCTCCCAGAATGGAACTCATTTGTAAGTGGGGGACTTACTCTACATTGTGAATTCTTTATTTAATTGTCAAGGAATTTAGCAATACAATACAGATCAGAAAAAGTTGACAACAGCCCCCCTTAAAAAATATTATCTAGATTAACAGACAGAGGACACTAATAGGTATACTAAATATAACCAACAGCGCAAAACAGTCTGATGTCTGGGGAGAGTGGAGCATATCACAAAAACATAGGCTGTAAAATGTATTAGCAAGAAGTCGATCGTTGGTATCGGATTTTCCAAGGAGTTTTATTCAATATGTAAAAAGTTAAATATTTTGTGCAGTAGACCAACAGTGGTGCATAGTGGGAAGTGGGATAGGGACCAGAGGAAAGTGAGGATTGAGAGGGTATATGGGAGGGGAGGGAAGGGAAGGAAAGGGAAGGGGGGGCATAATGAGAAAAAATAAATAAAGGTAGGGGGGAACTGGAAAATAGAGCTATCTCCCTCTTGGAGAATTCTATTCATAGGTCCTGGCATACTATAACCTGCTTAAGAGACAGATTAAGACTGAGAGATAAGCAGGGTCTGGTCTCTGTAAAAGAAGTAAGGAGTCCAGATCTTCCAATACTTGTCCTCCTGCACCTTTAGGATCATGGTAAGGTTTTCCATTTTCCGGATTTCTGCAATCCTTGCCCACCAAT
Organism: Lithobates pipiens; assembly: GCF_037356315.1. Classification (NCBI taxonomy): domain Eukaryota; kingdom Metazoa; phylum Chordata; class Amphibia; order Anura; family Ranidae; genus Lithobates; species Lithobates pipiens. Next base: position 352,933,915 of record NW_027507748.1, on the reverse strand, counting down.
GAGCTGTTGTGGGATGGCTTGTACTTTTCCATAATGGCCTATTCGGATGTTCTGGTGCAAACCAAACCAAGGAGGTGTTCGGCTCATGCTTAAACAACAACAGATGATAGGGACCTAGGGAAAGAAGCAATGTAATTTAACTGGGGTTCTGTACCACTGTGCAGTTTGTAACCTCCCTCCTGATATCTCCTTGCTAGAGAGGCCTTGTGGGCAAAGAGAAGAATTCTTTCCTTCTGGGCCTGTGAAAAGGTTATACTGTAGGTAGGTCTTGTTCCCAAAGTTGTAAAAAGGTGAGGACTGGCGTACCACCTTGTGGACGAAGCAAGGAATTCTGTAATTCTGGGCCTGTGAAAATTACTATATATTTTTATCCATGTTTTTCCCTTTAACCCATACCCATCTGGCCTATTGTAAAATTACAGCAGGATGGGAGCACTGTTGTTCTGGGAGGACATCATATGACATCCTCCCATAATCGCTCCTGGCACACCTTGTGGGCAGTGATCTGTCACCAGCCATGTCCACTGGACATGGCCGATGACAGATCACTGTACCGGCCCCCTGCTGATACCATGTAATCGATGTGGCCAGCAATCACATGACAGTTGTACAAAATGAAAAGCTTTGATTCATGCCTTTCATTGTATACTTTTGTAATGAGCTCTATGATTGGTCACAGTCATGTGATTATCTGTGGCCAATTACAGCTAATCACAACAGTCAACACTAATTTTGTTAGTTTTCATTCAGAAATGTAGTTTTCATTTGGAAAAAAATGGTTGCTTATGACTAAAATTCACAGTTATGAGCAATAATAAACAAATTAAAATATTTAACAAAATCCTGATCACCTCACAAATCTTAGTACAATGTTACTGTGGTAACATTGTATTACTCTGGTCATTGTATTCAAAAAAATAAAGAGTTGACTAAAAACAATATATATTTTAAAAACTGAAAAAGAAATATATATTTACTGCACTGGTGACAGTATGTACAAAACATTTAAATTTTTTTATTTCTTTATTTTCCCCCAAAATTGTGACAAAAAATTACAACTTCAAAAAACTCACTGTGCCTCTTACTAAATACTTTGGACTGTCTACTTTTGAAAAAGGGTTAATTTGTACTGTCCTGGTATTTTCAGGACTCACAAAATTAGATCATTATGGATTAGCCATCATTATATCAGGATCAATTTTCATATATACTGTTTATACCATAGATTGTGGACTCTATAACTTTTCTACAGACTAAATAATATACACTGATTTGAATTATTTTCACCAAGGAAATGTAGTACTATAATAAAATTTATGAAGAAAGATTATTTATTTGCAAAATTTTATAACAGAACTAGAAAAAATTTTTTGGTCTTTTTTAAACTATTTTGACAAAAATAAAAAAACTCAGCAGTGATTATATACCTTTGAAAGAAGGCTCTATATGTGTGATTTTTTTTTTTTTTTAAAGTTTCACATGGGTTTAGTGTTGTATGACTGCGCCAATGTAATTTAATGTGTGACAGCGCAGGAAGCTGAAAATGGCCTGAGCAGTAAGGAAGTAAAAGTGTCCGGTATTGAAGCTTTTAAAGACCCTGCAAAAATATCTGTTGATCTGTCAGAAATGCACTTAAATTCTGTACTCTCTTGTGAAGCTGACAAGAGACAGCATTTTTGTGGGTGTCAGCCCTGCCCAGTTGTCTTTTGTGAAAATTAAACCTTTCCACTGTCCTATCTCTACAGCATGTAAACAATTATCTTTCCACTGGGGTATAATGGCCTCTGGCACAGATATGTAGTATACCGAACTTAAATAAATAATAAAAAAATGTGTAAAAAAAAAAATATAAGCAACATTGAGCAGTAAGTGAACAAACATAAATATTGATAATAAAGTCCTCTCTGCTGTGTATAAAGAGAACTCATACACAAAATTCCATAGTGGAAAATGAATCATTCAATAAGGTCCTGTGCAGGTAAAGGGTGTAGGCTAATGTATCCTGAACGTTATATTGGACGAAACACATCGGGAGGAGATACTAGTGCTGATGTCATGCCGCTGTCCGATTCCGGGTCGGCAGTGACTTAAAAAATAAGGATTTTCTGGCTCCTGGTGAGCTTTATTCATCGTAGCCCTATCTATACGAGGAGTGTCACTGGACATCTTAATCTAATGGGATGACAGATTTACACTCTATGCGAGTTTGCTGCTGTAGCGGCAGCCATCGGTTCCAGTGAGTGTTCACTTCACTGGGGTGTGCCGAATGACTTTGAAGCACTTTGTTGGATCACTTTTCTTTCATATAAGGATATATTAGCTCAATCTCTTTTTTGCTGTTATTTGACTTTGGAGCACTTTGTTGGATCACCTTTTTTCACTTCAGAGTGTATTAGCCTACATCCTTTACCTGCACAGGAATTTCTTAAATGATTTATTTGCTATGGGATTTTGTGTATGAGTTCTCTTTATACACAGCAGAGAGAACTTTATTATCAATATTTTGGATTTTTTTTTTGTGCACTTACTGCTGTTGCTTAATTTTGTTTTGGGGCTACACATATTTTTTTTATTATCTCTTTTTTTTGTGATCATTTAACAGATATAACAAAACTCTTTATAATTACCAGAACAAAAGATAGCAAATAGAAGTTCATTATTAGGGTTTACATACACCTTTGCTGGTGTAAATTCTGCTCTTCCCTTTGACGCATTGCAGACCTTTGTATTAACACAGGGATACCTGAATTCCATGATGCAAGTATAATATAAATTATAGTATAGTATAGTAAGTATAATATAAAGTTTTCTGTGTAGTTAAAAGTCTGAGGTAGTGTTTTGGTATTTTGCTGTCCTGGCAGGTAATATCACATATACTAGAATGTATATCATAGAGCTAGCCACAGGGCCACAGGCTTCAGAGGGCAGTCGGGTATACAGCCAGCATTCAACAGCCCTCAGGCAAAATATGCAGCCGCTGTGTGCGTAAACACAATTGTTCAGCTGGAGGTAGAGATGACCAATGTTTTGATAAGGCCCCCTATATGAAGAAACTCTTTCTATAGTGTATATTGTTGAATGTCATAATTTCTGTGAAGTGTAGTACTTTAAAGTTTCAGAATATAGATTGATTATTTGAATAAATTAGTGTGAGTCACTGAATTATGTATTTTCTCAGTTTTTACTGATTATATTGATGATGTAATGGAGCAGAATGTCTGTGTTATGTCTACATAGAAGACCAGGGACAAATGGGGCAGATGTTCTACAGGCAGTCCCAACATCAGCTTATCCGAGAAGAAACAATGACAGTGGAATACATTTTCCCAACAGGTGAAACTGCTTTCTTCACCCAGATGTGTCTACCTGTACACTTAATAGCCTTGCCTATTCTATCTAGATGGGAACAGGCAACACTCATGTCATAAGTACTGCCTTCTGTTTTTACTTTTCTGATTAAGGCACTTTTCACACTGACGGACCGATTGGGTACACCTATCAGTTTTTTAGGCAGACTCGATCGGACTGTCCATAGCTCTTTATGGAGCGGCAGATATCAGCAGATATGTGTCCACTGACACCCGCCGGCATCTGATTCGCTAAAAACAGATGGCTGGGGATCGATAATCCACCTGTCCAGTGGATCGGATTGGATGACAGTCAGATGGAAATGGAGAATCAGTCCGTTTCTATCTGACCGCCTCATGGAAAAGAGCGTGCTGTGTCTGTGCCCGCTCTGCATAGTGGAGTGGACACGGACCTGTCATCCACCTTCTCAGTGGGGATGCCCAGACAGATCCCTCGATAAGCAGGAGGATCCGCTTGGCGAAGTCCACCCATGAAGATGAAAACTATCTTTGGCAGACATGAGAAGACAATAGTTGTTTCTAGAGTGTTCATATTTGTATGTGATATTGGGCTTTGTAGTGTAGACTTTATTATGCTAAAATGTGAGTTACTAATCATTTAGTAAAATAATTCCCAATCATTTATTTAAACAAAGTAAAATATACACCTAGAAAAAAAGAAAAATAATTTAGAAACATGGTGAGTTCACTTAACACCAAGTAAAGGGAATAAAACATGTGTCATAACCTAACCACATGCTGGGCTGCATTTCTTCCATGTGTACAGCTGTGTAATGGGGTGCATGTACACTCTTTAATCTATTTCAGCCCCGCATAGCTTTATCCACCTAAACTCACTGAGTTCATTCTGGGCTAAGGATCCTCCCCTGAGTGCCAATAAAGTAACATCCCCAAGAGGCCCTCATAATGGCCCAACCAGCACTGCTCAGTAGCCCATCCCATACCTTCCTCAGGCTGGATGCTCTCATCTTAGGAAGAGGAGAAAGAAGAGTCCACACAATGGAAGCCTTTTTTTTTAAACTCTTTTACCAAAACATTGTTTATTTAGATAAATCCTTTCAATCATCCCAATGATGATGGCATATTCCTGAGCTGCCAACAGATAGAGAGCATGAGAAATAAGAGCCAAGTCTGGAAGCTTTCCATAATTTTAGGGCTTACCAGAGTCCTGCATTCCATGCCAAAGGCATGTGAGTAGTCCTACTAGTCCTGCGCCTCTTCTTCCTTGCTTCCCACCTAAGAGAAAACTCCCAAAAGCTAGGGCCCAAAATCGTTTTGCATGCTTTAGTCTTTGCACTGCTTCTCATGACCAAGTGTCAGGCAGACTAATACCAGACTGAGACAGAGGCCTCTCACCCAAGATACCCCACACTGGCATAAGTTAAAGTTAAATTCAGACAGATAAAAAAACACTTTAATTTAGTTATGTGTTAAATAAAAATATTTACATGTATATGTAAAAGTATACATACCTGTATTTTATTTTATATTAGCTTTTTGTAATCCCTGCACAGTAGGGCTTAAAGAATAAGCATTGTAAGCCTATCAGGACTTACTGCATTTTGCTAACAGGAGAGAGTAGCGTGAGCAGAGTGATAACCTATTGGCCTCATCAGTACAGTGATACTCCTCCATTGTCTGATTAACAAGTTTGGGACTATTGGGTCAGAGTGACCAAGCTGTATCAAATAACCTCAGTGCATGAAGGGAGGACTCCTACCTGGCAAGGATTCTTGGGTGACAAAACTGGCTGAGAATAATTACAAAATCATAGTAAAATATTTACAATATTTATTTGCCTGGAATTCAACTTTAAAAATAGCTAAAGCCCTTTCATTTAATATATAAATTGCAAATTAAGGTTTTTAATGTTTGTCCACATTCCCTTTTTAAATTTCCTCTCTTCGAAAAAGCCATGTGGAATATTTATTTATCCATACCTCTGTAGTCAACTTTTGGCTAAAACAGATCATGAAAACATTTATGAGCTTTTATTCCATTTCCCTGCATCCAGCCGATTAATGAGTAATGCCTCATTGTCACAGCCTTTAATAGGAGATGCTTTAATTCTCCTATGTCCATTATAACCCCAGTGTACTTCATCTCTAATCCATCTGCCCTGGACAACAAGCAAACCAAATAAAATATTTTCATTTGCTTCCTGTAGTCATAGCACTCAGAGCTGTTTCCAAAACACGTATCATAGCTCAGCTATCCCAGATGCTGCACAAAATGGACATTATCAATTATGTGCATGTCAGATTAATGTTTACTATACTCTGTGGGGAGTTAGGTTCCATAATAAAACCGGTTCCATATACTCATCCAGTGCCTATATATACACATTGTTTAACTTCTGTAATATGCTGCCATAATTAACCTTATGGCAGCCTGGGGAAATAATGGTAGTAGATCTGCTCTTGACAGATTTCATTACAAAATTGCTGGCATTCTAGAGAATTGCCTAGACCAGTATTTTTATGGTGTGTATAATATATCTTATGGAATCTTCTGCTGCAATAGACAAAATGTTACAGTGGTTGATAAAGTCAATCACTAAAAACAAAATTTCCTTTTGATTCTGACACTTCTATGTAGTTACTTGTATCTGATACTCTTTCTTTATCTGTTCCATTTTGCCAGTATCAGCAACCCTAATTTGACATTTTCTGTTTCAATAAGTTTTTAGTAAAGGATTTATTGGCATACATAACAGCAAGCACCATTGCTCCCCTGCTATCATTTCTAATAGGTGCAATACTAAGCGTTAAGAACAAGCTGCTGCAGGCACCTGGTAGCTACCCATAGCTAATAAAGTACATAAATGATATAATGAATGGTGCTGCGTTGCTATAGTATGTGCAAAAATCGCTGTATATATTGTGCAAAACTAAAATGCCTGTATCTGTGCAAAGAAACACTACCAAATATAGTGCAAGACAAGCAATAATAAATTGTGCAACTTTCAAATAAACATATATAACCCTCCTTAAGTTGGTGCAATGAGTAACAATGTGTAATTGGACATACATTACTTGTTGATATTGAAATATGCATATCAAATCATACAATTGCTGTATTCTGAAAACAGAGTGAATATAATGAAGTAACTCTTATGTTTATCACTAATACTCCATTATGGCTAGTTCTTCATACAGTTCATGTGTCCTTGTGCCAGTCTTTTGTATTATATATATCCTGTCACCTCGGTGTGAAAAAAAATCAACTTCTGTGTCTTCTCTAATATGCTGCTGTGACATCACTGTGCTCTCTGGGTTCTCACCTTATTGTTTTAATGTTATTTATTAAAGCATACAGGGATGTTTTCCCAATATGGTGATCCTCCTATCCACTCTTAATCTTGCCCAGGATTATGCATGTGTGGAAGAAACGTCAGTTAAAAATGAGAACCTTGAGTGTACTCAAAATCAGTTTTTCCTGTTTGAATCTGCTCAGGTCACCAGAACTAGTGTACCCATTGGAAGATTTTTTCTCTATTACTTTATTTTTCAGGGGACAATGCACAATTTGGGATTTTCTTTTACTTTTACTTTCAATGATAATGGTAAACAGGACAAATAGAGAGCATGAATCTACCTATTGGCGGCACAGACAGCAATAAGAACTGACAGGTGTTCTAATCCCTCTCCACTCTATGCAAAACCAAAAAAAATGCCTTTAGTTGTACTTTAAGATGATTATCCTTCCAAGATTGCTGTATTGGCTACAAACCCTCCCACTAAGGATTCCAAAAACATTTCTCAATCAAATGCGTGGAGAGTTCAGTTCATTTTTATATGTCCAAAATTACCATATGCTAAATCATACTTTACTGTCTCTTCCCAAACAACATAGTGGCTTGGGCTTTCTGGACCTATTGAAGTACCATAGAGCGGTCCATCTCATGAGAATTTTAGATTGGTGTACTCACAATAATAAATTGTGACAGTAATAAACATTGGATCCATTTAGAGCAGGCTTCTCTAGACATTCCATTATGTGGTGTCCCATGACTTAAGGCTGCTCTTCCCACGCCTATTAAGTTTCATCCCATGGTAGGTTTAACAGCCCAACTCCTTCTAAATGAAAGAGGAGACACCCTTGACCCTGGTAATAGGCCACCCTAAGTTCTTCCAGGGCATACTAGACAAGACCTTCCAGCAAAAAGAAAAATCTCATTTAGATGCCTTTATTAACTCATCGGGGTATAAATCCTTTGCCAAACTTCAATGTATGACTGAGCCATCTTAGTATTTTGGAAGGTGCTTCAGCTACCAGGAACAACCGAAAGAACACATCTTATGATTTACTCATACTGCATCTCTCTCCAGTTTTCCTCTAATCATTTGTGTTCCTTGCCACCTGATACTGTAGATGCTCTCGTATCTTAAAAATTACCTAAATCTGGATTTTTTTTCCTTGGCACTGACTGGAAGACTATCATTCACTGTCTAGAGATGAGCAAATGCATGATATAATTTAAATATAGAGAGATATAGCAAGATAGCAATAGTTCTCTCCCTATCTTTTGAATTTCTATTCTCTACTTTATTTTGCAAACATGCCTGGTCTGGCAGAATGCAATAAAATGCACAAAGATGATTTGACGAGTATGTGAAATGCAAGATTGCTGGAAGGCTGATTCTCCCCTACTGCAGGAAACACTGCAACAGATAGTGGATCCTATGGAGTACCTGCAGTTTGATAAGTGCTAGGGTGAGAGGGAGGCTACCTTTCGGCATGAACTGGAGATCGCCAAGCTCCAGCAACTGTGGCAGGATCATACCCTTGAGCTCTGGGAAGCACCTTTGGTTGTATGCCATGCAGCAAAGTTTCCAGTCATGGAGAAAGACAGTAACACTTATTTGTAGGGTTGCAACTATACCGATATCGGTATTGATGCCGATACTAAGCATTTGCACGAGTAATGGTACTCGTGCAAATGCTCTGATGCCTGAAACTGATACTTCCAGTGTTGGATTCCCCCACTGACAGCTGAAATGTAAAAAACAAGACGGCAATTATCGGTTGTTAGAAGAGGGGCTGCTGCAACCTTAAAAATTGATGACTCATTCAGCTGTCAGTGGGGTTCTCCCATTGATAGCTGAAGTATAAGTGAAGTCTCTGCAGTTGGAGCTGTCAAAAGAAGAAAAAAAAAAGCAGCCGGGCAATGTTTATCAACAAAAACAGAAAGATGAAAAGAAACATTATTTATTTTTGGATCTTTTTGTTTATTTATATACAGATCAAAGGGATGAACTTTGATCTGCAGATGATGTCAGTTAAAAGCAACCTATCAAGTAAAGAATTTTTTTTTTTCGTTTTTTCTCTGTTTAATCCCTTACTAACCTTTAATTTACTCAAATCAGCCTTAATTAACTCCTATTACTCCTATTCTCCTTCACCAATTAATTATTATTTTCCTGATGATTTTTTTATTTATTTTTTATTCACTTCTATTTTATAAACAATAATAAAAATAAGAAAATAATAATAAAAAAAGTTTTTTTGTTTGCTTTGTTCGTTAATATTTTTACACCTTTAACCACTTTCAGACCGGACCATTTTGCTGGTAAATGACCATAGGTCTTTTTACACTTTGGCACTGCGCTGCTTTAACTGGTAATTGCGCGGTCATGCAATGTTGTACCCAAACAAAATTTGCGTCCTTTTCTTCCCACAAATAGAGCTTTCTTTTGATGGTATTTGATTGCCTCTGCGATTTTTATTTTTTGCGATATAAACGTAAAAAGACCGCAAATTTTGAAAAAAAATGATATTTTCTACTTTTTGTTATTAGAAAAATCCAATAAACTCAATTTTAGTCATACATTTAGGCCAAAATGTATTCAGCCACATGTCTTTGGTAAAAAAAAAGTCAATAATTGTATATTTATTGGTTTGCGCAAAAGTTGTCACATCTACAAACTAAGGTACGTTTTCTGGAATTTACGCAGCTTTTAGTTTACGACTGCCTATCTCATTTCTTGAGGTGCTAAATTGGCAGGGCAGTACAAAACCCCCCCAAATGACCCCATTTTGGAAAGTAGACCCCCTAAGGAAATTGATAAGAGGCATGTTGAGCCCATTGAATATTTTATTTTTTTGCCTCAAGCGATTGAATAATGACAAAAAAAAAATATTTTTTTTTTTTACACAAAGTTGTCACTAAATGATATATTGCTCACACATGCTATGGGCATATGTGAAATGACACCCCAAAATAAATTCTGCTGCTTCTCCTGAGTATGGGGATACCACATATGTGGGACTTTTTGGGAGCCTAGCCGCGTACGGGGCCCCGAAAACCAAGCACCGCCTTCAGGCTTTCTAAGGGCGTAAATTTTTGAGTTCACTTCTCACTACCTATTACAGTTTTGAAGGCCATAAAATGCCAAGATGGCACAAAACCCCCACAAATGACCCCATTTTAGAAAGTAGACACCCCAAGCTATTTGCTGAGAGGCATGTTGAGTTAATGGAATATTTTATATTTTGCCACAAGTTGCGGGAAAATTACAAACTTTTTTTTTTTTTTTTTTTTCACAAAGTTGTCACTAAATGATATATTGCTCACGCATGCCATGGGCATATGTGAAATAACACCCCAAAATAAATTCTGCTGCTTCTCCTGAGTACGGGGATACCACATATGTGGGACTTTTTGGGAGCCTAGCCGTGTACGGGGCCCCGAAAACTAAGCACCGCCTTCAGGCTTTCTAAGGGCGTTACAGTTTTGAAGGCCATAAAATGCCAAGATGGCACAAACCCCCCCCAAATGACCCCATTTTGGAAAGTAGACACCCCTAAATTTAGGGGTACACTAGTGAGACTAGGTAATAAATGGCGGGTGCCCTGAAACTATAAAAAAATAACTAACCAACCAGCGTCACCTGTAACAGTTATATGGTGATCACTGGTGAAAGGGTTAACTAAGGGGCAATCAGGGGGCTTTATGCGGTAGTATATGGGGGTCCCTGGCGCTATAAAAAGCTGCGGCGAACCTAAATACCTACCTGCCTAACTAGCGTCACCTGTGACACTAATACAGCGATCAGAAAAACGATCGCTAATTAGGCTGGGTTCACACTGGAGCGATGCGGGAACGCCACGAATGCGCGGCGGGTTCCCGCATCGCATGCCTCCCGGCGGCAGTTCACACTGCCCTATGCGAACTGCTGGGAGTGTCAGTGAAATGTTAATGACACCCCCAGATCAGTTCGCATATCGCAGTGCGATCTGCAAACTTGGATCGCATGGTGTGAACACCCATGCGATCCAATTCTGCTGCGGACCAAAAAAAGGGTCCCGTGCGAGTTTGCGGCGGGTGCGGCGGGTGCGACACAAATTCAGCCATACTATCTGTATAGCTGAACTCGAATCGCACAGAGATCGGATGTGATTTGCACTGCAGTGCGGTGCGAATCACATCCGTTCTCATAAACCGCTGCAATGTGAACCCAGCCTTAGTGACACTGGCGACGGGGGGTGATCACGGGGTTAAACCTTTATTGGGGGGGTTAGGGGGTACCTTAGAACTAAAGGGGGCTAACCCTAACTGCCCTAACAGTTATTAGTCACAAATGACACCCGCCGGGTGATCAGGGGGTTAAACCTTTATTAGGTAATAAATGGCGGGTGCCCTGAAACTATAAAAAAATAACTAACCAACCAGCGTCACCTGTAACAGTTATATGGTGATCACTGGTGAAAGGGTTAACTAGGGGGCAATCAGGGGGCTTTATGCGGTAGTATATGGGGGTCCCTGGCGCTATAAAAAGCTGCGGCGAACCTAAATACCTACCTGCCTAACTAGCATCACCTGTGACACTAATACGGCGATCAGAAAAATGATCGCTTATTAGGCTGGGTTCACACTGGAGCGATGCGGAAACGCCACAAATCCGCGGCGGGTTCCCGCATCGCATGCCTCCCGGCGGCAGTTCACACTGCCCTATGCGAACTGCTGGGAGTGTCAGTGAAATGTTAATGACACCCCCAGATCAGTTCGCATATCGCAGTGCGATCTGCAAACTTGGATCGCATGGTGTGAACACCCATGCGATCCAATTCTGCTGCGGACCAAAAAAAGGGTCCCGTGCGAGTTTGCGGCGGGTGCGGTGGGTGCGACACGAATTCAGCCATACTATCTGTATAGCTGAACTCGAATCGCACAGAGATCGGATGTGATTTGCACTGCAGTGCGGTGCGAATCACATCCGTTCTCATAAACCGCTGCAATGTGAACCCAGCCTTAGTGACACTGGCGACGGGGGGTGATCACGGGGTTAAACCTTTAATGGGGGGGTTAGGGGGTACCTTAGAACTAAAGGGGGCTAACCCTAACTGCCCTAATAGTTATTAGTCACAAATGACACCCGCCGGGTGATCAGGGGGTTAAACCTTTATTAGGTAATAAATGGCGGGTGCCCTGAAACTATAAAAAAATAACTAACCAACCAGCGTCACCTGTAACAGTTATATGGTGATCACTGGTGAAAGGGTTAACTAGGGGGCAATCAGGGGGCTTTATGCGGTAGTATATGGGGGTCCCTGGCGCTATAAAAAGCTGCGGCGAACCTAAATACCTACCTGCCTAACTAGCATCACCTGTGACACTAATACGGCGATCAGAAAAATGATCGCTTATTAGGCTGGGTTCACACTGGAGCGATGCGGAAACGCCACAAATCCGCGGCGGGTTCCCGCATCGCATGCCTCCCGGCGGCAGTTCACACTGCCCTATGCGAACTTCTGGGAGTGTCAGTGAAATGTTACTGACACCCCCAGATCAGTTCGCATATCGCAGTGCGATCTGCAAACTCGGATCGCATGGTGTGAACACCCATGCGATCCGATTCTGCTGCGGGCCAAAAAAAGGGTCCCGTGCGAATTTGCGGCGGGTGCGGCGAATGGCTGAACTCGAATCGCACAGAGATCGGATGTGATTTGCACTGCAGTGCGGTGCGAATCACATTCGTTCTCATAAACCGCTGCAATGTGAACCCAGCCTTAGTGACACTGGCGACGGGGGGTGATCACGGGGTTAAACCTTTATTGGGGGGGTTAGGGGGGTACATTAGAACTAAAGGGGGCTAACCCTAACTGCCCTAACAGTTATTACAGTCACAAATGACACCAATGCAAAAAAAAAAAAAAAAAAATGACATTGGTGTCACTGTGACTGGGGGGCAGGGGTAATTGGGGGGGTGATCGGGGGGGTGTGAGTGTGCCTGGCATGTTCTACTGTGTGTGTAGAGTGTTGGTGCAACTCACCGATCTGCTCTCCTCCGTGTCGGAACGAAAAATACCGACACGGAGGAGAGAATACATCACTTCCTCTCCTGTGTTTACATTACAGGAGAGGAAGTGATGTCACGGGGGATTTCTATTCGTCGGGAGCGATCGCGAGGGGGTGGCCATGAATGAATGGCCGCCCCTCGTCCCGGATCGCTCCTGGACGAAAACCGACCGCCGCAGGCACCGGGCGGGGGCCCGAACGTACGTACAGGTACGCCCATATGCCTGCCCGTGCCATGCTGTCGACGTACATCATCGTGCGGCGGTCGCAAACTGGTTAATATATATTTACACGCTTGAAATTGAAAGAAGCAAAATGTAAAAAAAATAAATGTATTTTATTTGTAAATAACTTTTCAATGCTTTGTACCATTGCTGACAGCTGAAGCGTAAACAAAACATTTGTGGTAGGTATCGGTAGTTGGCAAGTACTAGAAAAAAGTATGAGCAAAAAATGGTTTTAGTGTATCCCTCCCTGCTATCCTTTGAAAAAGCCTTCTGTCAGTACCACTTGCCACATAGTGGGAGTGCAGTGAACCAGGTATCTGATCTGAGCTAAGAGGCAAAGCCCTGGAGGCCCATGTGGAATTGCCATCCAATGAAAAAGATGATTATGAGGTTATGAGTATTATGAAGCAGGGGTGTCCAAACTTCTGATTTTTCTGGGCCACATTGGAAGACAAGGAATTGTCTTGGGCCACACATTAAATACACTAACTCACTAACCCTCTTGTTTTGAATTGTACTGTTGGTGTAGTGTCTCCCTACATTGTAAAGCGCTGCACAAACAGTTGGTGCTATATAAATCCTGTATAATAATAATAATGATAATAATAATACACTAACAATAGGGATAGCTGATGAGCAGTAAAAGTTGGGCAGATCACAAGTTAACAATCACTGATATAGATAAAGTAACTGAGTGATAAAAGATTATTGTTTTAGTAATAGTAATATTTTTATTATAAAGATAAAAGAGGGCAACATATAACTAGTGCCATATTTGACACTTTTTTTGACATTGTTTTGGTTAAATGAATGCATCAACATCTGGTTCAATGGATGTAATAGCAATTTTCAATGAATTCTCAAGGTGTTCAGCAGATACTTCGGTTTTAATTTTTGCCCTTCAAGTGTTTATACTGAGTGACATAAAAAATTGCAACACCCACCATTTTATTCTCCAAGTCATCTGCTTTAAAATATATTTAATGTTTTGGGGTTTTAAAGGAGGAAATTCACCAACAAATCCCCTGCACCACCTGAGAGCCAAGTCTTCCAGTAACCAGCACATAGAGCTCCTGGAAATAAGTTGGCATCCCCAGATACCTGCAAGTTATATACTTGTGGCAAGCCCATACTCTTCAAGGACACCTGTCTTAAACAAAAGAAGGTGTTAAATATTTTGTATATAGCCCTACAGAACAGGCAGTGCACAGTCTACATGGGCTTAACTGAAAACAGGAAAAATAAACTTTATAAGACATAGGGGATTTATTTACTAAAGGAAAATCCACTTTGCACTACAAGTGCACTGCAAGTGCACTTGGAAGTACAGTCTCTGTAGATCTGAAGGGGACATACAAGGAAAAGAAAAAAGAAAAATTGTTGCTTCTACATGATTGGATGATAAAATCAGCAGAGCTTCCCTTAATTTCAGATCTTCACTTCAAATCTAAAGCAACTGCACTTCCAAGTGCACTTGCGGTGCAAAGTGGATTTGCCTTTAGTAAATCAACCCCATAGAGTATAGTCATAGATGAAGCTACAGACTTATAAACACTGTCATCTACTGGTTTAAAAATATATCTCTACTAAATACTGATATGGATGTCGTTGTTGCATAAAATACAAATGAATATTGCAACAGAATCCAACACCACCTGTTCAACCTGCCAGCATCCATTCCTCTGTGCTGTTCATCAGTGGGGAACCTACAGCCTGTCTTAATGGGTAACCAAGCCATGACTGGCTTCAGAGACACTGATGCAGAAGTCACGCCCATTCACCCTGATCTGGTGGAAGAAAATGAATTCATACCAGGGAGGGCTCTTACACTCACCGAAGTTGGGGGAGCTCAATCACATATACCACCAGCATGAGTTTTCATAAACTGATAATTGGAATGAGAGAGATTATAGTCTATGAAAATATTTCCAACCCGGTCCTCTTAGTCTAATATCTGGGGACCCTGGTTTCATACTATGTGCATATTTCTTATCAGCTGATGACATCCAGGATTAACCATGGAAAACCTCTTGACACTGTTTAAAGATGCTGGGGTGACATTGAAGGAACTTGAGGATTGGCAGGGGAAGGATAAAAGTGGGATGTAAATTCAAGTACAGGTACCCCATATATGTATAACTGATGTTAAAAATGTAACTGTTGAATTTAATGACAGTGTATCGCCATAGTAGCGGCCTCTCCCACCACTGTAAAGGTAGCTAAGGCACAGTATCTGGTCATGGGAGAGGGGTGGTGATCATGGCTCCTTTAGTTTTCTCAGCTTTTGTCCTTGTTCACCACAGGACAGTTGATTGGGACCTTGTATTGCTGTCTTCAAGCAAGCACTTTAGACTGAAAAACATTCTGGAGAAGCTCAAAAGACTATCTTCTAGCCTCCATGTTGAGGGAGATGAACATACAATTGAATGGCACTATGGAAAGCTGTACAGGAAAGGTCTGCGCACAGAATGAACTGAGACAGAAATG
The DNA here is from genome assembly GCF_037356315.1 of Lithobates pipiens. Lineage (NCBI taxonomy): Eukaryota > Metazoa > Chordata > Amphibia > Anura > Ranidae > Lithobates > Lithobates pipiens. The sequence continues at coordinate 352,918,532 of NW_027507748.1, read as the reverse complement.
ATTAAACAGTAACTCATTGAGCACATAATCTTCCCCCAGGAGATCACTTGGGAATCAAAAAGCCCAGGGCTCTCCGTGCCCATTTGTTTACATTCAGCATTGAGTAGAAAGGCTCCAAATGGATTGGATTGCAATGAATGATCACCATTTTTTTCAACTGTTCATTGGGATCATCATTCATTGTGATTAACAAGGATATACTGTACTTCGTTGGATGATATGATTGATTATGGATTTACATCTTGGGACACTTTTTCTTTTTTTCTTTTTTTTAAATACTTTGTCAAAAATATGAAGATTTGCTTACTTTTCAAATTTGTTCTTGAATGAGTATCCAGGGGTAGTATGTATCCCTTACCCATTCATGCGTGGAGTGGTATCTGGGGGACCCTTTATTGTTAAGTGGGCTTCCTGATTCTAATAATCAGACCTCCATAACCACCAGCCAGGGCTATGGTTAAGAGGCCCCTGACATCATCAACATATATACAAAGTGCTTTGATAGGGAGGTCCCCCCTGGCATGGAACCCTCCCCATTTTGATCGCATGTTGCCGGGTTTGGTTCAGAGAGGGACGCACACTTGTTATTTCCTCCTTTCCTTGCATACTTGGATAAGGGTCTAGTATGCCTTTTTAGGTGGAATCCCGTACTTTTTTGTTAATTTTGCATGGGGTGCTCTATTAATATCTATACCACAGCCTCATCTAGAATAAGGATAAGGCATACTGATGGGAGGTAATCCTCAGCCATTTACAAACAGAATGCAGCAACTGTGAAGTGTCATTTACCAACAATTTAAATGTTTTTTTTTTTCCTTCTAAATGTCACTTTTGCTTTAGTACATTGTATATATTGTATACCATTTCACAATCAGGTTTAGGGCATCCCTCAAGCATATCAATTGAATACGTTTTGGCATTTTTAAAAATTGCCCTTTGGGTACTATTACCACTTCACAACCGAACGGATTTATCCCCTTCATGACCAGACCATGTTTTGCTATTCAGCACTGTGCTGCTTTAACTGGCATGCGTATGCAGCACTGTTTGCAAATAAAATGTATATCATTTTTTTCCATACAAATAGAGCTTTCTTTTGGTGGTATTTGATCGCCACTGGTTTTTATTTTTTATTTTTATCATTTAAACTAAAAAAATAAATCTACTTTCTGTTATATAACATATTCAATAAACAAAATATATACAAAAATAACATGTCTTCTTAAATTTAGGCCAAATTGTATTCTGCTACATGTCTTTGGTAAAAAAAAAAAAATCCCAATAAGTTTATATTAACTGGTTTGTGCAAAAGTTATAGCATCTACAAATGATGCTATATACTGTATATGGGAAATGTATGCAGGTTTAGAAGCTATACTGTAATGGCGATGATCAGCAACTTATAGTGGGACTGTGATAGTGTGGTGGGGAATTTGACGCTAACAGAAACTGGCTGGGAGGGACACTAACTGACTTACTGACACTGACATCGCTAGTGACACTAAAACAGTGATCAGTGATTATACTGTACGCTGTGCACTGTACTAATGAGATGGGAAATGGTTAACATCTAGGGGTAATCAAAGATTTAACTGTGTGCCTAACAATGTGTAATGTGTGCTGCTTTTACTTACTAATCTGTTTTTAAAGAGGAGGGCCGTTTAAAAAAAAAAAAAAAAAGTCAGCAGCTGCAAACACTGCAGCTGCTGACTTAATAAACACACTTACCTGTCCAGGGCGCCCGCAATGTCGGCCGCCCGAGGCCGACCCATCCCTCGGCTCTCGGGTCCCGGCGCCGCCATTCCCTCTAATGCCGCGTACACACGGGCGGACTGTATGGCCTACTTAGTTCGTCAAAACACATTTCAGCGGACAGTCCGCTCGTGTGTGGGCTTCAGCTGACTTTTTCAGCGTGCAGTCTGGCGTACTAAGTATTTCGGATTTTTCGAAATTCTGTCCGTCATAACTCATAACATAACGTCATTGGACTTCCTATTTCTAGTCCCGTCGTACGTGCTGTACACGTCATCGCGCAAGCTTTCGACGGACTGTTTGTGCATCCGTGTGTGGTCAAGTCCGTTCATTCGAAAGTATGATGGACTGTCCGTCGGATTGTATGACGGACTAAGTAGGCCATACAGTCCACCCGTGTGTACGCGGCTTAAGGGAAACAGGCAGTGGAGCCTTATGGCTTCACTGCCCGTTTCCTACTGCGCATGCGCGAGTCCCGCAGCACTTTCTGAATGGGACGCGCTGTGTTCTGGAACACACAGTTCCCAGAACACAGCGCGACCCATTACCCAGAAGACGCCGCGACGAGGAGAGAAGACAGAAGATCTCCGCGGAGGAGGACAGGAAGATTAGGATTATGTGCCTAGCAACAGGCATTTCTGGTAAGTAAAAAAAAAAAAAATTCTTCATTTTTTTTTTTTTTTTAGATTTTTTTGTAATTTTTAATATTTTTTTGTTTTCAGGGTGGCCTTCCACTTTAAGGGAGAAGAAACAAACATATCGCTGTTCTCTGTACACAGAGTTTTGAGTGTTTGTAAACACAGAACTGTGTGTGCTGATCAGAAGGTTTCAGCCAAAATCATTGGCTGAAATCTGCTGCCAAACTCATGCTGTGTCCAAACCGAAAGCAAGCCGGCAATGTACATGTAAGTTGCTGTGCCTACACCTGCAACCTGCTTACAGTATATTTTCAGATGGTTAAAAGTGCTGCTGTCCACTGAACAGAAATATAAAAAAATATTTTTGCATTGGTACAGGTTCTCCAGGGCAGTGCCCAGGTGGATCAGTCAGAAGTGGAGCATCCCGCCCTGTGCCTGAGCTGAAAGATACTTTCCAGAGAGGTAGCATATATCATCACTGAGAAGCAGTGTCTTGCTATCATTTGGTCACCAACCACAACCCACTTGGTTAAACCTTGTTACTGGGGAGAACGTCAAACTACTTAGAGATTGATTCCTTGGCAATATGACTTTACTATACAGCACAAAAAGCAGAGTACCTATGTAAATGCAAACGAGTTGTCCCCCCAGGCAGAGTTAGCAGAAGTCAGTCAAGTTACAAGTTGGAAAGGAACTTGCATTTCTTCTGTGCAACCTCATGATACTGAGGTTTAAAGACTACATACGAAGTGGGGAACAGTGACATACTCAAAATTCATAATTCCACAAAAAAAAATCATAAGACTGAACAGGCCAGTTGTCACAGACAAGGTCAGGATTATCACAGCAGATATTGTGAACAGTGCTTGTTCCCATTGGATCACGTTGTAGTAGCTCTTTTTTTGTATGTGTAAAGGGTTAATTGTGGAGTTAACTGATCCCCAGTGACAATCACTGTCAGTCTGCTGACACTTAGATTGTTGTCCCACAAGTTGGAAAATCTCTGTAGAAGGTAAGACTGATGCCACATACACACGATCGGAAATTTCGGCCAGCAAAAGACAGATGAGAGCTATTGGCTACTGGCTATTGAACTTCATTTTTCTAGTCCCGTTGTGCATGTTGTACGTCACCGCGTTCTTGGCAGTCGGAATTTGGTGTGACCGTGTGTAGGTAAGACAGCTTGAGCGGAAATTCCACTGGAATTCCATAGGGAAAACCATCAGACCTTTTTCCGACCATAATTCCGATTGTGTGTACGTGGCATTATAATGCCATCATTCCATATCTGCTGTAATGTTCGGGGGACCAGGTAGATCGCAGGACACAGGCTTTTCACACAGCAAAGGGTTTATTAAACTTAAATAGCTTTACAGCAGCCAAAAAACAAAAGGAAAAAGGTTGGTAGTCTCACCGACTTGCAACGTCCAGAATAGCTGTCTTTATCAAAACAGAGCTTGATCTTGATGGCAGGTAGCTTCCCCTACCAGGAGCCTTCCAAACAGGACACTGCTGTCCACTTCAGTTGCTGCAGTCCAAAACAAACACCATCCACTATCCACCATGTCTTCTCCACTCCTCCACACCCATCTACCACTTCCTGTCTTGTTTTTTAAAGACACTTCCTTAACAGGTGGGTTAATCAATTTTATTCCCTTAAAGAGACCACAACCCAAACAGAGGGGAAATATAGCGTCCTTCCAGGACCCAGCCACGGCGTCCTGTACATATCCCCCCTTGTGCCCCAACGCCAAGAAGGTGGAGGCAACAGTGGAGCTCAAACAATGGACTCGGGAGAGGGCATCTGCATTTTGATGCAGCCTCCCGGGCCTATGCTCCACTACAAATTTAAATTCCTGGAGTGCTAGGAACCACCGGGTAACCCTGGCATTAGTCCCTTTTCCCTGTCTCAGCCATGTTAAAGGGGCATGGTCAGAAATCAACCTAAACTTCCTCCCCAAAAGGTAATATCTGAGGGATTCCAGAGCCCACTTAATTGCCAGACACTCTCGTTCAATTATGGCATAGTTTTTCTCCTGCTGAGGAAGACTATCGGGTGTTCCTCGCCATGAATAACCTGTGACAACACCGCTCCCAATCCTACATCGGAAGCATCAGTCTGGACAACAAACTCTTTTGAAAAATTAGGTGCTACCAGGACAGGGTGTTGGCACAGCGCTGACTTGAGCTCCAAAAAAGCCTTCTCAGCGTCTGCATTCCACTCCACCATAACCGATTTCCGACCCTTAGTCAGATCGGTCAACGGAGCCGCCAACGTGGCAAAGTTGGGTACAAACCTCCTGTAGTATCCCACCATGCCCAGGCATGCACGTACCTGCTTTTTTATGAAGGGGCGGGGCCAATTCTGTATAGCCTCTATCTTGTTGACCTGCGGTTTCACTACCCCTCTACCCACGATATAACCCAGGTATTTCACCTCCTCCATTCCCAAAGCACATTTTTCAGGGTTTATTGTAAACCCCTCCTTCCAAAGAGAGTCCAGCACTTCCTGCACTTTGGGCAAATGTGATTCCCAGTCTTTGCTAAAAATGACTATATCGTCCAAGTATACTGAGGCATACTTCCGGTGAGGTCGTAAAATCCTATCCATTGCTCTCTGGAACGTGGCTGGAGCAGTTTGCAATCCAAAAGGCATCCTTTTGTACTGAAAACTCCCCTCTGGGGTAGAAAAAGCAGTTTTCTCTCTAGCAGCCTTAGTCAACGGTATTTGCCAATACCCCTTGGTAAGGTCTAACGTAGTGATATACCCGGCTGGACCTAGTCTCTCGATAAGCTCATCTACCCGGGGAATGGGGTAGGCATCTAACCGGGAAACTTCATTAAGTTTCCGGAAATCATTGCAGAATCGCAGAGTCCCGTTGGGCTTCGGTACCAACACAATCGGGCTCGACCACTCACTCTGCGATTCCTCAATAATCCCTAGGTCTAACATATTTTTTACTTCCTCTGAAACGGCCTTCCTTTGAGCCTCTGGGATGCGGTAGGGCCAGACAAAAACTTTGACTCCTGGTTCTGTGACAACATCATGCTCTATGACACTAGTGAGCCCTGGCAAGTCTGAAAATTTTTCTTTATTTCTCTGCAAGAACTCCTTTGCCTGCTGACTTTGGGTTTTAGACAGGGTATTTGCTACTTGGACACTCTCCACCCCAACCCGAGGCTCAAGTTTTGTACTAGCCAGGGAGGTCACTGGTTCCCTGTCTGTCCAGGGCTTTAACAAGTTTACATGATATATCTGGAAGGGTTTCCTCTTGCCTGGCTGGTGGACTCTATAATTTACCTCTCCCACTTTTTCTACAACCTCGAAAGGGCCTTGCCACCTGGCCAAGAATTTACTTTCCACAGTGGGAATCAACACTGCTACTCGATCCCCCACTTGGAAGTTCCTAATTTTGGCTGCCCTATTATAGACCCGTCGTTGAGCCTCCTGGGCTTTTTGTAAATGTTCCTTAACTAGCGGCATCACAGTTCGAATCCTCTCCTGCATTTGAGAGACATATTCAAGAACACTTTTATGCTGAATTGGTTCACTTTCCCATTCTTCTTTAACAAAGTCCAGTAATCCACGAGGTCTCCGCCCATATACCAATTCAAAGGGCGAAAACCCAGTGGAGGCCTGGGGCACTTCTCGGATAGCAAACAGGAGAGCTGGTAACAGGCAGTCCCAGTCTTTCCCATCCCTTTGTACCACTCTCTTGAGCATAGACTTAAAGAGGAAGTAAACCCTGATGGGTTTACTTCCTCTTTTTTTCCCTGCAAAGGTAAAGCATAATGGACTACTATGCATCGCATAGTAGCTCATTATGTGTCACTTACCTGACACAGGAGCCAGCGAAGTCGCCGCTGATCCCTGTAGTCCGCCGCGTCCATCTTGCTGGTGGCGTCTCGCAGCTCCGACCAATGACAGCGGCGAAGCCGCGATGACGTCACTCCCGCGCATGCGCACGGGAGTCGCGCCTCGCAGCTCCGCCGCTGTCATACGGCGAGGCCGCGATGACGTCACTCCCGCGCATGCGCACGGGAGTCGACAAATTTGGCAAATCCATTCTTGGACTTGCCGCATTTAGTGCGCATGCGCGCCGCTGTCTACGGCGCATGCGCCGTAGACAGCGGTGCCCATTTTCGGGCAAATATCTCCTAAACCATATAGGTTTAGGAGATATTACTTGGACCTACAGGTAAGCCTTAATCTAGGCTTACCTGTAGGTCAAAGTTGTTTGGAAGGGTTTACTTCCATTTTAAGGGTCTTATTAAAACGTTCTACCAATCCATCTGTTTGGGGATGGTAGACCGATGTGCGCAGCTGTTTAATCCGGAACAGTTTGCATACATCAGCCATAACCTTCGACATAAATGGGGTGCCCTGGTCTGTGAGTATTTCCTTGGGAAAACCTGTCCGTGTAAACAACTGGAATAACTCCCGTGCAATAGCCTTAGAGGAGGTATTCCGCAGGGGTAGCGCCTCAGAATATCGAGTGGCATAGTCGAGGATCACCAGTATGTAAGAATGACCTCGAGCCGACTTTACCAAGGGACCCACTATATCCATGGCTATCCTCTCGAATGGGACCTCAATTATGGGCAGAGGGACCAACGGGCTCCGGAAATGGGTCGCCGGAGCGGTCAACTGACAGTTGGGACAAGAGGTACAGTATCTCCTTACCTCTGCTTTCAAGCCTGGCCAGTAAAACCGGTCGGCGATCCGTGCCTCCGTCTTTTCAACTCCCAGGTGTCCCCCTAAAACATCATCATGGGCCAGGTCCAGGACCTTGCGTCTATACTGTAGGGGTACCAATAATTGTTCTACCACATTTTCTCTCACTTTAGTAACCCGATAAAGCAATTCATTACATATTGAAAAATGTGGCCACCGCTCATTAGCACCTGGCTCTTGGGGCTCCCCATTTATTACTACAACTTGTTCCCGTGCCCTGGCCAAAGTGGGGTCCTGCATCTGGGCAGTACCAAATGCCCCTGGGGAACACCCAAATCTGGCAAGTCAGGGGTAGAGGCCATTTCCTCATCCTCTTCCCCCAGCATTACCTGAAGCAGGGAAGGTTCCCCCCCCCCCTCAGTGTTCAGGTAGGTCTGAGAACCCCACATATTGACATCCTTAACAGTATCAGCACTATTTTCATCATTATTAACCAAAGTCTTGACGTTTTTATCAACTGGGTCCATATTACGAATATGTGGCATCTCAGGGTTATTACCCTCAACAACAGGAACAGAGGGACTAATTTCTTCCCAGTCTCTGGACCTTTCAGATAGTTCTCCTTGTCTCCAAAGTTTTGCAAATAACGGACAGTCTCGTCCTATGATAACATCATGTACCAAGTTCTTTACCACCCCCACCTCTTGAGTACCAGTGCCACATGCTGTGGGGATGGACACCAAGATGAGAGGGTACTCTCTAGTGTCCCCATGAATGCACACAACCCGTAAAATTTTTCTTACCGGACCGATCTTCCCAATTACTCTAGGGTGAACCAGGGTTACCATGCTTCCAGAGTCCAGCAAAGCCCGTGCAGAGTGGTGGTTCACTTGGACTTCACACTCAAAATTCCCCTCTCCAAGGTCAAGGCATAAAAAGACCCCCCTCCGAAGAACCCTGCATTCCATGGGTTCTTCCTGCAATGGGCCCGGGTATGGCCCCAGGCATGACATCGCCAACATTGTACATCCCCTCCTCTCCGATCAGGAACAGGTCGCTGAGGGGGTAACGGGTGTGACTCTTGGCCTTCCGGGGTGTTGGTTCCAGGGCTCCTGGGGACATCCTTTCGAAGGGCGGCAGTTGGTCGGAAAGGCCGTGGCAGACTGGGCCCTTGATGCTTGGTGGGGCCAAGCAGATCCTCCACCACTGTATATCGTTCCACCATCTCGACAAGGCGGTTCACGGTTTTGGGGTCTCCATGGCTGACCCACCGTTGAAGGTCGTCTGGCAGTGACCTTAAGTATCGGTCCATTACGACCCGCTCCACAATTTGGGGGCCAGACAACACTTCGGGCTGCAGCCATTTTTTTACTAGTTGCACTAGGTCATGCATTTGAGATTGCGGTGGCCGGTTCGAACGATACTTCCATTGGTGCACTCGTTGGGCCCGAACAGCCATAGTCACCCCCAACCGAGCCAGTATTTCTGGTTTTAGCTTTTGATAATCTTTAGCATCTTCTGGTGGTAGGTCAAAATAGGCTTTTTGAGGATCTCCGGTGAGGAAAGGAGCAATTAAGCCGGCCCACTGGTCCTGGGGCCACCCTTCTCTCTCTGCCGTCATCTCAAATGTAGCCAGAAAGGCCTCTACATCATCACTCAGGGACAATTTCTGCAGAAAATGGCTTGCCCTTACGGTCACCTGGTTGCCAAGGGCAACAGCCACTTGTTCACGGCCCTGAGAAAGCTGTTGCACTGCTTCTTTTAAGGCAGCTATCTGAGCCTGCATAACCCCTTGTTGGGTCGCTTGCTGGGCTGCTAACTGGGCCACCAACAGGCGAGTATTTTCTTGCTGCAGAGCCAGCGCCTCGTTGTGGTGCGTTTTTTGTACCTCCAGCTGGGTTGCTAAGCGCTGATTAGCTTCCTCATGGCGAGTCTGCGCTTGCATATTAGCCAAGGACAGCTGTTTAATTAGCTCCTCCATTGTTTCAGCTTTCAACAGTTGTGCAGCTTTAACCCAGGACATAAATTCACTGTACTGTCCCTTTAAATGTCAGTTCAAATCCAATGCAAAAAAAAATAGCAAGAAAAACGCCTGTTACTTTGTCCTGCCCGCATTCAAGCACCACTTGTAATGTTCGGGGGACCAGGTAGATCGCAGGACACAGGCTTTTCACACAACAAAGGGTTTATTAAACTTAAATAGCTTTACAGCAGCCAAAAAACAAAAGGAAAAAGGTTGGTAGTCTCACCGACTTGCAACGTCCAGAATAGCTGTCTTTATCAAAACAGAGCTTGATCTTGATGGCAGGTAGCTTCCCCTGCCAGGAGCCTTCCAAACAGGACACTACTGTCCAATTCAGTTGCTGCAGTCCAAAACAAACACCATCCACTATCCACCATGTCTTCTCCACTCCTCCACACCCATCTACCACTTCCTGTCTTGTTTTTTAAAGACACTTCCTTAACAGGTGGGTTAATCAATTTTATTCCCTTAAAGAGACCACAACCCAAACAGAGGGGAAATATAGCGTCCTTCCAGGACCCAGCCACGGCGTCCTGTACACTGCACAACAATTGGGCATTGTTTGAAAATAGTGGAAATTGAGTTGCTACCATTTTTATAATGTTGTATCACTATCTTTAAATCACTCTAGCTCTACCTACGTGGTACACAAATGTTTACAACATGACATCATTTAGTTTTGGTAATATTAGTCATACAGTATTAGTAACATAATATTGTGTTTTTCATAAAATGACACAGAGTACTTCACTCTGTTGTTGCCATATTGTCCTAATGTACCCTCCCACCAGATGTCGTAATATAATGTAGGCTTAAGTAAACTAGTAATAAATACCTTTTTGGGATAATAGGTACAATTGTGTTGCCTTCAGTTTAACTGCTGAACCATATATTAGTTACTTGTGTATCTGTCTTATGCCTGCACAGGTAACTTTGGATGTCTGTATTTACACACATTATTATTCATGTAACAGAAGTAACCTGAAAGGTTTACACATTAAATGTTTAGCTTCAGAGTTCTAGGCAGGTTCAATCCCATTTCTGAACCGACAAACTGGTTAAATAGTTAAATGTCGTCCAAGCAAGGGGTTATTTTAGCATATTTTGTGCACATGTTATGCCTAATGCATTCAGACAATATCAGTTATTCACCCAGCAAGAAGGATCTCATTTAATTAATTCAGTTTTCCTTGAAGCTCAGCCTTTTTAGGAGACTTATAACCCCTTCTAATGTTAAACCGCAGTAATAAGCTCCCTACCCACCCTACTCCCTCATAGCTCTATGGTAATTCTGCCATGCTCTACAGGAACAGATTCCTTCCCCTGGACCTGCCTGCACTCAAATTTTTTCCCTCCTTTAGTTTTATCATATCCTTTTTTGCATATTTCAAAGACTGGAAGCCTAGGGCAATTTCTTTTTGAACTCAATGAGATGCTCCTCTTCTGTCAGTGAACCAAGAGGGAGCATGCAGAGCTTTCATAATTCACAAAGGTTCAGAAGGACTGTGCTGGGAAAATGAGGCATTTTATTGTTTAAACAAGTCTCACCTTTTGCCTCTTTACTCAGTTCTGCAGAGAGTACAGAATACAGGGAGAGCAAGAGCAAAGTAACTAATGAGTCTATTTCAGAAGCCAGAACACCTGCCTAACGATTAACTCGCATACTTCCATAATGGTCATATAGTATAAATGCACAAGCTGATTTTACAAAGCTCCTTCATCTGTACCACATAACCCAAGTATAGCCGAAGTTCCTGTCCAAAAACAAAACTAAAATCTTGGTCCAGAATAATACTTATTACCTGATTATGCTTTACTTCTTTATTTAAATCATATTACATGTCATACTTCCTTAGCGCTCAAACATTTACTTGTGGTGGTAAAGTTTATACTACATTGAACAACCTCATGTTTGAATATCTCCCAGATTCCAATGCTCAAAAGCTTTTAATGATTCCAAACAAAAATCAGTATGGTGTTTGATTGGACAGAATAGTCACAATTCATTTCAAAGCAAATTTTTAAGGCGTCTTTATCTTTCTTAGGCCTAGAAGTATCAAGTTATAATATATGAAGACCAATTCCAGAAAAAGTCCCCCAGAAGGTTTTTAATGCATAAAAATAATTCTGACTGCAATATTTACCTCTTCTCCAGCAAAGCCCCCAGCAACAATTCCTTTCCACCTCTAGATGCCCTCAGTGACCTGTGTTGAGTGACAGCCAGAATAATTCAACCTGAAGAACTAAGGATTTCCTGTGAGTTCAGGGTGTCATAGCCCTACCTCCTGGGTGAACTATGCTGTCCTGCACTCATAAACAATGCTGCATAATTGAGGACCACCCACTAGCAAGGCAAGATCAGATGAGGAAGATAACACTGCACATCATGTGAATAGCCTCAAGATAAAAAAAAAAAAAAAAAAAGATTGGTAAGGTGATGGGAGTTGAGTACTATGAAGTGGAGGAGGTGCTGCACTTTTAAGTGGCCCTTTCAGTACCTTTGCAAGTTTGCATTAAATTCTTTACATGTCACAATACACATTAACAGAAGAATAAAAAAAAAAAACATTTATTTTAAAAAAGCAATCCTTAGCTCCAGCATAATTGTATTGCCTAGGCTTATATGTTGTCATCAGTCTGTTGCAGGCAGGAGGAAGCATTTCCCCAGTCTCTGTAGAAGTAAAACCTATTACACCTTGAAGTGCCGGCTGAGGTTGCCACTCTCATACTGACCATAGGATCACAGGGATGTTCGGCTACAGGAATCACCCCCTTTTCCTTCTTTGACTCTGTAGAAGTGAGGTCTGATATAGCATGCTCCGCACCTATTAGTAATGCAATAAGAACTGCATAGACACCAGGATTTATATGGTTATGTAATTTCTCAGTCTATGATGTAGTTACTAACCCTGTATAATACCTGAAGAAGGATGGCAACATCTTTCTGGAGAAAAAAAACAAAACAAATGAGACATTGTCAGGGGGAGCATTCTGATTTCTGCGAGCAGTAATAAATATCTGTACAAGTTAAAAATATACATTACTTAGCACACATGCACTTAACATGGAACAATATATCTGATACCAAATCCATTTTAAGGCATGCTAAATAGGACACTGTAAAGCTGCAATATTAGTTAAGAAGAAGCCACTTTAGTAGCCTTTTAAATTACAGTACATTAAATGTTACACATGCTTAATGAATCAGGGTCCTGGAGAGGTTAGCATACATAGAATGCACAAATCCACATAGTCACAGGTAGACCTACTCTAGTTATAGTGTTTGGAAGCTGATAGCTGGAATAATTATATTAAATGGAATAATTGTACTATTAACCATACTAATTATTTCTGCTAATATTGTGTCAGAGGCATGCCTTATATGCTTATAAAAAGCCAGCAATTGGAAAGTTGAACCAAGCTGACAATTGTATGCAAATATTAAATTAAATATAAATAATTGTATGCTCTCCTCTTGTTAGATGCAGCTAGTGTATGTTCCAGAAAGAAAAAAAAAAGCAAATTACGCTTTACCTATGCAGATTTTTTTTACTGACACTAATGGTCAGTAAGAGTGGGTTAAATTCAGTGGTACAGCATTTAGAACTGTGGCGTATGATCATGCCACAACCTTAAAACAAATAGCTATGTCAACACAAACATCTGCTTGCTCGTTTCCGTTAAATAGAACCCAAATTAATTCTCCCTGCCGTCTGCCGATCTGTCAAGAATTCTTTCTGCAGAGTGTCACAGTGGGTGGAAATTACTCTCATACACGGCTACAGGGAATGTATGGCTTTTTCATCATTCTCTGGGCTTTAAATGTTTGGAAGTTTTTTTTTTGTTTTGTTTTTTCCTAAATGAAAGACAAAATTGTGCATAATGGTGGAATAAAACAATAAAACATTGTGTGTTTTCTAAAGGTATTTCCAGAATTACAGCACTAACAAAACATCATCTCTGGCAAAGCAAGGCAAAGAATAGAGAGCAAAGAGTGATTGGAAGACCTAAAAAGGACTTTATACAACAATTATAGCATTTAGAATGACAAAACCATCAACTATGAGATGGGATCAATTGATTTTGGCATATTGTTATCAGGAGCCAAATCTTTCATGCATTACATTTTCAGCTTGATTCTGTTATCGCTGCTAGTAACACCATTATTATATTCCAGTTTTTACACCATCCATTATTATATATTATTCCAATTATTACACCATTTCATTATTACCAATATTATTATCATTATTATTATTAATATTATATTCTTAATCTATGCTTTCACCAGTGATGAATGTATTATTTGATAGTAATAAGTATTTTATAAATGCTGTAAACTATTAGGCCAGGCAATTTATGTGTAGGAATTGAAAACATTTCTAAGAAAATCATCCAAGCCAGTTGTTGGAAGCAAAAAAGCAATATTTGAAATTGATTTAATTGAATAAATAGTACCACTTAATTAGGGTTTAAAGCAAGGTATGATTCCATCCTGTTAATCTAATATTCAAAATGCATGTGTCTTGCAATTTTAGTTGTAAATGTTTTGGCAAACATTACAGCCAGTGATTAATAAGTATGTTTTCCTGAACCAGGATTTACAATAGAGTGGGTCAATGTACAACAAGGAAATATTCCAGGTATCATTTTTTGAAAAGGCACTTTCTTATAATGACCATTGTGTCATAGTGGGAGAGGATCTTATTCCCAAACCCTTGTGACATGATCCATATTGGGGACTACATTCCTTCTTTTTTTGGTTGCTAGTCTCATATTGCAAAATTCTGAGTTTACTAAAGTGACAAAAATTCTCGTACAACAGAATAAAAAAATTGAAAGTGATGTAATGTGTTGTAGTGTATTTGTATTGTATTTTCGAACGACAACTGTACTGATTAAACAAAAATCGTATGATCTGGTATCATATGGGAAACATTTTTATGCTTGTCCCATCGGATAATATCAGATGAACTGTCATGATTGGCTCTCAAAAGCTGTGTACTAATGATCAGATTATCAAACGATCACTTCAAAATCTGTATTTTTCATACAATGTTCGGATTGTGTGTACAGCCATAAGGTAAACTTGTAAGGGAACCAATTAGTGCACAAAACAGGGAGTGGATTGACTGCTGGGTATAGCCAGAGAATGTTGCTAGGGGTGACCAGACCCAACCCTAAAACCAAAGCAGAGATCAAACACGTAGTTCAAGATCACAGCCGGGTTATGGCGAGCTGAGTAAAAGCAAAGTCAAGAACATTGGTCAATGTGAGAATAGCAAAGAGTCATAAACAAGCTAATAAGCTCCAGGAAGGGAAACATAGGAGCAGAACCATTTCAGACAGTCAGGACATGCACCGACACCAACGTACCCTTGGCCCAGCCTATGCAGATGGACAGAGCACTGAGGGCATTCATTGAATGCTTGTGAATGCTCCTTGGCACATGAAGAATATCTGCAGTGTAAAATGACCCAGCTGAAAAAGTTAAAGCACAACTAAAGGCAGCATGCTTATTGTAATAAACCCTTCTATAAACACCTCAAAGTTACACAAGGTAATAAATATAACAAACCAGTTTATGATTTTCCTACCATGTAGATGCAATTGTGGTTTCTAATCCCCCTAATCATTCCTCCTGCTTGATAATGCTAGTGATGGTGGGAGGAGTTCAGCAGAGCTAGCATGTCATATCCTTTCACTGAGCTAGCTTCTGCATGCCCCACAGTGAGCTACATTTCCCATGAGTCCTTATGCCTTATATCATGCCCAGGCTATCTACTGTCAATCAATAGCTGTGTGTGTGTGTGTGTGTGTGTTATGTAAAGCAGAGTCAGCAAGATCTGACGTGACAAGCTCAGTAGAGATAGGAAGGAGTGGGCAAAGCTTAGATGGGACATGGTTGGAGTGGGTGGAGCATAGGTGGGGCATCATGGGGAGGTCATGCAGGGTAATGGGCGGAGCCTTAGCAAATCTTCTGTGATGCCTGAGGTGAAAGAGCAACTCTCAAATGATGTCAGGACGGAACGTTGTCTATACAGACCAGCATCACGCAAAAGGGGACAACAGAAGCATTCAGAGAAAGAGGAAGCGGAGTTGTTTTCTGATTACAGGAAATTAACATTAGACATGTGCCCTGCCAAAAAAAAAAATTGTTCGTTTTCGTTTCATTTGTTTTTTATTTTTTCGTTTTTCGGGTCGTTCGTTATGATCGCAATTTGTAAATGCGTACAGTCATAAATTTGTATATTTGTAAATTCGTACATTCATAAATTAGAAAATTAGAAAATTTGGAAATTTGAAATTCAAAAATCCAAAAACCCAAAATAATAACTAACTATTAAATTCTAGGTATTGGAATTTCCTTTCAAATTTGGTTGTTAAAGAACGTAACGAAAACAAATTTATCTGAAGTTACGAATTATCTGAAATAAAGAATGCCGCATCTAAACAAATGGAATAGAACAAATTAATAATAAATAATAATAATAATAAAAAAAAAATTCATTATTGTTGTTATTTATTATTATTAATTCATAACATTCCATTCGTTTAGATACGGCATTTGTTATTTCGAATATTCATAACTTCGGATAAATTTGTATTCGTTGCATTCACAGCCAAATTTGAAGGGAAATTCCAATACCTATAATTTAATAGTTAGTAATAGTTAAGTTATTATTAGTTAATTATTATTTCAGATTTCCGAATTTGCGAATATACAAATTTACGAATATACGAATTAAGGAATGCATGAATATACGAATGTACCCATTTAAGAAATTACAAATGTACAAATTTATGAATGTGTGAATGCACGAATTTACAAATGCACGGATTTAAGAATTTTCGAATATTTAGATTTACGAATATTCAGAAAAATTTGTTAAACAAGATTTTGTTAATTCGGATATTTCAGAATTAACAAATTTGTCAAAATTTGGTAAAAAAGGAATTCAGAACGAAATGAATTGCACATGTTTAATGAACATGAGAGCTTTCAGCTGCAAGAGGAAAAAGTAAATATGTGAACATCCTTACTGTTGTTTGAAAAACAACCTGCAACAGATTACAGATTTACATCACATACTGATTTTTTCATTTTGACCATTGTTCTTCTTTAAAGCAGAGTTCTGCTTAAAAAAAAGAAAAGAAAAGTCTGCAGCTACAAATACTGCAGCTTCTGACTTAATAATTGGAAACGTACCTGTCCCAGGGCCCGCTCGTCTCCCCCTCCTCTCAGCGGCGCCGGCATTGTATTTGTGGGTGCCCACTGCGCATCTGGGACCTGTGACGTGTCCCAGATGATTACAGAGAGGGAGGGGGGAGAGGTGATCTCTCTTCTGGTGCTCCGGGAGGAAGTGGGAGCTGGGACCCTCTAAAAAGGCCCTTTTCCCTTATGTTTTTGTGTGTATTTCTTGTGTTTTCCTTGTAAAGCGCTTTGAGAAGCCACCTTTACAGTTACTATATAAAATAAAGTTTATTATTATTATAATTCTAGTTTAGCTTGCATCTAAAAACTGTGATCCATGTGGTCCATGAGGTTATGAAGAGTCAACCCAACTAAAGGAATGAACAACAACGACAGTGATACCACACAGTAAATGTATGCTTACTTATACTTTAACGACTGTTTTGTCAGTCTTAAATGGCTTACCCTGAGATATAAATAAATGATGAATATGCTAAGACAGCGTTTACTACAATCAAATATTTCTCAACGCCATGCCAGTGAAATCAACTTATGCTTTGAATGTTACATAGTTACATAGTCAGGTTGAAAAAAAGAAGTCTATCTAGTTCAACCAAAAAAAAAACTACATTTCTATATACACAATTTTTCACCCACAGTTGATCCAGAAGAAGGTGAAAAACACCAGCAAGGTGTGATCCAATTTGCTACAGCAGGGGAAAAAATTCCTTCCTGATCCTCCGAGAGGAAATCAGATTTTCCCTGGATCAACTTTACCTATACAGTAAATGTTAGTACCCAGTTATATTCTGTTCATTTAGGGAAGAATCCATTTTTAAAGCAATCTACTGAACTTGCCAGAAACATCTCTGCAGGGAGTCTATTCCACATTTTCACAGCTCTTACTGTGAAGAAATCCTTCCGTATTTGTGTATATATATATATATATATATATATATATATATATATATATATATATATATATATATATATTTTCTTCTAGATGTAAAGAGTGCCCCCTTGTCCTCTGTGATGACCTTAAAGTGAATAACTCAACACCAAGTTCACTATATGGACCACCACCTTCTCCTCTTCTCAAGAGAGAATAAATCAGTTCCCCTAATCTTTCCTCATAGCTGAGCTCATCCATGCCTCCTATCAGTTTGGTTGCCCTTCTCTGCACTTTTCCCAGTTACCCAATATCCTTTTTGAGAACTGGTGTCCAAAACTAAACCGCATACTCCAGATGAGGTCTTACTAATGATTTGTACAGGGGCAAAATGATATCTCTCTCTCTGGAGTCCATGCCTCTCTTAATGCAAGTTAGGACTTTGCTTGCTTTGGAAACCACAGCTTGGCATTGCTTGTTATTATTGAGTGCTTGTATGATTCATATGGACCTGATGTACAGAAACATGCAAATACTTTTTTAGCTTAGTTTTTCATTCACATACAGTATATAATAATTTATGAGCAGCAAACACATTTAAAAAATAACCATCTATAGGTGCCGTTGATAGAATTTGAAACAGTATGCTGTATGCATAAGGTTCTAACTTTACAAACAAAAGTCTGGGACTCATGTAGATAACTTCATCTGATCAGTCATGTTTTATTGGATGTTGGGTATCATTACATCTTTCAGCCATTGCCAATCAATTCTACTAACAAATAGGAATGATAATCATACAGTGTTAGTTGTCTTACTCAAGCAAATGAGAAACACATATTTTATTTAACCACTTGAATACCAATCTATACCTGAAAGACGGCTACAGTGTGGCTTTGTTGTTCTGGGAGGGAGCCCATGGACATCCTCACAGAACACACCTCCTGCGCACCCCCTGGGGCACGCATCTGGCACACTCTGTGATTGATGTGCTCTTCAGACACCGCTGATCACAATCTCAGCAATGGAGAACTGATAACCAGCTTAAATGTCCCCTGTCACAAGTGTGACAGGGGACATTTATACAGATAGCTAGGTCACTGATTATCAGTGACATGATGATCAGTGCAGCCTCATTATTGCCAATCAGTGCAGCCTATCAGTGGCCATCAGTGCCACCCATCAGTGCTGCCTATCAGTGCCCATCAGTACTGCCTATCAGCACCCATCAGTGCCGCCTCATCAGTGCAGCCTTATTAGTGCCCCCTCATCAGTGTCCATCAGTGCAGCTTATCAGTGCTCATCAGTGCCACTTCATCAGTATTCATCAGTGCAACCTCATCAATGCAGCCCCATCAGTGTGCATCAGTGCATAGCAGCGCAGCCTCACCAGTGCCCTTTAGTGCAGCCTCATCAGAGCAGTCTCATCAGCAAAGGCGGCTCTAGGCTTTGAGGCTTTAGGCAAATTTTAGACATGAGACCCCACTCACTTCCATAATGGGAAAAGACTGTACAACATGATACAAGAGATGATCTTATGGTAATGACAAGCAAACCGTCACCTGGTTAACACGGTAACACCCCATTGCTGCAGCAGCCACCAAACACTAGAGCCACAACCACAGACAATCCAGCCACAGACAGAGTGCAGACAGATGATCCCTCTATATACTCCTCCATCCCTACAAACAGGAGAAGCCAACACATTCGCTTTGAGTGCCCTTCAGTGCATTTTGGGAGGTGTAGTCTCTGCAGAGTGCAGGCACCAGTGGGTCAAGTCTAGTATGTGGTGTGGAGAACTACATCTCTTGCCATGCAATGTGGTGCAGGCTTTGGGAGAAGACTAGGACGGCAGTAGAGACTGCTATTGGCTGCAGCTGATGAGATGTTCTCCGAGTGAGGGGGGTGTTACAGCTGGCTGAAATTTCCATGGCTTTACCCAAGTCTGTGCTGGACACCCAGGACCATCTTTAATATTGATTGGATCCTGGGCAAACATTTTCCTACCCCCCGAGCCCTAGCAATTTCCTTCTACACACCAACATCCCAAAAAACAAACACGCACTTAGGCTTATGTAAAAAAAAAAAAAAAACTTTAATAATGTAAACATAAAGATCTGATTTTCACTCACTGATTGCTCCAGGCTCACTGATTGGTTACTAGAGGTTACTGCTTATCATTATACCAAAATTACCACTCAATATTTGGTTGCTAGAGGTTACTGCACATCATTACCACTCACCCATTGGTTGCTAGAGGTTACTGCACATCATTACAGTTTACCCATTAGTTTGTATAGGTTACTGCTTATCATTATCACTCACTGATTGGTTGATAGAGGTTACTGCTAATGAATACTGCTCACTGATTGGTTGCTATGGGTTACTGCTTATTATTATCGCTCACTGATTGTTTTCTAGAGTTTACATCACATCATTACCGCTCACTGGGTGGCAGGGCAGTATTGAGGTGTGTGATGCAACTGTTGGGATACAGTTGGTTGGATGACAAAATGCAGTTTGGGGTGATGTGGCAGCATTGGGGTGAGAGGCTGATATAATATCTCCCCTAAAATAATAGGAGTAAGGTGATAGGAACAGGAGGGATGAGGATGATAATGACAGGAGGCAGGGTGGTAGGATGCCAGAGGTGGGGTACAGTGGGATGATGATGACAGGGGGTGGCATGATAGGATGCCAGAAGTGGGGTAGAGAGGGATGATGGGGATGTTGATGACAATGGGTGGGGTAGTAGGATGTCAGCAAAGGGGGATGATGATGACAGTGGGTGGGGTGGTAGGAAGCGGTCAGTGAGGTACAGGGGGATGAGGATAATGATGATAATGATGGGGGTAGGGTGGTTGGATGGTAGAGGTGGGCTACAGCGGGATGTTGATGACAGGAGGCAGGGCAGGATGCCAGAGGTGGGGTATAGGGATGATGATGATGATGATAGTGGGTGGGGTGGTAGAAAGCCAGCAGAGGAGTACAGGGGGGGTTACAGGGGGTGGGGTGGTAGGAAACTGGAAATGGGGTACAGATGGGATGATGATGATGATGGGGTCGGGGTTGTAGGAAGCTGTGGGATTGGGGGGATGAAGATGACAGGGGTGAGTGAAAGGAGCTGGCAGAGTGGTGCAGGTGGGTGAAGATGACAGGGGGTGGGGTGGTAGGAGGCTGGCAGAGGGGTGCAGGGGGGATTAGGATGACAGGGGTAGGTGAAAGGAGCTGGCAGAGCGATGCAGGGGGGTAAAGATGACAGGGAGTTGGGTGGTAAGAGGCTGGCCAGCGGTGCAGGGGGGGTGAAGATGACAGGGGGTGGGGTGGTAGGAGGCTGGCAGAGTGGTGCAGGGGGTATGAAGATGACAGGGGGTGGGTGAAAGGAGGCTGGCAGAGTGGTGCAGGGGGGATGAAGATGACAGTGGGTGGGGTGGTAGGAGGCTGGCAGAGAGGTGCAGAGGAGATGAAGATGACAGTGGGTGGGGTGGTAGGAGGCTGGCAGAGTGGTGCAAGGGGGTGAAAATGACAGGGGTAGTAGGATATCAGGCACAGGGGGTTATGATGAAGATAGAGATAATGACAGGAAGTAGGGTGGTGGGATGCCAGGAACAAGGGCATGATGAGGAGAATAATCATTATAGCAGGGAGTCAATAGGTGGCATCATATGCTGGGTGGCATAATACCAGGACTGTGTGTGTGGGAGGTCAGGGGCAGCTGGCAGCAGTGATTTTTGGGGGGGCCCTTGCTCAGGAGGTGACATCACCACAGGATGCTATCAGTGTTGGGCAGGACCGTCAGACAGTACCTTGAGGCTATGGCAGACTGGCTTCTCAATGACTGTCAGGCGTCAGCTCTGGGACTGTCTGTCCTTCCTAGAGGAGAGAGCAGAGAGCTGTACAACCACTGCAGGAGATTTGCAGAACGTGGCACAAGGAGATGGGCCAGGGAGGGAATTATATGGAGCCACCCACTGACCATGAGACTTTCGGGCAGTATTCGAGTTGTCAGTCCACCACAAGCTTTTGTCCCACGTTAGGCCCTGGGGACACCAACTGGGGGGGGGGGATTCCCACAAACAGGTTAGGCAGATTAGGCAGCCGCGAGGCCCCTGGGAGCGTGAGTCCTTAGACAACGCCTCATTTGCTTAATTAGAGAGCCGCCGCTGCTCATCAGTGCCCATCAGTGCAGTCTCATCAGCACACATCAGTAAAGAAAAATGCAAAATCTTATAACAGAAACTGAGAAAACTTTTTTTTCCTAAATTTTTTGTCTTTTTTCATTTGATAAGCAAAAAATTAAAAACCCAGTGGTGATTAAATAAAAATAAAAAGCTCTATTTGTGTAAAAAAAAAAAATAGAAATTACATATGGGTACAGTGCTGCATGACTGCGCAATTGTTATTCAAAGTGTGACAGCGCTGAAAGAGCAGAAATTAGCCTGGGCAAGAGGGGGGAGTGCCCAGTATCAAAGTGGTTAAAGGCAGTTTTTTTTTGGGGGGGGGGGTGCAAAGTTTTTAAGTGTTTCCCCAGCTATTACTAATTTACTTGAGGGGGTAAGGCCTTTAGGTTTTATTAAAGGAGAGAAGTAATTTCTATTTTGCTTTGGTCAAGTGATGTCAATAACATGATTAATGACACAGCTATGCACTGATGAGGTGTCACAAATGGGCACTGATGAGTTGGCACAGATGGGCACTGATGAGTTGGCACAGATGCACACTAATGAAGCGACACAGATGTGCACTGATTGATTGCACATAAGTGCACTAATGAGGTGGCACAGATGGAACTGATGAGATGGCACAGATATGCACTGATGAGGTGGCACATATATGCAATGATGAGGTGGCACAGATATGCACTGATGAGGTGGCACATATGGGCACTGATGAGGTAGCACAGATGTGCACTGATTTATTGCACAGATGTGCACTGAGGCGGCACAGATAGGTACTGATTAATGGCACATATATGCACTGAGGAGGTGGCACAGATTTTCCCTGATGAGGCGGCACAGATGTGCACTGATGAGGCGGCACAGATGGGCACTGTTGAGGTGGCAGAGATGGGCAATGATGAGGTGGCACAGATGTGTACTGATTGCACAGATGTGCACTAATGAGGCGGCAAAGATGGGCACTGTTAAAGTGGCACCGATATGCATGTATGAGGGGGCACTGATCAGGTGGTATAGATGGGCACTGATGAGGCGGCACAGATGTGCACTGATGAGGCGGCACAGATGGCCACTGATTTGCACAGATATGCACTGATGAGGTGGCACAGATGGGCACTGATGAGGTAACACATATGTGCACTGATGAAGTGGCACAGATGTGCACTGATCACTGATGGCACAAAATTGACGTCCTTTTTTTCCCACAAATAGAAATTTCTTTTGCTGGTATTTGATCGCCTCTGTGGTTTTTATTTTTTGCACTATAAACAAAAAAAAAAGCAACAATTTTGAAAAAAACATATTATTTTTACTTTTTGCTATAATAAATATCCCCCAAAAATATATAAAAAAATACTTTTTTTTTTCCTCAGTTTAGGCCGATATGTATTCTTCCGCATATCACATTATCATTATAATAAAATTAATAGTGAGATGGACATTCTTAAGCTATCAATTGGATAGGGTAAGGCAACTGTTGTGAACTATAGTTATCAACAGTACAATGTTATCAAAGCAAACACATCATTGGACTATGTTAAGCCTTTCTCTCCAGACTTTCCACTGCGTGTTAAATTTATTTCTAGTGCCACAATTGTTGACAAGCAAGTAAGTAAAGTGAGACTGCATAATTTCGAGAGCTTCGTATACATTAGGCACTACAGTGCCTTGCAAAAGTATTCACCCCCCTTGGCATTTTTCGTGTTTTGTTGCCTCACAACCTACACTTAACATGGATTGTTTGAGGATTTGCATCATTTAATTTTTTTATTGTGAAGCAAACAACAAATAGGACAAAATAACAGAACAAGTCAATGTGCATAACTATTCATCCCCTAAAGTCAATAATTTGTAGAGCCAAATTTCGCAGCTATCACAGCTCCAATACATTTGGATAAGTCTCTATGAGCCTGCCACATCTTACCACTGTGATTTTTGCCCATTCCTCATGCCCATTCCTCCTTGCAAAACTGCTCCAGCTCCTTCAAGTTTAATGGTTTGTGCTTGTGAACAGCAATCTTTAAGTCTGACCACAGATTTTCTATTGGATTGAGGTCTGGGCTTTGACTAAGCCATTCCAACACATTTACATATTTCCCCTTAAACCACTCAAGTGTTGCTTTAGAAGTGTGTTTGGGGTCATTGTCCTGCTGGAAGGTGAACCTCTGTTCTAGCCTCAAATCACACACGGAGTGGTAAAGGTTTTGCTAAAGAATATCCCTGTATTTAGCACCATTCATGTTTCCCTCAACTCTGACCAGTTTCCCAGTCCCGACTGCTCAAAAACCTCCCCACAGCATGATGCTGCCACCACCATGTTTCACTGTGGTGATGGTGTTCTTTGGGTGATGTGATGTGTTGGGTTTGAGCCAGACATAGCATTTTCTTTGATGGCCAAACAGTAAAATTTTAGTTTCATCAAACCAGAGCACCTTCCTCCATACATTTTGGGAGTCTCCCACATGCCTTTTCGCAAACTCAAAACATGCCATTTTGTTTTTTCCTGAAAGTAATGGCTTTCTGATGAAATATACTGTTCCAAAAGCTGGTTAGAGGCTTACAAGACCAGAACATATGCATACTATTTCCAACATTCTCTCTAGCACAAAGGAGAGAGTTAGTTTGCAAAATTTTGGACATCCAGTACAGTGTGAGGTACCACCTCAGTGCTAATTTTTGGGAGAGTTCTCAGTGATTTACATATTTAGAAGCTTTATATATTGTTCTGAGGGCAGTTTGCCATTGCAAAGGTGTAAAGATTTTACCTAATGCCGCGTACACACTACAGTTTTTTCCATCAGAATAAACTCTGGCGGTTTTTCCCACGGCGTTCCGACGGAGTTCCATTGAAACAGACTTGCCTACACACGATCACATCAAAGTCCGATCGTTTAGAACACGGTGATGTACAACACGTAGGACAGGACTAGAAAAAGGAAGTTAAATAGCCAGTAGCCAATATCTGCCCTTGCGTTTTTTTTTGGTCTGTCGGAACAGCATACAGATGAACGGTTTTCCCAATAGGAATTGATTCTGTTGGAAAGATTTAAAACATGTTCTATTTCTAGGTCCTTAAGAATTTTAGAAAAAAGGGTCTGCTGAAGCCCACACATGATCAGAATATCCGATGAAATTATTCCGTCTGACTTTTTCTGCCAGAAGGTCCGACCGTGTGTACACGGCATCAGTCTGCCTCCCATTTCTGATAGGGAGATGATTGTATTGGAAGAGATTATTGAAAAGGGATATGCCTTTAGAGGACACAGTTGACGATGTATAGAATTCACATTCTGTGTCATGAAGGTATATATGGTGGGTTTCTAGAGATCCCAGAAAATGGGACATTTGATAGTACTTATAGTAGTCCATGGGTGTAAGGCAATATTCTCTTTTAAGTGTATCAAAGGTCTTAAGACGGTTATTGTTGTATACAGTAGATAAGCAATATGGGTAATGCCTTTTTTGTGCCAGTCCAGGAGTACAATGTTGGGAATTGCATTTGTCAGAATATTGATAGGTATGGGGACATCAGTCACTTTAGATGATAGGGATATGGACTTGTGTAGATCTCTCCAAGCTATTAAAGAGGCTTGTATGGTAAGTGGGAGGTGTTGCAGGGGAAATGGTCTCCAAATGTCAAGGAGTAGAAATGAATGTAACTCCAAAGTTGGGCTCAAGGCTTGCTCAATGTTACACCAGGGAACATTTGGGATGGGTATGAACCATGTCTTAATATGGGTAAGTAGGTATAGTAGTCATGTATGTCGCTGAACCCCATGCCACCTGCAGATCTATGCTTGGTTAGAAGAGCTTTGGAACATCTTTGAGGAGAGAGTTCAGAGATCGGAGGTGCGTGGTTTTAAGTGGAATTGGGAGTGTTCAAAAAATGTGAAGGATTTGGAGGAGCAGAAACATTTTAAATGAGGCCAAATGACCTGACCAAGAAAGTTCAACCTTGGCTAAACATTTTGTTACTTTAGTTATTTTGTCTATCGGGGTGGATAATTTGCATCTGCCAATTTCAAGGGGTCTGCTGTTAGTTGTAATCCTAAGTATGTTATGCTACATTTACTCCATGTGTAGGAAAAGGAAGCCTGCAATTGAGATTGGAGATGTGGAGATAACCCAATCCCTAGAGTGATGAGTGATTTCTTAAAATTAACCTTGTAATTCGAAATTTGGCTGAAACTGTTGAGAATATCATGGACATGAGGAAGATATTGAGATGGTGAGGTTATGAACAGGATGATATCATCGGCAAACAGATTTATATTGTGAGATTTGTCTTGAAGGGAGAAGCCTGATATGTTGGGGTGTGCTCTGATTTTCTGATTTTCTCAGCTCTCAGCTCTATGAGAAGATTAAATATTGAGGGGGGCATGGAGCACCCCTGCCTTGTTCCATTAGATATGGGAAAGGGTTGGGATAGAATATTTGACGTGTACACCTGTGCACATGGAGACAAGTAAAGGGCTAGGATGGCAGAGAGAATGAGTCCAGCAAAACCAAATGTCTTGAGGGTGTGCATCATGTATCCCCAATGGATCCTGTTGAATGCCTTCTCTGCATCCAAAGAAAAGAGCAGAGAAAGAACTTGACAGGATTTTGCATAATGGCTGATGTTGATTACTCTGCGTGTGGCATCTGATACCTGTCTCCCTGAGGTAAAGCCTAATCGATCTGAGTTGATCAGCATTGATAGAGTGTGGAGGATTCTATGGGCTATGATCTTAGAATAGAGTTTAACATTTGTGTTTAAAAGTGAAATGGGTCAAAAGTTAGATGGGGAGGTGGGGTTCTTAACTCCCTTCTGCTTCTAGAGGATTCTAGAAGGAAGGAGTGGAAGGGTGGAGCTGTCTGAGGTGTTCTGAGGAGCCCTGACCAATCCCCAATCTGGACTGGCAGGAGCAGGCCTCCTTAAATGTCCAGGGTCAGCCCAGCTAGGGAGTAGTTGTTCGGGTGGAAGAACTGCAGATGGAGTATTAGGCTGTCAGGGCCTTGGAGGGAGCCCCCCACTCTGGAGGGTGACCTTGGGTCAGGGGCACAGAGCTGAAAAGGAACCCCACTCAACCAAAATGGTGTCCTGAACAGGAGCAGGAAAGGGGATCTATCAGGTGAATGCAGAGCCGGCGGGAGAGACTGATGTTACTGGCAGTGAAGTTGGGCTGCTGCAGCCAGGAGGGCTGCCAGGATCTGCAAAGGCTGACTGGGATCAGAAGTCCACCAAGGCACTAAAGACTTTCCTATTTTTGTTGCTACACTAAAGGTGCCCGCGATCCCTGCCTGTAATAAGGAACTTTGCTAAGGCCTGGCTGAAACCAGAGTTAGACCT
Source organism: Lithobates pipiens (assembly GCF_037356315.1). Taxonomy (NCBI): domain Eukaryota; kingdom Metazoa; phylum Chordata; class Amphibia; order Anura; family Ranidae; genus Lithobates; species Lithobates pipiens. The sequence continues at coordinate 352,891,850 of NW_027507748.1, read as the reverse complement.
AACCATTTGCTAGCTGTGCCTGAAGAGTTGTGCTGGAGGGAGAAGGAGAGATAGTCTGCAGCAAGTGTTGTGCAGGAGGAGAATATCTGAATTGTCCCAAACCATGCATTAATCATATTTTGGGAATCCCATGAATTCCTTAACCCCATCCAAATTCTAATCCCTCAGTAAAATACAAAAACAAAGCTGATGGACTTGTTCATTGTCTTGGAGTGTCTGGAAGTGAATGTCGGGCTGGGCAGGGTGACAGGTGGGCCACATCACTCAGCAGCCCCTACGGGGGTACCGCTTCATATGTATGATTTTAAATTCTGACCATGGATTTGCTTGAATAAATGAAATACATCACAGATGATATAATTTGTTGCTTAGTGATTGCAGTATTCTAGTCTGCATCACCCCAAGGTAATACTTAAAATCTGGCCTGTTAGTAGGTCCTGAGGACAGGAGTTGAGAGCCACTGCATTACACCAATGGTCTTTTTTCTTGTTTTTTTTTTATATCTTAACTACACCATAAAGGGGTTGTAAAGGTACATGCATTAAGGTGAAAAAACATCTGCCCCCAGCCCCCCCCCCCCGTTTTACTTACCTGACCCCTCGAAAGTCCCACGCTCGCCCCCGACATCCTCTTCGCTGCTCACCCTGGCCGTTGATTGGCTAGAGTGGATGGATTGAAAGCAGCGCAGCCATTGGCTAGCGCTGCTGTCAATCACATCCAATGACACGGCGTGCTGGGGGATGGGGCCGAGTGATACAGCGAGCTGCTGTGGCTGCTCTTTGTATCATGGGAGCGCGGTCGCAAGCACTCCACACTATGCGAGGGAGCTCGCATGAAGTTGTGGAGTCCTTGCGGGAGGGAGCTGAGACAGAAGCGGAGGAAACCCAGAAGAGCAGGCTTGGGGCCACTCTGTGCAAAAAGAGCTGCACAGTGGAGGTAAGTATAACATGTTTGTTATTTATTTATATTTTTTTGCCTTTAGTGATCCTTTAATAGTACACCCTAGTTAAATATAAGCATAAATGCTTTAGACAGTTTTCACTGCCAATCCGCCCAAAGTTTTTTTTTTTTAATCCAGGAATATCTGTGGTACTTTGGGGAATCCCACTTCTCGAATATGTTTTGTTGCTAATACAGGTCTTCTTCTGATGTGAAGTGTACTAGGCGTTCTTGTTTTCACCCATTTACTGCTTTCTGTCCTGAAGGTCCAGAAGCTGCATCATTTTGCCTCCGTCAGCTTGCAATATAAATGAAATAGCTAGGCACCCAGACAAATGGTTAACTGAGCAGGCGACCACTGAATATGTTTCACCAGTGCCTTCTGTCTTCCAGGAATGACTCTCAGACAGAAATCTGATGCTATGAACCTTTAGTGAAGGATTCCTAATAACACTGAAAACAATAACTGGGTAATCCACAGAGGCATCACTCATACAAAGCTTGCCTGAAAAATGACAGGTGCTGTTTTGGTGCTTGTTCTCAGACTGCTTTGTCAAAACAGCAGGGAGTGCCAGTTTGACAGTTCTACCAAACATTTTGGCACATTAACTTACAGATGACAGTCCATAAACCACTCTGCATGCTAAGCTCTTATTGTGGATTTCCACAACACTACTGCTGAGTGGGAAGATCTGGCCTCACTGGGAAGTATCTGGTCTTTTGCAGCTCAGGGTAAAAAATAGCACATTATTATTATTATTATTATTATACAGTATTTATATATATCGCCGACAGTTTGATTAAAGCTTTACAATGTTAAGGCCCTGCTGACTAGATCTTACAATCTAAAAGAGAACATTTTCAGTGTTAACAGGCTATGGGGGATCCTTCTTGTCCCAAACAGCCATCGCTGTAAAGTAGACATGTGCATTCGTTTTCGTCCGAATGCATTTTTGTCCAAATTTCAGCTATTTTTGTTTTCGTTTTGACAAATGATAACGAAAGCACAGAATCGGAAAAACGAAAGATCCGACATAAATAAATGCTTTATTTTCATTTTAGTTGTTACAACAGTTCGATATAGAATAGGAGATTCGACGTGACTCTGACAATAACAATCTGTGTCTATAGAACCTGTGGTCGAATGTGCCTAACCTTACCTCTATTAGTCCAAGATTATATAGAGAAAATATTCGACACAGAAAAAAAAGATTTGACAGAGAGAAAAGATTCTGCAAGTTACTGTCCTAAAAAGTGTTTGGGGAACCGGGTCCTGCCCCAGGGGACATGGATCAATGCAAAAAAAAGTTTTAAAAACTGTCGTTTTTTCGGGAGCAGTGATTTTAATAATGATTAAAGTGAAACAATAAAAGTGTAATATTCCTTTAAATTTCGTAGCTGGGGGGTGTCTATAGTATGCCTGTGAAGGGGCGCATGTTTCTGGTGCTTAGAACTGTCCCTGCACAAAGTGCCATTTATGCAGGAAAAAAAGTCCTTTAAAATCACTCGCAGCTATTATGAATTGTCGGTTCCGTAATACAGAGAACACTCATTGAAAGTCATTGATAAAATAAATAAATAAATAAAAAAAGGGTGGGAGTCCCCCAAATTCAATTACCAGGCCCTTCAGGTCTGGTATGGATATTAAGGGGAACCCCGCGTCAAATAAAAAAAAAATTGACGTGGGGGTCCCCCTAAAAATCCATACCAGACCCTTTATCCGAGCAAGCAGGAAAAGAGGGGGGACGAGAGAGAGCCCCCCCCTCCCTCCTGAACCGTACCAGGCCACGGTTGTGGGGATGAGGCCCTTGTCCTCATCAACATGGGGACAAGGTGCTTTGAGGGGTCACAGACCCCAAAAGCATCCTCCCAATGTTGAGGGCATGTGGCCTGGTATGGTTCAGGGGGGGGGCGCTCTCTCGCCCCCCCTCTTTTCCTATGGCCTGCCAGGTTGCGTGCTCGGATAAAGGGTCTGGTATGGATTTTTAGGGGGACCCCCACGTAAATTTTTTTTAAATTAAATTTGACGCAGGGTTCCCCTTAATATCTATACCAGACCTGAAGGGCCTGGTAATTGAATTTGGGGGACCCCCGCGCTTTTATTTATTTATTTATTTATTCTTTTTTATCAATGACTTTCAATGAGTGTTCTCTGTGTTACGGAGCCGACAATTCATAATAGCTGCGAGTGATTTTAAAGGACTTTTTTTCCTGCATAAATGACACTTTGTGCAGGGACAGTTCTAAGCACCAGAAACATGCGCCCCTTCACAGGCATACTATAGACACCCCCCCCCCCCCCCCTACGAAATTTAAAGGAATATTACACTTTTATTGTTTCACTTTAATCATTATTAAAATCACTGCTCCCAAAAAAACGGACGTTTTTAAAACTTTTTTTTGCATTGATCCATGTCCCCTGGGGCAGGACCCGGGTCCCCAAACACTTTTTAGGACAGTAACTTGCATATTAGCCTTTAAAATTAGTACTTTAGATTTTGAACGTTGGAGTCCCATAGACTTTAATAGGGTTCTAAAGTTCTCACGAAGTATGCTATATACTAGCTCCGTCGAATCTTCTTTATACATTCGAAAGACACCATAAGCCTTCAAAGACAGATTCGACCATAATTCATGTGGATTTTCGGACGAATGCAATTTTTGAACGAAAAACGAAATAAATAAAAACGAATTTCGGGAGTAACTAAATAAATAAATTTTTCGGACGAAAACTAAATTCCGAAACAAAATATTTCACTCTGCACATGTCTACTGTAAAGATACATGCAGCATTCTTCTGTGCGTTGAATTTGCAGAGCAAGCTGCACTCCTTTGCCCACTGTCACAGTTCTGCGTGCCACGTTCATGGGAGTAGAGCACCTCATTCTCTTCATTCTCAACCATGGCCTCACCACACTATAAATCATAGCTCCTAAATGTCCTTCATTTGAAGGAGCTGTTCAGTTTGCTGAGCCAAATCCTTCTACTCCTCATTACTTCTCAGTTGCCCCTTGTTTTTTTGTAAGCTATAGACCACTATAAACAAATGCATGTGTAGCGGTACCCTCGTTAAGGGCTGCTGAGTTGGTTATAGCAATCCGCTAGTCACCCTGCTGCCAACCTCCCATGCACCATGTAAAGACATTAAACAGTCAATGATTTGGTTTTCTTTCTCTTTATTGATGGGAAATAACTTGGAAGAAACAAGGTAGGTATGAGATGCCCATAGAAACTTCACTTTGAAAGGATATCATCCATAGCCTTGGCTTAGTAAATGGATTTCCCTGTAGAATCCTCACTGCAGTGCAGACTATTGCTTCTTCTGTTACTTGGCATATCTGCCTGAAGATTTACTACAGTTAGACGAGAAGAATCACTCTGAATTATTCCCCTCTAGACTAGAATGATGCCATCTCCATGAATTTAAGAGTCAGAGCTACACACAGCTGCTCCCCCCAGCTTCCATTTATTTAACAGTCACTCAGTCTTTAGAAGTTTCTGTCCACTTCTGTTCATGCTGTGCTCCCTGGCCACACAGCATGCTACACTACTCTCTCCTGTTTCTGCTTCTTTATGTTACACTGACCTTCTAGTTTGGATTAAAGTCCTGTGCTACCTGGTCACAGAATGCTGATTTGCTTCACAAACTTCACTGCTACTTCTTCTACTCGATCTTCTCCAGCATGCAAGTCTTGTGTTCCCCGCTCACAGAAACATGATACTTTCTCATGGAGATGAAAATCGTTCCTTAGGACTCCTTTCTAGCGGATCCTCCTATCTTTCTCCACGCACAGTGCATCCCCACATGCGTACGACCGGTACAACACCTCAGCACTCCATGCTGTCTTTCCTGTGCTCCACAACTCCTCCCTGGAAGCATGTAGTCCCAGCTTATATGGGAGGCCTGCCACCTGCCAATACCAAGAGATATTTGGTCAGGGCTCCTCACATGAGCTGCCTGCCACTCAGGTCTCAAGTCCAGCCTCATTTCCAGAACAATCCTTCTGAAAGCAGGGGAGGATCTCTGAGCCAGAGTACAGGTGGCCACATCCCTCACTATAGTGATACTCCCATTCCCAGATCAAAACAACCAGGCCTAAAATAACACACATTTACCTGCACCTGAGCCCTGCAGCTAGAAAAATACTACTTGTGCACCTACCTTTAGGTAGAGGGTGCTACACATGTTTAACTTCTAAAAGTGTTATACTACACTAAATAGGGTTGCTACCTTTTCTTAGTGGCCTGGGACACCTTTGGGTGCCCCAAGGAGAGTAGTAATGTGGTTTGCATAGCATGCCACAGTGAAAAGTAGGTGTGGCCAAATTGCATCTAGCAGAGTTGCCATAGAAACGTTGGATTGAGAAGGAGGCTTGGTTAACAGTACAGGAAGTGCTCAATGTAAGGGCGGAAATACACTCTAATGTGGACTAAGAAAACAATACTTAAGATGGTGCTGCCTAACCCCTGGAAACAAGTTTTTTTAAAGTTTCTTTAAACAATATGTGGGCTGCATGGGTGACACATGTAGATCTCTCATAAAGTGCTCCTGATCAAAGGACTTAATAAACTTCACTAATGTTAGAGAGAAACTCTCATGTCTTTTCAGATTCCCTTCGGGAGTTTTTTCTTCATTGTTGAGTATTGGTTGGAGACCATCCTTTTAACATTGGAACCTTTGGAAGGAAGACTGGAACCCTTGAGACGGTGTTGATTGTTTCTCCATTGACTAAAGGACCCACAGCCCCTCCATTGGCCGGTGGACCATCTGTGACCTGTCGCACGGTTCCTGTGGATTCGAGGACCCATTTGCTTAAGCTCGTTTGACCTGGTGTTACCCACATACAGGTCCTGTGTCTCTGGTAAGAGTACCCACTTCATTCACATTTTGTTTGATGTTATATCCCCAGATGTCCTTTGGATCACCTTTCTGCCTATGCAACGTATGAGCCATCATCTTTGTGATATATACATGGACTCTGGGGACTGATTAATTATTTTTTGTTTATTTGGAATGTATCATTTGGGTTGGTGTCAGTCACTTCACCATTCTTTTTTATTTTATTTTTTTAGCGCTACATTATTGTTTTCCTTTGTATATTCATTTTTGCATGCATTTGCTCGTATATACCCCGTAGCATAGGGCATAACAGGGATGTCTTTCCCTGCACAGTATATTTTGTGCTGTAAGATCTCCTTTTTCTCATTTTAGAAAGTTGAAGGTAATGATTGAGTCTTGTGTGCACGGGCATATGACCCATAAACAGGTCAAATACAGCCTAGAGAATAAGCTTTTATGTTTTTAAAGGGAAAACTAGATTGTATTTGAGAATTTTTTTCAATGGTTCTATGCTGTGCTTACCATATACCATGTTTTTACTATACAGTATGTTCATATATCCTTCCTTTTTACACTTTTGCTGTAATGAAAGCAATTCAAATGCAGTAAAACAGGAAAGGTTGCATTTAGGAAATTCAACATGATGCACAGTAAGAATAACATTGATTAAAAGTAACCATTGCTTCAAGGATCCAGTTTATAAATCAGCCACTATATTCTTGATTAGTTAAAAAAGTTTATAGATGCAGTTTAATATTAAAACGCAAACACTCATGTGTATATGTATATATATATATATATATATATATAGTATCTCACAAAAGTGAGTACACCCCTCACATTTTTGTAAATATTTTATTATATCTTTTCATGTGGCGACACTGAAGAAATTACACTTTGCTACAATGTAAAGTAGTGAGTGCCTACAGTCAAACATGGTAGTGGGAGTGTCATGATCTGGGGCTGCATGTGTGCTGATGACACTAGGGATTTACATTTTGTTGAGGGAACTATTAATGCCAACATGTAATTTGACATACTGAAACAGAGCATGATCCCCTCCCTGCGAAGACTGGACTGTAGGGCAGTATTTCAAGATAATAACGACCCCAAACACACCTCCAAGACAACCACTGCCTTGCTAAAAAAGCTGAGGGTAAAGGTGATGGACTGGTCAAGCATGTCTCCAGACCTAAACCCTATTGAGCATCTGTGAGGCATCATCAAACAGAAGGTGGAGGAGCACAAGGTCTCTAACATCTACCAGCTCAGTGATGTCATTATGGGGGAGTGGAAGAGGACTCTAGTGGCAACCTGTGAAGCTCTGGTGAGCTCCATGCCCAAGAGGGTTATGGCAATGCTGGTGGCCACACAAAATATTTGGGCCCAAATTGGACATTTTCATTTAGGGAAGTACTCACTTTTGTTGCCAGCGGTTTAGACATTAATGGCTGTGTGTTGAGTTATTTTGAGGGGACAGAAAATGTATACAGTTATACAAGCTGTACACTCACTACTTTACATTTTAGCAAAGTGTAGTTTATTTAGTTTTGTCACATGAATAGATATAATAAAATATTTACAAAAATGTGAGGGGTGTACTCACATATATATATATATATATATATATATATATATATAGAGAGAGAGAGAGAGAGAGAGAGAGAGAGAGAGAGAGAGAGAGAGAGAGAGAGAGAGAGAGAGAGAGAGAGAGAGAGAGAGAGAGAGAGAGAGAGAGAGAGAGAGAGTATATATATATATTTATTTATTTATTTATATATGCATATATATACACACACACACACACACACACACACAAACACACATAAACTATATTGCCAAAAGTATTGGGTCACCTGCCTTTACATGCACATGAACTTTTGGTATCACAGTCTTAATCCGTAGGGTTCAACATTGAGTTGGCCCCTCCTTTGCAGCTATAACAGCTTAAACTCTTCTGGGAAGGCTGTCCACTAGGTTTTGAGTGTGTCTATGGGAAGTGCATTTGTGAGATCAGGCACTGATGTTGGACGAGAAGGCCTGGCTCACAGTCTCCGCTCTAATTCATCCCAAAGGTGTTCTCTCTTTGGAAGAATAGTCTCCTGACCATTGGAAATAAAGTGACATACATCACATCTCCTGCAGAGGTGCCGGTATGGGAGGGATGGCCGCAAGCCTCGATGGAATAGTGGCTTTTGACCAAATACTGAGAGAAGATGCTCATCTGTAAGTAATCTCGGTGTTTGGTTTGATGAATTTGTTAATGGTTGCATCTTCTGTTAGTAAAGGCCAGTATTTGGTTAGTAGATGCCGCAATTGGATGTGTTGTCTAGAGTATTGGGTAAGAATGAGCTGAACACCCCCAGTTCGTTTTACACCAGAACATCCGAACAGGCAAAAAATTTGGAAGAACACACAAACACCGTTAAAGTCTATAGGACATGAATATGAATAATCAAAAGTGCTAATTTTAAAGGCTTATATGCAAGTTATTGTCATAAAAAGTGCTTGAGGACCTGGGTCCTGCCCCAGGGGACATGTATCAATGCAAAAATATTTTTTTTAAATGGACGTTTTTAAATGGCCGGGTGGGTGCGCTCTCCTTCTGAGTGGACATTCAGGAACGTCCCTCAGAAGGAGGGGATGTGCTTGTGTCACCCGCACATCTCCGATCGGCAGGAGGGCTCTGTGATTGGCCCTCCTGATCACTTGGGGATTTTTTACAAATCATTTTTATATAAATTTTTAATTTAGTATGCACTTCTTCCAATTGGTCATTAGGTGGTGCACCTTATTTGTTTTTCTTAATACTCTCAATATTTAGACATTTTTATTTTCTTTCTCTGACACAATTGCTGTCGGATGAGTGGGTGTATCTTAAGTTAGAAGGCACACACTGGGACACTCTAGTCCGCTATAGGGTCTGAACATTTGGGTACCATTGCAATCTTGAGAAATGCCTATTTTTAATGCTCAGTTCCCCAGGTATGTGACATATTCCCAGTATCAGGCTGAATATGGTTGCATGCCCCTGAATTGCGATGCATATTTTTAATTTTTAATTTCTAATTTTAAATAAGTCTGTTTTGGGAAACAGGCGTAGATGTGTTTTTTATTAATTTTTGGTTTGCGCCACTGGAGATTATTTATATAATCAAGGAATCTCATATGTATGCATGGTTCTGTTTTGATGATGCATTTTTCTGTTTTTTATATGCATATTATGATTGGGAGATACACAATCCATTGTATGGTAGTGTCTCCTAAATCCCATTTTGATCCACTTCCGCTGGTGGATTAGCGGAGTGGGCCACATGGAGTGTCCATATCTCTTTCTTGAACCGTAGACTTCTGGTAAGAAGTACATCTTCACACATTGGTGGTGGATCGAACAAGGCTCACAATTTGAAGATTTGATTTATTTATGGATGGACTTTATATGTTTAATTTATTGATTTTTAATCCTAGTTTTGCACCGGTGCAGGGCATTTGCATAAATACACTTATCCTTGGACTACTACTTGTGACACGAGTGCCGCATGACCTGACACGAGTGTCACGTGACCAGCCACGAGTGCCATGTGACTTGACACAAGTGCCATGTGACTGGCCATGAGTGCCATGTGACCAAGTTGTGGATTGTCCACTTGCCACGTCACCTGCCACCAAGCGACCCCAAATATGGGCAATATGAAATTACTTTTCTGCAGCAGAGAATGACATTTTGCGACTCAAATTTGGGGTGCTAAAAACCCCAAATTTGCTATAAGTGACCCCCGAGATACGTGGCCCCAAAGTCGGGTCACAAAATGTCAAGCACTTTTCTGCAGCAGAGAATTACATTTTACGACACGAATTTGGGGCCACATATCTCGGGGTCACTTATAGCTAGAAACACCAAATTTGGTATGCTAACACAATAGAACTAGCACTACAAAATATACAAATTTGGGGTTTCTAGCACTAAGTGACCCTGAGATACGTGGCCCCAAACTCGGGTCACAAAATGTCAAGCACTTTTCTGCAGCAGAGAATTACATTTTGCGACCCAAATTTGGGGCCACATATCTCGGGGTCACTTATAGCAAATTTGGGGTTTCTAGCACTAAGTGATTCCAAGATACATGGCCCTAAATTCGGGTCGCAAAATATTTTCGATTCCGGTTGAAATAGTTTCGAATGCGGTTGAAATAATTTCGAATCATGTTGAAATCATTTTGAATTCAGTAGAAATATTTTCAAATTTGGTTGAAATATTTTCAAATGCGACCGATTTTTCGAATTCGGTAGAAAACTAAACGCAATACAAAAACGAATTTAATTAATTTAACGAATATAACTTAACGAAATTAATTAATTAATGAATTAAAACGAAACTAAACAAATTTTTTCCTTTTGCACATGTCTAGTTTCACTTCTGTGAGAGCTTTTCATTTATGGTCTTCCATTATATGATTTGTATAGCACATATATGTATGGGTCTATGTTTAATAATTCCACATATTTGTTGCCACATAAAATCGTTTCTTTTAGTTACGGCCAGTGCGACTTTGGTTATTTGTACACATTTCAATTTTTGTTTGTCACTGGTTTAGCACAACTCTTTCATTTATTCATCATGAACGTGAAATTGTCATTGAAAGTGTGAGAGCTCTGAAAGCTGAAAATTGGTCTGGGAAGGAAAGGGACGAAAGTGCCCAGTATTGATGCGGTTAAAGTGAAACAATAAAATGAATTATTCCTTTAAATATTGTGCCTGGGGGGTGTCTATAGTATGCCTGTAAAGAGATGCAGTTTTCCCGTGTTTAGAACAGTACCACAGCAAAATGACCTTTCTAAAGGAAAAAAGTCATTTAAAACAGATCTCGGCAATATAGATAAAACTCATTGAAAAAAGAGCATGCTGCCCCCCCCCCCCCACCCAGTCCATTACCAGGCCCTTTGGGTCTGGTATGAATATTAAGGGGAACCCTGAACCAAAAATGTAAAAGTACATCTTGTGGGGGTCCCCCCAAATCCATACCAGGCCCTTCGGGTCTATTATGGAAATTAAGGGGAACCCTGCACCAAGAAAAAAGGGGGTAGGGTCCCCCCAAAATCCATGCCAGACCCTTATCCGAGCAACCTGGCAGGCCGCAGGAAAAGAACTCCTCCTGAACCGTACCAGGTCACATACCCTCAACATGGTGAGGATGCTTTGGAGTCACCCCCAAAGCACCTTGTCCCCATGTTGATGGGGACAAGGGCCTCATCCCTACAACTCTTGCCGGTGGTTGTGGGGGTCTGCGGGCAGGGGGCTTATCGGAATCTGGAAGCCCTCCTTTAACAAGGGGACCCCCCAGATCATGGCCTCCCCCTTATGAGAATTGGTTGTTATATAGCTTTCACGGAGAAGAAGCATCACTCGGTGGGAGCCTCCCATGGAGGCGGACCTGTAGCAGCTTTTTTTTTTTTTCAGCTCGTCCCGCGCCGTGAGATGGATCTACATTGCGGGACATTTTTTTTTTTTTTTAATAAAGGACTTGTCCAAAAGTGTCTTCTGTCTTTTTTTACTATTTTTGACACATTTTGTGAAATGGTAGGGGTACAATGTACCCATTACTAATTCACATAGTGGGGGGGACCGGGATCTGGGAGTCCCCTTGTTAAAGGGGGTTTCCATATTCCGATAAGCCCCCCGCCTGAAGACCCCCACAACCACTGGGCAAGGGTTGTGGGGATGGGGCCCATCAACATGGGGACAAGGTGCTTGGGGGGTGACTCCAAAGCATCCTCCCCATGTTGAGGGCATGTGGCCTGGTACGGTTCAGGAGGGGAGGTGCTCTCTCATCCCCTTCTCTTTTCCTGCAGCCTGCCAGGTTGCGTGCTCAGATAAGGGTCTGGTATGGATTTTGAGGGGACCCCTATGCCATTTTTTTTTTATTTGGCACAGTGTTCCCCTTGATAACCATACCAGACCTGAAGGGCCTGGTATGAATTTTTGGGGGGACTCCCACGCATTTTTTTTAAATTTTTGGTTCGGGGTTCCCCTTAATATCCATACCAGGCCGGAAGGGCCTGGTAATGGGCGGGGGGGGGGTATCTATGCCGTTTTTTCAATGAGTTTTATCTATATTACTGGGACCCGACAATTCATTACAGCCAGTTTTAAATTACTTTTTTCTTTGGAAATTTCATTTTGCTGTGGTACTGTTCTAAACACAGGAAAACTGCGTCACTTTACAGGCATACTATAGATACCCCCAGTCACGATATTTAAAGGAATATTTAATTTTTATTGTTTCACTTTAAACATGATTAAAATCACTGCTCCCGAAAAAACTTCAGTTTTTAAAACTTTTTTTTGCATTGATACATGTCCCCTGGGGCAGGACCCGGGTCCCCAAACACTTTTGACAATAACTTGCATGTGAGTGTTTAGAATGAGCACTTTTGGTTTTTCATGTTAATGTTCCATAGACTTTAACGGTTTTCCGTGGCTTTCAAATTTGCCGCGAACACTGCATAATGTTTGCTGTTCGGCAAACAGGCGAACACTCGTTGTTCGAGTCGAACTTACGTTGTCAACGTCAATTTTAAAAAGGAGACCAGGATCGATGACAGATACGAGAGCAAACTTCAGCTCACCAGGAGCTTCAGATATTCAATTGGAATTTTCTGACACAGCTGATTCAAGATCCTTAAATGTGTCATCAAGTTCAGTCGATTCTGTTTTCTCTAAACACAGCTTCCCTGTCAACACTCCAAAAAACGCATTGAACATCACATAGCAACAAAAAGGAAAAACAAAAGGACACAATGTGGAAGGAAGAATAGACAAGACAGGTAATACAGGTATTACAAATACAGGAAATTCCTGAGGCAAATGCAAAAATCCAAGGAATAGTAATATGTTGAATTTTTCTTCTGCTAATTTATGTGATATTAAAATATTCCTATTATGTAAAGGATTAACCTTTGCCTCCACTTATCAATTTGATGTACTTTTGACTATTTTGGACATTAATCATTTTGTTAAAAATTTGATGTTAAATACACATTTTGTACAGGACTCTGAGGATAATGATGGTCCTGATGGTACATTACACAAAGCACAATCAGGGGTTACCACTCCATGGTACTTTTCATTCAATCACCTGTCTATATTATCCACTCTCACAGTTTTCAGTCTGAGGGAGGTTTATATGGTATTGATAGTAGTCCCTTCCCTATGGGAGACAAGTATTTGTATCCCCTACAGACTCAGATTAAAGTTGTTGATTCTTTTCAAACCAATGTTGAGACTGAATAAAAAAAAAGAAAAGAGAAATATCTAGATTGCGTCAATCTTTAGATAAATATAATTTAACTAAAATAGAATTTGTGGCCTTGCAGGGTCTGAAAGATAGAAAATAGATCGCTATCCATCAGGCTGACAAGGGCTGTGCAGTGATAGTTTTAGACACTGACAGCTACAAGGTAGCAGCACTCAGGCAATTAGCCCACACAATCACCTATCGTACATTAAATGCTAACACAACTATGGAAATAAAACTGAAATTATCTCACCTTTTGGATGAGGGTAAAGTTGGGAGTGATAGAGCAGAAAACTTTGCACTTTTTATTAGTGACTAAACCAATTTTCCATGACCTCCCAAAAGTCCATAAAGAACAGTTTTCTGTTCAGGGTCATCCTATAGTAGCAGGAATATGGTCCCTGTTGGAGAGATTAAGCAAGAGGATGGATGAACATCTACACCCGCTCATTGTATGTCTGCCAGGATATCTCAGGGACACTGGACACCTTTTAGCTCATATGCATGAAATCAAGTGGTCCCTGGGTCATACATGGATCACAGTAGATTTCAAAGCTCTATACTCCTGTATACCCCATACATTAGCTTATATACATACTTATATGAAATATAACCTATTGATATCATTGTTTATCATGTTATTACTTTATACTTTCTGAATTCTGTAACTCAACCAATGAATTTCGGACATGTCATTGCATACCTACTGTGCAGCTATGCTTCATTTAAAGTCCCACCATAAAAATTATTTTTTATAGCCTTGGAAGCTGTTAAATATCATCTTACACATTACAGTTCATATTCCAAAGAGCTATGCTAGTTTTTGTACTTGGCAATCAATTTCTTACTGAAACAAGTATTTAATGTTTGATTCAGTTTATTACATCCAATGCCAGGGGGGCTTCCATGGGAGCAACATTTGCACCCACTTATATGGGCTGGTGGGCGGAGATTTTTCTTTTCAGCCATAGTAACCCTTTTAGAGAGAAGCCAGGTGGGGGGTGGAGCACCATGAGGTAGGCGTGCGTAGAGGACGACTCCCTCCCCTCTAGCCTCCAGGATACCCGTGTAACATCGTAGCCCCATGACGAGCGGCGGCGAACACGGTGAGCGTGGCCGACGCCGAGAGCGAGGCAGAGACGCTCGGAAGGACCCAACAGTAGCACACTTTGCGGTGGAAAAACTCACTCGAGCGTGAGCCAGCGACAGCGCTCCCGGATCCACTGTTTGGTGGAGGGGGGTGGAGAGAGCGGAATGGCCCGGCGGACGGAGGAAGGAGTGAATGATACAGGAGCCAGCCGCCCGGAGAACGGCGCGAACACTGTACCTGAACTGCAGCACGCACTCCACTGGGACTAAGATGTGAAAGGGAGTCCTGCTGAGTGGATAGAAGAGCGGCGGAGCTGAGCGAGGAGCCAGTGGAGCCAAGCTGCAGAGGACGAGGCTGCAGAGGAAAGGTACCTGACGGGGAAGGGGTGAATGGCTAGGCACATGAAGCGAACAGACTGTCTGAAAATGGCTATAATAAATGGATGACTGTCACAGAGATGTTGTTTGTGAACGCTGATGGACAATAGTCAAATTGGCTGATTTAAGTAAGCTAGCAAGAAGGGAAAAGGTTGCCATTCCCCCCACAGGTTACTTGAAGGACAACATTATAACTAGTACACTGCTATCCTCTTTAAGCCTATGTGGCCCAGGTACATTAAGCAATAAGTAATAAATTCAAAGACTGTGGCTAGCCCTGATAATATATAGGCCATCCCGGGCGTACACCGGCCTCTGTTTATGTACCTAGAAGGCTATAAATCTCACCCCGACTGAACCTAACCCCAAGAGTAAGGGTACTGCACACGTTTGAAAGGTGAGAGAAAGAGTGACTGTGGCAGTTGCAAGGAAGCATTTCCCTGGGACTTTTAAAGTGGAGGAGTCAGAGCGCCCGCATCCTTCCCGGCCCTTCCTGGATTAGAGGGTCTCTTTCCCTCGCATTGCTAGGCTTGGACGTAGATGCTTTTTTCCTTTTTTTTTTCTTCTTTTTTGTTTGCCTCCCTAATTCTGCTTCAGAAAAGTATTTGTGTCCCTCCCAAGAAGTAGCAGGAATAAAGTGGAGACCTGTGAAGGAGTCTCGCTCACATTATAGAAGGACTCTACCCCTTCTACCGAGCCGAAGGCAGAGGCACTGAGGACAGGGACAATAAACAATCTCCAGCCTAGGAGGAGGGAAATGTGAAGGGGACAGGAGAGTGCATGGCTGGAAATTGAAGAAACTTCTGAAGATCCTGTTGTCCCAATACATCCTAGAACAGACCATTCGCTTTAGTCCCCTGACCTCTTCAGGAGATATTTGCCATCTCCCAGTCTGACTGCCTATGAGGATACCACCCCCCCTTTTCTTTCATGTAGACATTTTTTATTGTGTACCCTGAAGGTTTATATTTGCATTACTGTGCATTTATTTGTAAGGAGGACACGGGCGGATCCCAGGAAGGGTTTATCCCCCAGGGGTCTATCCATCTCCCTCTGAGGGGACGTTTTGGTTACAGAAAGGTGGGACAGTCTTATAAATAGTTCTTGAAAGAATAGTAGGGAGAAAGAATGAGGGTGAAGGCAAAATCAGGTAAAAGTGCCCCTCCTGTATCCAGCCCCGGAGGGATTCAGAGATACATGGCAAGTAACATCACTAACACCAGTGCGCTAGAGGAGGGGCAGGAAAGTCCAAAACAAGGAGTGGGAAGGAGGTCAGGCCCGAGTAGACAGAAGTTAGGAGAGGAAGGTAAAGGAGCGAAAGCAAACGGGGCTAAAAGTGGGGGGACCAAAGAGACAAGTCCCACAATACAAAGCTCTGCCAGAGGTCAAAGGGATAAAGAGGAGGAGAGAGCATTAGGAGAGCCTGCGCCCGAGGAAGGGACCTTGCGATCAGGTCCCCAAGTGGAATCTTCTCTGATAAAAGAGATGCTCGGGGAAATGTTTGCAAAAATGGAGGTGGCCCTAAAGACAGAAATAGCTGGAGTACGTGCAGATATAGGTCGTGTACTGGAGAGGGTAGAGGAGATTGAAGATAGAATTGACAACCAGGAGCTTAGGATAGATGAGATAGCAGAACAAGTACAGAGCCTCCAGAGAACAAATAGGTCCCTCCTTTACAAATTAGAAGATCAGGAGAATAGGAGTAGGAGGAAGAACGTACGCATTAAAGGTATTCCCAAAAAATACGGTGCCGCAGAGATGGGTAAAATAGTGCAGCAGGTCTTCAACCCGTTACTACAAAGGCAGCCCACTGAAAGCATAAAGTTAGATAGAGTTCATAGGATCTCAGCTAGGGGGGCAGTAAGTAGGGAAGCCATACGCAACGTGATAGTCAGGTTTCACTACGCAGAGGAGAAAGGGCAAATAATGGAGAAACTAAGAGCAGTGTCGGAGATTTCCTTAGAGGGTGCAGAGCTGCGAGTGTTTTCAGATTTAGCCCCGGAAACGCTGAGGAGAAGGAGACTGTTAAAACCCTTAACGGAAGCCATGAACGCTTCAGGAGTCCCCTATCAGTGGGGCTTCCCAGCGTGCTTGAGGGGGCGAAGAGACGGCCGCTCAGTGGTGCTCCGCTTCCCTGAGGATTTAAGAGGGTTCTGTGAGAGTTTAGAGATTACCCCCCCCCCTTCGCTACCAGGTTGGCAGGAAGAAATAGATACGCACCTTTCCCAAAGAAAGCTAAGATGGCAGAGAGGGAGAAATAGAGAGACAAATGATAGGGAAGGAGACAACAGAAATAGGGTGCAGCAATGTTGAGGGTTAGATGGGTCCAGGGAGGGAGAAGGGGAGATGGGGTGGGGTGGAGGGAGTCGTCGTTGTTGGGTAGGCGCCACCAGGTGTGAACCCCTGGGTAAATATGAAGTACAGACGTTATCAGAGAGATAAAGGTCGGGTTCATATATCCACAAAAGAGAAAGGGAGGAGGAGGGAAGGGGAAAAAGGAGAAAAAAGGGAAAGAAATGGGGGAGAGACCCCGGCCAACGGCTGCAGTTGCAGAGTTGGGGGGGAGGGAGTGTGGGGTGTTTTTTTTTTTTCATTTTCTGGTATGGTCCCCTTCGCGTCCTCCCTGTCTCCAGTAATGGGAAAGCCCCCTCTGGGTCAGCACTCGCTGAATGATAGAATAATATAATAGTTGTCAATGGTTCTTATTAATGTGATAACATATAATGTGAGGGGACTAAACACAAAAGAAAAAAGATATAAAATTAATAAAGAACTCCAATTTATGGGGGGAAATGTCATATGCCTTCAAGAAACATATATCACCAATAATTCAGGGATAAAACTGTCATCACCCCAATTCCCAATGTGGTTTTATGGAGACTCTCCCTCTGTGCACTCCAGAGGAGTAGCTATTGGTTTTGATAAATCAGCAAGGTTTGAAATCGAGGAACGATTGACTGACCCAGAGGGGAGATATTTATTTCTAAAGGGTAAACTGGGAATTATGCAATGCACCATTGTTAATGTGTACGCATCAAACAGAAACCAAGATACATTTTTATTTAGAGTATTAAGTAAACTGGAGGAATTTAGAACAGGTATGGTAATTCTAGCAGGCGATCTAAATTGGTGTTTAGACCCTAAGTTGGACTCCTCAGGGGGTGGTATACGGGGGGCAGAACAGCGGTACAGAAAAATAAATAAAGCATTGACTAATGCCCAGCTACATGATGTTTGGAGGATCAGCCACCAGAAAGAACGGGACTACACCCATTTCTCCTCAGCCCACAAAACCTTTACAAGACTAGACTATATATTTGTAGGACAACAATTAGTGGCCAATTTAAAAAAATCAGAAATTAAACCAATCACCCTGTCCGATCACGCCCCTGTAAAAATCCAACTAGAAATACAGGGCCATATGGGGACAGGAAGTGCCTGGAAACGGAATGATTCACTCATTCAAGAACAAGACGTAAGCATAAAAATTTTGCAGGAATTAAGCGACTTTTATGAGGTGAATGATACAGGAGAATGTTCAAAGGCTACTATCTGGGAGACACATAAGGTGGTTATTAGAGGGATCTTGATCGGAATCGGCGCCGGGAAAAAGAAAGAAAGGGAGAAGGCGAAGGTTCAGCTTTATAAGGAGATTGAAGAATTAGAACAAATGACCAGACCCAGAGGGCTCCAGGAGACCCAGGAATTACTAAAAAAAAAAAGAGAGTTAGAAGAATTCCTAGAACAAGAGAGGAGGACAGCTTTTTACAAAATAAATAGGGAGAGACACCTGTGGGGTAACAAGTCAAGTAAGTGGTTAGCAAGAAGAGTAAAAGAACAGAAAAATAGGACCTACATACCGAAGATTCGAGATAAAGAGGGGGAGATGAAGTTCGCAACTCCTGATATTGCAGAGAACTTCCATCTATATTATAGCGCTTTATACAATATAGGTACTAGAAGGGAGGATAGGGGGAAAAGAAAAGAAGCTATCAGGGAATATCTAGAGAAGCTCGACTGTCTAAAAGATATGCGTGACGAGATGCAGGAATTAGAGACCCCTATCTCAGTAATGGAAGTGGAAAGAGCAATTAAAGATACAGCTCTAGGGGGAAGCCCTGGCCCGGACGGCTATTCTATTTTATATTACAAAAAATTTCGAAGTTTTTTGGCACCAAAACTCTGCGAATATTTCAATGAGGTGGGGGCCTTTCGTGAAGAGGCCCTGCTCGCACACATCACATTGATTTTAAAGGAAGGTAAGGACCCTGCAGCACTGGAGAGTTATAGGCCGATATCATTGTTGAATACGGACGTGAAGATCTATGCGAAAATCCTGGCCGAGCGATTGAAAACACTCCTCCCCGAGAGGATCCATACCGATCAGGTGGGATTCGTTCGGGGACGAGAGGGGAGGGACAATTCCTTGAAGTCAATTATGGTGATCCAGGAAGCATCTAGAAGAGAGACTCCCACGCTGCTCTTGTCGGTGGACGCCCAGAAGGCCTTTGATAGAGCAGACTGGGAGTTCATAAATGGGACCTTAGAACACATGGGCTTAGGCGAGAGAATGATGAAGTGGGTAAAAGCGTTATACAATAAGCCGACAGCCAGGATCAAGGTGAACGGTTCCCTGTCTCGCCCCCTTGAATTGTTCAACTGGACGAGACAAGGATGCCCCTTATCCCCGATCCTCTTCGTGATTGCCTTGGAGCCATTGTTGGCAGCGATCCGGGGCAACCGGGACTTGCGAGGAATCGGGGTGGGAGGTAGAGAGTATAAGGTCTCTGCATTCGCTGATGATCTGCTATTATATATCACACACCCCAGAATATCGATCCCGGCGGCAGTGAAGGAAATGGAACAATACGGTCGACTCTCTAATTTTAAAATCAATCTATCTAAAACAGAAATATTAAATTTGAACCTATCTGAAGAGGACCAAATAGACTTAGCCGCTAGTTTACCTTTTAGATGGAGTGGAGGGGAATTGATTTATCTGGGGATAAAACTAACGGCAAAAAGGGCGAATTTGTACGAAGCTAATTATATGCCCTTGCTCAATAAAATCAAATTACAAATGAAAAATATGAAACATAAAGGAATATCTTGGATGGGTAGAATGAACGTAATAAAAATGTTCATACTACCCACGGTACTATATACATTCCTTGCATTTATATGGCACCCAAAAAAAACGCGCATTGCGTATAGGGTTCTTGTAAAGGAAAAGGAAAGAGGAGGAGTGGGTCTCCCAGACTTCAAAAAATATTATGAAGCCATAGTATTATCTAGGATAGCAGATTGGATACATAATTTAAAGGAGAAGAGCTGGGCGGAGCTGGAAACTAGATTAAGTGGGACGGAATTAGCAAAAATGATTTGGATACCGGCTCAGGTGTGGAACCTAGGAACATGCACTAGTATAATCAAAAGACACACATTTAGAATATGGGACAAAATAAATAAGCTACACAACTGTACATGTAACTCCCCATTAATGTCACTACTAGACACAAAACACTTTTTGCCAGGAATGGAAGAGCGGTTGTACTACAGCAGATGGGCACAGGGAGCAGAAGTAACACTAGGAGAGGTGATTAAAGGGGATAGGATTTTAACGTATAGGGAAATCACTCAAGAATGGGGACACAGACCATTAGATAGATGGAGACATAACCAATTATTACACTTTACACAAGGGCTCCCACAGCCCTTACGAGGAATGAATGAGTTAAGGCCACTAGAAAAATTACTTAAGGATGCACATTGTATAGTGAAAAGGGTTTCTAAATTATATAAAATATTAAGAGGTGAGGGAGAGGGGGAGTTACCTGTATATTTAGGGAAATGGGAAGGGGAATTGGGGACACTTAGAAATGACGAACACAGAAGGAAACTATTAAAAATGACATATGCACTAGCGAAAGATTCACGAACACATGAAATGGCATACAAATTAATAGCGAGGTGGTATATGACGCCCACAAGAATGCAGAGGCTAAGAGGTGGAGAGGAATCAACGTGTTGGAGGGAATGTAAGGAACAAGGCTCTTTTAAACATATATGGTGGGACTGCCCAAAAATAAGACCTTTCTGGGACAAAATAATTGAAAACATATTCTTGATAACCGGAAGGAGGATTAGGAAATGCCCATGGGCCTGCCTGTTCCACGATACAGACATGGGAGTAAGGCAATATAAAGCCACTCTCGCCCCTTATCTTTTGAATGCAACCAAAGACTTAATCCCAAACCATTGGGGAGACCCTCAGGGGCCGACAATTCTCGAGTGGGTGAGGAGGGTGGAGCAGATCAGGCTGATGGAAGAGTCGATCAATAAAACTCAGGAGACAGAAAGTGAAATTCAAGGGAAGTGGCAAAAATGGCTGACATTCTTAGAGAGTGGGGACTGTCATGTCTGATTAGTAGGTGAAGGGAACAGGGAGGAGGACGAAGGACACGGGAGGAGATTGGGGGGCATATCTCATCCTGTTTTTTTTTTTGTGTTTTTGCCCAAGGGGGGGGAGGGGGGCTTGGGGTTTTAAATGTATTTTGTAAGAGGAGGGGTGTAAGGAGTTTCTTTTTCTGTGTAATATACTGTAGAATTACTCCACTCTCAAGAATTGTATAAACGTGTTTGAATACTTTGTTAAAAATAAAAATAAAGAATATATAAAAAAAAAGTAACCCTTTTAGAGAGCATATTGAGTGGTACTATCGTTTTATAGACAAACTAATCTTTGTGTGGAGGGGTCCGATCCATAAAATACATTTTTTTGGTTTGTTATTTAAATAATAATCATTTGAACCTAGAGTTCAGGCATAATTTTCATTCCGAGCAAATTGATTACCCGGATATAACCCTTATTGGACACACTCAAAATGGACTAGTAAGCACCAAAACTTTTATGAAGGAATGTGCTGGTAACTCCCTTTTGTTTACTTCAAGCTGCCAACCCTGCACATACAATTAAAGACCTCCCTATTGTAGAATTTATGAGAGTGAGGAGAAATTGCTCTTCACAGTTGGATCTTGATCATGAATGTGACATTGTCACAGACAGGTTGAGACAACGAGGCTATCATGATTTTTTTTTCAAGAGAGGTAGAAAGTTGACAGAAGAGAGATCCTGAAGATCTTATTGTTATTAGAGCAGGTGGTAAAACAACTAAGCGCTCCCATTATAAAAGTAGAGTGGCTCATTTTGATTTTCACTAAAACAATTGTTGGACAATGTCTTCCTATTTTATATGTCTATAAAATGCTGTACGATGTCCTTTAACATGGATGCAGTTTCTTGAGTAGGAGGCCTTCTACATTGGGAACTATCCTCTCCCCCAGGCTCTTTCACTCCCATACCTCACAATCTTCCAATGCATGGTTGAGTGTTACATTATCGTATCTGTGTGGTTCCAATACATGCAAACCATGTTGTAGGCACAAAAAGAGCAAAGTAGTGACTTATTTTTCCACAGGAAATGTATATTCCCTTAAAAATTATATTAACTGTAATTCTAAGCATGTGATCTATATTTTTGAATGCAAGGCTTGTTGAATACTACATAGGGTGTACTATGCGTCCATTAAGAGTAAGGATAGCAGAACATTATAACGATACACTTAACCCTAATGCTAAGAATATATCCAATGTATCCAAGCACTTCAGAACAGTACATGCAGGGAATCTTGATCACTTCTCTTTGATTGGTTCAGAACAGGTCAAAAGACCTCCAACAGGAGGTGAAACACATTGCACCGTGCACCAAAGAGAAGTTTGGTGGATTTTTACCCATTACATCAGAATTCTACCTGGAATGGATAATGGATGTGAATCTGTTTTTAAAATGATTATATTTCTTTAGGTGTCTGTAGGGTTAATATATCTGCTCTGTTTTCTCTCTTTTTGTTTGTCTTTTTCCCACTGATTTCATTACCTCACCTGGTCTGTTGATTTGACTAATCAATCTCATAATTTTCAATTAAGTTTGTACCACCCTTCTTCCCTTTTTTTCTTGTTTTGTTATAAAAGTTTGATTTTGTGTTGTTAACTTATGCTATGAGGAAGGCTTTGGCATTATGCTGGATAGTTCATTGCTGTTGTGCTAATAAAATCCTGTTAAGAAGAAGCAATTGGGTTTACGGCTCATCTTTTCTAATACGATGCTAGGTCCTTTCTTTTTTAACCTCTGTTTATTCTAGACCACTTTTAACAAAGAAAAAACTACGGCTAGCAGATAACTTTCATAACTATACCTTTTTGGTCATATTTTGAGGGCACAGGATTTTCCAATAGGCATTTGAAGTGACAGTTTTGATGAACATCCTGTGATGTTCTGTACATTACTGTCCATCAAATAATCCTGCATTCAAGGCCACTTACATGGTGATTTTCTGGGCACATTTTCTATAGCACCTCTAGATTCAAACATAAGAGGTTTCTTATCTCAGTGGACTGGAAGTATCCTCAGTGAGACTTAATCAAGCATGAAATGAATAGATTACTAGGTGTTTTAAGAGCTTGTTCCCAGCACGAGGTGGGACAGAATCACACAGCATCTGCAGCCAGCATGAGTAGCAAAGATAAATGTTATTTAAATTGTTGTATAGCTCACACCATCAGACCTGCCATCAGGATTCATGTACTTAGTGGTTTTACTACTGAATGGTTTTTGTATAACTCAGCAGTTAGGAAGCTCACCATGAGATAGAAAACAATAGTTAATACGATATTACTAAAATCTGCCCATGCACATTTGTCATGGCAGTTATCCGTATCTGTCAACTGAAAATGAAAAATACTAACATTTGATTGTAGACTGGTTTGAAATCTGAAACAAACTGAAGCTACTCCTAAAAATGTTTATACTGCTGTATTCCAGATATTAACAAAATGTGACAATAGCTTCTTGTAGTTGCTGTTTGTTCTTTTAATAGTGGAAGCCTGCAAAACCATGAAAGCAGTAACTATGATTAAAACTGACTAAGCTGCCTCTAGAATGGTTTCATTGGACTAATGTTGGGACCTCTAAATGTTGAGCGAGGAGAAGGACTGAAGAGTTAATAGCAGATGTATCGGCGTTTTCAGATCAGTTCCAATGAAATTGAGCGGAAACATTCAAAGGACGTAAGGCAAACAGGCCCGAAGCTCTCCAACTCAAATTCAAGGCTTGAAGACACCCAAGGGGAAGCTCTTCTATCTGATTAACGTCTCTGTGCGCTTGGCAGACCTCGACAATGCAAAAATGAGTCAGAGGAATGTGATCTCACAGGATCTTAAGAAAGATCAGTGGCAGAACTAAAGGAAGGAACTGCAGTTCACCGGAGACACAAGGCAGAAAACTAGTAAATTAAAAAAGATACATTCATTGACAGGAACATAGACTGGCAGGCAACACCCACTCCGGAAATCTTTATGCATTTTATATGCAGAAGACCTAGTAAATACATATAGCTTGTTATACTTCCTGGATCTGCACGACGGTAAAAAGGTCAGAAACACGATGAATGCATATTAGTTTGCAATAGCTTAGGTATCTGCATCATTTAAATTAGAATGACAGAAAATAGAGAAAGACTCCATATAAGGAAGCAAATGTTTCAGTCCAGAATTAAGAAACTGTTGTTTTTTAAAGATTTTTTTAATACATGTCCTGTATACATATTCTTAGAATCTAATACTATCTGGAACCTTCAAAATAGATTAATTAAAATCCAAAATGTAATTCTGTTTAAAAATAAAATACTGTACTGTTTTATTGGTCAGTAAAACAAAAATGATTAGCTACTGGTTATTTTGCCTACATATACTTGTATCTCCTAAATGTCCACTTGCCGACCAAACATTTTCTAGGAATTTTTGTTTACAAGTTTAGATCAGTATTTGTTTCTAGAAAATTACTTATAACCTCCATACAGTATATTTTTTTAGCAGAGACCCTAGAGACTAAAATGGCGATTGTTGCAATATTTTGTAAAAAATAAACTTTAAGAAATTCTAATGCAAAAAAACACAATGTATAATGGAAATTGTTGATAACATATAATAGATAATGTTACGCAAAGTAAACACATACCTAACATATCACACTTTAAAAGTACGCACGCTCATAGAATGGCGACAAACTACAGTACTTAAAAATCTCATGCCATGGTCCTCCAGACTATAAAACACTCAGTCCCAGTGCTCGTGCACAAGATGCTGTACATTTCTCAGCTTGACTAGCTCCCAGCTGTAACATTCTCACAGGCTCGGACCTTTGTCTATCCTTACCTGGACAGTATGGTGCAATGTACACCTCATAGCTCCCTTCATACACTAACCCCCTCGGGAGGGTGGGGCCACTGACCTCTAACCCTGTCTCTAATATAAACCCAGCACACACCTGTGCCATTAGTGTACTTGTTTCCAGGAAAACATGTCCCAGACTGCCATTTTAGGCAGTGACATGGGATCGACCTGCCACATCCCTCCCTCTCTGTTTTGCAACAGTGGGAAAAACATACCAACTCTTCACAGTGGCTCCTCTGTGCCTTCTAACACCCACAGGGGTACAAACCTGTCTGACCTTTCTAAAGGGGCATTCTACGCACCTTTTTCTGGATGTGCTTCCACAAGCACTTTTTTCTAATCCTATGGTCCCACTGATCTCTTTACCATCCCTCCATACTCTCCCGAAACTTTGCTTGTGACCTGTGTTTGGGGTGTAATTAACATAACATTGAAAACAAGTTTTGATAGAGATATGGACTTTATATGCACACGCATAGACTTAATGTAAAAGATTGTTTACATTTTAATCAGATAAAGTTAAAAACAATGTATGTAAACACTGGAAATAAATTACCTCAATGACTCTCATACCCCAGAAAATCAGTCACATATACAAGTGAACAATAGTTGAAACATGCAGTATCAATATAAATCCAAAATGTGTTTGATACATGAGGTGGTTGAGTCGGGATAAGAAGTCGCTCATAGGAATCACTCTACATGTTACGCACATTGATGCACTTCTTCAGGAGCTTGAGTATCTAAAGTATGCATATAAAAAACGAATAAGCAGATCTTATCATCCAGATAAAACATAAACATATATAAACAATTAACTAGCCAATTTGGTAAAGTCCAACAAATGCAAGTAACCCAGAGCAAGTGGCAACTAAGGGAATAAGAAACAGAACCTGACTGTGGGGACATATATATAACAATGCCATATGCTAAAATAGTAGTATACACATGTGTACATAGCTAATATATGAAGAAAATAGATACTTACAAAGCTAGGAAGGTATAGAATAACACAATGTTGTGAGTGTGGTATGAAATCTTAATAATATATATGGGGAATATTCCAAGCCTGCGTGCTGAAAATGTACCGTCCCTAAATACAATAGCACACAACTCAGCGCTTCAGGATTATGATTTAAAAGAAAAAACCTTTGGACCAATGCTTATGATCCCCAAGAAATTCGATTAAATCAGAAGAATAATAATAATAGCTGCTGCTTATTAAAACATACACCATATAAAATTGTATATATATAAAAAAGAGATTAAAACTTCAAACACAAAAAGTCCACTAATTAAATATATATATATATAGCAGCGCTCAACATGCAGAATCTTGTTCAGATGTTATTCATTTGTGCTCTTGAAAAAGTGGTGATAGAGTCCAACTTGTGAAAAGAAGAAAGATCGGAACCACCTTCCACCTCACGTTTCCACCTTTCGTGCTCTCAAAATACAAACCCCCCTTTGGGGATGCACTCACCAGAAAATCAAAGCTATAAGAGCCTTCAATATGTCCAACCATTATATTCTTTGGTCGTAGAAAATCAAGGATATAAGAGCCTTCAATATGTCAAACCATTATATTCTTTGGTTGCTAGATGTCACCATAATGGGGGGTCCGATGTTCATAAAGGAAACAAGATCATACCAACATAGCGTAATATTGTTTAAATACCTTTATTAAAGACCCCCTATATAAAATATGCGTACCAAATATAATAAAAAATGATCACATTAGATATGTGTACTGTGCCTTATTCCTTGTGGTGAACCCCCTTAGGTAACCGCGAACGTCCGCTCTGTCCGTTCGGTTCACTTCCTGGTACCTTGGTTTGTTCACGATCGAGTGAATGGAACGCACACGTCACGTCAGGTCACATCAGACCCCCCCCATTATGGTGACATCTAGCGACTAAAGAATATAATGGTTTGACATATTGAAGGCTCTTATATCCTTGATTTTCTGGTGAGTGCATCCCCAAAGGGGGGTTTGTATTTTGAGAGCACAAAAGGTGGAAACGTCAGGTGGAAGGTGGTTCCGATCTTTCTTCTTTTCACAAGTTGGACTCTATCACCACTTTTTCAAGAGCACAAATGAATAACATCTGAACAAGATTCTGCATGTTGAGCGCTGCTATATATATATATTTAATTAGTGGACTTTTTGTGTTTGAAGTTTTAATATATATGGGGAATTTCAATTAAGATCTCAGTGTTTTGTGCAGTGCCTCCAACCTTACGGTAAAATTGTGAACTTTTTTCAGACAATCAGTAACATACCACAATAATTTCCTGAGTTTGTTAATCTATGGGGAATTCTTACCAATGTATAAATATCTGCCAATAAAATTAATAAGTAAATCATTTGATTTTATTAATTTACAAGTATAATTACACAATTTCATATAGAACCGGTATTTCTGGTGATTAATATTTCATACATCCTACCAAAAACAACAACATGGCAATAAAATGATTTTTCCTTAATATTTTACAAATACAGTAACTCAAGGGTAGCCCAAATGACTATGTTAAAAAAAATATTTGCGGTAATCACGCCTTATGCTCAAAAAGACAATATCTTTATCTGAGGGAAACAATCCTCTGAATTTCTCCGGCCGGAAGGAATACAAATTATGTCTCACAAAGTCAACAGATAGATATAAATTTTAAGGAAATATTAATTCAACATAGCTACTAGATTGAATGGGGCGATAAATAATTTCTCTGGGACCACAGTAGTAAATTTGTTGTAATACAGGTCTATACCTAATTTTACCCAGGCCCGGCTACAACACATGAACACACAGCCTAGACAATGTGGGAAAATTATTAATTATAAAACTGTCCTACACACAGTACATGATGAGGTTAAAACATAAACTGTAAAATACAATCCCTACAATTTTGAGAGGAAAAGGTTAATTAATGTCTGTATCTTACCACAGATTAAAAGGGGAAGATATCCAACAAATTATAAGTACATTCGATTAGTTCCAGTAGCAAAGCCTAGCGAAATGGGGAGTGGTCAATTATCAGAAGGTTTCTTGTTCTTTTAGGGAGTGTATCCAGTTTGTCGGTCTGTGGTCCTCTCCCTCTTAAATATATGTTTCTCTTTTTATTTGGGTGCAGTCCAATTGTTCAATTGGTGCTAAATAGTGATGGACGAACTTCCGACGAGACGTTTCGCGAATGCGAACTGCGAACGCGGCCGATAGTTCGCGAACCGTAACTTCGCGGCGGGCCCCATTGACTTCAATGGGAGGCAAACTTTACAAACCTACAGGTCATATTTGCAGCCACAAAATAATTACTAGCTGTGCACACATAGTCCCACCACATGGCCAATGACATAACACATGTATGAGGTGAATCTGGGATCGACAACTACAAGCATTCTTTTTTATATGTGAAATTGTGACAATTCAGGACTGTGGAGCGCTTGAAGGCATTGGAGGAGAGGGAAGGTTAGGGTAGGCAAAAAAGAGGGTGCAGAAGATGATCACCAGCACCGTGATATAGAGCACTGACACCTGCACCGTGATAGAGTCATCTGACACCAGCACCGTGATAGAGAGCACTGACATCAGCAGCGTGACATACAACAATGACACCTGCACCGTGATAGAGTGATCTGACACCAGCACCGTGATAGAGAGCACTGACATTAGCAGGGTGACATACAGCAATGACACCTGCACCGTGATAGAGTGATCTGACACCAGCACTGTGATAGAGAGCACTGACATCAGCAGCCTGACATACAGCAATGACACCTGCACCGTGATAGAGTGATCTGACACCAGCACCGTGATAGAGAGCACTGACATCAGTAGCGTGACATACAGCAATGACACCTGCACCGTGATAGAGTGATCTGACACCAGCACCGTGATAGAGAGCACTGACATTAGCAGCGTGACATACAGCAATGACACCTGCACCGTGATAGAGTGATCTGACACCAGCACCGTGATAGAGAGCACTGACATCAGCAGCATGACATACAGCAATGACACCTGCACCGTAATAGAGTGATCTGACACCAGAACCGTGATAAAGAGCACTGACATCAGCAGCGTGACATAAAGCACTGACACCAGCACCGTGATATACAGCACTGACACCAGCACTGTGATATACAGCACTGACACCTGCACCGTAAGCAGCCCCAGGAGGAAGTCAGCATAGCACAGGGATGGTGGGAGCCCCTCATAATATGCACAGCAGGTGGTACAGCCCCAGGAGTAAGTCAGCATAGCACAGAGATGGTGGGAGCCCCTCATAATAAGCAGCCCCAGGAGGAAGTCAGCACAGCATAGGGATGGTGGGAGCCCCTCATAATATGCACAGAAGAGGTACAGCCCCAGGAGTAAGTCAGCATAGCACAGGGATGGTGGGAGCCCCTCATAATAAGCAGCCCCAGGAGGAAGTCAACACAGCACAGGGATGGTGGGAGCCCCTCATAATGAGCATAGCACAGGGATGGTGGGAGCCCCTCATAATGAGAATAGCACAGGGATGGTGGGAGCCCCTCATAATATGCACAGCAGAGGTACAGCCCCAGGAGGAAGTCAGCACAGCACAGGGATGGTGGGAGCCCCTCATAATAAGCAGTCCCAGGAGGAAGTCAGCATAGCACAGGGATGGTGGGAGCCCCTCATAATAAGCAGCCCCAGGAGGAAGTCAGCATAGCACAGGGATGGTGGGAGCCCCTCATAATGAGCATAGCACAGGGATGGTGGGAGCCCCTCATAATATGCACAGCAGAGGTACAGCCCCAGGAGGAAGTCAGCACAGCACAGGGATGGTGGGAGCACCTCATATAAAGCAGCCCCAGGAGGAAGTCAGCACAGCACAGGGATGGTGGGAGCCCCTCATAATGAGCATAGCACAGGGATGATGGGAGCCCCTCATAATATGAACAGCAGAGGTACAGCCCCAGGAGGAAGTCAGCACAGCACAGGGATGGTGGGAGCCCCTCATAATAAGCAGCCCCAGGAGAAATATGACACGCTCAACCTCTTCAAACAGGAGGGTACGGGCATACAGTACGGTGCACTTTTTTTGTACAAGGAAGTGAGCCAAATGAAGAAAGAAGGTCTGTGTGCTCGATTAAAAAAATTGTTTCTAGACATATACATGGTCTACTGGTCACATGTGTTGAATTCCTCCGAGATCCATGCCTCATTCATTTTTAGAAATGTGAGGTAGTTAACACTGTCGTGAGCTAGGCAAGTACGCTTATCGGTCACGATCCCCCCTGCTGTGCTGAACGTCCTTTCGGACAGGACACTGGACGAGGGGCAAGCCAACAGTTCGATTGCAAATTGGGCAAGCTCTGGCCAGAGGTCAAGCCTGCCCATCCAGTAGTTCAGGGGTTCATCACTCCTCAGAGCGTCCACATCGGCCGTTAACCCGATGTAGTCGGACACCTGGCGGGTCTAGGCGTTACCTGATGTTGGATCTGGATGAGACCTGTTGATGGGTCGGCTGAAAGAATGACCTCATATCAGAAGTCACCAACACATCTTCAAACCGGCCTCTTCTTGCAGGCGCTGTTGGATTGGTACCCGCAACTCCTTCTCTGGGAGTGGGAATTGCTCCTCTGCCAGCGCACGCAAAAGCAGAATGCAGCATTTCTCGAAGCAAGGCCTGGAAGTGCTCCATTCTGACAGCCCTCTGTGACGGCGGTAACATTTACGCCATTTTGTGTTTGTAAGGGGATCTAAGTACGTTGCCACCCAGTACTGGTCCTTGACCCTTATGCTTTTTATACGGGGGTCCCTATTAAAACACTGGAGCATGAAGGCCCCCATTTGCACTAAACTGGAAGCGGTATGGTGGCCTGGCTCCTGCTCATCATCCAGGATAAGGTCGTCCTCTTCATTCTCCTCTCCCCATCCACGCACAACAACAGGGATCCCAGAAAGGTTTAAAGCATGCTCTTCTTGCTCCTCCTCATCCGCCCCGGCAGCATCCTCCTCTGACTCCTCTTCAGACTCCTGTTGTTCACTTGTCTCAGATAGAGTAGCCCCCCCCTGGGAATTCATCCAGCGACTTCCTCATCTTCCCGCTCCTGCTCCTCCACAGCTTGATCAATGACACGACGCAATGCACGCTCCATAAAGAAGGCATAAGGTACCATGTCACTGATGGCGCCATGGCTGCGACTGACCAATTTGGTGATCTCCTCACATGGCCGCAGAAATCTGCATGCGTCGCGCATGAGCAGCCACTGGCGCGGTGAAAAAAACCCAGCTCCCCAGAACCTGTTCTGCCGCAGAGTTCATACAGGTAGACGTTAACTGCACGTTTCTGCTGGAGCAGTCTATCAAGCATATAGAAGGTTGAGTTCCATCGCGTCGGTGAATCGCAAATAAGACATCTGACCAGCAGATTGTGTCGCCGCTGAATGTCAGCAAGGCGAGCCATGGCCGTGTAAGATCTTCTGAAATGGGCCGAGATTTTCTTTTTTTTTTTTTTAAGTTTTAAATTTTTATTAAAGTATAGCAGATAAAACATAAACGTAGCTCCCTCGCAGGGGATTACAGTATAGGTAATGCAAGACAGGAATGATAGCTCAGAGAGCCAAAAGAAACAAAGATAAAAAAAACAAATAAAGATCAAAAAACGAGATGGGGACCCCTCCCGATAAGGAAGAGGCTCCCAGTCTGAGAATATCATGACCGTCCAAAGAGAAATTTTCAATGCTCTGAGTAAATATCAATAAGAAAGATAATAAAATCCCCCAGGCAACAGAAAAAAGTCCAACAAAAGGCAGCAAAAGAAACATGAGCAGGCGGAAACAACCTCTAGGAAGTTCGAGGCCCCGACACCCCAACTGGGAGCACGCTGTGCCGGGATCTCGAAACCCCCCTAACCTGCCGACGTAACTGGAGGACTACATGCCTAACAGTAGCAAAAAATGACCGGGTTAAGTAGGGCCGAGATTTTCTTTGCCTGCTGCAAGATGCCCTGGACCCCAGGGTATTTGACAACGAATTGCTGCACGACCAAGTTTAAGACGTGTGCCATGCATGGCACGTGCGTAATTTTGCCCTGTTCCAATGCGCTAAGTAGATTGGCACCGTTGTCACACACCACTTTACCAACTGTCGAATTGAGCGGTGTTAGCCACTGATCTGCCTGTGAACGCAAAGCTGAAAGGAGTGCCGGGCCAGTGTGGTTCTTGGCTTCCAGGCACAACAGACGCAGCACGGCATGGCAACGCCTCACCTGGCATGTCGAATAGGTTCTGGGGAGCTTGGGCGGCGCAGCGGAAGAGACGCTAGCAGCGGAAAAGGAGGAGTCAGCCGAGGAGGAGAGGGAGGAGGATGGAGTAGGAGGAGGAGGAGAAGAAGAGCCATGCCTGCATGCAATCTGTGGCGGTAAAACCAAATCTACACGGGTGCCACAGGTTAAATGCGTGCCATCAGAAGGTTCACCCAGTGGGCAGTAAAAGTGATATACCTTCCCTGCCCGTGTTTGCTAGACCACGTGTCTGTGGTCAGATGTATCTTGGCACCGAAACTATGTGCCAGAGATACATTCACTTGCCGCTGAACATGGCCATATAGCTCTGGGATGCCCTTCTGTGAGAAATACTTCCTTCCTGGGACCTTCCATTGTGGTGTTCCAATGGCCACACATTTTCGAAAGGCCTTCGAGTCCACCAGTTTATATGGAAGTAGTTGGCGGGCTATCATTCTTTTTTTTTATTATTCTTTATTTAGTTTTCTTTTTTTTTTCCTTACAAATAGAATAAGACAAAAGATAAAAAGAAAGTACATTCAATCCCAAACTCATTCTTTTCTTAATATCTTTTACAATTGTACAAACTTAACATTTCCTATCCCTCTTCCAACCCCCCCCCCCCCTCCCCGTCTTGCAGTGGGTTCGGAGTTGTATCCACCCTTGCCCACACTATGTATGTCATACCCGATTTTATTTTACCATTTCTTCTACATACCTCCATGATTTTTTAAATTCTATCCATGATACCCATTTATCCCTACACCCCTCTCTAGGTACCAATTCTTCCCCCTCTTCCTCTGGGCATTCCATATTCTGTATTTCATTTACCCGAAGTATCCAGTCCCGTATTTTAGGACTGTCCGTCTCCCGCCATATTTTTGGGATTAGACTTTTCGCGGCACTGAGCAGTATGGGGATTAAAGAGAACATATATTGCCTCACAGAGCTTTCGGTCCCGTGAAACAATACAGTCCAGGGGTCTTCTGCTATGTATTTATTTGTTACAACTTTTATTAGATCCAACACCTCCTTCCAATACTTTTTAATAATCGGGCAATCCCACCAGATGTGAGCCATGGTTCCTATTATCTTACACCCCCGCCAACACTCTGGGTATTGCGCGGTTACGAATTTACCCACTTTGTCTGGGGTCGCATACCACCTTGCGAGGCACTTATAATTTAACTCAGTCATCTTGTGGTCTACCATCGCACTATGCGTTAATTTCATTATTTTCTCCATTGTCTGTAAACAGCATTGAGTCCCCAGCTCTCTTTCCCATTTTTTAATATAGGGCGGACCATCCCGACCTTCCCCCTCTGATAGAATTTTATAGATTCGACCTATGTTATTTTTTGATTTATCTCTAAGACAGAGCCGCTCGAAAGGCCTATAATCTTTGTCACTTCGAATTGGATGGGGCAGTTTTGAAATAAAATGTCTTAACTGAAGGTACCTCCAAGTTCCGTGTCCAACCTCAGTGCTTGAAACGTGTTTATTTTACCTCTATAAATAATATCTTTTACTTGTGCATTATTTTTTATTATCCAGTTTCCCCCCACCTCCTGTTTCCCCGGAATAAAAAAATCATTGTCTTTTAAAAAAATCAAAGGTGAATTATAACTCCATTTATTTTGTGCGTGTGTTCTATCCCATAATTTAAGTGCGATACGTGTTATTTCGTGTGTGTTTAGTCCTATTGACCTATATTGAGGAGGGTTCCAAATTATTCGTCCTAACTGTGCTTGACTCATTGCCTTTTCCACACTTACCCACCTTTTATTATTTACCTCTTTTCCCCATTCCACCACTCGTGTAAGTACCACCGCGTTATAATATTTTTTAAAATCCGGGATAGCAAGGCCCCCCTTTTTTTTTTTCTCTGCTCAGTACCG
This sequence comes from Lithobates pipiens, assembly GCF_037356315.1. Lineage (NCBI taxonomy): Eukaryota > Metazoa > Chordata > Amphibia > Anura > Ranidae > Lithobates > Lithobates pipiens. The sequence continues at coordinate 352,857,863 of NW_027507748.1, read as the reverse complement.
CGAAAGCAATTCTTGTTTTTTTATGTTGCCAGATATACCTTGAGATCAACCCCTTTAATGTCCTGAAGAAAACTGGGGGGAGAGATATGGGCAACATTTGGAACTTATATAGAATCTTTGGGGTCAAGACCATTTTGACCGCATTGATCCGCCCTAACCAGGAGAGGTGACTTATTGAGATTTTTTTTAATTCTCTCTTAATTTCCTCTAATAGAGGAATGTAGTTGTTAACATAGATTTTCTTGATAGTGTTGGAGAGGTAGACTCCTAGATATTTGATCTCCTTTCGCCATGGAAACCGAAATTCCTCCTGGAGTCTTACCTTTTCCTGTCCTTTGATATTGATATTTAGGACTTCGGACTTATTGAGGTTTATTTTTAAATTCGAGAATTCCCCATATTTTTCCAATAACCTCAGCAAGTTCGGAATCGTGATCCTTGGGTTGGAGATATAGAACAACACATCATCCGCATATGCTGCGAGTTTGTGCTCTTCTTCTCCAACCATGATCCCTTTTATGTCTGGGTTCTCTCGGATAGAGGCCAATAACGGTTCCAAGGACAGGACAAACAAAAGTGGGGACAAAGGGCACCCCTGTCTGGTGCCGTTCTCCATTTGAAATTGGGAGGAAGTCATCCCATTCACTTTTACCGACGCCTGTGGGTGATTATATAGCACCTTGATCCATTGGATCATTCTTGGTCCAAGACCCAGCACTTTCAGAGTTTCAAACATGAGTCCCCAGTCTACCCTGTCGAATGCTTTCTCTGCATCTATCGACAGGAGTAGTCCTGGGGACCCATTCGTTTTTAAGGCCTGTAGTAGGATTAACGAACGCACTCCATTGTCCCTACCTTCCCTCTCTGGGATAAATCCGACCTGGTCCGGGTGCACCAGGTCGGACATTCTGTCCTTCAGCCTCGATGCTAAGACCTTGGCAAATAATTTGGTGTCAGCGTTTAGTAAGGCTATTGGCCTGTAACTAGAACAAAGTGTACTGTCCTTCCCCTCCTTTAGCAACACCGTAATTGATGCCCGCAGGGCCTCTCCTCCCATCCCGAAATCTCTACCTAAGCCATTCATATACTTACAAAGCTTGGGGACTAGGATCTCTTTGTATTTTTTCAGATACGAAATCGTAAAACCGTCTGGTCCCGGGCTTTTACCGGAGGCGGTATCTTTCAGAGTCTTATAGATCTCATCTTCGGTAATGGGTCTGTCTAAGTTACATCTATCGCTCTCATCTAAACTCGGTAATTTCACTTTATTCAAGAATTCCTTAATTTTGTCTATTTTCCCTACATCTTTTGCCCCTTTCTGACCTAAGTTGTACAGAGCTTCGTAGTATTGCTTAAACACCTCCGATATCTCCCTGGATGTATGGGTCATCTTCCCATTCTTGTCTTGTATTTTATCGATAAAATTATTCCCACTCTTCCTTTTCAACTGTCTAGCTAGATGTCTACTTATTTTATTTCCCAGGTAATACCTCTCTCTAGTTCTCCTGTCCAATGTCCTCTTTGAATCCTGGTCCATCATATCTTTAAGTTCATCCCTCTTAGTCACCAATAGATGGAGATATTTCTGCTGTTGCCCCCTTGATTTTTTATGGGCCTGTTCTAGTTTATAAACCTCTTCTTTTAAATTTTCTATTTTTTTTAGTCTTTCTTTCTTTTTCCTTGTGCCCATGGAGATGAGGATACCCCTAATATATACTTTATGTGCCTCCCACAAAGTGGCACCGGAAATTTCCTCTGTATCATTAACGTAAAAATAAAATTCAATTTCCCTTAATACTGCCTCCGCAATTTTCTCGTCCTGCAAGAGATTCTCGTTCAGGCGCCACGTGAACGGTAGCCTCTGCATTCCGAGTATCCTCATCCTCATTGACACCGGAGCATGATCTGACAGTGTAACTATTCCAATCTTGGTTTCCGTCACTAGATCCAACAGCCTATGGTCGACCAGTATGTGATCCAGCCGGGAGTACGTCCCGTGCACGGGGGAAAAAAAGGTATAATCTTTTATTTTATCATGCTGCAACCTCCATACATCCATCATTTGATGTTGTTTCAACCAAAGTTTAATCGTCTTCAGTGCCTTCATATTTAGCCCCCTAGCCCGGGACGTACTATCCCATGATGGCTCCATACAAAAGTTGAAATCTCCTGCGAGGACAACATCCCCCACCTTAAAATCCTCTAACTTCCCCAATACTATTTTCAAATATCTTATAGGGTTTTTGTTGGGGCAATATACGTTTGCTAGGGTGAGAATCTTATCCCCTAATTTTCCCTTTACAAACAGGTAACGGCCTTCAGGGTCTGTCATCCTGTCCATCAATGTGAACTTTATACCTTTCTCGAACCCTATTGCCACTCCCTTAGCCCTCTTTATCGGCGAATCCCCATATAGCCAGTTTGGGTAATTAACCGAGTATAGTTTAATATTTGTATCCTGAGACAAGTGAGTCTCCTGCAGAAATACCACCTCTGCTCTGTACTGCTGTAATTCCTTTAACAATTTGTGCCTCTTAGCCAAAGAGTTCAGACCCTTAACATTATATGACAAGAAATTTACTTCTATCATCTATATTTTTCCGGTAGGGAGTGAAACGTGTTATGTATTACCTTGGTTGGCTCTGCAAGAAACCTCCCCCCCTCCCAGCCTCCCCCCTCCCAACCTCCCCCCCTCCCCCCCTCCCGCCCCCTGGCTAACTCCTGACCTCTATTCTGCAGCCGAGGATCTCCTCCATTCTGCAGACTTTTCCCACTAGGGTGCGACTCCGACCACGGCCCCCCGTGTCTGGGTCCCCCCTGCCACCTTCCCCTAAGGGGGAGGAGGGTCCCCTCGCAGATGCGGTATGATGTCCCGGGGGCCCCACCTGATCCTTCCACCACCCTCTTACCTCCGTCCTCCCACCCCACTCTCCCCCCACCCCCTCCACCCCAGAAAAAAGGGGGAAGAAAAAAACAAAAAACAAACAGGAGTGAAGCAGCAAGTAATAGACCATCAAAAAGTCAGACTCCCCGAATCAGTGTCCATTATGTAAGTCCGTTAGGGAACTTTGGGGATCGTTGGGACTGGGATCCCTAGATTGTTACAGAAAACCTTCAGCTCGTCTAGGAATTTTAATCTGAATGTTCTTCCATCTCTCTGGACCAGTAAGGCCGCAGGAAATCCCCAACTGTATCTGATATTTGCCGCTCTCAATAGTTCTAATAAAGGTTTTAAAAGTCTCCTCCGGGCCAGTGTTCCTGCCGACAGGTCAGAGAAAATCTGTAAAGAGACCCCTTCATATTGTAACGGGGGTAGCCCCCTAAGCCTGCTCCATATCTTGGCTTTATCTTCATAGTGGCAAAATTTTATAATTACGTCTCTCGGGGCCTCTTCCCTCAAGCCTGGGGGTTTCCTCACCCTATGTACCCGGTCGATCTTTAAGTCCTCTCCTACCCCTCTTCCCAATATGGGGTTGAAAATTTTTCCCATCTTAACCCCCAAATCTTCTCCCTGCTGTTCAGGCAATGCTCTGACCCTCAGATTTTGCCGTCTATTCTGGTTTTCTTGCTCGTCCAGCTTATATAGAATGTCCCGCTGATCCGTTTGCAATTTCCTTACTTGCGTTTTCAGTTCTAATATTTCATGGGCCTGTTTTCCTGTTAGTTCCTCTGCCTCTTCCACTCTCCTCAGTAAGTGGCCCATATCCGTCCTGACATTTGAAATTTCTACTTTGATGGTATTTTCAAGTTTGGCGAACATTTCCAACATTTCACTTTTTGTGGGGATTTGAGCAATATCCCTCTGTCCCCTCAATTTGCCATCCATATCTGAGTCCGATTCCTCCCCTGAATTAGCCCCCGGGGCCCCTGCTGTCTTGGGTACTTCTCTCTTCTTCTCCTTTACCCCCTGCTGCTTTTTTTCTATTCCGGGGCTTTTTAAACTTGTTTCCTTCAGGTACTTCTGAATCGTACTTGTATTAAGACTCTCTTTTGGTTCATTCGCCTTTTGATTTCTTCCCCTCATGTTCCCCCCTTTTATCCTTTGCCTCCCCAGGATTTATTAAAAAGAAGAAAAAAAAAAAAAAAATTCTTTATTCAGTCTCTCCTTGATTGTGTCACCTGCACTGCACTGAAAACTCCGGCCCCAGATCCACTCTCGCTTAATCTGTGATATTAAGCAGTAGAAAACCTTCCCTTCCTTACTTTTACTGCGATTTCGCGTAAAATCAAGATGAGATTTACAGTGCGCTTCCACAGAGAGGGCCACACATTGTCCCGCTTAACATTTCGACGATCAACCACTATACTTTATACGTGGGACAGATTCATCAAATTGTAGGTATATAACATCTTGCAGGTCATTTATATTTATACTCCATTTAATCCTGTTCAAATCCTGATCTTCAATATTTAATTCTCTGGAATTGGTTCACCGAACCCCTACTGTTCCACTATGTTCCACTCCTCATTCCCCAGAGTCTCACCAGCCCGGGTCTCCGTGTGCATTCAACAGGAGGTAATCAGGTCAGGGTCGGCTAAAATTCTGCATATATTCAGCATATGTAATCCACAAAAACAAAAGAGAGATAAATACCTGGGGAGGGAGAGGGGTCTCATAGGGTGCTCAGTCCTTGATCTACGTTCCGTATATCGCTCCTCTACCCACACAGCCTCTGAAGGAGAGAAAGCAGAGAGTATCCACTTATAGCTCTACTGTCTTCCAGTACACCGAGGTCGTCCTGAAACTTTGATTTGAGTTGTCTGTCAGCCTGGTCCTGGAGCAAGGCTATGCTCGTATCCTCTTTGGGTCTCATGCAGGCACCGCAAACGCAATACACGGATATGGAGGGAGGAATCAGCAGTCTTTTTACCAGCCGGTTCGAGCACACTGGGGTTGTGCTCTCCTGCTTAAACCGGCTGTATGTTTAATGATGTGAGTGGGATGGGATAGGACGGACCGGGCGGCTTCATTCATGGAGCTCGGCATCCTTTCCCCTCACGCTGCTCCAGCTGATCGGCGGGACCGCCTCCATCTGCTCACACTAGCGCTTTCATCGGGTCCCTCCCCTCTCTCACAGGCAGCTCATCACCCCAATCAGTTCTGACAAGCCAGTCGTCAACCGCTGGGCAAGAGGGTTATCCAGCATCATCATTTTTTTACGCTCGAACATTAGGCCCACGGAAGACTGCCTTTTTGCAGAAAAATGTGAGCTTGGCGTGATGGAAGGTGGAGTGGAGGACAATTGTGAGGAGAGAGGAGAAGGAGAAGTAGAAGACAAGGCTGGACGGTGAGAGCCTAGAGTGTGGCTTTGTGTGTTCCGTTACTCCCACTGGGCTCGGTGATGGCTGCTCATGTGCCTTCTTAAGGCGGTCGTCCCTAGGTGAGTGTTGGGCTTACCGCGACTAATGCGTTGACTGCAAAGATTGCAGATGGCAACACTATTGTCAGCAGCGGACACGTTAAAAAAAGCCCACACTGCGGAGCCATGTGCCGGCATCCTGGGAGCGCCAGATGTGACTGTACATGGTCGATGACTCGCTCCTGATACATTCGCTGTCTACTTTGTCCCTCCTGTGTAATCTAAGTTCTTCCTGCTTCTCCTCCCTATCTGCTGGTCCATATCTCCATCTGAACTCCCCTCCTCTTCCTCTCTTGTGGGCACCCACGTGACATCACTAGACACGTCATCATCGACGTCACCTTCCCCTCCGCTATAATTAGAGATCTCAGAGTAGGCAGCAACAGCGGGGACCAACCTCCTCCTTGGGCTGATCTGGGTACTGTCGTCAGACTCCTGAGTGGCAGTTGCTGCTACCTCCTCTTCCTGATCCAATGCCAAGAGTGGCAGCACATCGGAAATGTCTTGATATGGATCGGAAAATAATTTCTGTGACTCAAGCGGAAGGTATATGGTGGTGTTGGTGGTAGTGTCTTTGGGGGTGCACATAGCAGAGAGTGAAGAAGAGGGTGCAGATCGAGAGGATGAGGCGGGTGCAGAAGAGTAAGGCTGAGTGAGCCACTCAACCAGGTCTGGTGCGTCCTTTGACATAATCGAAAGCACCTTCTGCAATTTGCCACCTTGGCTCAAGCCTGTTGCTCCTGCCCTACCCCTACCACCCCTGCGGAAGGGCCTGCCTCTTCCTCTGCCTGTCATTTTTTAAATGACCCTGCGACAAAAGTCTCTAGAGAAGTGCAGTATGTATGTGGAAGAACGTAAATAACACCATGCTTCAATCTGTAGTTTTTGGGGGCCACTGGTCTATCACACCAGTTATAATACTTTTTTTTTTATTGCGTTTGTCACTCTTTGTAGTATCACTGAAGAACCGCTCAGCAGTCACAATGCTGCACAGTGGAATTGCACTATACTATGCTTTCTATATGTGCAAGTATTTTATACGTGTATTACACACCTGTATACTGCAAACCAAATAGTACACCTATACCAGTCCTTATAAGGACCTTTGTGGACCTAGTAGCTAGTGATTTGCAGACTGTCCCTCAGTCCCTACACTGATAAAGGACTGCTG